>NC_135630.1:54638443-55838443 GCF_053574225.1 Canis aureus
CTCTCCAAATTAGTCAGTATTGGGATATCTACTTCTGTAAATGTGTTACTTAAATAGGATTCTTGAGCTAAGTGAACTTTCGACCACCTCCTGAGAGCAAGAGGTAGGACATAGTTTATGCTCTTATGGTACCTGAATTTCTTCTGTGCCATTTTCAAGGCAAATAATCTCTCAAAGAAAGCAATAGCAGTGAAAACTTGTCATACATTTGATACTGAGTGCTGTGATTGCGGGAATTCTGTTTATTGATAGCTGTGTTGAAAATATAAGCCATCTAAAAGACCCAAGATATAGTTAAGTTCTTGATTAAATTAAATGTCCTTGTTGAAATTTTGGGTATTGCAGATACTGTGAGGTTAGATCCACTGATCAGTACTTAAGATGTCAGGGAGATTTTCTTGCTTAAGATTATTTTCTTATTCTCAGTTAAGAGATTTCCTTGAAGCGTACAAATTTGAAACCCGGCTAAGGACGTGTGCGATATATGTGTGTACTGGGGGAAGAGGGGGAGGGAGGTAAAAGTTTGTGCAAGTATGTGTAAAATACATCGACCTCCTATATGGTGGTGACTGATTTTCATACAACCCGGTGCCACGTTCTCTTCTTCACAGTTGGGAAAACTAAAATCAAAGGATACAAAGCCGGTAAATGACAGAGGTGCAATTCCACACCACATTCCTCTGGTTTCAACATCTTTACACATTCAACTTATTTGAGCCTAGTTTATTTCATAGTTATTGAATATTGTAGTTTTATATATAGATATATAAACATATGTTTATAAACATATATATAAACATATAAACATGTAAATATATATGACTTATAACATATAAACACACATATATATATCACTTAACAGAATTTTCCAGTTTCAAATAACTTGTGACTAGTCCTTCCTGCGTGTTTGAATTTGTTTCAGTCACTTCTGCCTTAGGTTTCAACGTAAGCTGTCTCTAGATGGAAAATGATTTTACAGGCTTCAAATATGATACCTCAAAAACATGGCCAGAATCAGAACATTTAAGTTATGATATTGGAAACGTTTTCAATCTACGATGCCTCTGCTTCCTGTCTTTTGACAATGCAAATGTTTCAGAGGGCATTCCTACATATAACATAGTTTCTCTACAAAAACAAACCCCCCTCAAAAAAAATCCCAGTAAACCATTGGGGGGGGAGTTCTCAATTAATGTCAGTTACATTTTATAAATAACCTGACAACTATTTTGAAGTCTGTAGAGCTTCTATGTCTTTTTGGACTTCACAGAAAACTCTAATATCTGATTTTTAAAAGAAATCTTAATGATCAGAATTTCAGGGCTTAATTATATGTGTTTTCGGTGTGTGAAATTTCATTAAATTTCATTAAGTATATACTAAAGGCGGGTACTTTTCTATACTTATGTAGTTCAATTCACATGTTTAAAAGGTTCAATTCACATGTTTAAAAGGTCATTTATTTGCTATAAAGAAGAATAAATCTAAGGGCTATTCCCAGCAAAATGTTTGCTTACTCATCTTTTCCTTTTTTCTATTACATGTTTTTATAGCTTAAGAAACTAATATACATGGTGACTGATGAATTAAGATATCTGAAAAATATTTTGAAGTGCGCCAAAAAAGAGGCTATGTTCCCTGATAGTAATTATCACTCACATTCTTCTGAATATGTGTTAAAAATAAAAATGCATATATTTTAATTTATATGAACTATTTATACATATACAAATTAAATATGGAAAGAGTCCTCCATGATATACAGTCTCCTTCAGGTGGATCTCAGGTTTTGATAATCTTGTATTAAAGGACTGTTCTGTACTGCGATCTACCAGAGGCTTTATTAAATAGAAATAACAAGGAGTGCTGATTTTACCTCTCATAACAGAAAAAATATAGAAAAAGTTCTCTGCAGCGTGTTTCAATAAGAATATTTTTTTGCTTACATGCATCACTTTGAATCACAGGAAATATCTGATATAAGATGACTGCGATTCTGACCGCCGAGGGAACACTGCAGATTTAGGTGTGAAGCATAAACACCCCAGAGATTTCCAGTTTACCTTGGCTGTATCTTTTTCTTCTGTTCTTTAACTGTGTTTTCAGTCAAGTTTTGTCTTGATGAAGATTGTATTCATAAGAAAGTAAATTTTGGTAGGAAAAGAACTAGTATATTGTGATATTTTTTAAATGATATAAAGGATAGCTTGCATAATTTGGTAGTGGGTTTTCATGGTCTTCTTTCTGGAAAGAAGAAAAATTGATTTGAAACAAATGGTAAACAAAACAACACATCTCAATTCAGTCTTTGGGATTTTTATTTATCGTTACACATCCCTTGGCAATGGAAGAGAAATTGTCCAAGTCACTGAGATTTTAGTATGTCAGTATGTCATTTTGTAGGGAAAAGGCAGCAGATCCCAAATTGAAAAATTGCTATTATTTAAAACAGCTAGATGCTTGTGACCGAAATATAGAACTTTCACGTATGACTAGAAGCTCGAGAGAAGTTAGAATGTGCCAGTTACTTCCATGTGTGTGCATCAGCATCATTTCTGAGCCAGAATTAGAAAACTCGAAGCTATAGTTAAAGAAATAGCAGCAGAATTTATGGCCACTAACATCTAAATTGTGATTTTCTTTTATTAATTTAATTCATTGTTTATCTCTGATGCATATGCAAGAGTTCCTGAAATCTTTCAGACCCCTGTGGTTTAATATAAATCTCAAAATATTAAAAGCATCTTGTAGAAAATTAGAAAGCAGATGAGACACTTCAGGACTCGAGATAATTTTAGATGTGCGCATTTTAAAGCAACTTCAACACAATTACCCTCTGCTTGCTCTTAAAAAAAAAAAAAAGGAAAAAAAAAAACCTACCTCTTTAATTTGTTGTGCTCTATGACAATTGCTTTTATAACTGGTTTGTAAAATACTCATTGGCTTGAAAAAAATGGTCAGCAGAAAGGCTTGAGACCTATTGAATGCTGGAAATATCAAAGGTCACATTCATCAGGTATATTCATCACACCAAATGATAAATTTCAACAAATGTTGTTGATATAATGGATATAAGGCAGTGAGTAGAGTTATCAGGTTGTATTTCACTGCACCTTTTCTCATCCCCATGTCATGTGTTACTTTTGCATTTATAAATTCAAGTCTTTCAAGTTAATGACTGCAGGTGGCATAATTGTTCCAAAGGTATTATAAGAAACAGCTTTATTTGAATCTCTGACACATCAGATATTTTATGCAAACAGCAAAAAAGAGTATCACCTGTTTCATTTTCATTGGGCTCGTATCCCTTAAAATATACAGCAAAGGATCTTGCTGAGCTTTCCAAATTACCACCAACATCATTGAAAAGATGTTCATGTGTCGTTGAAGTGCCAGAGAATTTAGAGTCAGGGGACCCGGCCCGACATCCTGCTTCTGCCACTAACCTGCTGTATGAGTTTTGACGATCTAAAAAACCTTGACATTCTCAAAAATGAGGCTGATAACAGGTGTCTTTGGGAATTGTTACAAAGATTAGAGAAATTGCCATTTTCAGTGCCTCGCAGAAACTAGATTTGCAGAGGATGCTGTAGTTGTTATTACTCTAAACATCCTCCAAATATTCAAATAAAAAACTCAGCATTGTAAGTGCTTTAAGAAGTAGAACACAGAGATCAAATTACTGTGGTTAAATAAGGAGGAGTTTTGCGAAGAAAGTGTGAATTTTAGACATCAGAATTTATCTTAAAAGCATTTAATACAATACATGTAGTATTTTTCATTTGGATATATTTAACATATTTCTAGTTTAAAAATAACAAAATTATCTTTAACCACATGTAATATTTATTGAACTTTATTAACTAGATGTCCAATTCAGTTAATAAAAATACTTTGTTGGATGGCTTAGCCTTTAATGTTCTTTGAATTTTTCATTCTATTAAAGTTTAATTTTTATTTGGATACGTACTTTAAAATTCAGGTACATGGTAGTTTCAAGTACTTTAATATTAATAGGAATGATTCTCAATACTTACATGTTTTCTGATTTGTATTTTACAATTGATAAAGGGAAAAGTCAATATTTTTAATTCATTAAACCATCTTGTTCACGAATACAATTGTCCCTTCTTGAAAAAGCACTTAGCTCTGTTTTTAAATAACAAAATTCTGGATCTTGATTGAGTTTTAATTTAAATAAGGTATCTTATGTAAAGATATCTGGTTTAGGTGCATTTAGAAAAGAAAAATATACTTGATGATATTTGAATTATGACTATAAATTAGTCTTAACAGTTTTATGGTGTGATGCAGACTAGTCTGATTAAAACAAAGATTGAATTGCAAATAAAGTACTGCAAAAAGTTCATTTTGCAACAGCAATGTTCTAGGTCCAGTGTTAGTAAGCCTGCTATACTTCATGGTTGCATAAAATAAGGGAAAATAAAATACAGAGCAAATAATGTATATAAGTTACTATACACATTTTAAAAATGAAAATTGTCACGTGTGAAAAGGTTTGGGGACAAAACTGGGAAAGAAAGTTTATTTTTCTAAAATTTAAACAAGGCAAGTAAGTTTTTCATGATAATGGTATAAGACAGTCATACAATAGTTCATGAAATATGTTGTTGTTATTATTATTATTATTATTATTATTATTATTTCTTTTTTTGCATTGAGATGAGTACATTATCCACTATGTTTTCCCTTAGGACATTTTCCAATTCGAAGGTGGCTTGAGGCTCAGAGCATAAGGAGAAAGCAAGATATGAGGGAATCCTAAGGAATTCACAAATCTAAAGAAGAAAAACATTTCCATTAAAAGAAAAGTCAACTGGCAAATTATGTTCTAGTTTGTTTCATAATATTTTGCCTTCTTTACCAACAATATATGGGGAGTTCCAGTTGCTCCACATCCTCATCATAACTTGGTTTTATTTCTTAATTGTATTTATTTTTTATTTATTTATTTATTTATTTATTTATTTATTTATTTATTTATTTATGATAGTCACACAAAGAGAGAGAGACACAGGCAGAGGGAGAAACAGGCTCCATGCACCGGGAGCCCGATGTGGGATTCGATCCCGGGTCTCCAGGATCGTGCCCTGGGCCAAAGGCAGGTGCCAAACCGCTCGCCACCCAAGGATCCCCTATTTCTTAATTTTAGCTGTCCAAAAAGGAATATAGTAATATTTCATCATGGCTTTGATCGCATTTCCTTATTTCCTAACAATGTGGAATAGTTTTAGGTGTGTTCTTATTTGCTATCAGTATGGCTTCTTTATTAAAATGTTTATTATGCTTCTTCACAGTTTTTAAATTTGACTTGTGTTTTTTTACTATTGTGTTTTGAGAGCCATTTGCATATTCTTAATACAAGATTTTGTTGGATATTTAATTCCGTCAGTCTGTAGTTTGCTTTTCATTTTCTCAGTGTCTTTTACAGAGCATTGTTTTCAATTTTTATAAAGTCCAATGAACGTAGGATGTTCATTTAAAGAATATGCTTTTGGTGTAATGTTAGAAACTATTTACCTGGTCATGAAGATTTCCACCTATGTTTTCGTTTATAAGCTTTATAGATTTTTATTGTATTTATTTATATCTATGAATCATTATGAACTAATTTTTGAACCTTATTTCAATTGTGGTTCATAATTTTTGCTGTGGCTTTCCATTATCCCAACATTATTTGTTGAAAAGGTGATGGAGAGATATGCCAGTGGCATTAACTTAATCTTATCTATTTTAATCACATCTTCTTTTTCCAACCTTCTGGTTACTGATAATCTCTCTCTCTCTCTCTCTCTCTCTCTGTCACACACACACTATAAACACATTTATGATGTCTGAGGGAGGCTTTGGATAGACATAGATGTTGAACTTAGAATTAAGAAGAAAGACAGCGGATTGTTGAGAATTGTGCCTGGTATTTACTTATAAACTGGAAAAACTGAAGAGTCATTTCAAGGACATAAATGACCTCAGAATTCAAATTCTGTAACAGGTAAACATGAGACATTTAAACATATAAGATTTATTTATTTTTGTTCTGGTAATAACGTATACGATGTCTGTATGTTTCTACACACAAATAAATATTATTTTATTTGTACACAGCTGGTAAAATGAATATGTGTGAAACATATTTATTATACACACTATGATCTTGTTTGAGGTTTATTAGAATACACCACACACACACACATACATATCCTGGAATTTATTCTTAAGGTTTGTCTGTAAATTGAAAGAGTATACTTCCATGTCTTATATAACTGTTCCTATTAAAAAGGGATTTCTTTAAGGAGATGCATATGCAAAATCTTAAAGTTCTATGGAAGGAGCATTACTAAATAAACACAATGGTAATGTGGCATGAAAGATTCTTTAAGCTTATGATAATTCATGCTATTGAAAATCGGGAAGGTCATTATGCACGTTTGGCAGAGATATGGAAATCGCACATGAATGAACAAAGTGAAACTTTTGGTTGAAGGTTGTCCAAGGAGACCAAGAGTGTGGGTAGAGTCCATCTCTTCCCCATGATGGCAGCACAAATTTGATTTCAATTTATTATTGGCAGCCTCAACGCAAGAGAAAGTTTTGGTCTCACTGTGTCTAGCATGACTTTCAAACCTGTCCTCTTCTATTGATGCTGAGTTTGGTCTGTTATCATGAATTCAGGCTTCTGTAGATTTTATATCTGGGAAGTAAAGAGGATCAGGACATAGGTAACATTTCATATACTAATCTTAACACATCAGAGCAATCTGAGTTTTAACATGGGCCTTCTGAATAAATTCCGAGACTTTTTTGAGTGCCTCAGATCTAAGCCTGATGAGTAAAGACACAGAGATAACTTCAATTTCATCTTCACATTATTAACATTACAAGCTAAAATGCTATAGTAATAGAGAGTTCCTATTTATAACACAGCCACTTAATAATGATCTAAGCTACACATATAAATGGTTATAAGTTTAGACTCTGGAGTCAGGCTTAGCTGACATATTTCTTTTTCCAGGAAAATTGTTTCTGGAAGCCTTTGTCCCAGGAGATCCTAAATCTCCCACAATCCTTTTAACCTTGTAGTAATGAATGCATGTTTACCTGTCTGCATTTCTTCCTCAGTAGAAGGAAAGACCTGAGGACAGAGGTCTCCTCTATGACTCCTCTATGTCTTACCCATCTTTGCATACAAAGCAACTAGTATGGTATCTGACTCATAGTGGCTAGTCAACAAATGCTGTTAAATTAATGAATGGAACGGTGAGGCTGAAGAAGTACATGGTGTGACAATATATTTATAAAATTTTCAGGAATTTCATGCTATAGCAGAAAATAGAGATTTTCTTAGCAGTGTACAAAATCTCTTCTGAATCCATAAACACCTGCATTCTGAAAAATGGGTTCTTTGATTTCCCCAAATATTTTTGTGGATATCTCAGTTGTGCGCTTCTCTATAACCAATCATGCCAGAACATGGTGTTCTAAAGCAACTACCATTTCATAATCATGTGGGTCAGCACCTAGCACTGGATTCCGTTGGCCTGTAATGTGGCTGTCTTCTTATCCCCTCAAGAAGGGTTTGAATGAGGCTGTGTGTCCTAAGATGGCTTCATACATGTGTGTGGCAGTTGGGGCTGGTTATTGGTTTATAGTATGCCAACCTGGGCTTATTAACTTGACAGGAGAAGAATTTCCAGCAGCAAGTGACAACTCCCACACTGTGAGTGCTTGTCAAATTTCTACTTGTGTCTGGTTTGCTGACGTCCTATCAGCCAAAGTAAGTCATAGGGCCAAGCCAAGAGTCAGTGTTAGAAGGCTATGAACACCAGAAATTGTGATTCACTGTGGGGGCATTGCTCTATCATCTTATATATGTATGAAGCACACTGTATCTGCAAATTGATCATCATAGACACAACATAATGCACAGTCTGAACTATATCTGGCAGTGAAATCATGTCTAATTCACCATACATTCTATTCAGGAATAAAAGAACAATAACAGCAAAAAATAGACAAGGTGAAAAACCTTCCAATTATTAGCATGTATTGGACCAGGACTTTTAGCAAACCATTATGAACCATATTTTTTACTGGAAATATAATTGGATGCCTAATTGGAATACTTTTCAATTCAGCTAGATTTTTCTTAAAGTACTTATGCAACATAACCTAATTATCAGGCAATTCCTGACTTATGTATATTTCATCAATTTGTTCATTACTTATGTGTAGTCAACCCAGGATGCATAACTGCTGGAACTCCTCTAAATGTATTATCTCCCCTAAGGATTTCTATTCATGCCAGGAAATCTTTCTCCTCCCAGTCTTCCCACAGATTCATTTAGGTAAACCCCAATAATTCTTTATGTCAGCTTTCTCCTGAAAAATAAGAGCAGCCTCCCCTCTTATTAACACTTACAGCATCCAGAGCCTTCCTTATGACATCACGTTCGCAATACATAATTTAGTCAAATGGGTGAGTGTTCTCCCTCTACTTCAAAGCAAGCTCTCCGAAAGAAAACCCTTATCTTGCTTATATTATACCTCCAGCATCTAAGGTAGGTGTCCAATAAGTATATATCTATTGCAAACATATATTAATAATTCAGATAAACCATGGATATTTGAATGCAAGGCTGTGTGAATCTTTGTATCCTCAGAGCCTAACACAATCCATGCCTACCATAAGTGTTCAGTAAACATTTATTAAACTAAATTTAACTATTATGGATTTGATAGGCTTTTGGTCTTGTGTAATAACCTAACTACCACATCCAACATTGTTCCTAGAGGGAAAATATGTTCTGAGTTCTACAAATCTTCTAGCAAATGAACTTTTGGAACTCAATCTGTTTGTGAGTTAGAGGACTGCCTGGTATGCAAAAATACATATGATAATTGCTTAGCAAGTCAGTTTTTTAGATGTTCCATTTTCTGACTGAATAATCTAGATTACTGTGAATTGCTTCTTCTATTATTACTATTTGCCTGGGAGGGGCTATGAAACATATTTTAGAGCATAACCTGAGAGTTGAAGAGAGTATGAAGTATAAGCTATTTTAAGAAAAATATATTTATAATAGAATGGGGTTATTTAAGAATATCTTGATTCTATATGTAAACACATCATGATTTACAAACTGTGCACAGATGTGAAAAAAACTGTTATTTTGTAAAGTTGAGTTCATCTTTACACTTAAGGCCATAATCTGTCTAGAGAAGACTGTTGGTTTTATCCTATGCGTCACTCTCAGTGTAATACGTGACTCTTCACCCAAATTCACTTCTTAGTCTTAGTTATCATGATGCACAGTTTTGTTTCTTTTGGAGTACATAGATAGTCTTTCTGAAATTCTTCACCTTCTTTCTTCTCTTCTTTCTTCTCAGTAGGAGTTAAACTTCTGAGATTCAAGAGAGGGATAATATATTGTAGTGTCAGAAAAGCAACATTGTTGAAGAAGACCATTGACTCCCAGACCATGTCTTTGCCGAGTGTAGTTTGGCTGTCACCATCGCTGGCTCTCCTACAGCATGTGACAGGCCTCTTCCAGCTTCAATGACTGATGATCTTGAATCTTGCCTTTATTTACTGAAAAAAGGTTATTGTATTCCATAGCTCTCTCAAACCTAGTTTTTACCCTGTCCACTTGTCTTCTCAGGATTTCCGCTCTATGTTATGTGGAACCACCAAACTTGTGATAGATTTTTATTTATTATGCCAAAGTATGCAAAATCTGTATGTAAAATACCAATTATTGCTCTCCTGCAGATAGACCTTGGGTGGAGAGTAGGACACCCAATTTCACAGTCTCTTGCAGCTCAGAATGGGAAGCGAGACTAGAGCTTCACTGCTAATTTTTTACTGATGCTCATTCTTTTTTTTTTTTTTTTTTTTAAGATCAACTGATTTATGCAGGTGAGGGGCCGAGGGAGAAGGTGAGAGAAACTCTAAGCATACTCTGTGCTCAGTACGGAGACCCATAGGAGGCTCAATCTCAACCCCAAGATCCCAACACAGAGTTCAAGACCTGAGTGGAAACAAAAGTTGGACTCCTAACAGACTTGGCCACTGAGACACCCCATGTAATGCTCACTCTACTTGAGTTTTATACTATCTTGCCTAGATCTACTCATATATGCAAATATTAGGGCTGTAGTGACATAAAATGTGAGTTTCTAAGACTATACTCACCCTATTCCTGACATAAATAAAGATGGAAAATGGTCAAAATTTCAGTTTGCTAAAATTCGCCAAATATGCTAGTGAAATCCATTTACATGTGATTTCAGCTATACAGGAAACAACATGCTATGAATAAGAAAGATTTATGCAAGAAATGCAAGGATATCATAATGTTTGAAGATTAATCAGTATAACTCACCAAATGAACAGAATAAGAGAGAAAATAATACAATCATCTCAATGATGCAGAAAAAAACATTTGAACTATTGCACATCCATTCATGATAGAGACTTCCAGCAAGCTAGATATGCTAGAAAGCCCCTCAATCTAATAAAGGCTATCTATGAAAAAACAAAAAGTAAAAACAAAAACTTGAGCTAATATTGTTGAATACATTCTTCTTAAAATCTGGAACAAGGGAAGGATCCCTGGGTGGCAGCGGTTTGGCGCCTGCCTTTGGCCCAGGGCGCGATCCTGGAGACCCGGGATTGAATCCCACGTCTGGCTCCCGGTGCATGGAGCCTGCTTCTCCCTCTGCCTATGTCTTTGCGCCTCTCTCTCTCTCTCTGTGTGACTATCATAAATAAAAAAAATTAAAAAAAATATGGAACAAAAGAAAGATACCAACTCTCCTCACTTCTATTGTATAATGTAGTAGGTGTCCTGCTGATTTCAAGTTGTCCTGAAAACCTATAAATAGCATGCAGTTTGGAAAATAAGAAATCAAACATTTTTTATGTGCAGGCTACATGAGCAACGACACATAAAGCCCCAAGAAACCTATAAAACCCTCCTAAAGAATGTACATAATAGCTACTGGAACAAAAAACAAATTTTGTAAAATAACTGAATAAAAAGTAAAAAAATAATACTAATAATCAATTGCATATCTCTATACTATCAAATAACAATTAGAATAACTGTATTTTTTGGAAATTACATTATTAAAACTATATCAAAATAACACTAAAATTTAAACATTTAATAATAAATTTAATCTTTGCAGTTGACCTATGTGATTGGTAGTAATTTGATCATTGGATAAAGTAAAGAAAACTGAGGCATAAGATGGAAATCCTCCTATAATGTCTTACCATGTAGGAGTCTTATTCACCTAATTTCCCACAGATAGTACATGAAGCAACCAGAAGTGAAATCAAATTAAAGAATTATCAGCTAAATATAATGTTTAAAATAAGCTTACTTTTAAAATTCTAGACTCTAGAATTATACCAATAAAAAATGAAATAAGCCTTGAACAACCTATGGTATATTTCACAGTGAGTTTTTGCTCAGTGTAGGATTTCCTTTGACTAAATAAATCAGTACCCACCAAAGAAGGCTAATTTTAAATTTCTGAGGATTGTCCTTGATTTAGTTCTTCTTGTTAGTATTTCTGGCAATAATGTGTTGGTGTGTTTGTGTAAATGCTTGAAATATACATATATTCAGTTCTATTATATATACTCACAGTAAGTTCACTGCTTTATTTTTTAAATGTCATAAATTCATTTTAACTCAATATTTTAAATTAGATTTATTGATATTTTATTTTATATTTTGTCTTACAAAAGGAAGATTTTAAATTATTATGTTCTAAATGTGATTGTTTATTAAATTTTAGTCCCAAAATGATATCTCAAGAGATTAGCAATATATTTTGCAGACGCTTTACATATTAAACTGCACAGACTTCATATAAGATTGCCAATAATGTAAAAACACATCTAAGTAATAAAATTAAGTCATTATTAGTAGGTACACTTGACTTGAGATGGAAGATGTGTTAATGGTTGTTAAATGAGCTACAGTGTATAAAGATTTATATTATGAAAGGTGTTTAAATGATTTCAGGGATAAATATTACAACTAACATAATCATGGGGCTCTGATTTGTAATGCTGTTATTCTTCAATATGACTTTATACAGCAGGAGAACTAATTCTTAAAAGAATTTGCCTTTGTGAGTGGAAAAAAAATGACTTGTTAGTAAACAAATAAAAGAGGATACTCAACAACAGATCAGAGCTGTCATCTCCCAAATAAAAGTCTGCTTTATATTTCAAAATAATACATCACTATATACTGAAAACTATAGGAATTAGTCCCACTTGGAGTTCATTACACTTTGGATATTTTAGAAGATTCAGTTAAAAACTACTTTCCAATTTGGATAAGTTCTAGTAATGATAGAGATTTTACTAGATTTATAATTGTACTAAAACTGTACATTTGTATTTCTAAAATTATTTTAACGCTGGAATTTAAAATCACAGCATACTATTACTTACCATGAATTGAGCCCAAACAACTTGCAACTATCTACCAACATCTCCAGCTAGGCATCTCCTACATGACTCCCTTCTTGCACTCTTTGCCCTTTGCATTGTCCTGTTATTCAATATCGGAGACATTTCACCTGGTTGTACCCTCTTACAGCTGTATGTTGTGTAGCAGAAAACAATGTGGCAACCAAACCCCAATTTTGCTTCTTACTACGCTTTCTTTCAGAGCAATTTAATTTTCTAATCAAGAAATGTGTGTTTGAGCAGTTTGGCGCCTGCCTTTGGCCCAGGGCACGATCCTGGAGACCCGGGATCGAATCCCACGTCGGGCTCCCGGTGCATGGAGCCTGCTTCTCCCTCTGCCTATGTCTCTGCCTCTCTCTCCCTCTCTGTGACTATCATAAAAAAAAAAAAAAAAAATTAAAAAATAAATGTGTGTTTGAATACCTATGGGAGGACAACTTCACCCACATTTCTTCTACCAAAATCTCTAGCGGTCGGGATCCTTGGGTGGCGCAGCGGTTTGGCGCCTGCCTTTGGCCCAGGGCGCGATCCTGGAGACCCGGGATCGAATCCCACATTGGGCTCCCGGTGCATGGAGCCTGCTTCTCCCTCTGCCTGTGTCTCTGCGCCTCTCTCTCTCTCTGTGACTATCATAAATAAATAAAAATTTAAAAAAAATTAAAAAAAAAAAACAAACAAAATCTCTAGGGGTCTTGTCAAGCTTTGTGTCCTTTTTCTTTGAGTGGGCACCACAGTACCTTATGGCCTTTGGGATTTATCCTGAGTACAGACCAAATGTGGATGCAATGTTTCCAGTTCCTAGCTTCCTTACTTTTCTGAACATAAGGATTTTACTAAAAAGTAAGCAAATAAATAAATAAACATAACATTTTTTTTTTTTTAGAAAAAGGGGTGAGAAAGGTTAGATTCTATTGCAGATAAAGTAGATTATAATTGATGACATACATATTGGAAAAAGTACACATATACATAATGTTACATATGAGGTCACAGACCTGGTGTGGATGGCTCAGTCAGTTAAGTGTGGACTCTTGATTTCAGCTCAGGTCATGAACTCAGTGTGAGGAGATCCAGCCCCATGAAGGCCTCATACTCAGTGGGGAGTCTGCCTGAGACTCTCCCTCTGTCCTTCCTACCACTCATGCACTCTCTCTCAAATAATAAAATAATAAAATAAAATAAACAAAATAACATAAATAATAAAATAAAATAAAATAAATAAAATAAAATAAAACAAAATAAATAAAATAATGAAGATCACAGACCTCACAAAGTCCTTATCATAAATATTGTTGCAGAACTTAATATTGGCTGGTAAGCACACTCCATAACGTAGTTCACTTTCATTCTAAAGGAGCAACTGAAGCCCCGTTGGTCCTCCGCTCTTCTCTTTTAGTACTAAATTTACCAAACTTCATAAGTCTTTCTGACTCCTTCTCATTCTCTGTGACAAATGTAGGAACCTAGTCACGTAGATAATTTACCTTTCTAAACTAGGCATGGTATATCTAGGGAATTTGTTCACATTTCATAGATTTTTTTTAGAATACTTTAATAAAATTATGGAGAAATTGTCTTTTCTATTGCCTGCCAAATAATAGGTCTTAAATCAGCATTAGTCACTACAGCCCTCGTTGTGCTGTTTCTTCCTTTATCATTGTGATTATTATTTTTATGTTCAGCCAAGACTTTTTCTCGTTTTATTGCTTAAATCTTTACTTGGTAAGTTTACTATTATCCTTTAGTGTGACAGTTAAAATATCCTGTGGTGATATGTATTCTCACTTAAATATTTACATTTCTAAAGATCCTAGAACATGAACTTATGGAGCTGTGGAAAGAAAAGACAGCTTTTTCAGCTCATCATCTGTACCATTTCTTTAGAAACAAAATTCTTTAATTTAACAACGCCCTTTAAATTAATGAGAAAAGATTTTGTGTTTTTTCTAAACAAAATAAGCCACACTCCATTTCTTTACTGTTTATGTTCCCTTCAGAGTTAATCACACAGGCATTTATATTTCCCAGAAAATATATATTAAAACTTCATGTGTATTGAGGCTATTCTGAAAGCAAGTAAGATCATTTCAATGAGCAAAGTTGATAAGAGAATGTATCATTTCGTCCAAATCATGCTGAATTTAAGATGCTACTTTTCTTAACATTTTATTCTAGAGAAATCAATGCTAAAGTTTTACATAGAAAATAATTCACAGGCAGCTCGGGTGGCTCAGCAGTTTACTGCCGCCTTCAGCCCAGGGTGTGATACTGGAGACCCGGGATCGAGTCCCACGTGGGGCTCCCTGCATGGAGCCTGCTTCTCCCTCTGCCTGTGTCTCTGCCTCTCTCTCTTTCTGTGTGTGTCTCTCATGAATAAATAAATAAAATCTTAAAAAAATAATTCACAGTATATATGTGTATTTGGATGGAATGATACAAACTTTTAAAGATGGAAATTATAAAACTAGGGTAAATGCACTGAAGCAAGTGAAAAATTTCAAACTTGGGGTGTTAAAAACTAAATCTTCATACATAGAAAGTCAGGAAGACATTTTATGCCATGCTCAGAGAAAATGATAGATCCACTTTTCTGTGTAAAAGTACAAGTGTAATTGAGGGCAACTACTTAATGTAAAAGCGAAATGTGCTAGGGAAGTTGTTCTCCCAGCATAGATACTGCTAACCGAGCTTATTTTTTTTCAGCTTGGTAGACAATAGCTCTGATCACAATTTTCTCTAAACAACAACCTATCATTCTAATGTGTCTAGATAACTTTCTTGGTATATTACAAAATCATTTGAAAATATATGTTGGGCCTTATGGTTTTTACAGTAGTAAAATGCCAAGTACATCCAAACGAGGAAGAGAAAAACAGTTATTTATTTCTAACTTATTGTTTTAACCATCAGTAACTGCGGCATCAGGGTTCATTAAACAATAGCTGGTTTTCTACAAATTCAGTGAAAATAATTTGAAATTTCTGTAATACTTTGTTTTGTTATATTGCATATTGGTTTCTACGAATAACTAAAAGAGACAAGCTAAAACAAAATCTAGGATAATGGTAAATAAAGCAATTTGTTTCACAGTTCACTTAGATGGTGGAAATTCATACCAGAATGCATTTTAGAAACTCATCAAAAATAAGCATATCTAAGCTTGGTAATTTCAATGTGGCATATTTTCATTTTAATAGATTTTTATTAAATTCATAAAAGTTAATGGACTAGGGATTAAGTCATTATGAACTCTGTCCCAATTGTCTATTATTAATAGCATCACAATAGTGGTGCCATTGTTAAATACTTCCATTCTAAATGCCTCCTTTTAGTCAATCATGATTTTTCATCTCAGAGTTGCTACTCCAACATTTCTTTCAGATGACTCTGTTTCTTGTTTTGAGTCTCTAAGTTTTCAGAAGTCAAAGCTTTGATGTTCATGTTATATATTACAACCATAAGTATATGATGTAAATTATGCAAAAAAATAAACATGTGAAGCTTAATTTTTGTCTTTATAGGTTAGAAAAACATTACTGGCTACCCTAGTAATACCATTACACAGAATTAGGGGATGATCTCTTTAAAATTAGAATCTAAATTAATCTTCTTCACAAACATGCCTTGTCTAGGCTCTCTTCTTTACAAATGAATAAAATAAAAATGTAATTTTAGTTTAAGATAAAATTAAGAATTAAGTTTGTATCCAAGGTGTTCTCTAGTTTTGAGAACCACACTTTTTACTTATTAGCCACACATGGCCACCATTATCCCATCTATATCATGTGCTGGGATATACATGAAGGACTGATGGAATTTTTCTTCCAGTGAAGCACATCTATTAGGTAGCTCATCTGTTCAAGTACAACTTGTCAATGATATAATCCAATCAATTAATTTATTTTATGGCTCCCAGATTTTTTTTATTTTGAACCATACCCTTTTGGAGATAACGCTTTTATTAGAAAGCTATAATGGATTTGAGATGGGTCAAGGAGGAAGTTCATTATTTGGAAGTAATTTGTGGTTGGGTTGAGTACACATCATTGCTGCTTAAATCTATACTATACTTATTTGTTCATAAATAGTATCTTTTGCTGAGTTTGATAGGAATAGCTGCTTTAATGGTTTAAAGACATTTAACGGTATATGTATTTTAAAGTAATATTTGACATAAGTGATGTAACATCTCGAGAGCATGCTTTTGGGAGCCTAATACAGTTGGGAGACCTGATTTGGATGTCCACATAGATTTTCTTCCACTCTGAGAGCTCAAAAGGACGAGCCCTAAGGCAACTTACTTAGCTCTAGAATTTGAGAGTTCAAGTCCTCTCGGCAAGATTAACTTTGTCCTTCTGGGCAGAGGCATTATAATAGCATCTTTTATTATGGAATCACATAACACTTTGTGACATACCATTCATCAAATAATAAAATAGGAACCACATTTGTAGTATAATCTTAACTGTGCATATAGAGCTTTTGTATTAGTCTACAGTATGTCCTGAAGCTAAATTTGATTACAGTTCCTCTAGCAAGATGTTTAAACTAAGTTGAATTATGTAGAGTTGTACTTATGGCTTAAATGGCACTCTCCTGTGTAATGTAAATAAAGTAGCCACTGTAGTGTACAACTATATGCATGTAAGAAAGAATAACATCAGATTATTTGGTACCCAGAGGTAATGTATCTTTTTTCTGGGAAATCCTTGATGCATTTAAAAATGTTCCATTGTCATATCAATAATAAGTATTATCTAAACCAAGCTTGCAGATTTTAAACTGAAAATAAGGCCGTGCATTTTTCGTCCATATACAGTTGTAATTTCTGCATCCCTTGACCCTTAAAGAAAGCACTGTAGACGGGAGAACAAATTAAAAGTAGTACAAATGTATGCTGTGAGTAAAATGCATAACGGGCTCATTATGCTGAAAAGGTAGTGGATTAAAATATAAATAGGTCTTAAAAGAATGTATACAAATTTATGACTAATAGATACATGATGGGTTCTTAATGGAAAGATAGGGGTGGTGAGGGTGATCAGATAAAATGTAGAGACTGTCTTTCTATGATTTACTCCTACATTCCTATTCTGGAACAGTTATAGCATTTCAGACAACTTTTTTTTTCCCCCATAAGAAGAGTTATTCAAAAATAATTGATCACTGCTTATGAACTTATAAAAGTTAAACTGAAGGGATGGAAATCAGAAAGAAAATTCTTTGACTTTCTGCCCTCTATTACCTCGATTAGGACATCAGAAAGCTTCTCTAAATAATTCAGGTTAAAAACAAACAGATTATGCAGTAACTTTGGAAAACATCCACGATCATAGTAAGAGATTTTAATATATGTGCATCGGTAGCTTTAGATGCAACAATTTAAGGAAATTCATTTTTATATATAGAATATATATTGTAAAACGCAGAAATTTAACTAACAGTTAATCTATAACAAATATGAGTCTGCAGCAAAAATTCTAAACATTCAATATAAACCTTCCCCAATGTCAATAGCATTAAAGGTAATAAACCAAAACCCAAAATGTTAAATTTATTTAGAAACTTTAAATAACTGTTAATATAGTTCACAGGTTAAAGAGACAAGCATGGTGGCAATATAAGAGAGAGATTTTTTATCTTAATTAAATTTATTTATAAAACAAATTTTGCATATACATAGTTCCTCAAAAGTTCAAGAAAAAATTAGCAAACCAAGCCAAACTAGTAAAGTAAAAAATATATATTTTTAATATTAATATTAAACATAAATATACCTTTTTTGGAAAAGAGAAAACAGAATTGAAAGTATCAGGCAAGGTATTTCTATATTTATATTGGTACGTATAAATATATGTACAATTTTTCCATTTAAAGCAAAATACACTTGAAATTAATAATACAAAGACTAGTTTTGAAATAAATTTAATTAGAGATAGAACATATATATATATATGGACATATATATATATATATATAGAAAGAGAAAGAGACAGAATTCTGGGGACATCCAGTAGCCACCTTCCATTTTGTATTCTCTCTCTACATTTTAGTCCAAGTTGGCATTGTTTCTGTTAAAATAATTTTACCAGGAATTTTTTATGTCTCCCATTTATTTCATTCAAGTCCACTCCATTAAAGCAAAGCCACACTCACATATCTTTTCCAGAGACACTTCGATCTTTGGTCCTGCTGAAATGCCTGAAAGACCATGACCTTAAACTTTGCAGCGGTCCTATGTCTCCATTTCCATTTACTTAACATTTCTTCAGTTGGTCTCTCTCCTCTTACGTTTCCATAAGCAGCAAGAAGAAAGAGTGACCATCTTCAATACCTTTCTAAGAAATCTCAGGTTTCTAACCAAGTTTACCACTTACAAGCTCTGCTGTCTATGTAACTGCAGTAGTCAACTGCACTAAGCATTCTGCTACTTCATTACCAGGGCCACTCCAGTTTTCAATAACATGGTCCCCATTTCCTTCTGAGCCCTCACCTACTGCATCTTGTTAAAACAAATATTTTATTTGTGTATTTATTTGAGAGAGAGCAAGCACGAGGGAGGGTAGCAAAGGGAAGGGGACAAATAGACTCTGCTCTGGGGGCAGAGCTTGACCCTAGGAGTATCTCATGACCCTGAGATCATGACTTGAGCTGAAATCGAGAGCTGGCTGCTTAACCCCCGAGCCACTGAGGTGCCCCAACTGCATCTTTAATCTGCAGATCTCCCCTAACAATCTGCTCATGTCAATTTAGGCTTTCTCCATCATGCTCCTCAAAATGCTTCCAGTCTTCAGCCACTCATAATTCCAGCACCACCTCCACCTTTGTAGCTGTTTTGTAGAGAAGCATTCTTCCTTCAGGTACCGATACCTGCATTAGTCTTCCGTTGCTGTGTAACGAGGTGCCACACAGTTACAGCTGAAAGCAATACACATTTATTTTCCCACAGTTTCTGTGGGTCAGGAGTGGAGGCATGGATTAATCAGGTTATTGGCTTCAGGGTTTCACCAGGCTGCAATAAAGATGTCAGCTGGGATGTGTTTTTAGCTGGAGGGTCAACTGAAAAGGAGTCAATTTTGAAGCTCACTTAAGCTGTTGGCCGAATTCATTTTCAGGTTACAGGACTGAGAGCTTCAGTTTTGGGCTGCCTGTCAACCAGGCGCCACCTAAGCTCTCAGAGGTCATCACAGCATTGTGCTTATGTGGCCCTTTCTTAGTTCAAATTTGGCAGCTTGCTTCTTCAAGGACGGTGAAAGAGTGACAGTCTTCTAGAAGAGAAAACCTTATACGACCGTAACACAATCATGGGAATGACATCCTATCAGCTTTGCCACATTCTGTTGGTTAGAAACAAGGTACAGTTCCTACCTGCACTCAAGGGGAGGGTATTGCACCAATGCATGGACACGGAGAGGGTTTTGGGCTACCTTAGAGTTTGTCATCCACGTAGATCTAATATACAAACGTATTTATCAACAGAATAGACAGTATCATTCATATACAAATCCATATACAGGCTCATATATATATTACATATATTTATATTTATATATATATTTAAAGATTTTATTTATTTATTTATGAGAGACACAGACTGAGAGAAAGAGAGGTAGAGACACAGGCAGAGGGAGAAGCAGGCTCCATGCAGGGAGCCCGATGTGGGACTCCATCCCAGGACCCCAGGATCACGCCCTGGGCTGAAGGTGGTGCTAAACCGCTGAGCCACCCGGGATGTCCAGGCTCATATATTTTAACCAAGTAGACTTTCAAGGATTTGGAGTAATATGCTAAAGTTTTCTAATATATTGAATTGTGTCATACTTTCACTATATTTTCTCAGGTTCTACTTTACATTTTAATGGCATTCTATTAGATGCATGCACATGGATTCAAGAGAGCTATAACAAAAATATGTCTATATCCCTTTATATCATTTAATGCTTTTGTTGCTGAATTCAAACTTGTCTAATATTAGTGACAGAAATCCATTTTTTCTCTTTTTATTTCTCCTCCCTTTCTAGACATCAGTCTGAGATACTCAAATTCATAATATCTTGTATTAGACATGAGAATATGAAATTTAAAAAATCTTTGTTAGGTATTTATGAAGTGCATGTCTGTCTCAGACCTGTTATGATAAAGCATCAACAATGAAAGGCACAAACTAACATGACCAAAGCAGGAACTATTATTTAACCTTTCAGTGTCATCTATTACATAAATATATTTTCTCAATATAAAACATCTTTTCATTCCTGTATTAGATATTTATAGTTACAGTAAAGTGATCTTTAGTCTTAAATTACTTGGGACTGTTTTGTTGCAAGAAACAAAAGGCTTTTTCTTTTATTTTAGGCAAATAAAATGGGACTATAATAATGATACTATCTATCTCCTGAAGGTCAAGAACGTAATGCAGCTGGATCATGAAGAGAAATGGAAATGGAAACTAGAAAGACATCAGGGAGTCAATCAAGGATATTACTTCTCGTTTTTCTTCCGAATACATGTTTATTTTTGTCATTAGATATTAGTTCAACCTATACCCCAATTCACAAGGCAAAATATGAACATTAAAAATACTCTAACTTTTTTTAGATCAAAGTACGTCACAGGACTAAAAATGTTAGATAAACTCCAAATTTCCAAAGAAAAGAATCTGATCAGTCTAGTCCACTTGTAATGAAATCAATTCAGGCTAAGACTTTAGTCAATTTTGCTAATTCATTTCTATTAAAATTATACATTTCATCAAAATCTGAAAATGTGTATATTATTACACAATTAGTCATAAGATTATTTAATACCTATATATTTTTTTGTTGTCTCAAATGTCACGGAAAATGATAAGGGGACTTCTCCCCTTCCTTGGTGAGGACATTTTTCCAAAGTTTTTTTGTTTGGTTTGGTTTGGTTTTGAGCTGAGGAAGAGAAAAGCAGCCCTCAACATCCGCGAGCTAGCCAAGTAGTATCAGTAAGGCTTTGGTATTGACATGAGCTAACATTACACTCACTGCTAGGTCTAGGTGCTCTCCTATTAAGCATAAACAATTTCATAAAACACAAACATAAAAAAGGCCACTCCATGACCATGATGGATCAAGATAAAACAACTCGATACTTGTGTCTGAACGTAAAGAAACAAGAGCAGTGTCCAAGACACAAAATGATTAAATGTATATTTATCCCGATGAATATGAGTGACTGGTGGCTCTTTACTAATTACAGTTTTAACCTTATGCTTTAAGAGATAAAATTTGCTAAAATAAGTAAGTACAGAATTACAGGTGTGCCTTGGAGATATTGTAGACGCAGTTCCAGGGCACTGCAGTAAAGCTGAGTATCACGATAAAGTGAGCCAAATGAATTTTCAGGTGCATGCAAAAGCGAACACTAAACAGTTGACTATTAGGTGTGCACTAGCATTATGTCTAAAACATGTACAGACCTTAAATTTAAAAATACTTCATTGTTAAAAAATTGCTAACCATCATCTGAGTTCTCAGCAAGTCATAATCATCTTGCTAATGGAAGTTCTTGCCTCAGCGTTGATGGCTGTTGACCGATTAGGGTGAAGGATGCTGAGGATGGGGTGGCTGTGGCAATTTCTTAATATGAGACAATAGTGAAGTTGGCTGCATTGATTGGCTCTTCCTTTCACATACAATTAATTTATAGTATGTGATGCCATTTGAGCCTTTTACCCACATTTTTTTTCTTTCAATATTGGAGTCAATCCTCTTGAACCCTGCCACTGCTTTAAGTTCATGTAATATTCTGTCCTTTGTTGTCATTTCAACAGTCTTCACAGTATTTTTCCCATGAGAATTTTCCATCTCAAGAAACCACGATCTTTGCTCATCCATAAGAACAACCGTCATCCATTAAAATTTTATCATGAGATTGCAACAGGTCAGACCCATCAGAGAAATCACTATCTACAGCAACTATAGCCTTATGAGGCGTATTTCTTAAATAATAAGGCTTGAAAGTCAAAATTACTCTTTGATCCATAGGCTGCGGAATGGATGCTGTGTTAGCAGGCATAGGAACAACCTTAATCTTACTGTATATCTCCATTAGAGCTCTTGAGTGACCAGATGCACTGCCAGTGAACAGTAGTATTTTGAAAGGAATCCTTTTTCTTTTTTTTTTTTTTTTTTCGACCCGTAGGTCTCAACCATGGGTTTAAACTATTTAATAAACCATGTTGTAAACAGGTGTGGTGTCATCTAGGTTTGTTGTTCCACTTATAGAACACAGGCAGCGTAGACTCAGCACATTTCTTAAGGGCCCTAGGATTTTCAGAATGATAAATGAGCAGTGTCTTCAACTTAAAGTCCGCAACTGCATTCACCCCTAGCAAGAGAGTCAGCCTGTCCTTTGAAGCTTTGAGGCCAGGCACTGACTTCTCCTCCTTAGCTATGAAAGTCCTAGATGGCTGCTTCTTCCAATATAAGACTGTTTTGTCTGCATTGAAAAATGTGTTGTTTACTGTGGCCACCTTTATTAACGATCTCAGGTAGAACTTTTGGGGTAACTCGCTGAAGGTTCTGTATCAGCTTCCACATCAGAAAAAGTTGAAACGGGGTGAGAATTACCAAAATGTGACACAGAGACACCAAGTGAATAAATGGTATTGGAGAGACTTGCTCAATGCAAGGTCCTGTAAACCCTCAACCTATAAAAATGCAGGATCTGCAGAGCAAAATGCAATAAAGTGAAACACAGAAGGACCGGGTATGTCTGTACTCCAACTTTCTGACAGTATCTAAAGTCCCACTGCCTCAAATCTCTTCCCCCCCACAAAAATCACTGAAAATAATTCTAAACCCTTTTATAACTGTTTTTTTTTTTAACCCTCTTATAGAGATGTCCTGGGGTGATCATTTTCCCTTAATACAACAATTAACAAACACAATAATTACAGATGTGTTTCTGGCAACATTTGGCTGGAAGGTAATTATAGAACCAGCTCTTCAGTTCAGTATTTTCAATAAAAATTCTGTGAGGTGTCAGAGAGACAGACCATTAGGTTACATTAGAATCAAACTGGCCTGTTTCCCTTTCTGGGTTTCCTGTTTCCTTTTTCATTTATTTTTCCTTTCCTTCCTTCTTTCTCTTTCTTTTTCCCTTCCTTCCTTCTTGTTTTTTCCTTGATTACTCAAGGAGCCTCATCGGGGCATCTCCCACCAGACAGAGGCATATCTATATCTATATCTATATCTATCTATATCTATATCTATAATATAGATATTTTTAATCAGTTTTCGAAAGTGAAAGTATATATCAAATAAACTGCATCCATTTAAATTGTACAATTTGATGAGTTTTGATGGATATATAAATACATAAACCACCACCACGATAAGGACACAGAACGCTTCCACAACCTCCAAAAGATTCCCTGTGACACTTTACAGTTTGTCATTTACCCATATCTGGTCCCAGGTACAACCGATCTGCTTTTTGTCACATATATTAGTGGGCATTTTCTAGCATTTAATATATCTTAAATCTTTTTGTGCCTTGCTCCCTGCATTAGGATAACAATTTTGGGATTCATTCATGCTGACGTGCTTTCTAAGGAGACCATATACTTTTAGTTCTCTTAAGTACTATACTGGAGTATTGTTTCCTCTACACCGCCACCAATACTTGGGTTAAAAGATAAAGAGGGGCATATTAAAATTTATAAGACTTTATTTGAGCAAAAATCTATTGCAAGTGGTCAGTGCCAAACTGGAAGTGACTAGGAGGGCTCCACTGGCAGGAGCTACAGAAAAACTTACATAGAAATAGTACAGAAGCAAATAAAGGAAATGATGGGATTGGCTGTGGCTTAAAGCCTGGTCGCCTCTTTGTAATCGACTGTCCTAAGTGCTTTGATTTTGTAACTTTGAGGCGTTTACAGGACTAGGTTTTGGTTTCCCAGATTAGCTGCCACAACATTAGAAATGCCTCAGTCTAATGGCCTCCCCGTGTAACTAATTTAACACTTACTATTGTCTACTTTTCTATTTTTAGCTATCCTGATAAGAGTGTAGCTCATTGTGTTCTTTTTAGATTATTTATTTATTTATTTATTTATTTATTTATTTATTTATTTATGAGAGACACAGGCAGAGGGAGAAGCAGGCTCCCCGGAGGGAGCCCGATGGGGAACTCCATCCTAGGACCCCGGGGTCACGCCCTGAGCCAAAGGCTCAACTGCTGAGCCACCCAGGCATCTCCTCACAGTGGTTTTAAATTACATTTCCCTAACAATCAAATGACTGAGCATTTTTTCATGTGCTAATAGCATCATTCTATCATTGTTTTTAAGATGCTTGTTCAAATTTTTTTGAGTTTTTGAGTTTTTGTCTTCTTACTGATGTATAAGAAGTGGTTATATATTCTGGTTACAAGTCCTCTGTCAGATATATGTATTGTGAATAATTTCCCCCATTCTGTTGCTTGCCTTTTCCTTTATTAAATTTGTATTTCAAATAGCAAATGGTTTTAACTTGGTAGAACTAAATCTATCATTTTTTGTGGGGTTTTTTTGTAATATCTAAAAAATCTTTGCTTAATTCACAATTGCAGAGATCTTTTCGTTTCTAAGTAGCCAAATTTGCTTATTTCTTTTCATTTTCTTAATGTCTTTATTAACTCCTCTTCCATTTTTGACAATGTCAATTTGTGTTCTTCCTCTTACTCTTACAATTAGTCCTGTTAAGTATTTGTTAATTTGTTGATATTTTCAAAGAACCAAATTTTGGCTTTATTAGAAGTAAAAAAAGTAGAAATAACCCCAAATTAGCAATAACCACTTCCAGCAAAAGAATAGGATAGACAAGGTATTGTATTATCTTAATTCAATGGAATACTGCTCAGCAAGGAGAATAAAGAAACTACTGGTACATAAAACATGCATAAATCTTATAAATGTGTCTCTAACAATTCAGTCTGTCTTCCAGGTTTAAAGAACACTCAAGAGGTTTGTGTTATAGTATGATTAAATAAAAATAAACAATAAACACAATAAATGAGTGATATAAACTAGAAGGTAGGTAGTGCTGAGGAATAAAAAAAGATGATTTGTAGTTCTGTGGTGCAATAATTGGTGGCAATTTACAATAAGGTGATTAGAAAAGGATTCATTGAGGTGATATTAAAACAAGGAATTGAGAGAGGTGAAGGACAAGTCTGGGAGGGATATACTCCAAACAGAGAAAAACTGCCAGTGAAGAGACCAGAAATAGGAGAATTTTAGCAGACACGTAGGAACAAATCTGTAGAAAGAAAATGGGCAAGAGAAGAATGATAGAACGCAGTTAGAGCTGATATGGACCAATGGGTGCTTGATGGAGACAAAAAGAGAGAGAGAGAGAGAGATGAATAATCAAACTCAGCTACATTATTATGGTCTGATTTTTGCTTTCTACTTCTATGTTTACTTGTATAAGAATTCCAAAGTACACACTCAAAATTTCATATAATCTCAGGGAAAATATGAAATTTGTAAAAAGAAGCGACATTATTGCATAGAGAGCCATTTTATTTCAACATTAGGCTGGCAATCAATTGGGATTTCATAAATAAGGATCTCCAAGCATCACCTTAACAAGTAGGCTGTTTTTTTTAAACAGGTGGAAACTAGAAAAAGGCAAGTGTCCATGTTGGTGGATGACCCAGCAAGGGTGGGTAAGTGGAGGACCTGATTAGCCAAAGAGCTTATAGTACACCATGCCTAGACCAGAGAGTAAGGGTGAGTTGGAAGGGCTTGTAGGAAGAAAAGAAAAAAGTTTAGAAGTTACTGAGTGCTTGGAAAATGATCCATATTATTTTATATGATCATCTGAGCAACCCTAAGATACATGTAGGGTTGCGATCTCCTGCTACATGAAAAGACACCTGTCCAGCCTACACAAGATGTGACAATGTTAAAATTTAGCCCCATCTGTTTCTAACTACTGAGATTGCTATCTTAGCAACAGAAGATATACCTTCAGAAAGAACGGAACTCTAAACTTTAAGTTCTCAGTTATGAACAATATCAATGTCATTTATCATCCATTATTAGGAAAACAGATATACCCAGCATTAATTTTAAGGCAATTTGAATGCCCATCCCAAAGTGAAAAACTAATTTCATATATCCCTTATGTTTACACCTTTTTACTTGTACAAATCAGCTACATGGGAAGGAAGGTGTTGTAAAATTGGACTATATCATCTGCTAGCAAAAGATGGGTTTCCGTGTCTCTATTGTCTCCAGGAGTCAATATTATGAGATAACAATTATAAATTACTCAATTGGGGTTACAAGAAGCAGAGATGTTTTTTAAGGAAATTCTGAAAACATAAGAACTCATAATGAAATCATATGAACTTCTATATAGAAAACAAAATTTCATCTAGTTATTAGGCAAATGCACATTTTTAAAAGCTACTAGTTAAAATATTCTATCTAGCAGGAAGAAAAAAATTCCAAACTCTTTGACTGCATGCAAATCAGAACAAAATGTTAGTAAACTTCCTTTGCTTTACATTTTTGGAAATGAAAATGTCAAAAACAATTAGAAGCAAATAGCAAAGATGAAATTCAACCTTCCAGCAAACTTGCCCTAGTTTTCAAAATCACACACAAGTCCACATTTCAGTATGAATTGTTCACAATATACCAATTATTACAGCTAATTCAGGTGAATTTGGTTATATCAACAAATTTGATGAAGTCCAGTAAACTCTGAAGAGGCAACCCACTTCTTTCTCAGTTTACTCCAAGAGAGCTGAAGCTCTGGAGTTTCTGAAGTTGGCACTTCACTAATTGCAATTTTAATTGCTGTTGATTAGCTAATTGATGTAAAATTGAACCCATTTTTCATATCTACAGAACTCTTAGTATGCCAATCCATCTCTGTGGGGTACTTTTAGATGAGGGACATAAAAATCCAGCTGAAAGAGGGGGGAAGGGCCAACTGTAGGATTACACAGACATCGTCTTATTTGTCTTTTATCCAAAATATATAGGTTTTACTCTACATATTTTTAAACCTCAAGTTTATTCGTCTTTGTGTTATGCTCAATTTTTTCTTCTTTTACATGAGGCTCGAATCCCATATTATTGAGACAATTTTAATTCCAACCTCATCCATTAAGTTTCAAATAATTTGTTTGATGTTAGGATATTCAATTCAAATCATTTTAATGATTATCTGTTTCAGGAATTGTCACATAATGCTAATCTTTGGCTCCTGAATCTCCCTGGCCAATGATTCCTAGAACAATATAACCCTACAAAAATCATACCACTGGGGACTAAAATTGTTTAGAAATATGAATCTGGAGAATTTCCAAAGAAAGATTCTGCTGCTTCAACGGTACATCTTATTCTGTCACTGGCAAAGGAAAATATTCCCCTTCAAGGCACAACACACGGAGTTCCGATACTCTGACTCTTGCACACTTCTAAGACAATGAACACTTCATAAAATTCTTCCTGCCACCTTCCACATCCATGACATACTAAATACAAACGCTCTGTGTTGTTCATCAATGGCCCATAAGCATCATTTCATTTTTCTTTGCATAATCACATTATTCCCTCAACCCATAAATCTGTGTGTGGTGATTACAATTCTTGCCCATCAATCCAAATTCCTTTTTCCCGTATACAGTATTTATTGAATGGATCAAGGGAACGATCCTTCAAATGAAAATGGGATCAGCTAGTCACAATTAGGTCATTAATACATCAGTAAAGTTACTGTTCTTCAAAACAATGAGAAAATAAATCTTTAAGGAGATTTACATTAATGTAGACCTGTTAATGAGCAACCGTGGTGTAATTTCTCAAAACCTGTGTGACTTTGTCACTTAATAAAATTTACATAATATTTTAAGGTCCACATTTTTGTATTTATCATAGAAATCACTTATGGTAGCAAATGTCTTTCTGACTATTGACAGCTTCTAAGATTTTTCTCTCAGTTTTAATAAAAATATTAACAAGTTTTTAAGGGAATGAAAGTAGTTATTGTAATATATTAAATAGGGTATTAATTAGAATTATAATACCACCAAGCTCATTACTAAAGCATCAATCTGATCCAAAATCTTCTTTACAGATTACATCGTGAAGTTCATTAATAAAACAGCTAAACAAAATGTCATCTGAAAATCATACATTTCAACAAGTCATTGTTTAGGGGAAAATAAATTTTTGATGAATTAAAACTACATAGAAATATACTTTTTAAAAGGATTTACTTATTTTTGGAGACAGAGAGAAAAAGGGCAAGAACGATGAAGGATAGGGGGAGAGGGAGACAGGAAAGGAGAGAGCATCTCCAGCAGATTCTCCACTGAGCATGGAGCCTGTGGAGATCATGACCTGAGCCAAAGCCAAGAGTCAGATGCTTAACCAACTGAGCCACCCAGGTGCCCCTAGAAATACAAGTTTATAGCTAAGGCTCCATAAGCAAGAGATTTTGTAAAAATATTAGAGTTTTTTTTTTTTTTTTTTTATAAACACAAGTTGTAGTGATCTTATCATCTGCTAAAGATTTAGAATTGGTCCATTTTAGGAGATCCCCAGAAGGCAGTTTTCCTCCATGTAAAAATTAAAGGCACCTACTAGCAAGAGGAAATTCTGGATGAGTGTGCATAAGCAAATAATAGCGAATATCTATAACAAACTAGACTACTGTTTTGTGCATCTCTGCTCTGCTACGGGTTTTGAAGGGGACACAGTGCCTGAGATAATGCAATAACTACATGATGAGTATCAGGTTTAATTTGTGGTTCGATGCATCAACCTATAGAGGGCAAACACTGGTCAATAAAACTTTTATATGGCACACAGGTTAAAAAATCAGGAAGATACATAGGTAGACATGTTTAATTTACAGAAGTATTTGACGTAAAAACAGTTTATGTAGCACTTATCACTAAAATGGAAAAAATGACAATGAAATTTATGTAAACCACAGCTTGTTTGCTTTAGAATGTATTAACATTTTCTAAAAATTAATTATGATCTTTCTTCTACTTTTTGTTAATTCTAATTGGCCACCTACTAGCCTTAGCTTGAATCAGCTAGTATGTACATATATATGTATATATGTATCCATATGTGTACACATATGCACATAATACATACTTTTTTAAAAAAGATTTTATTTATTCATGAGAGACACAGAGAGAGAGAGAGAGTGAGAAAGAGAGAGAGGCAGAGGCACAGGCAGAGGGAGAAGCAGGCTCCATGCAGGGATCCCAATGCAAGAACTTGACCCCAGGATCAGGCCCTGGGCCAAAGGCAAGCACCAAACCGCTGAGCCACCTGGGGATCCCTGTGCACATACATACTTATACATAATTTAAAAATGCTTTGGAGCAAATAGGTAGCTAGAATGCCAACAACTTTTATTCCATAATTATAAGTAAGATATTGAGCTCCAAAAACTTCTGATATTGAAGGCATTGCCATGTGACTAGCACAGGGTTTTAGATTTTATGTGTTGTGATGGGTGATTTTATGTGTCAATCTGGCTAGGAAATGGTGCTCAATGGTGCTTGGTCAAATGCTATCTAAATGATGCTGTGAAAGTATTTTGTAGCTGTAATTCATATTTGACTTTAATAAAGAGGTTACCTGCAAAAATGTGGGTGGACCTCATTCATCCGGTCGAAGACTAATACTGTCATCTCCATCTGGTTCCTATTCATATTTCTCTTGAGAACCTTAAATGATACGATGTGTTCCGGCTTACTGCTTACCACCTCTGTAACCCTGGGACATTGCTTTGGCATCTTTGAAACTCTGCTTCTTCTACTTTAAAATGAATGAATGGTCTATTTTTATGTTTACTTTACCATGTTAATAACACCTAACAGAAGCTCTACCCCCGACACATTTTTAAGTGTTATCTGTAGGCATGATGTTGTACAGCGGCTCATGAGAACTCACTCATCTTGTATAACTGAAATTCTCTACCTGATGACTAGCAAATCTTCATTTTCCTTCTTCCCTGGCCCCTAAAAACCACAATTCTCTTCTTTCCTTCCAGAAATCTGACTATTTTAGATACTTCATTTATGTGGAATCATGCAGTATTTGTCCTTCTGTATTTGGATTATTGCACTTAGCATGATGTCCTCCGGGTTCAACCATACTGTCACATACAGCAGGACTCCCTTCTTTTTTGAGGCTGAGTAATATTCCATTTTATGTATCTAATAATGCTTGTAAGTTTGTAATGAAGGGTAAATGGCATAAGGAGTGACTGTCACTGTAGAGGTGCTCCTCAAAAGATAGCTATTATATTTAATAACTGTTTAGGGAATTAAGTTTGAAGAGAAAAACTAAAGTTGATAGAGTTGGTATCTGCCCTCTTAAAACTATAGACATTACTGAGATGTTAATCTTCTGATAAAATGAGCAAAACTTGAAAGTGATAATTTATAATGATTTAATACATACAAACATTAAGCATGACAGACATGGAGAGAGAGAACCAGGAGTCTCAGACATGTGGTCATGGCACACCTGGCCCTTGGAAGGCCTGGGTGAGTAGGAGAGAGTGTTTTTTTTTTTTCGCTACTTTTTTCTTTGAATAATTTTAGGTTCTTCCCTCTTCTCATTGTCTTTCTCTGCCTCATTCCTCAGTTTTCAATTGTTTCCCTCCAGCCTCAGCTGTGTCACAGATTTATGATATCTGAGTAGAAGCCACAGTCCCTCTTCAGTATAGTGGAAATTGTTAATGAAGGCAGTGATCATTCACAGTTCCCTGCACAGCTCCCTACTCTTCATTGGGATTAGTCAAATTGGATTTGTAATGTGCTTTAAACTCCTCAGAGGCTGTTATGTAAATAGTAGGAGATATTTTAGTCCTATATTGTTCTGATGGCTCTGTTGCCCTGTAGGATCTGTCTCTTCCCAATTCCACCTGCTAAAAGAAGTTCACCTCTTTTTATAAATTTTCAGCACTTAAATTTTTAGTGCATTAGAAGACTAAGAAACCTACACACAAAATGTAAGTACAAGTGCTATAAAGTGATAAACATTTAAAGCAAACAAGCAGTAAAGCAAAAACCTAGAATCTCTTGGAATTTGGTTAATCATGAGCCCAGGATAATGCACTATGAGACCAGCACATGTCACTACCTGTGGTAAAGTAGCAAGTTGAAACCATCATTGAGTCTGGGCCTGTTCACTTTACCACATGATTGTGTGGAGTAGATGAGCCAATTAATCTTAGAGATTTTCATGTTTTTCATTGATTAACAGGAGAAATAAATGTTGCAGATGTTTGTGAGGATCACATAGTGCAATATTTGTGAATGTACTTTGTTTCTAGCATTTTACCATGTACAAAAACACTACTACATAAAAAATACCAAGGTGTGTTTGTTTTCCCATAAAAGCATTATTTATTTAGAGATCACATCTTCTAAGGCCCTTAAAGTGTCCAGGAAGAAGAGTATTTCATTTTTTTAAAAATCGACATTCAATCTTGGTTACGCATCTTTTGTTACTTGATTATTTGATTACTGTCTTCTGCTTCTAATTATCAAAGATATTATCACACATACTGACCCCCTCTCAGTAAGTGCCAGTACCACATCATCAGAACTTTCTCAAAATAATTATTGCTTGATTTCTAAGCTGGTTCAGGTTGCGTGCTACTAAGTAGAACATTTAAAAGATACCGAGAGCATAGGGTGCCTGGGTTGTACAGTCCATTCAGGAACTGACTCATTTTTCTGCTTAGGTTGTGATCTCAGGACCTTAATTCAGGGTCGTGAGATGGAGCCATACAGGGGGGCTCAGCAGAGAGTTGGCTTAAGATTCTCACCCCCTCTTCCTCTGCCCCTCCTGCCACTACCTGTGTGAACACTCTCTTTCCCTAAAAACAAACAAACAAAAAAACGAGAGAAAGAAAGAAGAAAGAAAGAAAGAAAGAAAGAAAGAAAGAAAGAAAGAAAGAAAGAAAGAAGAAAGAAAGAAAGAAAGAAAGAAAGAAAGAAAGAAAGAAAGAAAGAAAAAGAAAAGATTACTAAGAAGAAATCATTTACCTCCTCATCATCTTACATATGTTTACAGGTGTTTTCACTAGGAAGTTTGATCAAAAATGTAAATACTTAAATTGCCTATTTAAGAATTATTTTCAGCCAATAGTATCATATATTATAACAGTGTGGTCTTAAAACTTTTAATATGTCCCTATCTCTCTTCATAAAAATCAGCCCCAAAACAAGGGCTTCTGAAACTGTTTCTGAAAACCTGTCAAAATAATAAAAGACATGAAAGCATTAAAAATACATTGGAGTAAAAATATCTCTGAAACGAGGATGTCATTTCTTCTCTAATCATCTATTGGCATTAAATTGGAACATTGGTTGAATTTCAAATAAAATAAGAGGTCTCTTAAATTTAACTGTCATATTATGTTACCCTATGTGATTTTATGAGATGTTGTGTTAGCAAAGAATGGGAAAGCACTGAATATAATTCAGAGTACTATAAACTAGATAACGTGACTTGACAACTGAAATTTAAAAGGGAAAGTACTTACAGTAGTTTCATATCCGACATCACCACCAACTTGTACATCTAACAAAGAAATTTAGTATGAAGGTTGGTAACGATATGTTGCCAAGAAATGTGTGGATCGAATTTCAGGAAAGATTCAAATTCTGTTGAGTAGTTTTAAGATACTTCTTTGTTGCTGAAAAATAATTCCTTTGTTTAAGTGTTACAATGTAACATATAGCAAGAAAAAAAAAAAAACAAGTTCAACTTCAACTATATCATCACCAAACAATTTGAAACCAAATCCTTACTTTTATACATTTCTTCCTGGTGAAGAGAGAAAAGATCTCTAGCTTTGAATAATATTTTAGATGGCAAAAACCATCTCTAAATGAAGATCCTTTTAAGGCTGTGATATTATGTTCTTTAAGTCATCAATATTCTGGGCATGGCTTACTTTACAGAGAAGATTCATTCTTTGCTGAGACATAATTGCATTATCAGATATTAAGAAGAAACCATAAACCACAAAATGGAAATCAGCTCTCCAACGGCCATTTTATACTCTGAAGATGATTTTATTTTAACATTTTTGTTGTCAACCACAGAGCAGCATGCTAAGATGGGAAACCCAAATTTCAACATCACTCTAACCTGAATAAAATTTAAATATATGAACACTAAATTGAATAATCAATAACAGATTTTTAGTCAGATAACCATTTCTTTGGCAGTAAACAGCATATAGGCAAATGCATCTAAGCAAACTCCATCTTCATTAGTGTCACAGCTTTGCCAGATCTTTTAGAAGCAAGAAGATATTTTCATGTTTTCCAACGTTCTATTGTTTTTCAGTCTCCATCAAAAATTTGCAATGACACTACCACTTTCTATTCATTGCCTATTCAGATTTGTAAATGGAATTTCTTGCAAGCAATGTCATTTTACAGATTAAATTAATGTTATTATAAAGAGCTTTAAAACTCAAAAATATTTATGAGTCATGCTGAAAAAGGATCTGTACTCAGTTATAATGATTAATAAAGAAGTCCCCCAAGTTTTCACAGATGAAATCGCCACCATGTGCATATTTTGAGCACAAATCAGATAACAATAATTCTAAAAGAAGAATGAAAAGAAGCACCGAGTCACTAATGCATCAGTTGGATCAACATGTTATTGGTGGATTGAGTGAAATTTTGCTTTCAAAGTTGGTTAATCTGTGCATAGGCAAATGTGAAAGTGTGGGTGAACTGAATGTATGAGAATTTGAACATAAATATCTGTGGGAGATCATTATAATATTTCCCAACCAATTTCACCTCTTCAACATGACATTACTGGTTGCTGTTCCCATCATCAATAAATGGAGCCTATTTGTCTATTCTCCTGTGTACAGGCTGGACATAGGTAAATAGAATGTGGCTTTTCTAGTCTTCATGTAAAGGGTTGAGTATGCATGAGGCCAGGTGGAAGGAGCTGAAGAATCACCTGGACCATCTACATGATGATGAGAAAACATAAATCTCTGTTTATTATTTTTTAAATATCTGTTATTTAAGCCATTAAATTTTGTACGCACTTATAAATGAACTAGACAACTTAAAAATTAAGGTGAGATTGAAAAATACTTAGATATTAGATGTTACATCAAACTTCATCAGGTGTTCTGTTTCTGTCATTTCTATGGGAAGTATAATACTGATAATTCAGGCACTCAAAACTACTTGGAGTCTAGTCGTTTGTTAGCAATGGAGGCTAGAGAAACAAAAAGTGTCTAAAGTGTAAACCATTGTATTCATTGGAGTAGAACCTTAGTTAACTGGAAGTTCCAATCAAACTATAAAGAGAAAGATGACAACAAACTAAGCTAATATTAAGGATTTGTTTGACTTTGCAGGTAATTTTGAGTTATGTTTAAGAATAGTGGTTCTCAAATATGAAGGATTTTAAATTCACTGTCCTGATTTCCACTCTAGAGACACTGATTCAATTAATCTGTAAGGTCGGAGTATCAGGAACTTTACTCAGGTAAAAAATATAGTCAGTCTAGGGGTACCTGGCTGGCTCAGTTGGTGGAGCATGTGACTCTTGATTTTGGGATTGTGAGTTCGAGCAGCCCCACACTGGGTGTACTTAAGTATACCCAGTATACCTCTAAGTATCTAAGAGGATACTTAGAAGTGAAATTAAAAAAAAAAAAAAAGACATAGTCTAAATTTCTTCCTTGTATTTGTTACATGTTTATAGAAATTGTATATACATGCAGAAAGAGAAAAAAATACACACACTTATTGAAAGATTGAGAAAGAATTTTCATATATAGGAAAAGTTTATATATGCAAATTACATAGAAAGAAATTACATATATATTACCTATATAATAAAAGTACAAGGTCACCATTATTACTATTGGTTCTATATCTATTATTTAAAGAACTAGCAATAATGGTGACCTTGTACTATTACCAGATCCTAAAACCTGAAATAATGTTTATATTATTTTATAAAGAAGATGCACTATAGATTTTTTTTTTTTTAGAAATATTCTCAATGGGAAAAAAAAAAGCTTGAGGAATTTTAGGAACGTCTCTGGCTAAAGACTGAGTAACAAAACTGCTATCTCTATTATTCTGTTTACTTAGAATTACTGTTAATCTTACAAATTCACTAAGCTAATTTCTGAAATGGTTTACATGATAGGTTTTTTAAATTATGCTTAAGATTCTAGAAATTTACATAGTACTATTATTCCAAATAATCCAATTATAATCCTTATAATATCTCAGGGAGCAAAATACTTATCAAGTTTAATAATGATCACATAAGCAGAAAAATTGCCACCCTATTAATAGATGTCACTGTAACATAAATATTCTATCCTTTGATGTTTTTACCTAATTGTGGTTTACTTACAAACTGTGTAAATCCCAGGGTAGTTTCCAAAACAGTGTTCTCTTTCTCACACACACAATAATGGGCCTTTTTACTAGGCTTCTTTAAAGGTTGCACTAAGTAGATAAAGCTGTTTATTTGGACTAATTTAAATATCTGGATATAAAATATACCAATTATATGCAAGATAATTAAATAGAAAATTAATTCCTATTTATTTTTAGATTTACATTTTTACTTAAACTTTGTACAAAATTAATACAAAGGACAGACTCTCCTCATTCTCTTCTGTAAGTGTTCAAAATTAATTCCCACACTGAAGATACTGCACGTTAATTTACCTAACTTGAAAACCCTCACTTTTCAGATCATCTCCAAAAGAAGTGGTCAATACATGCAAATCAACATATTATACATTTTCACACATTTTTTAATGCTCTTCTCACCTTTTTGACTTTCACTGCAAAATTTGGTAATCGTTGCATCATTTCTTTGTTGGTTTTATATCTGCCATGATAAAAAACAACATTTTTTTCTAGTGTTACCAGATATTAATATGAACATGATGATTGACGAAATTCTGAAATTTATCAGGATTTTTATTTTCCCCAAGATCATACACGGCTCCTAGAATTATAGCTCTGTTCCTCAAAGACAGTTGAATACAACAGTTTTGATGTACTATTTCCATGGCAATACATTTTGGAATTCTGATGGTGTTTTCTCCATAGAAAGGCTTTTTGGTCACTAAGTAGCAGGGATTGTGGCTGGCAAACTGCATTTTATGACAAGACAGAAGGGCCTTTATTCCAATTAACTGAGTGACCTGGGACAACCACTTCAGTCACCCAAATACATGGCCTCTGTCAAAAAGGCAGAGAAGTAAAATACCTGCTATCAAACGCTGCAAATGGACTTGGTGAGAATGCACACATTTACATGTGGAGAGACACATGTGTCCAGTGCCCTTCCAGGTCCCGATGAAAGGCAATGGCATTCTATCCTGAACAAATGAATGATAAAGTGCACTGTACTCTTGCCTAGAGAAGTGTTATTCAAGTATTGTCAGGAACCCCCGTGTCCCCCGCAAAGAAGTTAGATGCATTCTCTACTTTAGCATATAATTATATATGTTATAGTATTTTTACTATTTTATTATATTTATTTATTATATTTTTATTTTTTATTTATATTTATATATTTATATATATATTTATATATTTATATATAGTATTTTTACACAATATGTTTATATAAAGCAATAGCATTGCTATAATGATAATAAAACTAGAAACAACACATACATTATATTTTATCTTGTGTAATAATAAGAGTAAATGCACATATTATATTTTATTAAATGTCAGGCATGGCCATCTAAATGCTTTTACTCATTAAGTCACTTAATCCTCACAATAACCCTTATTTGGCACATTGGACAGAGAAAAATCAAATGAGGTACAAAGAGATTAATAACTGGTCTAGATCTCATAGCTAAAACCTACAATGTCTCGGAGCTGGAATTTGAACACGGTAAGCCTGGCTCCCAGACTTTATATTTTAAAACACTACATGAATCTGCTTCTTACATAGTGTAATTATCACAATACTATTGCAATTCAGCTTCTGTTCAGGTAATGTATCTTGGTACTTGGAAGAGATTCTAACACAGTTATTTTTCCACGCCAGAAGAATAAATTATCAGAATATAGTGTTCTTTTACTAAATCTCCTTGTAATATAAAAAAAAATCACTTAAGCTTAACACTGGTATTTTGATACTAGTTTAACTTTGAAAATGGCAATATAAGTATTTCTTAAACATGCAAAGTACAGAAAATATTTGAGTATTTCATATAAAATAACGTCATTTAATAATGTTCATGTATATACTCTTTCTAATTACACTAAGAGTTTCATAGATGTATTAAGTTGCATGTCTGTTGCATTAGCCGATTCTTTCCGACATGTTGACTGCTCAACATTGTCTTAAACATAAACATGAATATAAAGTCGTCTTAAACAATAGTAGGAAGCATGTATGTTGGTAAAAATACTTAATCAAGTTACTAGGTTTCAGAGGAGTGAGCATATATAGAGAATGTTGTAGCAGTTGAAATAACTGATGATAATGTGGCAAAGAAAGCTAGGATAGGACACTGACAGCCCGCTACATGTAAGGTAAGCACAGGTAGAGGAGGGTGGTGTATTCTAAACCAAGTGATAATAACAGCACGGTCAGCACAGGTGACTAAAGTTACAGTGACTTGAATTTTTTTCACTGGCTTCTAACTCAATATGTGGTGTCCTTTTGCTCTTGCTTGAAAATAAAAGTTGGGGAGAAGGAGAAAACAGGAAGAGAAAAAGTTAATAAAAGAGAATATTTGATAATCTATGGATCTTCTAACTGGCCAGGACGGTGGGAGAGGGTACGGTGAGAGGCGATTTGCTGTGAATAGTTACCCAAAAGGCCAGTTGTGGTGACTGTTTTGTTTCATCTTCCAAATGAGCCCCCAAGGAAACCATATGGTATATAGCTTTCCTAGGGGTACATGGAAGCTTATGCCTAACATCTATTGGTTAGAGTTAACTGGTTTTATATTTGGAGGCTAACTAGAGAGAAAAATGCTTACTCATTCTGCAAAAATAAACTTCAGATGAGTCAAGTTTGTTTATATTTTTTAAATATGAGTATTTGCCTCCGGAGACACGCAATCATAGCATCATTTGTAGCAAATTTATCACTGCAGGTTTAGAGTTTGGATTGAGAATATCAAATTAAGTCCCCAAATCATTAATCTTATAATAAATAAGTTTTTGACATAATCAGATTGGATATAAACCTCTGTTTTCAGCCTGCATCCAGTACTCAATCTAGGGAAGCTAAAAATTTTAACTTCTGTGGAGGGAAATAAAGGGGTAGTTGGAGGAGATGGCCAGGATGGGTGAGTAAACAATAGGCAACCCAGACTCAGGAAGAAGTGGGAGACAAAAATGGGCCCTAGAGCTCCAGCGATCAATACAATATTCTCCACCTATGCTGAGAAATATGGCAGCCAATTAACAGGAAGACTCATGGAATCACTGACACTGTTGTGGAAACTCCAATAACACACAGGCCCCAAAATCTCTATTAATATTTAAATTGAATCTGACAAATACTCCTAAGTGTTGAGACTTGAATGGATTTGAACCTCATCCACACTCAGAGGTGCTCTCGACTGTTGCATAGGATCATTCTAATAATTATATTAAACTCTCTAAAACGTAACACCCATTTTAGACAAATGGATTTTTTAGTGTGAATTCCTTTCAGTTTGGAATCCAATCATATATACCAAAGAGAATGAAGTCTAGGATTCCATAGTCTTAATACTTGGGTAGTCTACATTCTTTGAGAGACAAAGAGTTTTTAGTGAATCTAGGAAACCTAACAGATGCTGCCAATGTACTCTGGAAATCACATGAGGGCTTACCCATTCAGTAAAAGTAGATCACGTTACTTAGGCCAATAACCCTCCCACAGAGGAATTTTTTTTTAAGATTTTATTTATTCATTCATGAGAGACACAGAGAGAGAGAGAGAGGCAGAGACACGTGAGGCAGAGGGAGAAGCAGGCTCCATGCAGGGAGCCCGAGGTGGGACTCGATCCAGGGTCTCCAGGATCACGCTCTGGGCCGAAGGAAGCACTAAATTGCTGAGCCGTCGGGCTGCCCCCACAGAGGAATTTTTTAAAACCATGTTCTCTCTGACCAATTTTTAAAAAGTATCAGCTATGTATAATAATATACATAATATAGTCAAATAATGTAACGTTTTTATAGTCAAAAAATAGGGAAAAAATGAGAACCTAGAAGACATTTGCTAGTTTCTCAGAAAGAACAAGGAAGAGTTCTACTTTCAGTATGGAAAACAGATTTCTTAATAAACCAACGTTTTACAGATAGCAAATGTAACATCTAGGCAAAAGATGGGGATCTGGAAAATAAAAAAAGCAGGCTGATTTTGAAGAGGATCCAAAATCTAAGGAGGTTGGTGGTCTGGGTGAGTTTCCTGTTTTGGGGGCTTTATACTGAGGGTAGCTGCTGTGGTGCACAAAATTCCGATAGAGTGCCTTTCACTGTTCTGGCTAGAAGGACAGGGAATGAATGTGCAGCCTGGATAGAATTTGTGAAGGTTGAGAGAGAGATCCAAAAATAGGTAAAAGACTCAAAGTTTATGTGTATAAATTCTGTTAATGTTTCTGGCTCACCTTCCAAACAGGTATTCATGAGGTAAGCTGAAAACATTCTGGGCTAAGATTGAAATACAGTAAGGAAAACGAAGATTCCATATGCTATCTACTTAGGCAAAGCTGAGTTTTTCAGTTTGAGTCTAACCAGGTTCATTTTCTTCTAAAGCAAAAACATCATCCTTCTAAGAGGACTCGAAGAGCATCCAGAGTCTCCACAACAGAACTGTAATGATATTCGAGATATTATAGACAGCTTTATATAATTAACTTGAAAATTTAGACAAATGGACAAATCCTAGGAAACTATTATCAGATAGCAAGGATTACTTTGAATCTACAGTCATTATGATATTGACACAAGGATAGAAAAAGAGGGATACAGAAAAGAGAACCCAGAGACACATCCTTGTATGTATGGACTCTTGATTTATAACAAAGGTGCGAGTGTAGACAGGGAGGGAAACTTAAAAATAACACCTGCCTTACATAGGTAGGTATAGGCCTAAGTGTGAAATGAAAAACTATGAACTTCTTAAGGATATTGCAGAAAAATATCTTTCTATTTTGGATAGAAAAAAGTTCTTTTAATTAAGAAAAGAAAGCACTAAAGAATTAAAGATAAGAAAAAATTAAGCCAGATTAAAATTAAGAATTTTTGTTCTTCAGAGATACCATATAAGGATAATATAGAAATGCTAATTAAATCCATAATGAAAGTCTACTCTATACCAACCAGATTGGCAAACATTTTAAAATTTGACATTACCAAGTGTCTATTGATGATATGAAGCACCTGGATTTTCCATACATGGTTGTTGGCCATAAAAAGTCATCCAACTGCTTTATGAAAATATCATACCCAGTATATTTGAGAAAACTATAAATCTAATTTTAAAAAAAGATTTATTTATTGATTTGAGAGAGAGAGGGAGACGCATGAGTTGTAGGGGCAGAGGGAGAGCTGGTGAGAGAGAATCCCTGTGGGACTCCATCTCAAGTCCCTAAGATTCCCCAGGAATCAGGGGCTCAATCGACTGTTCTACCCAGATGCCCCCCACCAAAACCACAAATCTGCTTTTGAACGTGGACTAGAGAAGTAGGTAGAATTTTTTTTAATACCCCCAAACTTGAAACAATATAATTTTCAATCAATAGTAGGATGGGAAAATAGAATGTGGCATGTTAATAAAATATTATATAGCAGTTCTACTTAAAATATGGTCCACTGGCTGACAGTAATACAAGAAATGCTTGATACAGGTCTGTGAAGAGATTAGGAATTTGTACCAGAATAAAACAATCAACTACTTCACTAAGCATACTAGATTTTGCTTGTTTTAGCAAATATTTTCTCAATGAAGATACAATACATTGATTTACACCCTTGTGTGTTCATTTACATTCCTTGTGGAATTGTCACTTGAGAGCCAACTACTTTGAGTGGCACTGATATACAGTCAGGAAAATGAACAAACTAGATCTACATACTGTAATATAATCCTAGAAACATGTTTAACGAAGAAAAATTTGGAAATTCTGGAAAAATTTGGAAAAATTTGGAGATACTGGAAATTCACACAGTATGTTTTGGGGTACCTAAAAGATCTAAACAGGAAATACTAATTTATATTAATAAATGTATTAAAACTAAAAAGGAAAAAAATGAGGAATTGATTATCTCCAAAGTCAGAATATGTTGATTCTCTACAAGGAAGTATATTATGTGTGTGATCGGGAAAGAACTAATGGGGGATCTCTGTTGGAAGTGTTCTGTTGATTGATTTGGTTCATGGTTACCTGGGTGGACACTTCATAATTATTTTTAACTCTCTGCGATGGATATTTTATGCAACTTTATATGTGTGTGCTACTCTCCTACTAGAAAAAATAAGAATAAAGAAATTTTCTGTAGGTAATATCTAAACAGGAAAAATATTTTAGGCAAAAGGAAAAGGTTACTAAAGGGGTATACATATAAAAAAAAAAAGAATAGATTAGTCCTTTGTCCGAAGAAAATCACACTTATCTGAATTGAACAGAGTAATTAAAAAAAAAAAAATATGGACAGTCCCATTAGGGCCAGGTTTAAGAATCCAGCCTTAGAATCACTGAAGGTATTGAGGAGGCTCTGAGAAAAAGGCACCATCCTAGGAGGAAGACACATGAAGAAATGAGAACATAAGTATGTTAGCCAATCGTTAGAGTCACGGGAAAAAAAGTCTTAGCTACGTACCTACAAGTGATACAAGAAAAAGAAAGCAAAGAGGAAGAAGTATAGAAAGGAAGGAAAGAAGAGAGGGAGGGAGAAAAACATGAATAATAATAATGAAGTCTCTGTGCTAAAAAAAAAAAAAAATCGGGAAAGGGAAATAAATTGAAAATGGATTGAAGATCACAGAGTAAAAAAGACCAGGGTGAGAAAAGAATGTTATGTGGAGAATAAGTGAATAGCAATGGATGAATCACTATCTCTAAAATCCTAGTGCCCAAACTGTAAGTCAGCGTCTCAGGCCCTGCAGCAGCTCTGACTAACACTGGGTCTCCCCAGCAGTGGCAACTAGAGATCTGGAGACCTACTAAGTGAAAGGAGACAGCACCTGTCCCCATACTTGCACCATGGCTTGGTGGGATGGGGACAGAGGGACTACAACGGACACACCTGTTCAAAACACTGGGGGAATGGGAAGCAAGCAGCAGCCAGTGATCTGGAGTTATTTTGAACCTGAGGATGGGCATGTAGTGACCTTTCTTGCTCAGCAGCAAGAGGAGCATTGTTCAGGGTGAGCCGAGGGAGGGCCAGCCCAGGCCTGCAGGCATCTTTACCCCTGTCTGAAATTCTCTTTAACCAAGATGCCTTTCATGCGACCTCTGGGTGGCTCCGCGGTTGTGCATCTGCCTTTGGCTCGGTGTGTGATCCCAGAGTCCTGGGATCGAGTCCCACTCCCTACAGGGAGCCTGTTTCTCCCTCTGCCTGTGTCTCTGCCTCTCTCTGTGTGTCTCTCATGAATAAATAAAATCTTAAAAAAAACAAAAACAAAAACATGATGCCTTTCAGAGAACAATGGTCCATGAGTGGTGTTAGGCTACATTTTGCTACATCTACAAAGAGGGAAATGCAGAAATCAGAATAAATATTTAGAAAATTTCACGATGCTTTTGTCATTCAAGTGAGTGACAGCGCGGTGCTGTTGTCATAAAGCGTAACAGACTGTGGGCACTCTCAAAGTTGTGATGGATCGCATGCGTTTTCAAGCATAGTGGACACATGACACAACATATGATATCTAAGTTGAGGTTGTGAAACAACTATAACGGACTCAATTCCTTCTAACTTTTTGTCCATACAATCATTTAAAATTTTCATCAAGCTTTAAAAAAAAAAAAAAACTGTAGTTTAACATTATTAGCTATATTGGGAAAGTAAGCATTGTATTATTCATTTTTTAACCCTAATTTGCATTTGATGAAACAAACTTCAACTCTGTGAATGCAGCAGCAGAAACAAACCAAATGATGACAATAGAAACGATTCTGAAGAAATGAGGATCAAATGAGCTCATACTAGTTTTACTTAAAAGTATGACCTCTCATAGATTTACCATAATTGATGGTAAGTCGCTGAAACAACACTGTATTATTTGTGGAAATGTAATAGCTAATGAGGCAATTAAACTTTCAAAACTTACATGGCATTAACATAAAAAGCATAAAGAATTAAGTTCAAAACCAAAGAACTATTTGAAAGACAGATTATTAACTTAAAAAGTCAACAGAAGCAGATGTTCAATAATTTTACATATAAACATGAGTGCATTGCAGGCTTCTTGTAAAGCACCACTTTGGGTTGCTAAGACTGAGAAAAACATAAACAATTGCAAAAAGATTAGTGAAATTCTGCAGTAAATGTCTTTGCCTGGAAGTGTTCGATGACTGCTGCAAAGAAGGTAATTCCAGTGCCATTTCTGGATGACACACCGTGTTTGAATATCTGCATGTAGTGAGGACTAAGGCTAGCAAAGTATTTTTCACTCTAGCTTCATTGATGCCACAAATATTGTGAAAGGGTGTTTCTTTAAATATAAGGACAGTTTAAGTCTGATGACTGTATGATGGACGATCTCTTTCTCTTTTACATTATTATTATTATTATTATTATTATTATTATAGTTTTAAGAGACACAGGTACCTCTGCACTATATAAAACGGACTACTTGCATTGCTGACAAATGTAGTTCGGAAGTGAAATGTTGGGCACGAGGATATTCTAATGGTGCAGCTGCAATGGCAGGAAAACGTTTTGAAGTGATTACCCGAACTGAGGAGCTTGTACCAGAATGTAAAGCAGCACAGTGCTTCCTTCATCGAAATCCTTATTTTTTTTTAAAAGCAGTCATTTTAATTAAACAATGTGTTTTGTGATGTAATAAAATTATAAATTATGTAGAGGCTAATGGGTTAAATTGGATATTTTTCATTTAAATACCATTAAGTGACAAAACACAAAGTGATTGTAAATAATTGTAAGTGGAGGCTGAGCTAATAAGTTTATTGAAGTTAGAGGCTCTGTCAAGAACATGTGCACTGTGAAAGGACCTCACGATGCTTTTGTCAGGTAAGGAACCAGTTTAATTCCAACTGTGAACCAGATGTAAACAAAACAGCCCTGTTTGTTTATTTTTCTGAAATATTGGTCGTTTTTATTAATCCGATGGCTTTTGCAAGAGCTAAACGCAACATTTTTTCCAATGGAAGAAAAAGTCAAAGAAAAAAGTGAGAAGTTGGAGGCTTTCAACAGATTGTAATGACACATTCCAACTTTTAACTGTTTTGCAAGAGGTAGACTGTTATTATGCATCTGCCAAATTTAGCATGGAATATCATATAAATCTTGTAGAATACCTTGAATTTTTTCCATCCATAATATCTGTTCATAGGAAACTCATGGATTCAGAATCCCTTTATTTCATTAAACAATAATACAAACTAAACCAGAACTCTGCAACATCAATTATTAGAATTTCTACTAACGAAGGACTGAAGCACACAACGTAACTTGCTTCATTTTTAATAATCATGAAAAATGAATATTCTTGGCTTGCTGAAATTGTTTTAAAATTTCTTTTTTTTTTCCCATAACAGAGCTTCTGGGAGAGGAAACTCAGTAAGACCAGTTTCCATACTCTGAGGGCTATTAATTAAAACAATACAGAAACAATTTTGCTATGCATTATCCCCTGTGAGCAGCACTGCCATCAATCCAACCTATTTTGGAGAAGTTAACCAGCAAAAAGTGAACTTATCTGTCACATTAAAAATTTCGGTATTGGTGGAACGGTGGTCTCCCAGGGTGAACCTATTAGCGTCTAAAATGGGGGAGTCACTATTTCATTCCTAAGAGGTTTTCTCAAGAAGAGGGAGACTAGTTGTTGTGAAATTACAATTCCCAGTATCATTATCTTTATGTACATTTAACAAATAATGTGCATGGTTCTGTGATTTCTATGTTTTTCGAATTGTGTTTATTAAAATTCATTTTAGAGCTGTTAAGCAAAAAAAAAAACTTTTTAGAGGAGATTTTAAAGAGAGTGTCTTTAAAAAATGCTATTCTAAGCAACTAGAGTAATTAGTAGAATTGGGAAATCTGTAGAAGTGAAATATCAAGCAAAATAAATTTAAAGAGTAAAAGGTGTTAGCATAAATGATCAATGTGATGAGAGAACGTTTAGACAAAAATAAAGACACTGTGTAACAATGACTTCAAGTGCAAGGAATGATGGCCTTCTGAAGTCAGAGATTGGCAAGTGATTTTGAAGGAGATTTTAGTCACAATTTCCTACCAAGAAATCGTAAGACATCTGACTGGGGTGTCTGAGGTTAAGAACTTAAAATTAAGCTCTCTACCCTCCATTTCCCCCTTTGGATCTGGAATGTCTAGGCCTGATTACTCCTAGCTCTCCTATAAACTGGGGACTCTGTCCTTGTGGAGTGAGGTGCCAGTTTTACACTAGAGCCTACGGCTGTGTCATTCATAAGGTGCACACATCCACCTGGGTTAGAACAAAAGTGGCTATTTTGCTGTTCACGTGCTTTACTTTATTGTCCAATGTAATTTTGAACAGAAATCTGGCAGGCGGCATTTGTCACGGTCAGGTCCTAATGCCTGCTTAGTGAGACAATTTTACAAATCATAAGATGAAATCCCTTTCATCAAAATAGTAATTTATTATTTAGTTTGTATGGATATTTATAGTCCTTTCTCTCTCCTTGTCTCTCTCTCTCTTGTCTCTCTTATCTATCTATCTATCTATCTATCTATCTATCTATCTATCTATATCTATCTATCTATCTATCATCTATCATCTATCATCTATCTATCTATCCATCCATCCATCCACACTATAGCTTGGTCTTAGGACTTGTATCCATGCATCAAGAGTTATCATAAATATTTTGATAATAACAGCATCCAGATTTTATTACCAGAAGCAATATCATGTTTTACAACTTATCCTGTTGTGAAATGCAGTATGCCTGTTGCTCTGATACCCCAAATATTCTTGTGTCACGTGTAAAATTCTTCTGTGCTTACCAGCTACTGCAGGGATGGGCGTAAGAGGGGGAAATAATGCTGTCTTAGCTACTTCAGCACAGACTTTTCATACTCTGCTCCATTCACAGGAGTTCTTGTCAACTTGCGTTATATGTGAATAACACAAAGGCTTAAAGACATTCCCTCTGGTTAGATAAGAAAACCTAACAGTTTTCCAGAGCATGCAGGATTAATCACACATAATAATTATACAAAGTGATAACACGCTTGTTATAAAAGCATCTACACACCATTAAACAAACAGTGGCAGAAACATCTAGGAATAAGGAAGATAAACATTAATTGCTGATGATAAGGAGGATGCAAAAGACATCCAGAAATATAAATTCTAATTTTCACTGGTAAGATATTTGGGGTCCAAGGATTTCAAGTTCTAGTTCTTCTGTGTCTATGCTGGCTCCTCTTGTCAATGAATCACATGCAGGGAAACACTTGGCTTTGACAGTCCAGTGTTACCCTGGCACAGAGAGCAGATTACTAAGCATCTTGTCTTTCATTTTCAATTTTATGCTTTTAAACACTTCTTTGATGCCAAAGGAGTCGAGTGAGACTGCAATCCAGAGGAGGAATTTTTAACAACAGAAAATAAATGTAGATGAACAGACCATTTTAATAGTGTGCCTCGAAGTTTCCAAAAGCTGCTTCCACTGTATCAGAAAGTGTGACGGGGAAGGGATTTCTCTGGTTAACCTACATGGTATGCTAAAGAAAGCACCCTTCTTGAAGCTGATTTTTGTTAAAGTACCAAAACCAAACCAATGGGGCAAAGAAATTTTTGGTTCTTATCAATTCTGTTTCTCTGAACTGAATTTCATAATCATCTTATAGTTTACATTGTCCCTCAAACCCATGAAATGATGTCCTGTGTATTCCCTTTGTGTCCTCAGGTTTTCTGTGAGTGCTCGTAAATTCACTTCTCAGTTCCTCTCATCAAGAAAGTAAACATATTCACACAGTACCGGCAGCTAGCATGGCCTCTTGCATATTTCTCCAGATGATGGGTGGGTGGATGTGGCTGCAAGTGTTCACTCTCTGTTTCACTGACATTTCTGGTAGGAAGAGAGATATAGCTGGAAGATGTAGTCATATCTTATTAATCTTATTTAATTGAGGGACAAGCTGTGCCCCCCGTGTGCCCTCAGGAACGTCAGCTTCACCATTCTGTAATATGGTCTTTGTCTACCAATATACACAGACACATACTCTGAGAGCTCCAATATTTCGAGAAGGAAATCCAATTACATGCAATAATCATGCCGTCCTATGTGACACTTACTCCATCACATTCAGACTTTTAGAATCCAGTAAAAAGCTGGAAACTGAGAACTTCAGCTTATAAAGTTACAGCTCTACTGTAACTAGCTGTGTGGTTTGGAGCATGCTAATTACCCACACTAAGTCTCAGTTTTCATTCTCATAAAATGAAGAAGACATGCAGATAATGCATTTAAGCCATTCCAGTGAGATGCATGACAAAAGGGTATGGGGCTTTTGGTAAGTGTTGGGCTCAAGTCCAGCTGAAGATTGTGCAATTTCATTTTTTTTTTAATAAGTCGATTAGCTGAACAACACACATTTTGATTCGGATTTAACTTGGGAGATCTTAGTTTAACACTTATGTTTTTTAAGCCCCTCCCAATGCAAGCTCCTTTGATTTTACCAAAGTCCTCAACATCAATATTCAAACTAATTTAGCACTATAAAACCAATAGCAGACATGACTTATAGAAGAAAAGTAACAGAGTTTGGAAAGGTTATTTGTGTCATTTTCTCTTGGCTGTGTAGCCTGAATAAGAATTGTGCCTTTCCAGACCTCTTAGTAAATAATATGAACAGAAACTATCAATATGGAATCTTCCCATTAGCCGCACACACAGTAGGCCATTAAAGGAGTGCCATTATGTTGGTTGATAAACCTCATTAGCCATTGCCCTTTCTCCGCATTGACATTTTTCTCTGTCTACTTTTTGGCTCTGTATGTGGGGATCATTAAATGTAGAAGAGGCTCGGATGGCTATATTTTACCTTCTTGTCAAATATTTACATGTCATGGGTAAGGTCTTGCAGAGGAGTTGTGATTAGTTGCCAAGGAATATCAAGAATCAAATGCAACTGTTAGTATTTAAAGGTTTTTCTGTTTATTTCTGCAACTGCAGAGGATAAACAGTGTCAGTTCAAAGTAAACTCCAGCGTACATATAATTTTCAAAGATGGTAGTCCTTTAAAGTTTTGCGTTGTTCAAAACACATGGCCTCGTGCTAGGTTTTCAGCCAGCCCTTTGGGGTTAATAGTGCCATGTGTGAAGAATCAAGCAACTGCCTTGCCCTCTGGCCACTTTGAAACTAATTAGAAGCTTCCATTAAAGAGCTTAAAATCTAATGAAGATTTACAAGCGAAGAAAATAAACCTAAACAGAACAAATACAATCAAAGTTGTAAAGGGAACACATTCTGAGTTTCATATTTGGAATAAACAGGAAAACACAAACAACTAGAATTTCAGAGAGAACAGTAAGAACCCAGAAAGGGGAACACAAGCTACTGTTCTGCAAACGTCGTTTTGAGTGATGTTCAGAAGATACTGATGGAAGCCACTGTTTGTCTCAGTCACTTGAGAATTGTTTTCTAACATCACCCTCCCTGCCAAATATCTGTCCCTCCTTCCCACCCATGTAATCAGGAAGCTAATTCCATCTAATGATGATTCCCAGTTCGTGACAAATACTACTTGCTCTTATGGATTTGTTAATAATCCTCCTCTCCCTACCTCCAGAATGAAGGTAGGTATGGAACCTCTGTTCATCCTCAAAATGTGTTGTCATTATTTGAAATGACAGTAGATTCCGCTCTAACGACTGTTACTTTATTCATTCCCCCTACTGTCTCCTTCTTTTCCTTCTTCTGCTTCTCTATCCATCTCCCTTTTTCTTTATCATCATTTAGGCACACTTCATTACCTGTGGAATTAAGTATTTTTAAGGTCTTCGAAAAATATAGTAATAAGCAGTATCTCTTCTGTCCATTGTGTACATTGTAAGCTACCATCTGAGGGGACTCAGGAATAGAAAAAGCTTGAAAATTTAGACAAAATAACAAGAAATAAGAATAACAGAAATAGAGGGGGGGCACCTGGGTGCCTCAGTTGGTTAAGTGCCTTCAGCTCAGGTCATGATTCCATGGTCCTGGGATGGAGCCCTGCGTGTCAGGCTCCCTGCTCAATAGGAAATCTGCTTCTCTCTCTCCTCTCCCCACTGCCCCCATTGGTGTTCTCTCTCTCTTTCTCTCTTTCACTCACTCTCAAATAAATAAATAAAATCTCTTTTTTTTTAAGAATAATAGAAATGGAATATCTACTGGATTTCATGGAAATTTAGGAAGCAGCTTTGTATATAGTAGACAGAGCACTGGATTGAGAGTTACCAAATCTGAGGTCTACTCCTTGCTCCCTAATTAATTAGCTAGAAGACTGAAAATTTGATTTTTCTTACCCTAAAGGTGGATGAAAGAAAGCAATACAAAATGTGGTAAGTGCTATAAGAGAAACGCCAACTATTTGCTATGAGGATATGTGCAAAGCAATATTTTATTCTTGCTTCTGGAATTAGGGAAGAATTCATGGCATTTGACCTGGTCCTTGAGGGCTATGAATTTCAGTAATCATAAAAGTGAGAAGAGAGGAGAGGAAGAGAGGTATTTCCAAATGAGTTCATAGTATCAACAAAGGAAAATATAAGCTATTATTTATATTTACTCAAAAGAGTCTAGTTCAACAAGGCACAGAATGTTCTCAAAATCTGTAGTATTTACTTTATTTACTATGGTAATTCCCAGTAGCTTCTCAAGTGATGCTAAATTTTCTTGGCCACTTAAAAGTTGAGTGAAATACTTATGCCATATATATGAAATTAAGTGCATTTTCTGTAGGAATATTGGGAGTTCTTAATGATATTTACATTTTTAAAGAGCTGATTGTATTCTGCAAAGGTTATAGTCTCAACCAGCATTTAGTGACTAGGGTTAAATTTCTTTTACCTAAAGTTATATGTCATCTCTATGATATTGTTGAATTTGTTTAAATTTTTTTTGTTATCACTGTGTTTTATGCATCACCAATTAAACAAAATGGAACAATGATTTCAAATGGTGAATTAAGATCTAAAAGTGGGGAAAAATAATAAATACAAGAAAGCATATCATGAATAGGCGCTGGTATCAGCAAACAATAGAAACCTGGTAATGGTTCTTCATACTGTATTCTAAAAGGGGCGTGTGACACAAAATTTTTGGACTTGCTTTACTCTCGCTGTTCACTTTGCCTGGACCACTTTCTCCAAATAGCCACTTGCCTAAATCTCTTCCTTCCTTCAAGGTTTGCTTGTATCTTACCTTCTCAAAAAGGAGCGCCATGAAGGCCTCATCTCATTATTCATACCTTGTTCTGTTTTATAGGACTTAGCACTTTCTAATGTACCAAATACTCTATTTATTGGTTATATGTCTTCCCCCTTTAACATATGAGTTCCTCAAGGTTTGGAATTTTTATCTGCTATATTCAATGTACCTGCTATATTCAATGTACCTGATATATTCAATATCTAGAATGCTTCTAAGCAAATAATAGAAGTTTAATAAATATTTTTGTTGACTTAACTAATTAGTTACCAAAGAGTTATATCTACGAGTTACAGTTGCCCTGTTGAATAAACACACTGAGTGATAAAAGAAACCAAATGGATGTGGACACTGACAAATAGCCCAAGCTGTCAACAGGCCAGATGTAGATACTTCCGTGAAGAAGTGAAAACTAAATAATCTGGCTCCTGATATCCTGATATTTAATAATTAATACTATTTATAATAAGTCTACAGTAAAACCTCATGCTTTATTTTGATAAGTTTACATCACGATAAACTCTTCTTTAATTTGGATAAAATTGGCAAGGTTTTTTTTTTTTTTTTCTTTTTTTTAATCCAAACGTCCTTTAAATGGTTTACATGTGCTAAATTGTTGAGAAATTTTAACATATTGTATATAAGAAAAAGCCCTAAGAGATGATGTTTGAGAGCTAAAGTTCAGACCAGATTGTGGACAGAAGTGCTTTCAAACAACCAGGGAGAATTAATGAGAACCTCCAATATCGGAGGTAACACCAAGCAGATGATTGGAAATGGAAAAGAGTTACAGATATTTCCCAAACACCTAGTCCACCTTGGACATTGAAATATCATCCTATAAATTTTTGAATGAATATGTGACCCTTTGGACTTTTCTTTTCTTAACTCATTTCTATTCCAGGGTTATCCAAAGTTAACATGGATGAACTCTAAGAGATAAAATGGAAAATATTAGCAACAAAAGGCTATATACATGTGAAAAGAAAGATACCAATACTAACATAGATGTAGATACAGATAAAATCATTTCATTTTTACTAAACTCAGAATCTGGCAATTTCTTTATGGGAACAAACCAAGCAGAACTGCACTACTAAAAGATACAGTTGACCTAATCCTGAGCTTACTCCTATTAACCTCTCAACGTGAATTCATTCGTTAGACAACTATTACCTTGCAAAAGACAAACACGGCGTCTGTAAAGCACTAGCACACAGGATAGATCGTGAGAATGGAGGTAAATACGGTGTGGGGTCACAAGAAGTACATGGCAATAAGAACTGGGAGATAAACAAGATAACTATAGAATGTGCCTGATAAATAAAAGATGTGAGAAGCTTAGAAAAATATAGGGCAACGTGAACCTCTGTTCCAAGAAGACCAGGTTTACCTGGAAGACATACCGGGGCTTAAGGCTCTGCAGTGAAAGCCTAAATTGGTGAGGAAGGCTGTGAAGTGAGCTGTGCCTGTCCTGAGACTCATGGCACCGCACAATGAGAAGAAAGACAGTTAGTTTACATTCCCTGACTTCCAGATTTTCTCAGTCTCAATTTATTATTCTTTCCTAAATTCACCACTCTCTTTTTTCAGTTCTTTAAAGACTTTAGGAGAGAAAATGACAACCCTGCCAGCACAAAGTGAGCAAAATGACTATAAAGAAATAGGCCCACTCTTGTTGGCCTGTATGGGGATTGGCTGTTTAACGGGGCTGCTGTTATGGTAGTTTGGGTGTAGATAACAGTTAATTTGCACAACTGTTGACTGAGATGACAAGTCCTTATGTTAGATTTAAAAAATGATTGATTTAAAAAAATGATTGATTTTTCTAAAAAATAGGAACAAGAAATAAACAACTATACATTCCTGCTATGTGGTTGGCACCATCCTCTTCTCTTTGAAAGGATATCTCATTTCATCCCCTCAGTAAACATGTGTGGGGAATTTGTTAAAAGCAATTACAGATGAGGCAACTGAGTCTTGAAAAGGTTAAGCCATTTTCCTAAAGTATATAAAAGCTTTCATAAATTATGCTATAATGCCAATTCATTTTCATTTCCCCTGAAACTTTGTGTTAAAGAACATAAAGTCTCTTTCAAAGATTCTATTTGACTTATGTTATATGGACCCAGAAATTCTTCACAAATCCCCAAACCAAGAGTTTCCTTCTCATCCTTCATTTTTGGTTTATGTATTGCTAATGGTCATCAAGGCTTAGCTGACATGCCTTATACTTTCATAGGACCTGTACTTTTCCTTTGTAGGATAAGTATGCCACTTTAGTAATCATATAATCAAGCATGTACTGCTTAGTTACCTGCTTTCTCACACCACTCAGCTTCATGAGGTCAAAGACTGTGATTATTTTATTAATTTATTCCTGGCATTTGCTGGAAGCCAATCAAGCATGAAGGAAGGAAGGAAGGAAGGAAGGAAGGAAGGAAGGAAGGAAGGGAGGAAGACAGGGAAGGAAGGGGAAGAGAGAGGGAAGAGGGAGGGAGAGAGGGAAGGAAGGAAAGAAAGAAACCTCTGCTGGAAACATCAGGATAATATTCTAGTCTAACCAACCAAGATTATTTGGGGAACTGCAGGTTGTCCTCTTGTTATCAGCAAATTTACCTAATACACAGTAGCTTTTCTCCTCAGTGTTCCATCAGAGTTCATGGTCCTCGTGATATTCTTGCATTGTAAAGAAATGAGATTAGTATACATCGTATATGAATATAATTCACTCAAATGTTGTAAGTCTTATTTACCCCCATTTCCTACAGACTCTAATTTAGATTTTTAAGTAGGAAGTCAGAGAGGGAAAAAAGAGAAAATACATTTAAATTGAATTCCGTATGTGTGTGTGTGTGTGTAGGTCATTATATTTTACTTTTCATTTCCACCATATTACAGAATAGTAGTTAAAAGATGCAGAGTCTAAAGTTAAACTACCTGGGCTCAAATTATAATACAACTGTTTTTACTGTTTTACAAATTGTATTACCTTAGACAAGTTACTTAAGGTCACGTTGTCTCAGTTTTCTTTAATTTTATCAGTTAAGCTGGGATAAAATTACACACCTTTAAGTAACATAAGAGTTAATGTCTGTTAAGTCCATAGACCATTGCCTGTAATACTATAAATGTTCAATAAGTCCTGCTTATGGTAGTGATTTTTTTCAAAGAACACTAGAAATAGAATATGTGATGATCTGGAGAAATCTGAAGCAGTTTAGTTCCAAGGATTGTAAAAATACCCTGATATCCTCTTCCAATATACAGGTAAAAATATTTAACTTCTAAATTGAATTACTGTGTGGAATTTAGAGACAATGTAAGACCAGGAATAAAAATAAAGTTGGATATGCTAGAAATGTTTTTTTCTTTCCTTCCTTTCTTTCAAAACTTATTTCAAAAACTACAAGGAGAACAAGAAAGAGAAATGAAAGCTTGAATTTGTCTAAGCTAAGAGATATCTTTTAACCATTTAACCCCCAATATCTCATGATAGAAAGAGTGGAAAATGGCAAATGCTTTAGCAAAGGAGGAGAAAGTAAACCTAAGAGTTGCAAACAGAGGCCCACATAGGAAAGTTCTCTCAGTTTGCAAATCCCTAGAAAGTCTTTGGAATTGATTGAGGAGATTAGTTTGGATCTGAAAAGTGAAACAGATTAAACTCAGGATAAGCATCAATTAGACTAAATTTCTCCCACTGAATTATCTTAGCACCAATATTGAAAATCAGCTGAGCATCTATGTATACAACCTATATTGTTTCATTGATCTATATGTCTATCCATGTCAATACCACACCCTCGATTATTGTAGCCTTATATATAATATGCCCTGCAATCAAATATTCTAATACCTCCAGTTTTGTTCTTTTTCCCCCAAAAAGACAAGAGTCTGTCTACTTCATTTGGTGGTTCTTTTTTTTTTTTTTTTTTTTAAATAAATTTCTCTCACACAGGTATACTCAGCCAAAGACACAAGGGGACTCTGGTAGAACATGATGATTTGAAAAATAAAGTAACTTTGATCAAAATAGCATAAGAAATCATACAAAAAGTGTCCCATATTTGGATAAGAGATACATAAAGTTCCTTTTGATGGAACTTAAAAAAATATATTTAACCTCCAGATATAATTTCCTGGTTCTTATCCAAAGGCCATGTTATCATATGAAGATTGAGAATCAACTAGCACTTGAAATATTATCAATAATGTATTATTTCTTCATTAGGGACCTAAACAATATTTATTTCTGACCCAATAATTTTTTAGATTTGATATTTTTTAGTTAGTTAATTATTGTTTTGAATAGCTTGATGGAACTGTACTAAAAACTGCTTTGTTGTATATGAATAGTTTTTTCATAATATAAGAGAAAAAATTCTTCTTTCTTAGTAGGAGATATGAAATAATACAGTGAACTATAAAAATTTCCAAACATATGCTAAATAAGTCTGATAACACAAACTGACATTTATTAAGCTCTTACTATGTGCCAAGAACTTTACACATTATTGTGTTGTGATGGAAAGAATCTTGGAATTGATGCAAAGTACTTGGTTTTATTTCTCAGCTCTGTGAATTCCTATGTGTCAATGGGAAAATCCATACAAGTTTTCCAAGCCTTTGTTTACTTATCTATAAAGTGGGGAAAATGACACCCAGAGAATCTGACAAGAAATAAGATGTGAAAAACTCATCTAAAACCCTGATACAATATTATCTTTGAAGACTTGCCATCATGACATATGCATATTCCCTTTGATATTCACATTACATGCAGTATTTTTATTTCATGACATATATTTTGTCATATATGTATATATTTACATATGTGTACACACATATTTCTATGTGAGAATATATATATATATATATACACACACACAAATGCATATTCATATACACATATATTCCCAACTAGTTTTTTAAAAATAGAAAACAAAGGCCAGTCTCTTCTTTAAGACTGACCCATATGCAAACTTCTATTTTTATATATAGACATTCCTGCACATTTTATTATCCATAATTATACCAGAGATTCCTAATTCAATAATTAAGAGATTAGGGTCACTTTAATGGGACACAGTGATAGTTGGTCTTTTTTCACTTACTAGTTTCCTCTTCTTCTAATCTTCAAAATTCATACTAAAAAACATAGTTTATCTGGACTAAAAACAATTCACAGTTTTTCAAACATTTCTTCAGTGCCAGCAGTAAAGCAACAGTCTCTTGTGTTGCTCAAAAAATTACCTTAAATTCCATGATCAACCCCCATGAGTTTAATTTTATCAAAGAATAGATGTCTTGTCAAATACAGTCCCAACCAACATAATCAGTAGCTTTCAAAGTATGCTTGACATTGAGAAGGACTGAAAAACAACATAGGAGTCAGAGAAACAGACATCGATGGCCTGTCAAATTTTTTGTAGACATCATGCTATTATCAAGGCACATCAGGATAAAATAAAATGACCTAGCTGACCACAGGCTTACAAATGTCTTGGGAAGGAAAGAAAAACGGTGAATCAAAAGGTAGCTTTGTTGCATGTCCCCCCAGGCCTTCTTATTGACAGGAATGACAATGGTCCCAAGATGCACCATTATCTATGACCAGCAAGCAGACATCAAATGCTCCTGAGCTGTATCTGTCAGAATAGAAAATTCTGCTCAAAACAGACAGGGCTTGTTACATTTTGTTCAGCTAAGGTTTGTCAAAAGCCAGGGTCACTTGTATGTGCCCTGCCCTGAAGGGGAATTGTAAAACGAGAGAAGTACAGGATTCCTCAATGTTTCTTCTGCAAGGAGACTTTGAGTCTGCTTGACCAAAATGTTTTGAAAGTCAAGTCATGACTCAAAGGAAGTAGAAAACAGAGTTAATAGTCTGTCATTTTACTACTTAGGAATGAGGCTCACATGCTAAGGAGGCAGAGCTTAAAAAGATTCCTACATTTAGAGAATTTTTGTGCTAAGTGTGATTTGTTATTTCAAACTCAAAAGGGAAAATACTACCCTTACTGAAATTAGAGAGAACAAGTTAATGTGTTCTGGCCAAGCATCTTATGCCACAGCATTATGGAGCTTATTATAGTCTGAAATATTTACACTGCTAAGAGATTCCTCTAATTTGCTTCTTTTTGACTAAAGAGAGATTTTATATACAAATGTCCAGCCTCTGACACTTAAGTAAACTCACTAACTTGGGGAAACATCTGTTAACCACTCATATGAAAATTTCAAGTCGAGAGTATTTCTTTAATTGATTCCTTAAAAAAATTAACACGAACTTTTTTCCTCTTTTAATAAATTTGAGGGTGAAAATATAGCCACCATGAAGAATGTGAACAAAGAGGTATTTTTCCTCCCTTACCTTTCTCTTTCCTTACCTCCTCAACCCCTTTTTCTCCCTCCCCTCTTCTTTTCATTGTTTTAGTTCTCGATATATAGTTTCCCAATCTTTCTAGGTCCAGAAACAAATTCAATTTTCACCAAACTTGTGGTTGTGTTAAAGACCATTATCACATGTTGTAATTCCTATCTTATGTAAATAAATAAATAAATAAATAAATAAATAAATAAAACAGAGTTTGCAAACTGATGGCCGCAATTATTTTGTCTATATGAACTTCTGAAAGTCTTATTTATTTGCCATTTTTAAAGATTGGGAAATTTCACACAATAGCTTTAATTTCCACATTCCTAGAAAAACAGGGAGCAGCAGTGCTGAGCTTGAATTTCTGCATAGAAATATTCTTTCACTATGCGCAGAATAAGGAACATAGCTAGACAGCCTGTGATATCCAGGAATCATAATTCCACTAGGTTTACTTCTCTCACTTATCCATATAGATTTGAGTTCTACTCTAATTTAGTTAATGAGCTAAACTGATCAGCTAATTTCCATATTTTTCATGACTATACAGTTCTATTTAGAAACTTAGAAGTCAGAATATAATTCCCTAGTTGTTGAATAAGTAGAAATTCTGTCTCCATCACCAGACTGTTAGCTTTGCCAGGAGATATACCACATTTTAAACATTATTTGCTATTCATGTTCATGCAAATATCTAATATAGTATTCAATCAAGGCTTGTGGCAGTAAGAAGGAGAAAGAAAGAGGAAGTAAGGAAGGAAGGAAGGAAGGAAGGAAGGAAGGAAGGGAGGGAGGGAGGGAGGGAGGGAGGGAGGGAGGAAGGAGAAAGGGAGAGAAAGAAAATATTTCAAAAAGAGAAATTTCATCTTCCTTTTTTTTCCTGTTTCCAATAGCACCAGTCATTTTGTATGTGTTTTAGTAAATACTTTTGTTCAACTGGTTAAATAGGAAATAATATATGCTTTAGGATTCTATATCACCCAGCCAGTATTATAGTTCACATGAGATCCTAAAGTATTTATCTAATTAATTTCAGAGAAACTTTATGATAATGATTGGTGACACATATTGTTCTTGGTAATACTTTACTTCCAATAATGTTGTGCAAGGTCATCCATCTTCCTTAACTGTCTCTCAACTATAAAGCTAAAAAATACTATCCCCACTCCAATCAGTAAGGCAAGGAAGTGTTCCTTTAGTGAAATCACAATTGGAATATCTTTTAATTATTGATGGCTCTAAAATTCTCTCCACACAACATCCCATTTCTCTATATTAATTAGAGAAAAGGGATACTTGATTTGGAATCAGTTCTTGGGTTCAAGTCCTAGGCATGACATTTATTAGCAGTACTACAATCAACAGTCACTTAACCCTGATCTGTTTTAATCTTTCCATTGGTAAAGTGGAGTCAAAGACACATCCCTCACTAACATTACAGTTTTGTAAAAACTCCATTGAAAGCGCGATGTAAAAATGAAAACATTTCATGTTTTTCAAAAATCTGTATGCATATCTTAAATAGGAAACATAACACTTGAGAATAAATTCCAGCCTTTATAATAAAAATGCAATTTAATATTTTTTACTCATTATTCATCTCATAAAAACAATTGATTTGACCAATTAATCTGATGACCAGTTTGACTGAATTAACCATTTGCTTCTGTAATAGAGCCACTGATCAGTTCCTGCTAACAGAGAAATGCAAAGTGTCAAAATATATGTTAGAATTTACCTACAGTAATTTACTCTGATTTATTTCTGATTCTTAGTTATCTAATGCTGGAATAAAGGTGTTATGTCTCTGATAAAGTGCACAAATTCCTATGAGTACACATAAATTTAGACATTCAATAGTTACTTTCACCAGTAATATCTAATTATTTCTCTTACTTTATAATGATACACCTTTGAAATTCCTATTCATCTCTCTTTTGCAATAGTAAATGACCAACACTATGAAGCTTTTTTTGAAATTCTCTAGATTACACTGAGCACTCTATTCATAGCATCCTATTTATTTTTACAATTTTCTATGTATTACACTCTGATTATTTGTTATGTGGCTCTTTTTACCTCTAATAAGATTGAGAAGACTTTGAAGACAGAGACTATGTGGTCTTCAGGTTGGAACCAAAGCATCTGCACTTTGCAAGCACTCAGTAAACACTTGTTTAAAGAGGGATGTAATAGTTATTAAGTTACTAATCAATATGCAAAATAAGTTTCTAAGCAGTAACAGGAAAAAAGAATGTATATTGGGGGTTTAATTGTGATCTCTTCCCCTCTCCCTATTTGCTGTCCTCTTGGAGCATCTTGGTCCACTGTTCTTCTCCTACCTTAGAGATGGGCAATTTTTCTATGCAGTTTCCTCACAGGTGAATAGATGTAGTCTTGAATTAAGAAATACCTTAAATCCCATGCTTTTGATCACACATGATAGAGAAAATTCTATTCTTAAACTTTCTGATGAGTGTTCAAAACTGAGGGAATAAGACTGAAGGCAATGAGTACAAAACCAAACTACGTAGTGGAGTGAATGTAACAACTGAAAAATTGTTTTCCTTCCCAAAGAGAAAGAAGATTTTGACCAACCTGAAGAAAGCAAAGCACTGCAGGAAATTTGACTATAATTTAAGCACTTGTGAGTTTCTGAGGAGTCATCACTTGATCAGAGGGGAAATTAAAAAAAGAAAAAAACTTAGTTTAGAGGTATATTGTAAGCTAAAGTAACTTTGGTTTGATTCTCAAGTGGAACTTGAAAGTGCTGACAAATGAGAAGAGGTCAAGAGCTGGGATTTGAATGATGTTGCAAATGGACATTGAGAGAGCAGAGGCAATAGAACTCAAGGTATCATTGGTTATTGTCAGCACATGGTGATAATCAAGATCAGGAGAGACTAGCTCTCATGAAACCAAAGCCAGTGTGGCTAGAAAGAGTTATGTGAAGCCATGACCCTTTGCTCAATACAGGGGATAGATAAGCTTCTAGAAATTTAAGTTATCCACAGGGAAAAGGGAAGAAGCAGATAGGAGAGAATAAAAATATGAATTTAAACTAGAATTATACTGAACCTAATCCTAGCAGTGATTTTATAATCTTGAATTAAAAATGGGAAAGTTACAGCTGCTAATTCAAATGGGAAAATCAAAAGAAAATTTTGGTTACATTTAAACATGTACTTTTCATACTCAAGTGTGTGTGCTGTTGCTATCGCACAATTTAAAATGGCCATGTGTACTTCTGTGTACAGGTAGGAGTTTAAAGGGTCTTAGCGGGTCTTTCAGAATGTTAGCAGTAGATACTTGGTAGGAAAAAATAGTTTTTACTGACTTGGATAATCCATCTTACATTACTCCCTTAAGATCTGATTGATAGTTTGTGCTATGTTTTGTCATTATTCATGATCACAAAGTTATAATGTTATAATAAGGACTTTTAATATGTTATATTTTCATTTTAAAAGTTTTATGGAAAACAAAGCCTGGCTTCCATTAAGAAAACAGCTATCCTTTTTTTCTTTTAGTATTTGGTTTATTTATAAATTTAAAAATAACTGAACTCTAAGCTTGGACTCAATCACTTACAAACTGTGTGCCTTGAGCAACTTGATTAACAGATTTGAACCGCCTTGCTTCTATAGAGTGTGTGATGGGGATAAGTCCATTTGTCTTAGCTTTCCAAAGGGATTACTAGACACTTCAAAAGCATAAATGTATGGGAAAGTGTATTGAAAGCGAAAGAGCTCTACAAGGTAGCTTATTGTTTTATCAATACGTTATAAAATATTTCTAAACACTTAAAAAGGTAGTATTTCATTTTTCATTACAACAGAATAATTAATCATTCATGAAATAAAATTATCTGACTATATAAGTTGACTGGTTCCTTTGTAACACCTAATTTTATCTTCATGACTGACAAGATACTCTAATGTACACTACATAGCCTAGGAATAGTAGATTACTGAAAATATGTGCTAGCCTAGTTTTGTACCTACATTTGGCTGTTTAGACTAGTCTATGAGACGCTAAGAGCTAAAATTTTCGGAGATACTGAAAGTTATTATAGAACTGCCATCAAAATAAATAAATAAATAAATAAATAAATAAATAAATAGGGGGGAGGAGCAAGATGGCGGAGGAGTAGGGTCTCCAAATCACCTGTCTCCACCAAACTACCTAGAAAACCTTCAAATTATCCTGAAAATCTATGAATTCGGCCTGAGATTTAAAGAGAGACCAGCTGGAATGCTACAGTGAGAAGAGTTCGCGCATCTATCAAGGTAGGAAGACGGGGAAAAAGAAATAAAGGAACAAAGGGCTCCAAGGGGGAGGGGCCCCGCGAGGAGCCGGGCTGAGGCCGGGGCGAGTGTCCCCAGGACAGGAGAGCCCCGTCCCGGAGGAGCAGGAGCTGCACCGACCTTCCCGGGGGAAAGGGGCTCCAGGGAGGTGGAGCAGGACCAGGAGGGCGAGGAGGCCCTCGGGGTCCCGGGGACAGTAACAGCAACTGCGCGCCCAGGAGAGTGCGCCGAGCTCCCTAAGGGCTGCAGCGCGGGCGGCGGGACCCGGCGGGACCCGGAGCAGCTGAAGGGGCTCGGGTGGCGGCTCCGCGGAGGGGGCTGCGGGGCCCCGGGAGCAGCTCGGGGAGCTCGGGCAGAAGAAGAGGCTCCGTGCGGAGGGGGCTGCGCGGTTCCAGGAGCAGCTCGGAGGGGCTCGGGCGGCAGCTCCGCGGAGGGGGCTGCGCGGCCCGGGAGCGCGAATCCACCAGCGCAGGCTCCGGAGCACAGGGCGCCGGGACACAGCCCAGGATCCCGCCTCCCCCGGGACAGGCAGAGGCCGGGAGGGCCCAGGACAGCGAGGACGCTCCTGCCCCAGCTGAGCAGATCAGCGGCCCCGCCCGGAGCCTCCAGGCCCTGCAGACGGAGTTCCTGCCGGAGCTGAATCCAGGTTTCCAGAGCTGCCCCGCCACTGGGGCTGTTCCTCCTGCGGCCTCACGGGGTAAACAACCCCCACGGAGCCCTGCACCTGGCAGGGGCACAGCAGCTCCCCCAACTGCTAACACCTGAAAATCAGCACAACAGGCCCCTCCCCCAGAAGATCAGCTAGACGGACAACTTCCAGGAGAAGCCAAGGGACTTAAAGAACACAGAATCAGAAGATACTCCCCGGTGGTTCTTTTTTTGTTTGTTTGTTTTTGTTTTTGTTTTTGTTTTTGTTTTGTTTTGCTTTTTGATTTGTTTCCTTCCCCCACCCCCTTTTTTTCTCCTTTCTTTTTCTTTCTCTTTTTCTTCCTTTTTTTTTTTTTTCTTTTCGTTTTTTTTTCTTTTTCTTCCCTTTTTTTTTCTCTTTCTCTTTTCTTTCCTTCTTTCTCTCCTCTCTTTTTCTCTTTTTCCCAATACAACTTGCTTTTGGCCACTCTGCACTGAGCAAAATGACTAGAAGGAAAACCTCACCTCAAAAGAAAGAATCAGAAACAGTCCTCTCTCCCACAGAGTTACAAAATCTGGATTACAATTCAATGTCAGAAAGCCAATTCAGAAGCACTATTATACAGCTACTGGTGGCTCTAGAAAAAAGTATAAAGGACTCAAGAGACTTCATGACTGCAGAATTTAGAGCTAATCAGGCAGAAATTAAAAACCAATTGAATGAGATGCAATCCAAACTAGAAGTCCTAACGACGAGGGTTAACGAGGTGGAAGAACGAGTGAGTGACCTAGAAGACAAGTTGACAGCAAAGAGGGAAACTGAGGAAAAAAGAGACAAACAATTAAAAGACCATGAAGATAGATTAAGGGAAATAAACGACAGCCTGAGGAAGAAAAACCTACGTTTAATTGGGGTTCCCGAGGGCGCCGAAAGGGACAGAGGGCCAGAATATGTATTTGAACAAATTCTAGCTGAAAACTTTCCTAATCTGGGAAGGGAAACAGGCATTCAGATCCAGGAAATAGAGAGATCCCCCCCTAAAATCAATAAAAACCGTTCAACACCTCGACATTTAATTGTGAAGCTTGCAAATTCCAAAGATAAGGAGAAGATCCTTAAAGCAGCAAGAGACAAGAAATCCCTGACTTTTATGGGGAGGAGTATTAGGGTAACAGCAGACCTCTCCACAGAGACCTGGCAGGCCAGAAAGGGCTGGCAGGATATATTCAGGGTCCTAAATGAAAAGAACATGCAACCAAGAATACTTTATCCAGCAAGGCTCTCATTCAAAATGGAAGGAGAGATAAAGAGCTTCCAAGACAGGCAGCAACTAAAAGAATATGTGACCTCCAAACCAGCTCTGCAAGAAATTTTAAGGGGGCCTCTTAAAATTCCCCTTTAAGAAGAAGTTCAGTGGAACAGTCCACAAAAACAAAGACTGAATAGATATCATGATGACACTAAACTCATATCTCTCAATAGTAACTCTGAATGTGAACGGGCTTAATGACCCCATCAAAAGGCGCAGGGTTTCAGACTGGATAAAAAAGCAGGACCCATCTATTTGCTGTCTACAAGAGACTCATTTTAGACAGAAGGACACCTACAGCCTGAAAATAAAAGGTTGGAGAACCATTTACCATTCGAATGGTCCTCAAAAGAAAGCAGGGGTAGCCATCCTTATATCAGATAAACTAAAATTTACCCCAAAGACTGTAGTGAGAGATGAAGAGGGACACTATATCATACTTAAAGGATCTATTCAACAAGAGGACTTAACAATCCTCAATATATATGCTCCAAATGTGGGAGCTGCCAAATATATAAATCAATTATTAACCAAAGTGAAGAAATACTTAGATAATAATACACTTATACTTGGTGACTTCAATCTAGCTCTTTCTATACTCGATAGGTCTTCTAAGCACAACATCTCCAAAGAAACGAGAGCTTTAAATGATACACTGGACCAGATGGATTTCACAGATATCTACAGAACTTTACATCCAAACTCAACTGAATACACATTCTTCTCAAGCGCACATGGAACTTTCTCCAGAATAGACCACATATTGGGTCACAAATCGGGTCTGAACCGATACCAAAAGATTGGGATTGTCCCCTGCATATTCTCGGACCATAATGCCTTGAAATTAGAACTAAATCACAACAAGAAGTTTGGAAGGACCTCAAACACATGGAGGTTAAGGACCATCCTGCTAAAAGATAAAAGGGTCAACCAGGAAATTAAGGAAGAATTAAAAAGATTCATGGAAACTAATGAGAATGAAGATACAACCGTTCAAAATCTTTGGGATGCAGCAAAAGCAGTCCTAAGGGGGAAATACATCGCAATACAAGCATCCATTCAAAAACTGGAAAGAACTCAAATACAAAAGCTAACCTTACACATAAAGGAGCTAGAGAAAAAACAGCAAATAGATCCTACACCCAAGAGAAGAAGGGAGCTAATAAAGATTCGAGCAGAACTCAACGAAATCGAGACCAGAAGAACTGTGGAACAGATCAACAGAACCAGGAGTTGGTTCTTTGAAAGAATTAATAAGATAGATAAGCCATTAGCCAGCCTTATTAAAAAGAAGAGAGAGAAGACTCAAATTAATAAAATCATGAATGAGAAAGGAGAGATCACTACCAACACCAAGGAAATACAAACGATTTTAAAAACCTATTATGAACAGCTATACGCCAATAAATTAGGCAATCTAGAAGAAATGGACGCATTCCTGGAAAGCCACAAACTACCAAAACTGGAACAGGAAGAAATAGAAAACCTGAACAGGCCAATAACCAGGGAGGAAATTGAAGCAGTCATCAAAAACCTCCCAAGACACAAGAGTCCAGGGCCAGATGGCTTCCCAGGAGAATTTTATCAAACGTTTAAAGAAGAAATCATACCTATTCTCCTAAAGCTGTTTGGAAAGATAGAAAGAGATGGAGTACTTCCAAATTCGTTCTATGAAGCCAGCATCACCTTAATTCCAAAGCCAGACAAAGACCCCGCCAAAAAGGAGAATTACAGACCAATATCCCTGATGAACATGGATGCAAAAATTCTCAACAAGATACTGGCCAATAGGATCCAACAGTACATTAAGAAAATTATTCACCATGACCAAGTAGGATTTATCCCTGGGACACAAGGCTGGTTCAACACCCGTAAAACAATCAATGTGATTCATCATATCAGCAAGAGAAAAACCAAGAACCATATGATCCTCTCATTGGATGCAGAGAAAGCATTTGACAAAATACAGCATCCATTCCTGATCAAAACTCTTCAGAGTGTAGGGATAGAGGGAACATTCCTCGACATCTTAAAAGCCATCTATGAAAAGCCCACAGCAAATATCATTCTCAATGGGGAAGCACTGGGAGCCTTTCCCCTAAGATCAGGAACAAGACAGGGATGTCCACTCTCACCACTGCTATTCAACATAGTACTGGAAGTCCTAGCCTCAGCAATCAGACAACAAAAAGACATTAAAGGCATTCAAATTGGCAAAGAAGAAGTCAAACTCTCCCTCTTCGCCGATGACATGATACTCTACATAGAAAACCCAAAAGTCTCCACCCCAAGATTGCTAGAACTCATACAGCAATTCGGTAGCGTGGCAGGATACAAAATCAATGCCCAGAAGTCAGTGGCATTTCTATACACTAACAATGAGACTGAAGAAAGAGAAATTAAGGAGTCAATCCCATTTACAATTGCACCCAAAAGCATAAGATACCTAGGAATAAACCTCACCAAAGATGTAAAGGATCTATACCCTCAAAACTATAGAACACTTCTGAAAGAAATTGAGGAAGACACAAAGAGATGGAAAAATATTCCATGCTCATGGATTGGCAGAATTAATATTGTGAAAATGTCAATGTTACCCAGGGCAATATACACGTTTAATGCAATCCCTATCAAAATACCATGGACTTTCTTCAGAGAGTTAGAACAAATTATTTTAAGATTTGTGTGGAATCAGAAAAGACCCCGAATAGCCAGGGGAATTTTAAAAAAGAAAACCATATCTGGGGGCATCACAATGCCAGATTTCAGGTTGTACTACAAAGCTGTGGTCATCAAGACAGTGTGGTACTGGCACAAAAACAGACACATAGATCAGTGGAACAGAATAGAGAATCCAAAAGTGGACCCTGAACTTTATGGGCAACTAATATTCGATAAAGGAGGAAAGACTATCCATTGGAAGAAAGACAGTCTCTTCAATAAATGGTGCTGGGAAAATTGGACATCCACATGCAGAAGAATGAAACTAGACCACTCTCTTTCACCATACACAAAGATAAACTCAAAATGGATGAAAGATCTAAATGTGAGACAAGATTCCATCAAAATCCTAGAGAAGAACACAGGCAACACCCTTTTTGAACTCGGCCATAGTAACTTCTTGCAAGATACATCCACGAAGGCAAAAGAAACAAAAGCAAAAATGAACTATTGGGACTTCATCAAGATAAGAAGCTTTTGCACAGCAAAGGATACAGTCAACAAAACTCAAAGACAACCTACAGAATGGGAGAAGATATTTGCAAATGACATATCAGATAAAGGGCTAGTTTCCAAGATCTATAAAGAACTTATTAAACTCAACACCAAAGAAACAAACAATCCAATCATGAAATGGGCAAAAGACATGAACAGAAATCTCACAGAAGAAGACATAGACATGGCCAACATGCACATGAGAAAATGCTCTGCATCACTTGCCATCAGGGAAATACAAATCAAAACCACAATGAGATACCACCTCACACCAGTGAGAATGGGAAAAATTAACAAGGCAGGAAACAACAAATGTTGGAGAGGATGTGGAGAAAAGGGAACCCTCTTACACTGTTGGTGGGAATGTGAACTGGTGCAGCCACTGTGGAAAACTGTGTGGAGGTTCCTCAAACAGTTAAAAATATACCTGCCCTACGACCCAGCAATTGCACTGTTGGGGATTTACCCCAAAGATACAAATGCAATGAAACGCCAGGACACCTGCACCCCGATGTTTCTAGCAGCAATGGCCACGATAGCCAAACTGTGGAAGGAGCCTCGGTGTCCAACGAAAGATGAATGGATAAAGAAGATGTGGTTTATGTATACAATGGAATATTACTCAGCTATTAGAAATGACAAATACCCACCATTTGCTTCAACGTGGATGGAACTGGAGGGTATTATGCTGAGTGAAGTAAGTCAGTCGGAGAAGGACAAACATTATATGTTCTCATTCATTTGGGGAATATAAATAATAGTGAAAGGGAAAATAAGGGAAGGGAGAAGAAATGTGTGGGAAATATCAGAAAGGGAGACAGAACATAAAGACTGCTAACTCTGGGAAACGAACTAGGGGTGGTGGAAGGGGAGGAGGGCGGGGGGTGGGAGTGAATGGGTGACGGGCACTGGGTGTTATTCTGTATGTTAGTAAATTGAACACCAATAAAAAAAAAAAAAAAAAAAAAAGAAATATAATACTCAAAGGGACCTCAACAAAAAAAAAAAATAAATAAATAAAAAATAAAAAATAAATAAATAAATAAATAAATAAATAAATAAATAAATAAATCTGCCATCAAAATAAACCTAAAAAATAAAATGTAAAACATTCAGAAAAATTCAATTACATTTTCAGTGGGGGATATGAACTGAGGCTTTTGTCTTCATTGTGAATCCAAAGGAGTAACTTTTGTCTCTCTTCCATTCTCAAACACCCTCAATAAGCCAAGAGAAGCTATCAGCTCTTGCAAAATTCATTTGAATACTAGAAAGCCAAATCCAAGTTCATCTCTTATCTTTGATTGCACATAGATCTTACAAACTGAGAATAGGATATATATGAGAAACTGATGAAGTTGCAAGCCAAGCAAAATGGGTTGAAGGAAGAAGACAGGTTATGTGAAGGGTCAATCACTGCCTGGTCTGTGCCCTGAATCACTGTGCCTATGTTTCTGTGTCTATAGTATAAGCCTAGTTTAACCAAACGAAAACCAGGAAGTGATGATCCTCATGTCAGCTTAAAGATGTAAACTTTTTACTGCCGAGAAAAGTAAATAAATGTGGACTAAGAATCACTATAAACCACTCTAACTGCAGTCCCTTACCTTACCTTTGCCAAGATATATGAAGTCATTTATTTCTCATTCCTACTATTTGGTTTGAATTTTACTCATTGAGAAGCTTGTAGAAATTCGATGATGATAAACATTGTTCTGAAAGAAGAGAACTTATTTAAAGTGCAAATTGAAAGAGTTTCTTGAATTTTAGAGTTAAACTGCAGAATGTCATTAATCTTCCAATAGAGTAGGTTTTACTAAAAAGCACTAATGAAATTTTCCATACTGTAATTTGTCTTTTTTTCCTATTAAAATATAAGGTATTCGAAAACTTTGATTTTAAACATTCCATGATCATTTTAGTCAATTTTTTAAAAAAGGATTAAAAACACTATTGACTCCTGGGACATTGTGTTACTGGTATTTGATATACAGTTATAAATGAAGCAGTAAATGATGATATAAATAAGACTAATTTGATCTCATAAGACATCTGAAAATGTATAATGAGGGCTCTTGCCTTTATAATGGATTCCTCAATTCATTTATTCTGCAAATATTTATAAAGTGTCTATTATATAGTAGGGAATATTTTGGAACTTTGTTTTACAGGAAAATTGAATTAGCCTGGGTTCTGTCCAGAAAGCAGAACCTGAGACAAGGGCTTCAGTGCAGGCAGTTTATTTTAGAAAGAGATCCTAAAGTGAATAAAAGGTTGCATTACCAGTAAGTTACCATCATGGGTGACTGTGGTCTGATCATGTCATGAACAGTCTGAAGCACAGTGAGGAACATTATTATTTAAAAGTATATGGAGTGGAAGCAAGATAATTTATCTACCAGCAACCATCCTCTACTGGTCAACTGCTGCCTTATCAAGTGTTAACTCTCTCAAAAACCTAGTTTTGCTCATGGATCAGAATACCCAAGTGGGTTTCCACATCTCTGTCATGAAGCCCAAGACAGGGAGCAAGATTCAATCAGTGTAGTTGAGGAAGTGTTGACAGTAAAAGAGGGACTAAGAAGCTATTTATTAATTATGTAAACATACTACAAAAGAGGGAGTTTATTACATCATATTAATTGATTTATTTACTTATTTATTCAAGATGTTTACCGAGGATTATTACGGCCAGGCACTGGTTTAGACATGAAGATACAGCAGTAAACAAAGCAGACTATAATCTTTACTTTCATGGAGTTAAATATAGTGGAAGAGAAAAGGGAAAAAGAGAGAATTGTAGTTTATCAGATAGTAAAAACCGGGTGGGATAGGAAACACTGCATATTTTTGGAGGCAATAGTATTCCTGATATAATTAATAAGCTCAAAAGCTCTGACATGAAAGGCATTTTGAATGTTCAAGAGCAGAGGACAAAGGAGAAAGGAATATTCTGGGATATCTTGCAAGACTTTTGGCTTTTTCCCTGGAATGGATAAGAAACCACTGAAGAGTTTAGAGCAGCGTTGTAAGTGATCTGTCTTATGTTATAGAAAGATGTATGATCCAATAACTCCTCTATTGGGTATTTACCCAAAGAAAATGAAGACACTAATTCTAAAAGATATATGCACCCTTATGTTTATTGCAGTATTATTTACAATTGCCAAGATACAGAAGCAACCTAAGTGTCCATCAACAGATGAATGGCTAAGGAAAATGTGGTACACACACACACACACACACACACACACACACTGGAATTTTTCACAGCCATAAACAAGAATGAGATCGTGCCATTTGAGACAACATGGATGGACCTAGAGAATATAATGCCAAGTGAAGTATGTCAGGCTGAGAAAGACAAATATCATGTGATTCCACTCATACATGGAATACAAAAAAATGAATAAGCAAACAAAAAGCAGAATCAGACCTTTATATACAGAGAACAAACTAATGGTTGCCAGAGGGGAGGGAGTGGCAGAATGGGCAAAATGGGTGAAGGGGAGAGGGAGATACAGGCTTCCAGTTATGGAATGAGTAAGTCATGAGAATAAAAAGCAGAGAATAAGGAATACACTCAATGATAGAGTAATAGCAAAGTAATGGAACAAAAGGTAGCTACATTGTGGTGAACATAGCATGAAGGATAAATTTGTCAATCACGAAGTTGTACACCTGAAACTAATGTAACATCGTGTGTCAACTGTACTCAAATAAAAAAGAAATCATTTCCTGTAGGGACATTATATAGGAAAATAGAATAGTTACATAATCAATGTTACTTTTGTCAAGAAAAAAATTCAAAGATATGGAAATAAGCAAATGATTTTCCTCTTAAAGGAGTGTTAGGGATTCCCTTTTAGGGATTGTCTGATATTATGGGGTTATATACCTTCGAATGTCTTTCTATGACCATCTTATAACTCTGTAAAGTAAGGATTAAGTTGTAGAAAACTAATATTTCAAACATTTCTCATTCATGACAATACAAGTGAATTGTGTCCTATAGAGATATAATTCATTTCTATTCTGTAGAAAAGAATATTACTCAGCTATCAGAAAGGACAGATACTTACAATTTATATCAGCATGGATGGAACTGGAGGGTATCATGCAGAGTGAAATAAGTCAGTGGGAGGAAGACAATTATCATAATGGTTTCACTCATAAGTAATATAAGAAATAGTGAAAGGGACCACGGGGGAAGGGAGGGAACTGAACATATTAGTTAGCCAAGTGTAGGTGTTTTGACATATATGAGTCTGGAGTTAAGCAGGAATAACCAACCTGGAGATAAAAATTTCAGTATCTTCAAGGGTCCCTGGGTGGCATAGTCAGTTAAGCATCTGACTCTTGGTTTCAGCTCGTCATGGTCTCAGGGTCATGGGAGGGAGCCCTGCCTCAGGCTCCGTGCTGAGCTCAGAGTCTGCTGGGATTTCTTTCTCCCTCTGCCCCTCCCTGTGTTCTCTCTCGCTCTCTCTCTTAAATATTACATAAATCTTTCAAAAACATTTGAATATCTTCAAATGTTATTTAAAGCATAATACTGAATCAAATGGATGAAGAAGACAAGAGTCCCAAGAATGGGGTCCTAGAAAATGCCAGTGTTTTTCGAAGTTGAAAATGTGAGGAAGAATCTATTACAGCAGGGGAAAGTCAAGGGGAAGTAAAGTCCTAAACATAACGCAGAAAATGTCACAAAAAGGGGGAGGCAGTGACTTATTAAATGTAGTCTGCGGGTCAAGTAGCATAACAAATAAATATTGAGTACTATATTTAGCAACATGGAGCCTGGCTGAATTATGTTCAAGAAAGAAAGAGTAAACATTAAAGGTAGGTTGTACTATACAAGGCAAACAAATGTGGCAATAACTGGAGGATAATGTGTGGTTCAAATAAGATTTTCTCTTTGAGATAGAAGAAAAAAACATATATTTATATACTGATGAAAATTTTCTATTGAGAGAGAAACAACTGGATTTTGAAAAAACAGTGGTGAAATTATGTTAAGTGATATATTCATTGCTAGAGTTGTCATAAGAAATACCACAGATTGGGTGATTTAAATGACAGAAATTATTAATTTAAAAAAAATTTTTTTTTACAGTCCTGGAGCCTAGATCAAGGTGTTGACAGATTATGTTTATTCTGGGGCCTCTCTTAATGGCCTGCAGATGGCTGCCTTCTTGCTGTGTGTCCTCAGAAAGTTGCTTCTGAGTCTCTGGGTGTACACGCCAGGCGGTTCTGTGTCCTAATTTCCCTTCTGAGAACACAGTCATATTGGATTAAGATCCGCCCTAAAGAATTCGTTTTTATTTAATCACCTCTTTAAAAATCTTACCTTTAAATATGGTTATATTCTGAGGTACTGGGGATTAGGACTTCAGCATATGAATTTGGAAGGACACAATTCAGCCCATAACAACTGGTGTTTTTGCATATGTGAAAGGGGATTAAATTTGATGCACACGCAGAAGGACTGTTCTTATGGTGACACAGACAAATTAAAAGAGACAGAATAAGATGCACCTGCTGATAGGAAGCTAGTTCTAAGGGGATAATGTGTAATGTTTCCTCATTATTCATATTTTCTCAATGAAATTAGGAGCAGCAACTAATCATCTTGATGAGAATGAAAGGAAGAAGATGTTGGAAATTTGAGAAATGAGGACATGATACAGTTTTTTAGGATAGTGGTAGTTAAAAGAATTAAGAAACACACTATGGTTTCTGGTTCTCTTCTTGAGTATTGTGGTCATAAATTTGAAGTAACACCAGTCGATGTTTTCCTCTAAATTTGTTTAGTTGCAAAAGAATGAGCGTGAGATTGGTGTTGACTTTGACTGAACCAAGGTTTGGATTTTGCCAGGTGAGCACAATGAAAGGAGAGCAGGCAAGGCAGTTGAGTCATTTTAATAAATGGCAGAGCAGGAGCCCTACCTGGTAACAGAGGAAAGTAAGGAATAGAGTTAGAGAAGGAGAGAGTGAAAAGGTAGCAGAATCAGTAAGGTACAAGTCAGATGTGGGTAGAGAAAGTCCTGGAGCTGGGTGACTAGCGGAAACCTGGCGAGGACAAAGGTGCTATGCTGGAGACTGACATCTGGAAAGGTGATGGTTCTGGTCGGTGCTGATGTCTCAGTTAAAACTAGGAGTCTCGGGTAGCCCGGGTGGCTCAGTGGTTTGGTGCCGCCTTCAGCCTGGGGCCTGATCCTTGAGTCCTGGGATCGAGTCCCACCCACATCAGGCTCCCTGCATGGGGCCTGCTTCTCCCTCTGCCTGTGTCTCTGCCTCTCTCTCTCTCTCTCTCTAACTCTGTCTCTCATGAATACATAAATAAAATATTTAAAAATAATAATAAAAAAAAGACAGGAGTCTGGGGGGTTGAAGTAGGATGGATGAAACATTTGTGGAATCATGAGAGTCAAGAAACTTTGAAGGCAGGGAATTCAGAGAATCATCTAAGTGGATAAAGCTGAAGAATTACAACACAACAGCATTGGAAAGAGTGTCAATGAACCAGAGTTTACAATATTAAATAGCTGGGAAAGAATGGTCAGGGTCCTACAAATAATGGTGATAAAAGAAAGGGAGGATGGTATCCTTGGATGGCATGAGCTGTAAAACTATTTTTTTTTTTTTTTGCCAGCAAAGGCAAGAAACAATGGTCAAAAGTGGCAGTAAGTATAAAGCAAAATATCTAACTTATCTCCAGGCCCAACGGTATGATAGTTTTGGAAGAGGAAGATGAAGATGTGGAGTTTCTCTCTGTTCCTAGAATCGTAAAGTCTGGGGAAAGCTGTAGTGTTTCTGGAGTTGCATTCGCTACATATAGGTAGTTATGAAAGTGATATATCAAAGCAGGATCAAGATATTTAGAACAGATTCACCTTTATATTTCTTACAGCTCACAGAAATTGCTCAGAAATACTGTCAAAGAATGACTTATTCGGCTAGGGTTTGTTTATTCATTTGACGCACATTGGTAGAGGGAATTACTTTGTCCCAGATACGTTCAGAGCACTTGGAAAACGTTAACCAGTCCATTTTCATAACAGTGCTAGGAACTAGAAACATTTTTAAAATGAGAAAACTGAGGCATGGAGAGATTAAGTAAATTGTTCAAAGTTATGCTTTAATGGTAATAAAAATATTTCTTCATCGCATGTTTAATTAAAGAAATTAGATATGAGAAGTTAATGCTCCATCTGGGTTTACAGAAAGCATTAACTATTCAGTCATTATAATAATTAATGATGAAAAAACAAACTACCTTTAAAATTAACCAGTTTAAGATTAATTGATTTGAATCAACAAATCAGGCAAAATCATTCTTTCTAAATGACCAGAACGAGGCCTGAAAGACTGACATGATTCTTAGCTTTGACAAACAAACAAACAAAAACAAACAAACCATTTATTGAGTATCAGGATTTTTTGGACAGTTATTATTATACACAACAGCCTGAGAATAAATTGCCGACTCTAAGGAGCTCACTATTTCCAAGAATGTCCTGAAAAGAGTTGTGGACGCGGCAGGCTCAGGGAGTGATACTAGCACAGTGGGGCATGCTTCGGGGCTCAATTCACTAGAGCGACACTTGACATCTACGGGGGACAGAACTAGATCACTAGCTGGTACTAGGGCCCTGATCCAACCACGCTGGCATCCTTAACTTCTTCCTTCTTGCCAAATGAACTCTCCATACAGTCCTTCACGTAGGATTTGCTTTCCATACGTAATGCATTTCTCTTTCTAATTAATCTCAATCTTCATATTGAAATTCAGTTGTCAGTTTGTCAAAGAAGCTCTCACATCCCTGACCTGGTCAATATCCCCTTTCACATGCACTAACAACACCATGTTCCTCTTACTCTAGCACTAAACTCAAGTGCGGATTTACATTCATTTATAGAACATTTGATCAATTTCTGTCTCCACCATTAGACTGGAAGCTTCCTGAGATCCGGGATTCATATCATGTTTTACTCATCCTTTTATTCCCTCCCAGCTCAGTACCAGGTACAGAATAGGTACATAGAAACACTGGCTGAATTAAGGAAAGCTTGGATGCAGGGAATGGAAGTGCAAAGTGAGAAGTAGATGGGAATTTTGAAATAAGAGAATGTATGTCTAAGTGAATATTGTTGGATACTATTTTAAGATTGGGTCACAAAGAAGAAATAACCCTTCAAAATTATATATTATCTCATATTTTTAACATTTGATAGAATGAGAAAAGAAGGCATATATATTCAGTTCTCTGATTTTGAAAAAAAAATGAATAGACAGTTTTCTACAATGGATAAGGAGGAAACTACGGAAATAACCTTATTTCCTCTCACTGAAATTTCTTCCCTTGTATCCCTTGCTCACCCTCTTGTTTTCTTGCCATCCCCACCTTATTCATATTTCAAGACATAGCTAAAACCCATCTCCTTCATGATGCTTATTATAATATTCAATCAATATTGATTAATAGATTGCTACATTCAAACCCCTAGGTCTGGTTAATGTGTGTTTAATTATCTTTTCTCCCTGATTTCACAGGTAAAATATTCACAACAGTAATAGATCTACACAACTACCAGCAGGAAGCTAACTAGATGATTGATGAACAACACATGGAGTCATTTTTTCTCTCCCAACAAATATTTTTCCTAGTGGCAGGATATCTGGATTTCAGATGTGATGATTACTTAACTGAACACCTTACCTACACTGGTTTGATGACAGAAAAGTGACCAATTATTTTACTATTTTTATGCTTACTTTTTACTCTGCTACTTTGACTTTTTTTTTTCAAAATTATTTGCAAGAAATCAGAATACTAAACCCAATTTTAACAGCTGGTAGTTATAATCATAAAGTCTATATATTTTTAAAAGTTGATTAAATTAACTAGATTGAGTCAGCGAATTGTTAGGAACAATATCTTCAAGCTTGTGTCTTATAAATTTTAATAGAATGTAAGCACTTAATCTCATGGCATAGTTCACCTACTTTCCTTCCTGCTGCTTTCTCCTGTATTTGGTATTCTTCTCTGCCAGGTATCTTAAGAAGTTACATTGCATAATTCTTGTCTCTCCTTTCTCATTAGTCGAGGAGCATGGATATTTTATTTAAAAAACATAAATAAAAGAGTCTTTTTTAAAAGCAAATAAGGCATGATAAATCAGTAACAGAACATTTTTTTGCTATTATGAAGTATTTCTTTTATCTTTATACCCTTAGAAATAGACTTGGGTATAAAGCCTCAAGTTTACAGCTCAAAGTTATTTTGCAATTTTCATTCTTGTGATTTCTGACAGAAGTATTTTTAATGTAATGAAACATATCCAATTAAAACTATAAAGAACTGGAAAAATGGACTTTGCCAGAATAAAAGGAGTTCGAATTAATCAAAAGCTATATTAAAGAACCACAGGCTATGTAATAGATTGAAAATAAACGGGGATCTTATAAGTGTGTGTGTGTGTGTGAGAGAGAGAGAGAGAGAGAGAAAGAGAGAGAGAATACATGAATGTTTTAGGCAGCATTGTACAGTGGATCAAGGAAAATTTATGAGTACAACATCATAGTAAAAATTAAGAAAATCTTTTCAGTCTGATAAAGTGAAATGAACACAGGCTTTCATGAGAAAAACCTGTATCTTAGTCTAGACTGAGACATGCTTTTTTTTTTTTTCCTTATCTATAAATTGAGGACACTAGAACTTGCCTCTCTAACTTGGATAACTTCTAAGGATGCAGTTAAAAACAAAAACAAACAAAAAGAGAACAGAAAAACCACACATGTAAAAACACTTCGTAAATAGTAAGGGCCTCGGCATGATGCTACGTAGGGAGAACGAAGGACTATCGCTGATACTAATCATACAGTTAGCATTTACTGAAAGCTAGTTCTTTTTTTTTTAATATTTTATGAATTTATTCATGAGACACAGAGAGAGAGGCCGAGACCCAGGCAGAGGGAGAAGCAGGCTCCATGCAGGGAGCCCGACGTGGGATTCGATCCCGGGACCCTGGGGTCATGCCCTAGGCCGGAGGCAGATGCTCAACTGCTGAGTCGCCCAGTGAGCCCTGAAAGCTAGTTTTATCCACTTACTAAGCACTTCATCATATATGATTTTATTGCATCCTCACATATCCTCACATCCTCACATATCATATCCTGTGATATACTTACTATTAGGTTCCATGTGTCAAGATAAGGAACACACGGCTTAGAGAATGACATTATTCCCTCCAGGTCACTCAGGCAGAGGCCAGCGTTGTTACCCCAACACCTAGTGTGACCAGCAAGCTTAAACCCTTTAACTTAAAGCCTCCTGCTTCTTTTCCTCCCGTTTTCATTTCAGGACCAGCCCCAGCTCCCATTTCATGCTGCAAATTCTATCCTCCAGCACTTTCGTGTCTCTATCTTTCTTCCCCACTGGACTGCGAATGCATTAAAATCAGTGCTGGAACCTCACGCATCTTTGTATCCCCAGAACATAGCTTTATGCCAAACTCCTAGGAAAGAATAGTAAATATTGGCTTAATGACTGGTTGAACACATTTCCATTTATTGTTTTAATCAAAACCACATCATCTGTAAGTAATAATGCTTATCAAAATGCACTGGGTAAGTCAAACATGCATCATAGTCTTTACAAACATTCGGGTGTCAAAAAAAAATTAAACAGGTTTCCTTCTATTCTCAAAACAAACCATTACTTTTAAAAGTCCCAATATTCTGGGCTGCTTTTGATTTGTATTATTTTAGTCAATAAATTAATGGATACATTCGTGACTTGATGATTTATTACAGTCCATGGTATTCTTGTTAAACAGCTTACGTAGTGCTTCCCGTGTGTCAGGCGCAGCTCTAGGTGTCGTGTTAGTTGGATCTTCATAACAATCCTGTGAAGAAGGCATTATTGGGGCACCTGGGTGGCTCAGTCGGTTAAGCGTCTGCCTTTGACCCAGGTCATGACTCCAGGCTCCTGGAATTGAACCCCAGCTGGACTCCCCGTTCAGCAGAGTCTGCTTTTTCCTCTCCCTCTGCTCTTTCCCCTGCTCATCCTCTCTCTCTCTCTTTCAAATAAAAAAAAAAAATCTTAAAAAAAAAAAAGGTGGCACTATTATTATCCCTATTTCACAGAGGAGCAAGTCAGCAACATGTCCAAGGTCCCATTGCTTGAGGGGGAGGTACCAGCAATCTAAACACCTAAATCAGGACTTCAGAGCTGTGTTCTTAAAGGGCCACACAATCATCTCTCTGTTTCATGGGGTCTGTTGGCTCACGTACAATTCAGAGAGCTCCACGTTTCCTCTTTTCTCCACAGTAACTCCCCTTTCCCCCAGAATTTTAGGACATTTTAAAACTATGGTTCGTTGATGTATAATTTTCAGTTAGTAAAATACACCCTGTCTCTCAGTGTTTATTTCAATGAATTTTGACAAACATCCACACGGTTATGTAAGCACTGGCATGAGCAAGATATGGGAGATTTCCATCATCCCCAAAAGGTCCCTCAAGCTCCTTGTCAGTCAACCCCCAACACCATCCTCAATCCCTGGGAGGCACTGATCTGCTTGGTATCTGCCCCTAGATGTCACGTTTTTCAGAATACTGTGTTAACAGAATCCTGTAGTTGTATCTTTGGTATCTGGATCTTCAAAAAAAATATAACACTCTTGAGATTTATCCATGTTGTTGTATGTGCCGGTGGTTTGTTCCTTTTTATTGCTGACTGGCATTCCATTCTATGGACGTCCCACAATGTCCTGTTCATCAACTGAAGGCCACTGTATTATTTCCAACATCAGACAATTATCAATAAAGTTCCTGTAAACATTTACAAACACAGCCATATATGGGGACCTATATTTTTATCTCTGTAGGAAGAAGATAATGAGGTCACATAACAAGTATATTTTCAACCACGTAAGAAACTGCCAAACTGCCTTTCAATGTGTCTATACCATTTAAATTCTCACCAACGATATATAAGATTTCCAATTGCTTCGCATCCTTGGCAATACTTGGTACTACCAGGTTGGGTTTTTTGTTTTATTTATTTTACGGACATTTTTGTATGCGCGTAATAATGTTCCACTGTGATTTTAACTTGCGGTTTCCAAAGGACTAACACCTTAAACGCCTTTTCTTTTCATTACCATCTGCACATCTTTGGCGAAGTGTCTGCTCAAACTTTTTCTCCATTTATTTTCATAAAATTGGATTTCAGGAATCCTTCCATAATCTGGTTACGAATCATTTATCAGATGCTTTGCAAATATTTTCTTCTAATGTGGCTTTTCCTTTTCTTAGAGATATTTTTGTATTTATTATTTTTAATTGGGATAAAATACAATTTTCTGTCTTGATCGTTTTTAAGTGTACATTTCATTGGCAGTAAGTGCATTTGCATTGTTGTGTGACCGTCACCGCCATGTATCTCCAGAACTTTTTACACCTTGACCAATTGAAACTCTAGATCCATCACATGCAATTAACCATTCCCTGTTCCTTCCCAGCTCCTAGCAACTATCATTCCACTTTCTGTCCCTAAGAATTTGACAACTCTAGGTATCTCATATAAGAGGAGTCATACAGTATTTGTTCCTTTCTGATAAACTTTGTTCACTTAGCATAATGTCCTCAAGGTTCATCTAGTTGTATCAGAATTTCCCTCCTTTTTAAGGCTGAAAAACATCTCATTGTATGTATTTGCTGCCTTTTCTTTACTCACTCATCCAGAGACAGACATCTGATAGATATCCATAGGTCAACATCCCACCTTTGGCTATTGTGAATAATGCTACCATGAATATAGGTATACAAATATCCATCCAAATCTATTTTCGATTCTTTTGGATATGTGTCCTTCATGGAATTGCCGGATCATATTTTTAATAGTTTGAGGAACTGCTCTACTAATTTTTCACGGCAGCGACACCATTTTACAATCCGATCAACAGTGCACAAGGGTTCTAGTTTCTCTGCAATCTTGCCACCACCAGTTATTTTCTGTTAGTTTAATTGTAGTTATCTTGATGTGTGAGGAGGTATCTCATTGTAGTTTTGAGCTGCATTTTCCAAATTATTAGTCATTTTGAACATCTTCTAATGTGCTTATCGACTGTTTATATATCTTCTTTGAAGAAATGTCTATTCAAGGTCTGATCACTTTTCAGATTTTTTTTAAATTGATTGTTGAGTTGTAGGAGTTACATATATTCTATATTTAACTGCTTATGAAATATGATTTGAAAATATTTCTCCTATTCCACTGGTTTCCTTTTCACTCTATTGATGGTGTCCTTTGATGCACAGAAATTTTAATTTGAGGGACACCTGAGTGGCTCAGTGGTTGAGCATCTGCCTTCACTCAGGGCGTGATCCCGGTCTGGGGATCAAGCCCAGCATCGGGCATCCTGTGAGGAGCCTGCTTTTCCCTCTATCTCTCTGCCTCTCTCTCTCTCTCTGTGTCTCTCATGAATAAATAAATAAAATCTTTAAAAAAAAGAAGTTTTAATTTGATATAGTCCAATTTATCAATTTTTTCTTTTGCTACCTGTAATTTTGGTGTTGTATGAAAGAAATTCAGTGTCATGATGTTTTCTTCCTGTGTCTTTTTTCCCTAAAAGTTTTATAGTTCTAAGCTTGCCATTAAGATCTTTGATCCATTTTGAGTTAATTCTTATATATGATATAAAGTAAGGGTTCGATTCCATTCTTTTGCATGTGAATATTCAATATTACCAAAATCATTTGATTAAAAGAGCTTCCTTCCCCCATTAAGTGCTCTTAGCACCCTTGTCAAAAATGATTTAATCATTTGTGCAAGGATTATTTCTGGCCTCTCTATTCTATTCCATTGGCCTATAAGTCTGTCTTTATGCCAGTACCATTTTGTGTTGATTATGGCAGTTTTGTAGTCAGCTTGAAATCAGGAAGTATGAGACTTCCAAATTTATTCTTTTTCAAGATTGTTTTGGCTTTTGGGGTTTCTTGAGATGCCATATGAATATTAGAATGGACCTTTTTGTTTCTGCAAAAAATATCACGGGGATTTTGATAGGGATTGCACTGAATGGGTAGATTGCTTTGGGTAGTATTGACATCTGGGTCATCTAATCTGAAAACACAGAATGTATTTCCTTTTATTGGTGTCTCCTTTAATTTCTGTCACTACTGTTTTTAAGTGTACAAGTCTTTTGCCTCTTTGGTTAAGTTTGTTCCTAAGTGTTTTTTTTTTTTTTCATTGCAAATGGAAATGTTTTCCTAATTTCCCTATTGTATTATTCATTGTTAGTGTATAGAAGTGCAACTCATTTCTGTGTGTTGATTAACTGATTTATGTGTGTTGCTTTGTAACCTGCAATTTTGCTAATTTTTTATTAGTTCTAACAGTGTGTGTGAAGTCTTTAGGATATATATATATATATATATATATATATATATATAGTCATATCATCTGTGAAGAGAGATATTTTTACTTCTTCCTTTCTATTTTGGATGCCTTTTTTTCTTCCCTAATTTCTCTACTCCTATGTTAAATAGAAGTGGTGAAAGTGAGTATCCTAGTCTTTTTCCTTATCTTAGAAAGCTTTCAGTCTTTCACAATTGAATATAATGTTAGCTGTGAAATTTGCATATATGGCCTTTATTATTTTGAGGTAACTTCCTTCTATTCCGAGTTTATTATGTGTTTTATACTGAATTGTTGACTTTTGTCAATACTTTTCTGTATCAGCTGAGATGATCATGTGTTTGTTTTTTTTTTTCTCTTCATACTGGTAACAGGGTATATTACATTGGTTGGTTTTCATATGTTGAACCATCTTTGTGTTCCAGAAATAAATCCCACGTGGTCATGGCATGTAATTCTTTTAATATGCTTCTGAACATCCGTTTGCTAGTATTTTGTTGTGTTTTGTGTGTGGGGGGGGGGGGGGTGTATTAATCCCATCAGGGATATTTGTCTATTGTCTTCTTGTAGTGTCTTTGTTTGACTTTGGTATCAGATTAATGTCCACATAGAATGAATTTGGTTTCCTCTTCTTCAATTTTTTGGAACAATTTCAGGAAGAATAGTGTCAGGTCTTTAAATGCTTTTGCAGATTTCTCCAGTGATGCCATCTGGTCCTGAGCTTTTCTTTGTTTGGACATTTTTGATTATGAATTCAATCTCCTTACTAGTTACAGGTCTCCTCAGAATTTCTGTTTCTTCATGATTCATTTTTGGTAGGTTGTGTTTTTCCTAGGAATCTGTCCATTTAATCTGATGTTATCCAATTTATTAACACAAGCAATGCATTTTAAAGTGCAAAAAAATATTTTTTATAAAATTCATTGTTTTTTTTTTTATGATTTGTGATTTTTATAGCCTAGATAAGAAAACTTTATTCAGTCGATGTCATGAAGATATTTTCCTGGAATTTTTTCTTGAAGTTAGATTTGTTCTTACATTAGGTTTATGAGCCTGTTCAAGTTTGTATGTGATATGAGGTAAACGTAGAGGAATTTTTTTTCTTACATAATAATTTTTTGCACCATATGAGGAAAAAGAAAGCTCGTCCCCATATTGGCACCTTTTTCACAAATAACTGACCACATTTTTATAAGCCTATTTTTTCCACTCTCTATTGGCTTCATTTACTGATATGTCTATTCACACTGTTTTGATTACTACAGCTGTATCATACCTTTTGATATCACATAATATAAGTTCTCCAGATTTGTTTTTTTTCTTTTGAAAATCGTTTGTCTCTTCTAGGTTATTTGCCTACATTTTATAAGCAGCTTGTCAATTTCAACTTAAAGTCTGCTGGATTTTTTTAGTTCATTTTGCATTTAATATATTGGTCAAGTAGGTATTTAATTTCCTAACAATATTAAACCTTTTGATCTCTGAATATGGTATATTTCTTCCCTTATTTATGTCTTCTTTAATTCCATCAGCAGTTATACAGTTCTCAGTATACTATAACTAGTATATGTTTTGTTAGATTTATACAAATCTGATGTTTTATAATACTATTTAAGTTTTCATTTTTATTTCAGTTTTGTATTATTTTTATTTCAATTTCCAAATATGTGTTGTTAGTACATTGTAATACAGTTGATTTTTGTATATGATACTGTTTTGTGACACCTTGCTAAAACCACATAAGAGTATTAATAGATGTTGAAGATTCCATGGTACATTTTTTTTAATTTGAAATATGATTGATATATAACATTGTATAAGTTTAAGGTCCACAACATATTGAATTGGTAAAATGGGATTTTTTTTTTTTACTTTTATTTTTTAAATTTTCTTTTATGGGATATTTTTTAAAGGCAATTGTGTTGACTTCAAATAAAGATAGTTTTATTTCTTTCTTTCCAGTAATAATGCTTCATTTCTTTTTCTTGTCTAACTTCACTGGTTAGAACCTCTAATGTAATACTGAATGGAAATATTGAAATCACACTTGCCTTAATCCCAATGTTGAAGAGAAATTGTTCAATCTTTTGCCACTAAGTATGGCATTCACAGTTTTTCAAAGACGTCATTTATGAAGTTGAGGAAGTTCTTTTTCTATTGTATTCTTTTTTATTTCTACTCTCTTTCTTTAAAAACATGAATAGATTTTATTTATTAGGTTACTTAGTTGTTTAGTTAGTTGGGGAGGTGGGGAGATGCAGATGGAGAGAGAGAGAGAATTTTATTCAGATTTCATGTCTAGCACAAAGCCTGATGTGGGGCTCAGTCTCACGACCCTGAAATCATGACCTGAGCCAAATCTAAGGGACAGATGCTTAACCTAACCGACTGAGCCACCCAGGTGTCCCATAAATCATGAATTTATTTTAAATATTGCCAAATGATTTTTAAAGCTGTTAAGATGAATATTTGAATCTGTTATTTTAGCCTCTTGATATGAGGAATTATATGATTAATTTTTATGTATTGAGTGACTTTAACATTCTTGGGAAAAATACAGCTTAGACTTAGTGAACTGTCTTTTTTTATATGTTTCTGTATTTGTTTTACTAGTGCTTTTCTAAGGACCTAAGAGCAGTCTTTGCCTTGTATCAGTGCAGATTCTTCTCCTTGCCCAGTGGAAGCAGTCTCCTACCTCGTATTAATGCAGATGCTTGACCCATGCAGATTTTCTGTACCTCCCTTCAGGCAGAGACCTTTGCTTTTACTCCACTACCTAGAAGCCAAAGATCTTTATCTGGGCCATAAGAATTGGCTGATTTCCTGACTCTCTCACAGCACCTTACTGTGTGTTTTGTTTTTGTTTCTGTTTTTTTGTATGACAGAAGGACCTAGAAGATGTGTGCAAATTCGTATCTATGACTTACCCAGGGGGAGTCTCTCCCCAGTCTCCTGCTATGTCCTAATCTTTCTTATGAGCTATTAATGGAGGACAGTGTGAAAGAGCTTGGAAATGAGTGCCAGTTCAACCTTGAGTTGGAAACTTCCAGGGCTCCTATTATGTCCCACTAGACCATACTTGATATTTAAGAATTCATTAATAATTTTAGATGTTTTGTTCCAACACACTTATAAAGCACTTTCTTTTCCCATTCTTTGCCAAATATTAAAGAATCTATTTGTCCCAAGTCTCTTCAGAGGGGCTTGTCACCTTTTGGAGTTCAGTTCTTTTGATTATTTTATAACCTCAAAAAGTAGAATAATTTTATAGGTTATTTGGCCTTTTTTGTTAATGTTGTTTGTTTTTATTTTTTACTTTTATTTATTTTTTTACATTTTTAAAATTTAAAATTAATTTGCCAACATATAGTATAACACCCAATGCTCATCCCATCATCAAGTGCCCTCCTCAGTGCCCGTCACCCAATTACCTCATTTCCCACCCACCTCCCCTTCCACAACCCTTTGTTTGCTTCCCAGAGTTAGGAGTCTCTTATGGTTTGTCACCGTCTCTAATTTTTCCCACTCAGTTCCCCTCCTTTCCCTTATAATCCCTTTCACTATTTCTTATATTCCATGTATAAATGAAACCATATGATGATCGTGCTTCTCCTTGACAGATGATGAGTGATGTTCTATTGCAGCTTTCTATACCCTGCTTAGAAATAGAACCTCTTCTTTTTTCTGTTTTATATTGAAAATTATCCAAATCGTAGTTGTTTTGCGGGTAATCAAGGGTAGGCAGATACATAATTTTCTGGCTTCATCATTCTGATTCATTCAATATTCGGGGCTATTTTCTCGCCTCTTCTCAGGCTTGTTCTTTCAAAACTAATCTCACCCAAAAATAAACTTGAGATAGAGATAATCTAGAAATTATATTTTTGTTTGCCTTCTCTGCCTAATTCAAATTATTTTCCTGATAGAAGATATACAACATTGCATTATTAGATTATAACTGAAATATAAACTAGTGAAACGGGAGGTTAGCTTCATATCTTAACTTAGAACAGGAAAACAAATGAGTTGAAAATAATTTAAAAATTTTTGGAACTCTTTATTTTCTTATTAGGAAGAACATCAGAAATAGCACTAAAAGTTTACTATAAGATTAGTAGCTGAATAATTTACTGCATTTTAGAAACATGAGTGCATGTTTCAATCTAAAATTAAAATTACTATATACATAGTTCCATTTGACTTTTTGGTGCCTCAGGGTTTTCAGTTGCTTTAACACTATTATAGTTCACTCACTTGCTCTAACTAAATTCAAGCACATATAGTATAAACAGCCTCTGGACAGCTAATTTAATAAAGGTTTTGACATATTCTAAGAGAACATAACTATGAGGACATCACTTGGCTTAATGGGAACATTATATATACTTAGATATAGATACATAACATAACACCTATGGACCGTATCATAGAAAATTAGCAATGAATCACAGGGAGATTAAGATTAAGGCAAGGAGTTGATTATATATAAAGGATTAAAATGAAAAATCTTTATTTTCCTTTATCAAGTTCTAAATTAATTTATTTTATTATTTAGATTCATCTGTCTCCTTAAACAACAAAGTGGGACAAAAGTCACAAAAGTCACAACTGACCCAATTTTACACTTTGAGTCCATTTTTTTACTCAACAATGAATTTTGGGGCATCTATCTTATGTGAGCCAGCACTCTGTTGGATATTGGGGATTTAACTGTGGATACGGCAGTGTCATGCCTGACTCTCAGACTTCATTTGTAGTTGTAAATATAAATAAGTTAATTACTATAAACTTAGACGGTTATTAAGAGAAGTGGAAGAGATTCTGCAGGTAACAACATGATAATTCAGTTTTGTCGAAGGACATTGGAAAAGTCATATTAGTGTTTAGTAAGTTTCACTCTTGCTATTCCGAATGTTTATAACAAGGTACATAACATGGTAAACACAAAAAAATATAGAATGAAAATGCAATGCCACTGATTTTGTGAAGGTCAATTTACTTAAAAGTTCTGTTTAGTCATTAACTAGGATGGTTATGCTGAATAGAGACTGAAATGTTCCAGAGTAAGTACTTCTGAACTCTGCTCTCTCTTTCAACAAAAGTCTTATTAAAAACAACAACAAACAGAATTGGTCAGAATTAGAAGGTAATCATTTACTTGTAGTAGGAAATCCATGGTGTCTGTAACTGTAGCATATAAGGAACTAAAGGAACCCCAAACATGGTAGCAATAGTCAAACATGCCTATACTTCCTATAAAACACATAGGTCACTTAGAAAAACAATTTTCAATATATGGTCCATATGTCACTGAGGGCCTTAGAAGTCATGTTGTGAGGACCCCAGGCTTATCATGTTCAGAAGTAAAAAAAAAAAAATTAATTGTTTTAATTTATATACATTTCATATATTTGAAAAGCAAGATTGGTTTTTCATTTCCATAAAAATTTCCATACTTTCAAACAATTATTTTATTTGTAATTATGCCTCCTGAATTAGTCAGTGTATCTCAACTAACATTCAAGTAGTAGGAAAAAAATATTTTACTTAACATTTCATTTGTATGTTGTAGTTTTAAATTTGCATTTTTGGTTATTCTAATCATGCTTCATGGTATCCACAATTTATTAAAATAGATTGACAATTCAAAAGTGGTTCATTAAGGCACATGGTAATTAAGTTGATAAATATCTGCAAATTGAACTTTATTAAAAAGCTGATCAATTTCTTTCTCATTGCCTTTAAAGCCAATATATCACCAATTGCAAATTTATACCTTCTGACAGAATGTCATAGAAGAATTTTCAGTGTTTTGAATAAAGTACAGGAACCTCTCTGATAAGTTAAATTCCTTTGTAAAATAGGCAGCAAGTGAAAAATTTCATAAAATTGATTAAACTTACCTCCCAAGACAGGAAAAACCATACAACTAGAGAGATGTCATTTGAACATTAGATACCATTTATCAATGAGGTGTAAACATTCAGTCTAAATGAGAAAGCAAACCAAACCATCATTTAAAGAATCAGGTTATTATATTGGACACTGCATGATCTCAATGTCTTTTAATAGAGATTACCAATTAAACTCAACTCTTAGTTTTGGTCATTTTCTTTGTAGTGGGACAAATTTTCTGCTGTTTAGTACATGTCTGAGGAGAAGGGTTCAGCTACATTTGGGATATACATCACAGATAACCATGCTACAAGAGAAGTAGTAATTTACTTGAGAGTTACATTCTGAGCTGTTGTGTAGATTGGAAAACATTTTTGTTAGGTTCATAGCTAAAGGAATATCAGCTCTACACATACCTGAACATCAATTCATAGTTTTGGGTTGATTTTTAAATAATTTATTGAGGTAGAATTCATACAACATGGTCTATATAGTGCTAACTATTGTTTCTATCAAATCCTGTTTATAACACCCCCTATTCTTCTTCACAATTTGTACTTTGCTCCATCTTTACATCCCTAACCAAGGGCACCATTATTTTGAACTAAAATACTATAATTTGTCATAACTAGAAACTTTATCGATCATATCCATTCACCAGATGATAGCCAAAATTATTATTTTGGTAACAGAACTCAGACATTTTCTTTCAAACCATAATGTTCCCCTTGCTTCTAGGATGAAGGTACAACATTCTCAAGATTTCCGAATAATCTCATAAGAACCCTAAATTATCTTACCTAGCCTTCCTCTTTATTTCCAGCTCTTCGTCACTCTAGCTTATTAAAGTCAAACTACAATGGGTTTATTTCACTTTTAGAAATTGCCAAACTCTTCCTGGTTTCACCAGAACTACTATATAGATAGTTCTGCAGGTTAGTATACTGCATAACTCTGGTAAGTGTACCATACAAATAGAACTTTCTTGGCCAATATGCCTCACCATGGAGTTATGAATGTGAAGGTCATGACCCACTATAAGTTATATTCTGTACTTGGCATTTCCAGGCATCCTTCTCCTTTTATTTGAGTAAACCCACTTACTCTTTCATTCTCATTTTAAGTGTTGAACTCAAATGCTTAATAAAAAATTTTTGAAAGAATGAATCAACAATCATGTATATATAGTTTCTCAATTAGTAAAACTCTTAAAATACACACAATTTAATTAGCTCTTCTCAGCAATCCTATGTGATTGGCTACAATTTTATTCTAATATATATATGAGAAATAAAAGTTACATAAGTTTATGATGTTTCACCTCACTGACAGTAGGTAAAGGTACAACATATAATCGCTAAGTGTTCCAATTTAAAATTCTTACTTTTTTTCCCACTAAATTGAGATGTCTTTTGCATGGTTTTAAATGTAACATTATTCTACAGTGGCATTCTTTGTAAAATTATTGTTTTCTAAACAAAATTACATTTTTTTCAGAATATGTATCATGCTCTCTCTTTATTTAATGCCATTATTTCTGTTTAATGCTTCACTCTTAGCAATGCCAAAATATAATAGATTAAAATAAAATTCAGAAGAAGAAATCTCCTTTATATATTTTTTATTTTCCTTAACTTTTCCTTAATTTCCATAATTTTATTTAATATTTCATTAAAATTATTATGGTTTTATTTATTTATTTATTTATTTTTTTTTTAATTTTTATTTATTTATGATAGTTACCAAGAGAGAGGGAGAGAGGCAGAGACACAGGCAGAGGGAGAAGCAGGCTCCATGCACCGGGAGCCCGACGTGGGATTCGATCCCGGGTCTCCAGGATCGCGCCCTGGGCCAAAGGCAGGCGCCAAACCGCTGTGCCACCCAGGGATCCCCTATTATGGTTTTATATAAAAATATTGGCCATAACAGTTCAATATAATGTGATAAACTCTGTTATGATAAAGTAATACAGGGTATATAAAAATGACTCTTTGAAAATCTTATATAGAGGGCACCTGGTTGGCTCAGTGGTTGAGCATCTGCCGTTGGCTCAGGTCATGATCCCGGAGTCTTGGGATCAAGTCCCACATCAGGCTCCCCGCAGGGAGACTGTTTCTCCCTCTGCCTATATCTCTGCCTCTGTGTATGTGTGTCTCTCATGAAATAAATAAATCAATCTTAAAAAAAAAAAGAAAAGAAAATCTTATATAGAAATGTATACTTCATATTTTTAGGAGTCAGACAACTTTTAAACACATAACTACTGCAAATAAGTCAATTAAGTGTCACTGGGAGAGCCAAAGATTTCTGTATTCTGTTCACTTCACATGTTGTGAGAGTTATCTTCTACAAAATCATGCAATAATATTGAGAGCACCAATTTCTACATGGCCTCACTTCATGAGGAATCAACATCAAAGTAAAGTGTCACTACCAGTTCTAAGAGTGCAATTTATTCTGAGTTGGTAAGTAACAGTTAATGGATTACTTAAATATAAAATACTGATGTAAAAAAATTCAAGTCTGAAAACACATGACCATTAAAGAGAAACTGAATCCCTTCTTATAAAGGCCCTAATTTGTTGTTTCAGTGACTGAACCACCGGATTTAGCGTTTTCAGCAAAACTGAGTTTGCCACCTTATGTTTAGGTTACTGGTTTGGAGAAATATGCATTGTGATATATGTAAAAAATAAAGAAGATGTAGTCTGTGCCAGTCACCCAACTTTCATGGTTATAATTCATTTAGAGAGATTAGTCTTTGTATAAAATCTCTATATCAACATAGCAATACTGTCATGCTAATCATGGATCTTACTACGGGCATCTTGAAGTTGTTCTGTCTGTCACTAAGCTTTCTATTGTGATTTCTCTCTGAAACAAACATGTTCTAATTGATTCCACTATTCACATCTCTGCTGACTCCTCATCTCTTCATTATGAATATTAAAAATAAAACTAAAAATGCCATCAGATTGTGTGTCACTTATTTTAGTTCTGTCAGGAACAAATGCTTTATTTTGATGTAACAGCATAAAGTATCTGCATAGAGTACTTACAACCAAAATGCAGTGGCTTAGCATAAAGTTTTTAGATATTTAATCAAACATCTAAATAAAAAATATACTCTCACTGGCTGCCAGAGACAAGATTCTGATTACCTATCTTTGAGGAAATGGAATGTTTGAGAAAATTATTTGGAGTGTTCCACTATTGTACCTGTCACACACTTTTAATTAAAAATGTATTGATGCATGACTAAATTGTGCTTGGTGAAAAACAGACCCATTTTAGTTCAATTGCAGTAATGTACACATAGCCCAGTGGAGTAAGCCCATGCAATTATAACACAAAGACAGCTCCGGGAAAGTAAGCCTCTAACACCTCAGTCTCAAAGCAGATGTAGATGTGGAGCGCCAAATATCACAGATCAGTGTGGACTCAATCAGCACAAATGAATTTACTGATCTAATCTAAATACCTATAATGAAGACATTTCCCTAATCTACAGCAAATTAAATATGTGGAGAAATAAATGCTGAATAATGATTAACTTTCCCACAGTACTGCGTGTCAGAAATCACTAAACCCATCCACTCCGACTACACATACTGTCAATGGCTGAAATGAAATGCAACATTTGCATATTTCAAGTAATGGTGGGTATACTTTATTATGAGTTTAGAAATTGTATCTAAAAGATCTTTTTTTTTAATGTTCACTGATCTTTTTTAGCAATTTCACTCAGCAAAACATATTCGGCAACACAATCAAGTCTAAGAAATGCCTATCAGAGTCCAATGTTTGAAGGATTGAACTTTATTGAATACTTCTGCATCACAAAGGGTAAGGTGGTTTAGAAATCTCCGGAATTATAACCCAGAGAGGGAAACCATAAGCAATAAATTATTTCTGTGGGTAGTTGGGTTTTTTTCAATGCTAAAGTAGACCAATGAATAGATCTAAAAGCTGCATTTAATAATGTAATAACAGAATTAATTAAGCCAATGATCACTAATCCATAATTTTATTTTTTTCATAATTTCCTCTGGGAACTCACTATGCACTACATTAAACACTGAGAAACGAGGAAAACACTTTGATTTGTTCTTTGTAGCAGCTTCACATTAGGTACCTCTATGTACAGGAGGTCCTGAGGACACATTTGGGAAGTAGGGATTGTTTTATAGATGCATTGAACGCACTGCCATTCTGAAAAATAAGCTAAACTTTTCAACACTAGCTAGTGACAGTTTCAAACTTCTTATCTTCTGACAGCAAAATTTGGTTTCTATCTACACCACTGTGATAATTGTTTCTACATTCAAATAACAATAGTCAAAAAGGGGAGTTGTTTTTGAGAAAGCCCACTTATGTGTGATTCTAAAAACTCTGTTTTCATACTTCCTCTTATTTTGTTATCTTAATATTCCAGAAGGTTAACATTGCGATCTTCATTTTATAATAAAAAATTAGGCTAAAAGAGGTTATCTCTGTCATCCAAAGTTACTAGTATGTGGGAGGCTTAAATTTCAAATTCAGGTCTGTTCTCAAAGTCCTGTTCCTTCTGAGCATCCTAGCATTTGGATTTAGGGAGGTGAAATTTATATTGAGTCATCTACACTTGGGCAAATGGTCAAAGGTTTTTAGGTGGGAGAGGAATATCCATTGGCATCTCCCTATAAAGAATCAGGGTAATTATAGAAATATGCCTGGAAGCAACATAAAAGTTCATTCACACCTGGAGAGTTCTGCACAGGATAATGAAGCAAAAACTTCTGATGGCCAGAGAAATTGTGAAGTGAAGTAAAGGCTTGGTGGGGAGGATGTTGCTAGGGAAGTACAATTGATTGGATACTACTGATACCCATTTAATGGCTATCAATATTATCAACCTTTGGTAAAAAAGCTATTGAGAGGAAGTATTGCACTAAGAAAGAGTAGGAATGGGAGAATAAAATAGAAGACATCAATTTTGAGCATAAGGAATTCAATTCCTTATTGACATTGTAGGATTTGAATAATAAAAGAGAGGTCAGAGCTTGATATAATGATTGATGAACCGTTTGTATGAATGTGAGAACTCAAGCTACTGCTTGATAAGAAATGGAGAAGACAGACATAGACTTAGCTTTGGGGACTATCTCTTTTTACGGGAGGAAGAGGCGTTATATGAGTAGTCATAAAATTTGCTGGAGGATCAAGAAAGACAACATCAAGAATGCCAAGAGATGAGAAAGTTTCATTGCAAACAAGCAATGATAGAGCCCTGAACTTATGCCATGCTGGATTCTTATCCCCAGGAATCAGGGATTACAAGGGAGCTTCTATATTCTCTCTCATTTTATATATCTAAAAATATTTATATTTATGATAATTTTATATATTAGATGACATATATATTATATATCAAGAGTCACATGCTCTACTGAATGAGCCAGTCAGATATCCTGAAATGATGCAGTTCTGAAGGGAGCATTTGGAAGTGCCTCCATTTTCATACCCTCAGACTTCCACCATGATATTTTCTCCTCTTAGCACATATATCTATTGCTCTCTCTATATCTCCTTCATTAAAATAATTCATTTATTCATTCATTTGCTCATGCATTTGTTTATTAATTAGCCATATACTTTCTGGTAAAGTACATGCTAGATTCCGTGTAGAATCATAAAAATTAAAGGGAGACAAAACCTCTGTTCTCATGGAGGATAGATGAACTCTTTCTCATATATGTGTCCCTTGGGAAACCAGTGTAATTTATAATCTGGCGACATACAAATGCTGCAGGAAACCCAAACCAAAGAAGCAATGATTTTGGAGATGTTGCAATATTTCTCATTCCTCTTCACTGTAGACTACATTCAAGCTCAACAGGGTCTTATTTTTCCTCTGGTTCTGCCAAGGCTATTTCTTTATCTGTGGTTTCATTGTATTAGACAGTGGAAATTTTATTTATCCATTCATTCACATGTAACATGCTACAATTTGCCCTCAAACTATGTGCCCTCAGACTAAGATTCTGCTCACTTTATGGAAAACAAGATAAAAGAGTGAGGTTATTCCTTTGGTAATAGAATCCACTGAGTAGATCAAGCAGCCATTGTCCTACTCATTTCCCTGAACTCAGGGCTCCTGGAAGAATTAAAAGTTAAAAAAGAGGGGAGGGGATACACTTGGCTTGCTTCTATGAAAGTGTGTCCATAAATCTCTACAAAGTATAATATAAAAAAGGTAGGTGTGACGCTTCCAAAACTGAGACTATTGTGGTTATTGAACTCATTGGTTTTCGTCCTCTCCCTTAGAAATGAGTACTTTGTAAGAGGTTTTATCAACAAATTACAGCTTCGAACTAACACCATCTGTAATCAGGCCCTTCATCTGGAGAACTGGGATCAGCATAGCTTTCCGAGAGTGCCAGTGGAGTTAGACGATGCTGCTGCCCCTTCGCAGAAGTGATTTGCCTCCCGAAGCACACATGGAACCACTTTTGTTTGTAACTCCTGTGACCAATATTATTCATCTTCACTTATACAAATTATCCAGTAAAAGGAAAACAGCATGTTTGAATAGTGAATGTTCAGTGTACTGTGCTGGAAGAGATTTATTGCCAGGAAGAGTTGAGTTCTAGGAATGCTGAGAGCCAGAGGGCGATGCAGGTGCCTTCCTTCACTAAGCTCTTGATGACTGGGGCATCCTCATAGAAGCCGTATGTTCAACATCTTGAGAGAACATGTGGCATTCAGAGGGACATGCTTAGGATATGAAGTGTTATTGAACAGCCCCTTTCCTCTTTACTGTTTCATTCATTTCTCATTGCTACTGTTTTAGCAACTAGCAGGTTCACTTGGCCTCCCCGACCAGTTTTCAACACACCAGTGTCTTGAAAACATTCGCAGATCTCTAAACCCATATATAGGTAGTTTTGTTCTACTGCAGATCCAAATGAATTCTTAAGCAGCTTCCCTAAAGTCTTATGCAAATACCTAAAATAATCCAAAGAGTGGTTTAGCATGTCTGTAATCAAATGTTCAGGTTGCGTTTCACTGACAAAATTATTCAAAAATATGGAGAACCTTACATAGATTTGTGCACATCTGGTACATAACGATGTTAGGGAGGATGCCTCTTGAATTCTGCTTCCCAAATAAAGTTTCTTCCCAAAAGAAAACTATTTCACCACCAAGATATTATATTTCCAGTGTTGCTCCAGTGGAAAGCAAAAAAGAAGACTTTTTGGATACTTCGTGTAGGAATCGTGTATCAAAAGAACAGAAGACTTAGAGCAAATTCTAATTATGAATAAAATCCAGTGACACACATACAGTGATATAGTATATACACTAGAGTGCAGTGATATACAATTATAATAAAGAGATATGCATACTAATATATATTGTTTTTTTATACTAATATATATATTGTATATAAACATATAATTATGTAACATTTAATTGCTATTAGGTCTATTTGTCATATTTAAGTTCAGCTTATTTAATCATATTCAGTGGTCATGAAATGTGTAGAATAATTTTAAATACCTGCTGATTTATTTTTCTTAGGACTAACTTTATTTCTATGTCATGCAAAGCATGGCTTTCTGGCTAGTTTCTCATGAATTCTTAAATTGTATTTACAAAATATTTATCCTGGTACTTTTCCCTCTTCTTTAACAGATCAAAACGCTTTGTTGCAGTCCCTTGAGAAAATAATACGTATTTTCACATTTCCTTTACTAAACAAAGTAAATGGTTTCATTAAGTTAAAAAAAAAAAAAAAAAGCTGTCAAATTTACCAATGAACCTTTAACTTCAAAAATGTTTCTCCCCATTGTAGTTGGGTGGTCGAAAAACAAAATTCAACTGAGCAAATTTAACGATTAAATTAGCTTTATTCAGTGATTCATGAATTAGGCAGCATCCCATCTAGCAAGCAGAAAGGCGCTGGGAGACTGACTTTTATAGGTAAAAAGGGGTGGGACAAGGAAAGGGAGAATGATCTCATCTTTCTTTGGGGGACAGCAGGGATCTATCAGATGGATTACTTCACCAGTGCTGGCCAGGTAATTCCAGAAAGACTAGTTAAAGGACACACTCTGGGGAGACGCTGAAACTACAGTTAGGTTAGATAGGAAGTCTTGGTTTACAGATGAGGAGCTTAGCACAAGTGACTCTATTTGGGCCTGTCTTTTTTTTTTTTTTTTTTTCTTTAACAGGTGTGAGTCAGAAACCATTGGAGACACAACCATTGGAGTTTTGTGATTACTCATTTGGAACAAACTCAAAAAATGCACTGTGAGCGATTTGTTATCGCCTATCCCTAGTTTAAGGCAATCTCCGTGTCTGCATCTCATACCTTCCTCACTCGATCTACCTATTACTTTCTCAAGCAGTGGTGAACTGGAAGCACAGTCTTTGATATGCTAATATAATTACTCTTTTCTTTTCTTAGAGAATAAACATTACAAAGAGGCTGTGACTACACAGCGTCTGGATTTATCACCTACAAACAAGTACCAAATTGAGCTAAGCCTTGAATTTTTAACTTTCAAGTGCCAAGTCTTCAAACTCATGTATTAATTGTCGGGGCCCCACAGTTGCTGCCCCGTTAATGAGATCAAATTCTCCATGGTTCAAACCTTGCTCGAAATTGAAAAGCTGTATAGTACTAACAGGTTTGGGCATATGTAAATGTGTTCTCCAGTTGTCAGCCTGTCTTTCAATCTTACTTCAGGAGTAAGTCACTCTTTCCACCAGCTTCTGTGACTTTCCAGTTTCTGTCACTTCTCACTTGTTACCCAGAAGAAATCCATCCTGCTGCAATGGGTAAAACATTCTTTATCTGTCTCAAAACAGCTTTCCCTATTATTTGCATTTTCAAACCTTTTTCTAAACACATCGTGCATCTACTCAGCTGTTTCCAAAATGATGTGCGCTGGGGGACACCTTCATTGAACCAGCAATGGTAGCAATAAATGTCTTGCTCCTCAGAGAATTTATGAGTTCAAAATCTCATGGTATACGTGGAGAGTTTAGATTATAATTTTTCAATATTCCTTCCTGTACATTTATCAAAAACGAATTTCATCTGCCACTGGGCTGCCCAATTCTCCAGTATGATTAGAGCCATCTGGAGCATCTCCCAAACCTCATTAGTTTTTAACTAACCAAAATAGTTTAGTGTTGTCAGAATATTTCACCGTCTCTCTGTTTATGTCGTCCTCTTCATCACTAGTAAATACTCTGAAATACATAGGTCCCAACACCAAAAGCCACCACCCCATCTTTCAACTTCCTGCGAGAAGGAATACCCATATATTATCAATAGTTGTTTTAATCCCTTAGTCACTTTTCACAAAACCTAAATATTCTGGTTCAGTACCATGACACCTCCTAAAGATTAGTAAACACTGGAAAATTGGTACGATGGTAAAGAAGTAACATTTCATTTCCTACTAACCTTTGCCAATCGGAAATCAATAATCGAGAAAACAGAGGAAAGATGATGACAAAATTTGGGAAATATTTACCAACTGATTCTTAGCAGTGTTCACAGTCAAGTCTTTTGTAATGTCAAACAGCAGAAGACAACGCATAATGCCCTTCTCATCTCTAAGAACAGCAGAGCCTTCCTTTAAGACCTTTAAGCCTCTCCTGAGTTATGACTTTCACTTTGGTTCTAGATATAGATTAAATACTCTGACCTATCTATATTTCTTTTCATATACTTGTGAAATGTTAGCCTAAGATATTATCGTATTATCTACTGAATGTTACGACACATGAAAACTATTAAATCCAATGTGATTATTAAATTGGGTCAAATTCTAAAATTATTATTTATCACTCTAATGTATGTGATTTATTATAAATAATAAATGCATATAATATCCTATATGTATCATATATGTACCTATATATCATTAGCAAAATGCCATAAAGGAGGAGATAATAATTAATTATTTAAATCACCACCTAATTTTACTGAACTTTAAAGAGAGACAATTTCAGACTTAAATTACATAAATATTTTAGTCCTTTTTCTTCTCTAATTTATTTGAAAAAAATAATAAATCGCTGGGTCTTTTTATTGTGTTACAAAGTACATTATTACTATATTATCATTTTCTTATATTTTTCTATATCTTAAGAAACATATAATTGAGTAATAACAGGAATGTTCTGCAAGAATTGTGCCAAACCAAAACACATGTGTATGTGTGTATAAAATATTCACCAGTAAGAGAGAGTTCATACATTTTGCATAACTCACACCCCCATGGTATCCAGGCTGTATGTACATCCTAAGTAACGGGATGATCTAAAAACCAAATGCTCAGGTGTCTGTCCCATTTTTATGCTGCAGTTAGCAAACTATTTGCACTGGAAGTAGAAATATTAATTTTATATTAATTATTTCTTTGAACATGTTCTTTCCTGCCACTCATTATTTACTATATCATATATTTAGAAATGATGTCTAACTATCACGTAAAAACATACATATGTAAAATATTTAAGTATTTGTAAACAATTTAAAAATTAGTTAACAACATGATTTTGCTTTTTAAAAAGAATCATCCACTAAAAAAGAGAAAAAAAAAAAGAGTAAAACAAAACAACCAAAACAGCAATGCCCTCAGAAAAGATTTCCTTGTTTAGAAGTCTAAATATAGTTTAGTTGGATTTACAAAGGCGGAGCTTTACAAGTGCTAATAGTATGCCACTTATTGGCATGCACAGTTTAGTCGGATTTTTTCATTTCCATATGCATTCTGATTTCCAGCACATCCAATATGCACTGCTAACCTGTTGTCTTTACCTCCTTAATTATAAATCTTTGTAATTAAAAAAGTCAACCTTTACAATGATTCATTTAAATAAATTTAATTTAATCGATGCTTCTGAAATGAAAGACTTAGAATACCAAAAACAACTTTTTTCCCCGACTACTTTCAATAGTGGTGATCATTATAATAATAAGGGCTCATAAATTCCTTTTTCCCACCTCACATATTTCCAAACAGTTTAATGCATCTTATAGCACTTGCTCTTCCTGTTAAATGAATATGCTATGTTACTTGCCTTTGACCAGATGGAGGCAGCTTAGTCACCTAGATAAACAGTGTCTACTGTACATTAAAAAGAAATTGAATCCTTCCTTCTAGAAGAACACCACAGATGACTTGAAAATTATATGAATTTATCTTTTTAAAAACAGCAAATTTGGGTTAATTTTTTTACGTTCAACAGTCTTTTCAGTTGCTAAATAGTCCTTGATAACATGGCTGACATTACTGAGTAAGACCTTAATTGACTGGCACCTGCTACCCCAAATCTTTATCAAAAGAACATTCATGCCCTTCATTTCTAATGTTGTCATGAGACAGACATCTGATAATACACAAAATATCTTAGTCTCTTTTATAATGTACGTATTTAGCTGAATCATCCAGATCTTCATTATAGAAGTTCAATTACCTTTCACATATACAGTAAATATGTTAGGAAAAGATACATAAAATATAATGAAAGGGATTAATATCAACATGTTTATAAATACAATAATAGGATTTTTAAATAGATTTTTTGCCTAAGAATTCAATTAATCATGCTTTTCCTTTTTCCATCTGGTTACAGCTTATTTTTTGGTCCTAGGCATGTGATTTTGTCAAAAACCAACTTTTGTGCTTCAAAGCCAAATATTTGACTTTGGGATAAAGAGGAACAATAGCTCTATTGCTTGGCCGGGCAAAGGAGGCTACAGCAAACTATGGTCTTCAAAAAACCACAAGCCCCCCAGAGGAAGGGCCTGGGGGATTTTACAGGAAAATACATGATCTAACTGGTTTCAAATGGAGTTCTGTAAGCTGCCAGCCTCATCTGTCATGTTTTCAGGGTGGTACCTGGTTCCTGAAACAAAAGGTTAACAAGGGGAGAGGGGAGGTTTGCAGAAGAGAGGTTACCTTAAAATCCAGTAAGTTTGCTGGAGCATTAGCGCAGCCATTTTTATTTTTGCTCAAGCTCATGCTTTTGAGCAGTTTCAATTTTAACTGTGTTAGACCTAAACCTTTACCAACTAAAGTAAGCAGCTGAGTTTCCTAACTTGAAGTCCTCATTTGTCCTCATTAGTGAAAAGATTTTAAAGCTACCCACCATTTTTCTTTTGCTTGGTAAATTCATGCTTTTATCCATAACCATTCAGGATTATCTAAATACAATTTCATATTTTTTGCCCCAACTTTAATTTAGAAATATTTCCAACTCCAGAAAGTAGTCTTTACCTAGGCTCACCAACTGTTAACATTTTATAACATTTGCTGAAACATTTGAGAATTACTGAAAAACACGGTGATATTTTATTCCTCAATATTTAAGCATGTCTCCAAAGAACAATAGTATTATTCTATATGAACACAGTGACATTTTCACAGTAAGAAAAATTAACATTAATAGACACTGGTATATGCTATGTATCTATATCTATCTATCTATCTATCTATCTATCTATCTATCTATCTTAGTCAATATTCAGATTTTCCCAATTGTCCTAATGGCCTTTAAAGCTGGGTTTTCCTGTTTTCTTTCTTAGTCAAAGATCTAACCTGGTATCATTTTTTAAACTTAGTTATTTATTTCATGTGAGAAACTGAAGAAGTGTTCAAAAACCAGCTTGTAATGTTAAAGAACATATATGAACCATCAAGAAGTGACCCTATTACATTGGCCAAATTAGAGACAACTTTCCCTAAAATAAATATTGACACAAATGGATTATAAAACAGCTTAAGCAAAGGATCCATGAATGTTTACTATACTAAAAACAATTGTCAATTAATAATTAAATTTAATTATTAAATTGGGTGACATGAAGTGGGGAGCTTTTCCTAACAGATCACTTTCTACTAATATATGTAGAAGAAATAAAAGATAGAAAGCCATCACATTGCCACAAATATAAGGATGATTACATAAAGTGAAAACTATCTATGTATGCTGAAATTGTTGCTGAAAGACAGTTGAAAAATAGGCCACTCCGATAGTCTCATTTCATCACCCCATAGATTACTTACTAACACACACACACAAAACAAAACAAAACAAAACAAAACAAAAAAAAAAAAAAAACAGTGAATGGAGAAATCTTGTGGATTACCTGAGCAAAATGATTAAAGTCAGCATCACCAAAAATGGTACAAACTGTCATCATGTGTCCTCTGATGTGAAAGGACATAACATCGATTTAATAACAGGTTCAAGAAAGACCTGCAATCTGTTTTGCAATTGGCAATAGCACAACAGAGCCTGAGAAGTTTATCAGAGCTGGGGCAACTAGCTATTTAATTCATTATGCTCATTTTGTTTTGATGGCATGTATATGTTGTCTGATTCACAATTACAGGAGAAATAAAACCCCTTTCTAGTTAAAAATCCGCCTTTCCAATGGAAAGGTTGGGTAAAATATTTAGATATTTCTGAATATGCAGATGTTCTCTATAGAACATCGGTCCAGATGAGACTCAAACTTTCAATTTCCCTGGATTGTTATTTCTTTAAAAGCTTCAAATATATAATGAGGTGAGCAAGTTCTATGATTTTTGGGATTAGTTTTCCTCCTCACATAAAAATAAACTTGGGTTTTGAATCTTAAGCAATGGACAAGTGACACAGTGCTCACCAATCCGTTGTCATGCCCTGGAAATTTGCTTATTAATTTTAAAAAGATGATTGAAAAATAAATTATTATATCAGATAGATAGATCTCCTCAGTTTTAAGGTACATTAACTAGAGACAACAATAATCATATATCTTTACTGGAAAAAGAAAAAAAATCATTGTCTCCAAATAGTCATCAAGGCATCTAAATTTTAGTTTTGTTCACCTTTAAAGGACTTATTTTGTAGATACTCTGTTTTAATTGGGAAAAAAAAAAGTCTCCCTTTTCCCAGGCTGCCTTGGTGCTTTGGCAACTTAAATACAGAAAGAATTTTTTTCATGGTGAAAAGACCATATAACCCCATGAAAACCAGGGTTTATGATGGCCTTCAGCAACAGCACTATGCATGGCGCCTCTATAATTTTATTTGATCCAGAAAAAACAGCTTAAGTTATATAATGGACATTCTCTTCAAATTTCCTTTCTTTGCAGGCTTGCACATGTATTGTTTTATATATGCCAATGTCAGCCTTTGTGATACAATGCTGCCAAAAATACTCTTTGATGAATGCTAATAAATTCAAATGCCTATATTACCCTGTAGTTTTTAAGGTTGGGGGTGGGAAAGAACAAAAGCCAAGTCTGGATAAATTATAGTCTACACTTGACATTGAAAATTGGGCCAAATACTCAAGGCTTCAAAAGATGGAATCTATCCAGTCAGAATACCTCCTTCTCCTCCTGTCCATGTTAATCAATGGGACCGCCTAATATAAAAGTCTTTATAGTGCATACCAGCAAATATGGGATCATACATTACAACACAATAATCTATAGTTAATGGAGGTGGAGAATTTAGCAAAGTTCCATGACATGTTAGAATAGCATATTATTATAGCCATGTTTCTTTCAAATGAAACTTGTCGCACGTGATCTTGATCTGAAATATTCATCTATTTCAACACTAGAACTAAACCTAGGCTTTCTCTCTTGATGAAGAGCGTAGAATTTTCCAGTCTCTATTTGCAAACAGTCAATTACAGAAGTTATTGCAGATCATTACCCAAGCGGAACAAGTCACATACTGCACCATTAGTAACATGGTGACTATCTATTGTGACTATCCTTGGGGCATTTCATTTTTAAATTATCTGGCTTTTTTCCGATTAATTCTAAGTATTGTGTCAAATCATTTGAGGATCTCATATATCAGTTTTCAGGATCTCTAAGCCCTTATAAAAATATGGCCGGGTAAGACTGAAAGAGAGTTAACTTATATAGGGTGGCAATATAAATTTTCACCCAAAAGGGATACTTCCCCCCCCCCCCAAAGGGACATTTTTGAAAGCAAAGAAGATGGTATCCAGACAGGACGTCATGCATCTGCGACTATCCTGCAGGAAAATGGGACCTATAGCAACTCAATTAAGATAACTCTTGTGTAAAATTAAATGAATCAGAACTATAATTCTATCAAATGCCAGACTTGAGTCTCCAAAGCCTTTTCCTCTATACTTTCCAATATATTATGACATCAACCCAAACTTAAATTGTCTAATGTGACAATTATCTAAACTTTGACATCTCTCCTGACTTTCTTCTTTTTGTCAATGTTAAACATCATTTTCCCAAACAGTTTCTTTAGGAAAAATACATGTAGTCTGGCACTGATAATCTTCATTTGTCTGATTATAGTTTGCATTTTATTCATTATATGACATTTACGTATAGAATATTCCTTATTTGTCAAATCCTGGAGGTATAGCCTAATAAGTCACATTTAATATTCTTAGATTTCTTAATTTTCCAACCAATTTTGTTTATGATTATAATTGACAACTGCCTTAACACTACTGAGCTTGTGCATCTTATCCTATGTTTATTGGACATTTGTGTGTCCTCTATGAAATATCTGTTTATATCTTTTACCATTTTAAGATTGAGTGGTTGTCCTTTTAATTTTTTGACTTGTAGTTCTTTTATATTTCAAATATAAATTAGTTATATTGTTACAAATATGATTACCATTTTTATGCTTGTGTTTTCACAAGCATTTCTTTTTTTTTTAAGAGTTATTCATTTATGAGAGAGAGAAAAATACAGAGTGGAAGGAGGGGCAGAAGTAAAGAATCTCCAAGCTGACTCCTTATGGAGCTCAGAGCTCGACCTGGGTTTGATTCCACAACCCATGATATCATGACCTGAGCTGAAATCAAGAATCTGATGCTTAAGGGACGCTCAACTGACTGAGCCACCAGGTATTCCTGTTTTTACCTTATTCTTGATGACTTTGGTTGAACAGAAACTTTTAAACGTAAGGAGGTCAAGCTTACTAATCTTTCCTTTTATGGTTTTACATGTATATTTAAGAAATTTTTCTCTATCCCCAAATAACAGAAAAAGTTATCTATATTTTCCATTTAAGTTTTTAAATGAATCTCTAACACTTATTTATAATTAGTTCTCTATATGTAAATAAGTATCAGTTTGGCAAAAATTGAATTCTTGACTGCTGTGAAGTCTTCTGTTCATTTACTTGATTTGTATCTCCATTTATTGTTCTTGTTAGTGCTTTCCAATATGTTTATAAAACTCTCCACAAAAGTTTAGTGTGGATTTCCTTAGATTTATTCCTAAGACTCCACTCATTGGTCTTTGTTACAATTAAATATGGTACTTATTTTCAAATTTTATTCGTTGTTTGTTGCTGTTGAATAGAACTTCCATAGATTTTTATAGGCTTATCTTAAGGATATCTAGACACTCTTATTACTGTAATAAGACTGTAATTCCTGGGTTGGATATGTGAACAATCATAGCATTTACTGTGTTTCTTCTTATCCTAATTACTTGCCTGCATTTACTTCATTTTTTCAAATTTTTTTTTTCTGTGCTGGCTAGCGTATTTAGCACACAATTGAAAGTAGTGATAGTGACATCTTTATTTCTTCTGTCATATTTTCGAGGAAACACTTCATATATTTTCATTGAGAATAGTATTGGCTGTGTTTTTTTCATGGATACCTTTAATGGATTACTTGTTAAGAGATTTAATAACAAATAGTTGTTATTGTCAAATACATTTTTCTCTTCTTTTAAATTTATCATATGATGATTATCACACATTTCTGCTCCTTGAATCTTTTTATGTGGTAGATTGACATTACAAATTTTCTAATTTTATCCAACCTTAAATCTGAAATAACTTCAACTTGTTCAGATTGATAATAACTTTTTACATCATAGGATTTGACTTCTGCTTGTGAAGACTTTTGTTCTGTATTCACAGCAAGATTGGCCTGTACATTGTATTCATACCATTGTCTATCATTGTCTAGATTTGGAATCAAGATTATAACTGGCTTAATGCGAATAACTGTGAAGTGTTCTAACTTGCAGTTTGCTTCATATACTTAACATTATCTGTTCATTGAAACTGTAGAGAATTTGCTGTAAAACCATTTGGACCCAGGGTTTTCACCCAAGGTTTTTCACATTACTTCTGTTTCTTAAGTAGAAATACTTAACTTTTTTATTTTCTAATGCTATCTTTATTTTGCTTTTTTTTCCATAGATTTCTATTTTTTTTAATTGTTTTAAATCATTTAAATTTGTTTTTATTTTCCTCACTGCTCAAATAGGACATTATTTCATTTAAATTTCAGCCTTATTTATCTTCTAATACACGTATTTAGTTCTATAAATTTTTATTTAAGATCTCTTTTGCTCAATTTCTCAAATTGTAATATAATAGCAATTATATAATGTTACTAAACATTTATGTTAAACATACAATATATTCTTATAAACTTATGATGCTATTGTAAATGGGTTTGCTTCATTTTCCAATTGTTCCTTAGTATACAAAAATTATTGTTGTTTTTTGACTTTGTATCTTTGTATCAAAATATTTTATGTTTCTTTTATGAACTTATTTTTGAACATTTATTTACATTAACAAATGCATAGAGATATTTTATTTTATATTTTTGTTACTTTTAGCAATACTTAAATAATACTTCTGCAATTTGTTTTCTGTTTGTCATTTTCTTCATTATTGATGTGTACTAAATTACCAGTTTATATAGATATGCTACACATTTTGAGAAGAATGTATGATCTTTAACTGTTGTGCAACAATTAAATAATACAAATTATTTTAATGTCTAATAATACAGGACTATTAGTTTTTCATTTCACTTCCCATTTCTTCATTATTAATTATAAGTAGGTAAGTAGGTAGAACATATCCTAAAGCTTAAACGTGAAATATGTTTAAACAATATATTTAATAAATTAAATTGAAAAAATATAGACTATTTACATATATGTGCATATTTATACACTCATATACATATATAGTGTGCTTATGTTCTTTCAATTCACTTTATTAAATATGTTGTTCAAATATTTTCTATAGCTTTATTCATTTTTTTCTGTCTAACTTATCAATGATTGAAAAAGGTCCCTTGAACCCCCAAACTATGATTGAAAATTTAAAATTTATCCCTATAATTAAATCATTTGATTTATATATTTTATTCCATAAAATAATAATATTCAAGTTTAAAGTTCATTTGTGTTTTCTGTGATTTTTTTTTATCATTACATTGTGACTCTCTCTATCCATAACAATGTTTTCCTAAAGACCACTTTGTTATTAATATGACTACCTCATGGTGTTGAGTTTTTAATTTTTTTAATTTAAGATTTTATTTATTTGACAGAAAGAGAGCACAAGTAGGGGGAGTAGCAGGCAGAGGGAGGAGCAGGCAGAGGGCTGAGTGGGGAGCCCAATGTGGGGTTCCATCTCAGGACCCTGGGATCATGAGCTGAGTGGAAGACAGATGCTTAACTGACTTAGCCACCCAGGTGCCCACCGATTTTTTAAAAATTATATTTATGTTATGTTTTAAATAAGTTTGCTCTCAGCTCTTTATATATTCTAAATAGCACACATCTGGATTTTAAGTAAATTATAATGTGGAAACCACTGTCTTATAAGTGACAAATTCAATACATTTCTGTTTATTGAAATTATTGTTATATTTGAATTTGTTTCTAATATTATTCTTTTAATCCAACAGTTCTATCTTCCCTTATAATCTATTACTTCTTAATTTTTTATTTGCTATTTCCTTGTGTATCTTTTTTCCCTTACTACTTTCTTCCTACGGATTTGGGAATAGCAAACCCTATCATTTTAGTCTTATGGTGGTTACCCTTGAAATTTGACCATGTATTTTCAATCTACCCAAGTCTAATGATAAGCAATTTCTCACTCTCATTTCTTAATGGCATAATGCTGTTAAAACTCAGAATACCCTTATTTCAACTCGCATGCTGTTTCTGCCCAGTTTTGTCTCTTAAAATATGTTAATACCATGTTAGACATTATTTTTTATTATCATTAATGAAGATATTTTTGTTTCTAATTATATATTTGCTTACCAACTTATTCTCTCTTCTTGCATATGGTATCATTCTCCCAAGATTATTTTCATTTTTCTTGAATAAATTCTTTAAAAGCTCCTTTAGTGCAACTTCTTAACATAACCGCTCTATCTTTATTTTATCTGTATATTTTTTCATATCAATTTGTAATTTAAAAGATGCATTTTCTAGCTATACAATCAGGAGTAGAAGTAGTTGTAGTAGCATTTGAATATAGTTTTACCTCTCCCTTATTGATATTGAGAAGTCTATTTTAATAAAAATGTTTTTTAATCTAGGTGATCTTCTGTTCTAATCTGATTGCTTTAAAAAAATTTTTTTTGGTAACCTACAATATCACTTACAAAATCCTTAGCCAGAATTTCTTTTTTTTAATCCAGTTTAAAATGAGTTGTATTTCTGAAATCTGTAGATTCATATGTATTTTTAAAAATAATTATATCTTAAAACTTCTCAGATGTTACTTCTTCAAATATTGTCTCTCCTGAATCCCATTTTCTCCTTCTCGAACTCAAATTCAATTGTACAAATAACTGAAAAAAAAAAAAAAAAGGTGACATTTACCCTCTTTCATAAATTTCAATTTTTTACCATGGTTTCCATATTCTGTTGTAAATTCTCCAGATATATTTTTCATTTCTTTAATTTTCCTTTCAGTCTACCTAATTTGCTGTTTATTATCATCAACGCATTTTGGAGATTATTTATATAAGTGTGTTATATGTATATACTTTTTAAGTTTAGTTTGCCTAATCAATCCTGAAAATTTCCTACTGCCTTTACTGCCAGTATATTTTTTTTAAATACTTTATATATTCCCTTGTGATTCTTGTGGAAGAATCAATATCTGCTTTTTTTCCCCTTGCTTTTATTAACTTTAGCTCATGTGTCTGGTGATCTCTGACTATAAGTTCATATTTGCTTGACTTTTATCTGTAGCCATTTTAGTCTTCTTCAGTAAGATCTTTCAACTGGCCCAAGAGATGGTATTTCTGATGACAGATCCCTGCATTGTATCTGCATGTTCCCTCAGGGCGACTCTGTTTCTTGCTTCTAGATATTTCAGACACCCAGTTGAATCCATTTTTATGGGATGTCCTAGGGACGTTCCCTTTTTATTACAAACCCATCAATACATTCAAAAAGTAAAATTTATTTAGATATAGTAATTACACAAAAGGAGGTAATCCTGGAGTTTTTTGTTTGCCATACTGTCAAAAATAGAAGTCCACGCCTACATATATCTACATAACTTTCCTTTCCCAGATTTCCACACTTGCTTAGTTATGTATACATCGTATGCTGCCCTAATACTTTGTAATGGAGATGGAGACCCATCCTGTGTGTTTTCACTGCAGCATCTTCTTATATTAGCTATTCTATAATTGTGTATATAAACTTTAACACTGGAGCCTGCTATGGAAAAGTATTAATATCTCCTCCTGGTAAAGCATTTCAATTTAAATTAACTAATATGTTACAAAGTAGGAAAGGTAACATGTGTGTTATGTAGAACTCATTTTTTTTTCATTTTTGTATTCCCTGAATTTAGCACATGGCTCTTGTATGGGAGTCATCTAACAAATGTGTACTGAATGAATATAAATATGTACAGGAGGAAAGAAATGAGGGAAGAAAGGTAGTAATGAAGGAGGAAAGTAAAGAAGGAAAAAGGGAGATAGGGAGGAAGGTAGTGGCACAGTTCTCAAATAAAAATCCCTATTTCACATAATATATATATTATCTAATAATAATTTAATATTAATTTTTAAAATTAATTGTTTAGATATAAAAGTTAAAGTGACAAAAAAAGTTAAAGTGACCAGAGAGCATAATGATTTATCTGTAATGCATTTATTAATTTTATTCCATAATGACGCACATTCTTCTTCAGATCTGCTTATGGATTATGTTGCAAGTAGGTTAAAGCTTATATAAATGTAAGTATGAGTAAGTTTTCAAAAAATTCTCATTAAAAAGTGCTATGTCCTCGGTTATTATAGTAAATCCAAACCGTATGATGCTGTAGTGATAGGAAAAGTATTAATTAGTCACACTTCTTATTGTGAATCCATTATCCATAATTCATTATTATAATATTTTCTCCTGAATGGTTCATTTTATTCAAAGTTTATAAGTAATAGTTGACAATTTGGCTGATAAAAATAAAAAGATCTACTGGTCAGGCTATAGTTCATTTAGAGTCAATTTAGTTTAGTTTAATAATAGATATAATAAATATAATCTCAATCTATCATTTGATCTTGAAATTTCAAAGATATTCTGGAGATCCTTAAATAATTGTTTCATACATCTGTGTTTTCTAGATTGCCTATGGCATCTTTTAGGAACTGATTCTCATAAATCATATATAAGTGGATAGGATATGAATCTTCAAAAATATTAAGCAGTATTATAACACACTTAGCCCATGTCCGTTAAACTAAAGCAGAATTCTAAAATTCTATCACTGCCAAAACTCAAAATAACTCTTTTTGGGTTCTTATATAACATTATTCCAGCGCTCACATAATTATTCTGGCGGGTATTAAGTCCCACTAAATTCTGCAATTATGTGGGAGTGTGTCCTGATATATTGTTAGTATTGACCTATGTTATTGTGAGTTGACAAATCTGTACACGTGGCTGGGATCCACCCTACTTTAAAGCTAAAGAAATGTTGTCAGTGAATTAAGGAATTTCAGATATGTAATAGCTTAGATGAAAAGAAGCACTAATTAAATGATAAATAGATGAATTTTGACATTTTTATGGTGTGTATAGTAACATGTTTATAAGCTCGTATTCTGAATTACATGTTTACGGAGGGCAGATACAATTCCTAGTGAAATAACAAGCAATCAATTGCTACCATTTTATTTTAATTCAGTTCAAGAATAATTTGCTATTCCCTTTTCTGTTGAATCGATTAAGGAACACTAGTAATTTACTCTTATTACTTTACAAAAAGGTTAGTATAAAGTTATAATAATTAGTCTTAAATATATATTTTTCAGTATTTTTTTATAAAATAGGAATTCCTGGGGCACCTGGGTGGCTCAGTCCACTAAGCGTCCCACTTAGTTTCAGCTTAGGTCATGATCTCAGGGTCATGAGATCAAGCTCTGCATCCAGCTCCATGCTCAGTGGGAGTCTGTTTGGAATTCTCTCTCTCCTTCTGCCTCTCTCCACATATGCACACATACTCTCTAAAATAAATAATACATCTTAAAAAATAAACAAATCAATAAATAAAAATGGGAATCTCTATTAACACAGTAATAATAATGACAAACATTTATAAACTATTTTCATTTATTAATCTTGTTTATCTTTCATATTAACTCTGTGAGTTGGACTGACATCATCAACCTTTTTTTTGCTAAAGTTACTGATATTTATAAAAGTTCAATAATGTGCCCATAGTCATACAGCCCTCACACAGACAAAATGAGGACTTTAATTCAGGCCTATGGTTCTAAACCAATTATACCTCCCATTACAACACGGTTATTATTTTTTTCTCATAAAATTTACATCAGATTATTCATTATGGTTTTTTTTTTAAGATTTCATTTATTTATTCATGAGAAACACAGAGAGAGAAAGGCAGAGACATAAGCAGAGGGAGAAGCAAGCTTCCTGTAGGGAGCCTGATGTGGGACTTGATCCCAGGACCCTGGGATCATGAGCTGAGCCAAAGGCAGGCACTCAACCACTGAGCCACCCAGGTGCCCTCACTATGTTTGATTAGGAGTAACCCAATCAAAATGTGTATATAGCTCATCTTTATGACAATTGATATATAAATATTTTTCAAACCATAAAATATATTTCAAAAATAACAATTTCTAAAACCCATGTATTTAGAGTTAGATTTTTTACCAATTACACCCACTATAATTATTACCACTATAGTGGGTTTTATTTTTATGGTCCCATTTCTTAAAACAATTAAGGCTTCAAATGTTTATAAAAAGCATTTATAATATTTAACATATTTTTTAGTTTTCTTCCTTTGCAAAGAAAAAACTTAGCATTTTCTTCACTGAGTTACAAGGACTTGAAAAAATTATTGTTTTCCATTTTGCTTTTTTTTTATCCCAAGCATTTAGCTTTAAAGGCTTTTCTGGAGTTTTGTTTCTATGAAAGCACTTTGGATCATAATTTATGAGGTAGGTTGAATCAGATAATAATGTATGCCATTTATACTTTATCATACTCACATAGCTTTATGGGTGTGTACCTTAGAGGCACAGAGGCAAATTTTTATTAACACATGTTTATACATAATTGACCAATTGGGAAGTGGTAAGAAGTAATGGCTGTGATTTACATAGACTAAGAAATGTCTTAGAGCACCTCACCCTGTCTGGAGCCCCCACTGTGACAGATGAGCCAATGCCTGTGGGGGATGACAGCATGCTATTTATGGCATTTCCTTCTGAGACAATTAAGTAACATATGCCAAGACCATAGGGATTATCTTTGAGCTACACAGTATGTAACTCTATCTGAAGAGAAATATAATATTTTACAAATTTGACAAACCATAAGAAAGCTTAAATTGATTCACCCATTTTAATAAATGCAATAACTTTTTTGTGCCATAATAAGATTTATTTCTTGATAAGGGTATGTTATAAAAAATTAACATGTTATATACATGTATTATTCAGAAAATATGGCATATTTATTTTGTTGGGGTACAATGTTCATAATGAACTCTTACACAGGCAACTTATTTTAACAGCTGCTTTCCCTTTCCGTATTCAAACCAAACCAAATGGAAAAGTTGGTTCACTGTAGAAATAAAGACTAATTTCTTATGGTAGAACTGCACTATTACTCAGCATGCTATAATTTAGAGAAGACAATGAGCTGACCTCAGTGAATGAGCGGTAAGGAAGGGGGTATTTAGATATCAGGATGGTTATCACTCTTGTAACATTGTCTTCAGTGACAGAGCTGAAGTTGACTCAATGTAGTTCTGGGTTTATTGGGAGCATTTATATAACCCAAGCTATGGTTTCTCAGCACTTTAGGTTTACTCTTTCCATATTATAATTAAAGTCCTTGAGAGCTAGGGAGATTTATCTCGAAATGCAAGTTCCTGTTGGAAGTTGCTTATAAATTAGGAAGAATACATTAGAGAATGCTAGGAACAGAATCAGTACAATGAGGGAGTCCAGGATGGTGGAAAAAAATTGGAATTCACCTCCTCTCATGGACACACTAAATCGACAGCTACATATGGATTATTTCCCTCTGAAAAAAGGATCTGACAACTAGACAAAATGCCCTCTACAATAAAAGATAAAATGACTGCTCTGAGATAGGAAAGAGGCAGAGAGACACAGTCTGGCCAACCGCGCCCCGCCAAACAAACAAAAACAAAACAAAACAAAAACAGTCTGGTGGTTGGCAGCACACAATGGGCGGGGGGGATTCTCAACAGACAAGCACTTCTCCAAGAGAATTAAGAGCCTGGTGCCCACATCAGGTATCCTCAACCCTGGAATCTACACTGGAGATATGAGACCCTAGTATATCTGGCTTGGAAAACGATGGAGTGGACATCAAGGATCCCAAAGTGCTGTAGGAAACTGAGATTTCCCTCTTGGAGGGCTCATACAGGGTCTTACTTGCCTTGAGACCCACTAGAAAAAAACACTTTGAAAAGCAGTTAGACTATATGGAGGGAGATTCATTTACTGACCTGTGGACATTGACTGGAGGGGCAGGGGACAGTTGAGATGTTCCCTAAAGATGAAGGTGCTGGCAAATGTTATTACTGCACTCTCCATATAACCTGCTAGCACCAGCAAGCAAGCTTTCACATGGCAGCCCCATAAACTTCCTGTGATAAGTGGGAATAAGCATTCATGGCACTTTGCTGAGGCTGGACAACATGGGCAGTCGGAGCACACCTCTGCTCCCTGGCTAGGGTAGGTGAGCAGGAAGAGTCATAGAGTTCTCTCAATCCTTAACTAATGTCTGTAAGCACAGGCAGTTACAATACTCCTTTGTCCCCCTGCCTAGTGAGTTCAAGCAGTCATGTCATGTTCCTGTTCTTAGACTAAAGCTGCTGCCCAGGCACAGATAAGATACTATCCTGCTGCATTGCTGAAGCCCATAGGCAGCTGCAGCCAGGACACATTCCCATTTCCTTTCTGAACTTGGAGAACATGCTTCACCCCCATCACTTTCAAGAAACCTTGCTAAAGCCAGTGGTACACAAAATCCATGTAGGAAACATCACTTACTTACCTGGACCTACTGGCCAAGAGGGTTGGAATTCAGAACTACACAGGACTATAATACTGAAAAGATAGTTCTTGACAGGCCACTATCCTGAGGGCATTGCACAGAGAACAGACTGAAATGCTACCCAGTTTTCCTCTAAAAAAGGCCTACATACCTAGCATACAGCTTCAACCTGAGGGATAGGTTTCAAGTTTCCCACATATCTAGATGCTAAGGAGGTATTCCCTGGAAATGTAAGTAAGGAGGCACCATCTTGGCCTCACTGCAGGTCAACAAGACTTCTAGAAAAGAGCTTATACACTTCTCTCAGCCCCAAATTCTGAAACTGTTGTTCTGGGACACTTCCAGACCTTTTGGTCTAGGAACTAACAGGGATTATGATTGAAATTCCACAGTACTGGACATATTTACATACTTTAGAAGTTGCTGCTTCAGGGTCTGTCTTACAATCTATCTGAAACTATGTGGTAAATGAGATTCCTTCCCTTGTATCAGAGACAGATCTTGACACACTCTAGACATATCAAGAATAAATTTGGCAGTTTAGAAAGTCACAAAGATTTGAGAGTAACCAAAGCTAGGGCAAGGTTGAACAAGAAGGATCATGATCTAAACAAAGTCACTCTTCCAAGAATGAGAGAGAGAGCTGTTTCACCTGAAACATAAAAAACAAAACAGGGACACCTGAGTGGCTCTGCAGTTGAGCGTCTGCCGTTGGCTCAGGACGTGATCCTGAGGTCATGGGATCGAGTCCCACATTGGGCTCCCTACAGGGAGCCTGCTTCTCCCTTTGCCTGTGTCTCTACCTCTATCTTTATGTATCCCATGAATAAATAAATGAAATCCTAACACACACACACACACACACACACACAAAAAAAAAGAAAAAAACAGAGTCAACAAAATGAGGAAACAATTATGTTCCAAAAGAAAACATAAGGCAAAACCTCAGAAAAAGACCTTAATGATATGGAGATAAGTACTCTACCTGATAAGAAATTCCAAGTAATATCATAAGGATGCTTACTGAACTCTGAAAAATGAATGAAGACATCAAAAACATCAGTAAAGAAATATAAAATCTAAGAAAGTGTCAAAAAGAAGTCACAGAGCTGAAGAATACAATAACTGGAGTGAAAAAAATGCATGAGGAGGGCGTCAAATAAGAGGAGTTCAATGGCTGACTGAATGAAGTAGATTAATAAATCAGCAAACTGGTAGATGAACTAATAGAAGTCACCCAGATACAGCAACAAAAATGGAGAAAGCATTTTTTAAATGAAGATTAAAACAACAAAAATTACATTAATAAGTAAATAAATGAATAAATGATTAAAATGAAGATAACTTAAAGGACCTCTAGGGCAACATCAAGTGGAATGACATTCACATTATAGGGCTTCCAGAGGGAGAAGAGACAGATAAAGGAGCAAAAAAATTATTTGAAGAAATAATGGCTGAAAGCTTCTTTAACCTAGAGATGGAAACAGATATCCAGGTCCAGAAAGCCCAGAGATTTTGACATAAGATGAACCTAAAGAGAGCCACACCTAGACACATTATAATTAAAGTGTTAGAAGTTAAAGATAAAGAATCTTAAAAGTAGCAAGAGAAAAACAACTTATTACATACAATAGAAACCCCATGACTATTAGCAGATTTATGCACAGAAATTTTGCAAACCAGAATAAAATGGCATGGCATATTCAAAGTGTTGAAAGAAAAATGTCTGAGAATACACTACACAGCAAAATTATTATTCAGATTCGAATGAGAGATAAAGATTTTTCCAGACAAGTAAAAGCTAAAGGAGTTTATCACTACTAAACTGGCCTTACAAAAAATATAAGAAATGGCACAAATTAATAAGAAAACATAGAAAAGTAAAAATGTCATTGAAAAAAACAAATATATAGTAAAAGTAGATAATCACTTTTAAAGCTACTAAGATGATTAAAAGACAAAAGTAATAGTATTAGCTAAGACTACAATAATTAGTTAAGGGATACAAAAAAAAAAATATATATATATATATATATATGTAAAAAAAAAAAAGCATCCAAAACATAAAACATGGGGGGTAATGAAAGTGTAGTGTTTTGAAAGGTAAATGGAATTGCTATCAAATTAAAATAGAGTGCTATATACATACAATAAAAAATTTAACCAAAGCAAATACTTATAGTAAATACACAAAAGAAAATGAGAAAGGAATCTAAATATAATACTAAAGAAAGTCATCAAACTATAAGAGACAAGAGAAAGAGAAGAAGAAATGATCAGAGAAGAACTATAAGAAAACAGCCCAGAAAACAAACAACAAAGTGGTAATAAATACATACTTATCAATAATTGATTTAAATGGAAATGGAATAAATTCTTCAATCAAAAGACATAGAATGGCTAAATAGATTAAAAAAAAAAAAAAAACTGGCTGGTTCAGCTGTTGAGCATCTGCCTTCAGCTCAGGGCATGATCCCGGAGTCCCAGGAGCAAGTCCTGCATCAGGCTCCCTGCATGGAGCCTGGTTCTCCCTCTGCCTGCGTCTCTGCTTCTCTCTCTCTTTCTCTCTCTCAGCCTCTCATGAATAAATAAATTCTTTAAAAAAAAATAAAAAGACAATGGAAAAGATCAATGAAACTAAGAACTGGTTATTAGAAAAGATAAGCAAAATCAACAAACCTGTAGCTAAATTCACCAAGACAAAAAGAGAGTGCTCAAATAAATAAATTGAAATAAAACAGAAGTTACAACTGATACCACAGAAATACAAAGGATTGTAAGAGACTACTATGAGCAATCAGATGCCAACAAATAGACACCCTAGAAAAAAATGAATAAATTCTTAGGAATTTACAACCTTCTAAGACTGAATCATGAAGAAATATGCAATCTGAATAAACTGATTACAAGTAAGGACATTGAATCAGTATCCAAAACCTCTCAGCAAAAAGAAGTACAGGACCATAAAGCTTCCCTAATTAGTACTACCAAACATTCAAAGAAGATTTAATATCTATCCTTCTCAAACTTGTCCAAAAAACTGAAGAGAAAAGAAAGCTTCCAGACTGCCATTATGAGGCCAGCACTAGCCTGATATGAAAACCACAGAAGAATACCACAAAGGAAGAAAGTTACCTCCAATATTCCTGATAAACATAGATGTAAAAATCCTCACCAAAATATTAGTAAGTGATTTCAATAATACATAAAGAAGATTATACATAATTATTAGGTGGAATGCAAGGACAATTCAACATCTGCAAATAAATCATACTGATAAAACACATTAACAAAATGAAATGTAAAAATATATGATCATCTAAATAGATGCAGAAAAAGCATTTGAAAAATTCAATATACATTTATGATAAAAGAGAAAAAAACTCTCAACAAAGTGGGTATAGAGGAAACATAAACATAATAACGGTCATTTATGACAAATCCACAGCTAACATCATACTCAAAGGTGAAAAGCTGAAATATACAAAATCCGTTGCACTTGTATACATTAATGAACTATCAGAAAGAGAAATCAAGAAAATAATTCTATGTACAATTGTATCACAAAGAATAAAAGACCTTAGAATAAATTTAACAAAGGAAGGAAAAGACCTGTGTGCTAGAAACTATAAGACACTAATGAAAATGAAGACGACACAAATAAATAGAAAGATAGCCCATGCTGAGTTAGAAGAGTTAATACTGTTAAAATATCCATACTACCCAAAGCAATCTACAGATTCAATGCAATCCCCATCAAAATTCCAATGACATTTTTCACCGAAGTAGGATAAATAACTAAAATTAGTATGGGACCACCAAAGACCCCAAACAGCCATAGTAATCTTGAGAAGGGAAAAAAAAGCCAGAAATATCATGATCCTGATTTCAAAGTATATTATAAAGCTATAGTAACAAAACAGTGTGGCACTGGCATAAAAACAGATACATAGATCAATAGAACAGAAATAACAGCATATATTGTCATCCAATTGATGACAAAGGAGGCAATACACATTAGAAAAGGGATAGTCTCTTCAATCAGGGATGTTGGAAAACCTGGATAGCTACATGCAAAAGAATGAAACTGGATAAATATCTTACACTAAATACAAAACTTAAACAAATGGGATCACATGAAACTGTACTTCTGTACTGTGAAGGAAATTGTCAACAAAATGAAAAGGCAATCTACTAAATGGAAGAAGATATTTGTAAATCATATACCCAGGGACACCTGGATGGCTCAGTGGTTGAGCATCTGCTTTGGGCTCAGGTCATGAACCCAGGGTTCTGGGATCTAATCCTGCATCAGGCTCCTGGCAGGGAGCCTGGTTCTCCCTCTGCCTGTGTCTCTGTCTCTCTCTCTCTGTGTCTCTCATGAATAAATAAATAAAATTATTTAAAAAATAAACATAATATATCCAATAGGGGTTAATATCTAAAACTTAAATAACTCCTACAACTCAATAACAATAAAAAAACAATCTGATTAAAAAATGGACAGAGGGTCAGACTAGACATTTTTCCAAAGAATACATACAAATGGGTAACAGACACATGAAAAGAGGCTCAACACTACTCATCATCAGGAAATGTATACCGTATCACCTTACACCTGTCACAGTGGCTCTTATCAAAAAGGTAAGAAATAAGTGTTGGCAAGAATGTGGAGAAAAGGGAACACTGTGTGCCCTTTTTGGGGATATAAATTGGTATATTCTATGCACACTACAGAAACTATATGGTGTTTTCTCAAGAAATTTATTTATTTTTTTTTTTTAAGAAATTTAAATAGAGCTACTTTCTGATCCAGTAATTCCACTACTGGGTACCTATCTGAAAAATACAAAAGCACTGATTCAAAAGATATAGGTACCTCTATGTTCATTGCAACACTATTTATAACAGCCAAGATACAGAAACAACCCAAGTGTCCACTGATAAACAAATAAAGAAGGTGTGATATATATGATATATATGGGGGAAGTGCGTGAAGGAGATTAAGAAGAACAATGGGAATGTAAGGCACAGCACAGGAAATATAGTCAATATTATTGTAATAACTCTATGGTGACACATGGTAACTATTTTTATTGTGGTAACCATTTTGCAATGTGTAGAGATGTTGAATCATTATGTTATGGACCTGACACTAATATACTGTATGTCAATAATACCTCAATAAGTTAAAAAAAAAGAATCAGTAAAATATCCCGTATTTGGCATAATTGTATCTTGGGGCCTATATGTCTCTATAGCCAACTCACAGCCTTTGTGTACAAGACATATTTGTTAGTGAATGAATGGAAAGGAGAAATAGTATTTCTGTATCTTTTCTCATACTTATCTTTTCACTCAACTTGATTTATGATCTTATTTGCCTTGTCTCTCAAAATTTCATGTTGCATGGTGCTGGACCTACAGATATGATGACTTCTTATCCTAAGGTAAAGTGTGTATGAGGTCATCATTGGTAAATAATTTCAATCATGGAATATTTTTAAAAGACTTCTATAAAGACTGGTTTCTGGTAACTATAAAGAAAAAAGAAAGGAAGAAAGAAAAGGAGATAAAGATGAGGGAGAGAGAAGGGAAGGGGAGGAGAGGAAAGGGGAAGAGAATGGGAGGGGAAGGGAGGAGACAGGAAGAAAGGGGAGAGAGGGAAGGGGAATGAAAGGAAGGGAAGGAGAAGAAAGAAGAAAGAAAAGAAAGAAAGAAAGAAAGAAAGAAAGAAAGAAAGAAAGAAAGAAAGAAAGAAAGAAAAGAAAAGAAAAGAAAAAAGAAAAAAAGAAAAAAAGAAAAAAAGAAAAGAAAAGAAAGAAAAGAAAGGAAAAGAAAAGGAAAGAAAAGAAAAAAGAAAAGAAGGAAGGACAAAGAAAGGAGAGAGGAATGGAAGGAAGAAAAAAGAAAACAAAAAAAGGAGAAAGGAAAAGGAAGGAAGAAAAAATGGACATGAAAAAAACAACTTTAATGGAAGTTAACAGAATTTCCTGGCTCCCCACAAGCTATCCATTTGGTCTGTTGAACTATACCCAGTTCATCAGAATAACTTTATATTAGCATTTGAGTCATAGGATGCATATGCTCTGTCATTCCTTATGACAACCACAGTGACATGACTTCCTATTCTGTTATCTCAATGTATGAAAGACCATGAAATTGGTGGTAAAACAATGACAATGTCCTATTTGGATATTAGACCCATGAACCTTGCAGTGGGCTCTCCTAGGTTTCCAAAAATTTGACATGTAAGTCTATCTTACACAACACTTTTAAGTTGTGCAATAATTTCACATATATCTTATTTAACCTGTTCAACTTCTTTGTTAGCATTTTATGCTAGAATCTAGCAGGCCCTGAAACTCATCAGAGAATGAGGAAGAAGCAAATCTCCTTAATCTGTGATGTTCAAAAGTCCACCTTGCATACATTGTTTTTTTTGTTTTTTTTTTTTTTCTTCATTCTGTCATTCTCTCTCGTTTCTCTCCGTCCATCTACACATTTACTGAGTTTCTTCTATGAGCCTGGTCCTGCAATAAGCACTGCTCTTTCTAATGCTGAGCATCTCTGGGCAGTGTCTCCTGATTTCCTGAAACTACGTCCTCGGCATCACAGCACTCTTTTGGCTCAATAGCCCCAAACACTTTAATGTAAAGGAATAAGACTAAATAGCATGACAAATATTTATTGGCTAAGCTTTATCCCCATTGAATTTTATTTCTGTATCTCATCGCATCTTCTAGGTGGGCTGCAAATGGGAGAGAAAGCAGAGGCAGACTGGCTACATTATTCCCTCTAATGATTGTCTAATACTAATATTCAACACCTATTGTGAAAGAAAGATGGTTGATTATGCTGAATGTCATAATTTTTTTCAGAATGGGTATGTCACCTAGAGTAGTTAGAGAACACTGTAGTCCTCATTATGGTGGTGTGAACACAGGATCTTTTACAAATATTACTTCATGAATGTTGCCCCTCATATATTAGCCACTTAAGTGGCTTTCCATCAATTATTTCTAATTATATGTCCTTCCTTCCAATTAATAGAAGCTGACAATGATGTAGTCTTGTAACATGGAGTTTTATTGTCCTAGCATTTTTCACTCTTCGTTTTCACTTTTTCAATGAAAGTTTTCCATCTTTCCAATAATTAATCCTGTGTTAACAAGAATAGACCTCCAGAAAAAAATAATGAACCAGTGGAAAGGCTAGGTGCAAGGAGGACAGGAATCCTTTAGATTGCAAGGAACAGACAGTAAGTTTAAGTCTTTACTGGAAAGATACCGGGGTTCTCAAGATTGTGGAGAGAGTGGAGAAAAACATTGGAAAATAGTCAGAAAAAGACAGCAACAGAGGCTGTGATGTGGGAGGCTCAGTCATCAACACTTGGTTGGAATGGCCAGATCTCAACAAAGGGGCTTCCATTAACCTGCTGCCTCTTTGATCTTTAAGTCATTGTTTTGGGGCATTCCATTAGCTGACCCTCAACCAAGGGCTAGTGCCCTGGCTAACAGTAATGGATAGCAGGGAGGTTTCCAGTTCTAGAGTGAGAGGAAGAGCATTGCCTCCAATCTAATGGAGTAAGGGGTGGAAATGGTGACAATCCCTAAAAGAGGAAAAAAAAAAAGGTGAATGCTAACAAAAAGGACTATTTAGTAGAACTTAGTAAAACATGAATAATGTGAAGTGATAGTACACATAATTTATAACAAGCAACTAAAAGATACAGGTAGGAACCTGTGGAAGGTAGCAGAGATAAGAGGTTGCTAAGAGATGACAGAAGTCCAATTGCTAAGAGTCTCAGAGCTGGAGAGAACTGAAGAGAGCCTGCCATGCACGGTAGTAATTTTGTCGATGATTAGTTTGATGTTTGGGATGAAATAATTCAATGTTGCCATTAGATTATTTCAAAACATTGCTTAAGTCCAGTTTTGTGGCATTCTTTTTTGATATTTGTTTGTATTTTCCCACTCTATCAGGTTCTGCATGATGGAATGAACTCCCAGGGCCTCTCCTCACTTATTTGGTGCTGCTAATGCATCTGCGGTCTTCCTTCTTGAGTCTTCAAGAACTCCTTTAAAGCAGCAACTAAAGAAGATCTGTTGCTGGTAGTTAATAAAGTTCTGAGAGGATACATACATAATATGTTTGGGTTTACACACAAACGCAAAATTTAATCATTTTGATTAATTGACCATTTAGTAACTAGATATTAAACTATTACTTAAAATAAAACTCATAATTTCCAACTGCTATATTTTAATTGTAATTCCATTTATTTTATGGGAGCATTAAAAATGTTACCTCTTTTACAAACTTTTCTTTATTCCCTTAAATTGATATAATGTCTTCTTTTCCAACTTCTCATTTTTTTCCTAGTCTTTGTGTGTTTGCATTCAAGAAATATGTCTTATTTTGGTTTGTATATTTGCGTCTCTTTCTTTCTATGTGGCCTGTGAGCAACTTTTCAGAACCCTGCCTATCACCTCTCTAAACTAGAAAACAATGTCTAATACATGGACATTGTTTAGAAATTCATCAAAATCCATGGTGTCTAAGCATCAACCACCTACTAAAATGGCTAACAAATACTGGGCATTCATGGAAAATTAGCAAAGATTCAGCAGTTGAAATTAAAAGAGTAATTTGTACTATTAAGAAAATTATTTTGGCCTCTTAAATGACCAAAAGCATTTGACATACTCTAAAAAAAAAAAAAAAAATGGAGAAGTAGCAAACAGTCCTCTCCTACTCTGTTTTAGGGCATGTAAATTGTTACAACCACTTTGGAGGCAGATTTATCAAAATTTAATGCAATTATAAATATGTCTCTCCCTTCATCAGCAATTCCACTTCTAGGAATTCATTCTATAGAAATTCTGGTACCAGTACACAAAGATAAAAATATAAGGAGATTCACTAAGACATTGTTGGTGATGCCAAAAACTGGAAACAACCCAAACGTCCAGAAATAAAGTAATGGCTCAATGAATGTGACATATTCTCATAATAAATAAGATGCAGCTTTTAAAATAAATCGAATAGATCTCCATGTACTGATTTGGCAGGATGGCCAAAATATATTATAAAGTAAAAACACCACACCAACAGTATATATAACTCTATTAAATCTATCTATATGGATGAATGTGTAAAGGAAATATTCTGTAGACATATACAGAAAACTGAAACATAAATTGTCCTTGAGTTAAATATTAATTGGTCATATTTCTTTATTTACACATTTGTATTTTGCTAATCTTTTCAAATATATAATATTACCCTTATAATCAGAAAAAATTTAAAGACAAAAAATCATAGATTTTCTATTTGCACATGTAAAGTTATACACGTACAAAATTTAAAAAGCTTACATGTAAAGTGGAAAAATCAAATTGCAAGACAATGGGCACAGTGTGCTTCCAATTTAGTTAAAATAGGCTTATTTAGAAAAAAAGATTAGCAAGTTATAATAAAAACATAATAATTATTGCTGAAGGGATTTTGATGTTTATACTTTCCTGTATTTTAAAAAATTTCTATGACAGAGCTGTGCTGTTTTTATTACTGGGGAAGCAAACAATAGCACACCCGTTTATTAAAAAAATAGCTATTATTATGCATATTTTAGAAAGAGTTTGATTCTAATTTATTGTAATGATCTCATTGAAATTTTAGGGAAAATTTGAAGAAATCAACATACTTTTTAAATATCTTCTCATCAAATATTTATTTTAATCTATTCACAATATATCCAAAACTCTTTACATAAAACAAATCTCAATATAAGTATCAAATAATGAAGGTTAGCACACATGAATTTAGATTGCTGGTGTATGCTCAAGAAAACTGAAAATTATACTCAGCAATTTTACAAAGAAGTGCTTCTCATTTTTTTAATGGGGAAATGGAAGAGTAAGAAGGAAAGCGTATTGAAGATGATGGTGAAATGAATAAAGATGTTAGAAAATAAGTGTGTATATTCTATGCATATATAATGCACAAATACATAGCAATAACTATGTACCAATATTGTCCTAAGCACATTAAAATATTGAATTATCTCCTAACAATCCTAGGAGCAGCAATCACTAGAATCCCTGTCCTTTATAGATGAGGACACTGAGGCACAGATACATCCAGAAATTTCTCAAGATCAGGATATCCACTAAACACAAAGAAGTGTTAGTCAAGGAGTTGGGTAAAATTGGCTACTGCAGAGCTCCTCAAGTAACCTTGATGCTTCAGGCTACACAGGATCTACGCTGTGGGGTCCCTTAGGTCACCCACCTCATCCTTTTCAGTCCCATACTATGAGTTTAACTGGCAGATGCGAAGCTTTCGAATTTGTAAAAATTCTAAGATTCAACCACCTTGAGGCATAATCCTAGCATATCTTCCTTTATTTAATGCAGCATAAACATGGACTATCAAAGTGGATTAATATTTTAAAGCAGGAGAGAAAGGTTCTTGTCTCATGAGGACAAGAATGAATCTCACGGACAAAGGAGAGCGAGTGACATGATAGAGTTTTATTTGAAAAGCTCTCAGGAGTGAGAGGGGTCGTGACAGGTTGCCTACATGGGCCTCCATGTAGTCCTTTATGTGGGACTGAGCAGGGACCTCATGGCCTTAAGTTCTTGTGACTTCTTGGTTTGAGTAAGGACGAGGGATAACATTTTTTATGGCCTATTTCTTCTTTGGAGTCTGGTTGTTCTTTGTGGCCACAGTGTGACTGACATAGAAAGCCCCACTTCTGATGCCCAGGGCAGGGTGGTCTGGTTTGTTCCCTTACCTCTGGTTTGTTATACCTCAACATTTCTGGGATTTTTGGTGAGCCTGATTACATAGCATAGCCCCCCTGTGTGAGCCTCGTCACAGAGTCCACTACCTACCTCTCCCCACCTAGCCCCACTTGTCTCTTACTCAATTTCAAGCCCTGTTATTAATGGTCTGCACCCAAACCTGCCATGATCAGGAGACCAATATATATATATATATATATATATATATATATATATATATATATATATATATTTGTCCCTTTGTTCCTTTCTTTTCTAAATTATTGGACTGTGTCTTCCTCAATGTTTTTTTAGCACTACAATTTTTTTTGAGTTAGTCATTAGCTTGGGTAAGCCATTAAAACATTCATTAATACAATTTTCTTCTCATACACATTAAAGGTTTTGAAACAATATGTACAACATTTGAAGATGGAAAGACAAAAGAAATGATTTTCTAATGATAACATTTTTGTGACTATGGAATGTTTCTGTAGAAAATGGTCTTCCCACTGCTCCATAACACCTGCCACACAAACAAATCTTGATCATATTCTCCAGGAAATCTCACTGATTTATTTATTTATTTATTTTATTCCTAGCAGAGCTACAACATATTTGTTAAAAAAAAAAAAAAAAAAAAAAAAAAAAGTCTTTTGATGCAGGGGAAAAACTGTTGCTAATTTCTATTTATATGCAGGGACATCAATATGAACTTGTAGACTGAGACTGTATCTGCTTCTTCTTTCTCTCTGGAACCCCTACTTATCTATTCCTTCATCCCCAATCTCTGCAAAACACACATATTTTATAAACAGACTGTAGACTAAAACTACCTGATTTGAAATCTACTTTCCTCTCATCTTGGCTCTAGTATTAGGCAAGTTCTTTAACTTCTTTGTGTCTTCACTCTCAAAACTATAAAAAGGGAATAATAATAATAATAATCATATCAAAGGTGTTTGTGAAGCTTGAATAACTTAATGTAGATAAAGTACTTGGAAAAGGTCCTGACACATTAGAGGCATATTGTGCTTGGTCATCGTCATCATAAAGATTGAATCAAGCATCTTGTAGGTTACTGCAGTTCTATAGGACACTGATTGTTAATCATATATTTTGTTATAAAATTAATACATGTTCATTACTGAAAATGTCAGGAGATGCATAGAAACATAAAAAACAGGGCACCCCTGGTGGCCCAGCGGTTTGGCACCACCTTCAGCCGGGGGTGTGATCCTGGAGACCCAGGATCAAATCCCATGTCGGGCTCCCTGCATGGAGCCTGCTTCTCCCTCTGCCTGGGTCTCTGCTTCTCTCTCTCTTTCTCTCTCTCTCTCTGTCATGAATAAATAAATAAAATCTTTAAAGAAAAAGTAACATAAAAAACATAAAATTTCCCCTCTATTTCATAGACATCTAATGTCTCACTTTTTATATGTACATATTATATATGTTATATCCAAACATAAAAATGCATTTATTTTTTCTGATTATCAATCAATATAACTCAAAAAAGGCTTGGTTCAAGATTATGGACTGACTTCCAGCATCTACTTCCTTTCTTCGCATACCTTCCTATCTCCAAATTTCTTAATAGGGAAAAATATTTTTTAGATAATGTATTAATTAATTCATTTTAGAGAAAGAGCGAGTGGAGGTAGAGGGGGTAGGAGGAAAGGGAGAGAGAGAATCCCAAACTGACTTTTCACTGAGCTCAGAGCCTGATGTGACTGAATCTTATGACCCTGAGATCATGACTTGAGCTGAAATTGGGTTGGATGCTCAATTGACTGAGCCATTCAGGTGCCCGTGGAAAAATATTTTTTTTAAAAAAAGTCTAAAAAAACAAGCAATGATCCCAACCCTATTATGATGAGCTATTAATAGACATAATTAGACATAATTAGATGTAAAAAGGGTTATAAAGAAAGAGAGAAACCACAGCCCTCTAGATAGCATATACAGGAAAACTATTGAGAAGGAGGAAATACACCCAGAGAAACTAAATATGTGGAATCAACAAATACACCAGAGAAGATAGGTCCTGTACTAAAAAAATGAATCCTGTCTCTCCAGTCCTAATGCCATCATTAACAACCAAATAGCAGGCCACCCAGACATTTGACCCTAAGATCTGTATGGACATGTGAGTGAGAGAAAAGCTTAGGTAACCTATTTCATTATAAGTCTAGAGACAAATAGAAGAAAGTTCTGTGATGGAAGGAAGAAATACTTGAAGTCCTCCAAAATCAACGGACAGTCATTTCAAAATCTGGGGGACTGTAACTCTGGGAGATAGTATGGAGGTTCCTCAAGAAGTTAAAAATAGACTAACCTAGGACCCAGCAATAGCACTACTAGGTATTATCCCAAAGATACAAATGTAATGATCCGAAAGGGCATATGTACCCCTAGGTACTTATGATTTAAAACTAAAAACCCCAGGACTAATTAAAGTTAAGTTAAAACAGAAGAACAATGGGCAGCCCCGGTGGCTCAGCGGTTTAGTACCACCTTCGGCCCGGGGTGTGACCCTGAAGACCCGGGCTGGAGCCTGCTTCTCCCTCTGCCTGTGCCTCTGCCTCTCTCCGTGTGTCTGTCGTGAATAAATAAATAAAATCTTTAAAAAAAAAAAAAAAAACAGAAGAATAAAATAAAAGCATTTACATCAAGAATGCAATAAGATTATCTCTTTCCAAATATATATCTCTGAAATAATTATTTAGGACCCACTGCAGCAAAGTGAAATAATATATAAAAAAGGGAAACGTGTAAAGCTCAAGAAGCAAAACACAGAAGTCTAATAAAGCACCAAATGATTTCAACATTTACAACAAAAGATATCATGAACAACCTGTCTCTATCACAGATTAGGTAAATATATTGGACATAAATAAAAACTTAATAAACTTACTATATAAAAAGTTTCTTAAAGTAACAAAAGACAACCCAATAGATGTATTTTTAAACAGTTAATACAGCAATTAGGAAGAAATGCATATGACTATAAATTAGTGAATATATGTTAAAACTCAATAGTAACTGGGCAATGCAAACAAAAACATTATTTCATATTATTCCATGAAAATGGAAAAATCATACATGTGAGAGCATCCAAGGTGGATGAAAAACAATATGGTGGGAGCAAAACTACTTAATATTCTCAAAGATATCCACCAATATTCAAAATACACATGTCCCGGGGCAGCTGGGTGGCTCAGCGGTTTAGTGAGCCGGGGGTGACCCCGGGGTCCTGGGATCGAGCCCCACGTCGGGCTTCCTGCAGGGAGCCTGCTTCTCCCTCTGCCTTTGTCTCTGCCTCTCTCTCTCTCTGTGTCTCTCATGAATAAATAAATAAAATATTAAAAATAATTAAAACACATGTCCCTCAATCCAGGAACTACAGTTCTATGTGTTCACCCTGAGATATACATGTATATACGAGGATATTAAGTTCTGCACTAATTTCAATAACCAGGTATTGGATGCCACCTAAGCATCTAAAAAGCTAAATTTAAGTATTTAACAAGTTAAATTCATGATATTTCATTATTACAATAGAAGGATTCACATAAATTAGATCTGTATGTACTAAAATAGAAATATCTTAAAAATGTCATGGAGTGAATAAAAGGAATTTGGAACCAAATATCTACTTTACATCATGTAAAACAAACAAACAAACAAAAACTTATAGTTTTATTTTTTTTTATTTTTATTTTTTTTATTTATTTATGATAGTCACAGAGAGAGAGAGAGAGGCAGAGACACAGGCAGAGGGAGAAGCAGGCTCCATGCACCGGGAGCCCGGGTCTCCAGGATCGCGCCCTGGGCCAAAGGCAGGCGCCAAACCGCTGCGCCACCCAGGGATCCCAAAAACTTATAGTTTTAAATGTATACTTAGATATGATCAACTAGTGATTCAGATCAATTTCTTGCAACAGGAAATAGTAGTAAGATTTGCATAAGCAATATAAGGATTTTTATTCTAATTGAGAGAAATTCAGATAGAAACCATTCAGTATTAGGACAATATTAGCAAGAATTCAGCACTTTTTAGGTTGTTGGGGTTTTTTGTTTTGTTTTTTGTTTTTTTTTTTTTCTCTTATGTGGATCTTGTCATCCATTGTGCTTCCAAGACAGGCTGCTGCTGCCTCGATTCCCCCCAAGCACCTCAACAGAACTCTAGACAGGAAATAGGGAAAGATAACAAATAGGTGAAGGGGAGTATGCCCCTGGATGTGTCCTACTTTAAGAAGTTTCCCAAAGCCCAACCAACATATTGATTTCTGCTCCATTTTATTAACCAGAGGACATAACACCTCTGTCTGCAAAGAAGCTGAAGGAAATATTTTTTTCTCTATCTTGAGAGATTGAAAAATGGATAGATAACCTGCAGTCTCTCCAGGTTTTAAATTGTATATAAGAAAACAAGTAGAAAATAAAGGGCTGGGCAGTCCTAACAATTAACATCAGTTGCATGTGGGAAAATACTGGGGTTAGAAGTCAGGAGGACAATGGTAAGTGTCAAGACATCAAGAAAAAGTACTTTGTTTTTACTCTGCATTTTGTCGCTGAAAAACTTTGCAAAAAGAATTGATTTTTATATTGCTAGTACAAAACAAATAAAAATAAACAATTACTCATATCGTAGACATTTTGAAGGCTACAGAAAAAATCGATAAAGGTAATTAAAATCACCCAAAACTCCACTGCATTTCGATAGTTGTATGTATAAACTTAACATTGTAAACATGTGCACACACAGATAATGTATATGCTGGATTGGATTCGTTAAAAATAAATACAGAAATGGCATAGGCTTTAGAAAGAACATGATACACAAAGGTTCTTGATAGCAGGTAAGAAATTGCCTTCCTTGGCAATTTTTCTTAATTAAAAAAAAACACTCTCTATTTTCAACTCTTTTTAAAGATATAGAGATGTATCATTCAAGTCTTTTGAAAAAATAATAATCATTATGTTACTTTAAGCAATTTTGCTTTGAAAGATGTGTTGGTTTGGTAATTTCATATATAATTCCTCACTTGTGTAAATAGGTAAATAATTTTAGTTAATAAATAATATGTGATTACCTTAAATATTCGATTAAGTGAAATCTCATGCTATCAGATGCATGTCACTTTTTTTTTTAAGATTTTATTTATTTATTCATGAGAGACACACACACAAAGAGAGGCAGAGACACAGGCAGAGGGAGAAGCAGGCTCCTTGATCCCAGATCCCGGGATCACACCCTGAGCAGAAGGCAGACACTCAACCGCTGAGCCACCCAGGCATCCCACCACTTGTTTTTGTTTTTGTTTTAATTTTAAAGCTTAATTTTATAATATCAACTGCAAGGGTTTGTGGAAGAAATTTTAACACAGGTTGTCATAAACAGTTGTGGTCATCTTAAAGTACATTGTTCGTCCCAACACTGGGGTATTTTTCTCAACTTTGGTCTCTAAGCTTGGGACCAGTATAAACGGATAGATGGTGTTATGATTAAAGTATAGCAAGGTATTGGAATCACTTGTAGCCTATTCTTTCTTCCTTCCTACACTTGTTCTTTTAAAACTATCTGTTAATGATTTATTTACATTTTTCTGTCTCTTAGGTTAGTTCTTTAGACTTCTAAATATTTCATTTGAATAAGAGATGTGAATGTCTGAAAACAGAATTGGAAAGATGCACTAAAATTCTGTCCTATTTTCATCTGTCATCATACCCATCCTCATCACCCACTCCAAGCCTCAATAAATAACAAATGGACTGCAAGAGCTTAGCCCAAGAATTGTATTTCTACTATTAACCTAAGAGGTGAGGATTAACTTAAAGCCAAGATAGTTTGGAGAGATCATGTATCTGGGCAATTTTTTGTCTGCCCATGTGTGGATGGATGATCCTGGTAGGAAACGGTTATCAAGGAATAGGTATGAATAATAACTATGATCTGTTCTTGGCAGGATAGAACAGACTGGGCAGCTGGTACATGTTTGATTGATATGTTAATTAACCTTAAGTTTAATTATACATTTTAGTTTTTTGATTTTTCAGGTAGGAGGCATGTGTGTGTATTTATCTGGGTCTGTCGACTGTTTATATGGAAAAGACATGGAAACCTAAGCCATTTCTTTCTATTGTAGTCATTAAAACAAAACAAAACCAAAAAAGTAGCCCTAGCAATGCAATGGGCTTGGAAAATATTTACCACATATTTATACACCATAGAGAATGTTATCTATATTTGCATGTGATTATCCTAAATTTAACAAATATTTTATTTCACATAACTACATTTAATCAGTATACATAGAAACAGTAAAGAAAATAGGCTCTGACCCTGATTCTTGACCGTCACTATTGTCTCAATTCTTGATTTTAATAATGGGATTATTATTGTTCTGTGAGATACAATGTTCTTACAAGGACATTTACAAGTGTTATGAGGAAAATTTTAACTGCTTTAAAAGTTGAAAGCATAAAATTCTTGACAAGAAATAAATATGTGTATTTTAATTAATTATCGATAAATCATGTTTTCATCAGTGTTCCATATTTTGAGTAGTTTGGAAGATTAAAAAATATGATCTTTATCCTTCTTTGATTATTGTCTCATTCACAATTTTTAAATTATACCCAATAATTTCATGATCCAATAAAACACTACCAAAAGTGATTCACTTTTTATCTTTTAAATTCAGATGGCGTCTTCAATTTCTACTGTAAATGTTCAGTTAATGCTTTTATCTCACAGGTGAGAAAGTGACATACTTTGCCAATACTATATTTTTAACATGAGTTCAGTTACATCAATAGTATTATAATTAATGATTACATCATGCTTTAGAAGGGAAGTACAGAGAAGGTTGGTATTAACATGCACGGCACACCATTGTGATATCAATACTCATTTTACTGTTCAGATTTTTTTTAAGCTAATAGCTGTCAAAAATACCCATTATAGGCTAGTCTATAATTTGTAGAAGTCAAGTAATACATTTTTTCTGAAGGTATAATGGATGCTCCATGGAGCAATTATTTTAGAAAGACAACTTCATCTCAGCTGTCTCGTGCCAGCAGAACTATTTAAGAGCCTGAGATGCATAATTCAGCATGGAAGGGCTGTCAGAGTTGAGAATACCTTTAAATTATAAAAACTTAGCACCACGAGTCAGTTATAATTATAATGGAAATGTAGTTTTCTGTCATTTTATCATGGCAAACATCTCTCAAGAAGCAATTTCGCGTGTTAAAATATTTTGGCAAAGTGACTTTTGATTCCAAGGGGATACAGATTATCTGGTTTTATACCTGAATATTTTTCTTACAAATTGAGTTTAACAGCCTGTACTGCTAAAGATGGCAAACATAAGAGTATTATTAAAATCCCATTGGAAAATCTCAGGGAGACCATAGGCTATAGTAACTCACCAAGGCAGGTCCGGTTATGCACAAAAATATATTATTTTAATAGCAAAATATGACAGGCAGTTCTTCATCTGACATCCAATTATTTTACATAGCAAATATCTGAATATAAAAACCGTTGCCATTTTAGACCGAGTCCCTTTCCCTAGCAAGTATTTTCATGATTAAAAATTAAAGAAGCGATACTTCAAGATCTTCCTGGATTCTTAAGTTCATTGCTTTTGATGACTTACCCAAATTTTCTACTCTCCAGGTGGTAGCTCTTGTCTTTTTCCTGTTCTACAAAGCTTTTACTACACTGGAAGAGTAAAAAGAAATAAGGGTGCCTTCCACAGTTTGGCTATCGTGGCCATTGCTGCTAGAAACATCGGGGTGCAGGTGTCCCAGCGTTTCACTGCATTTGTATCTTTGGGGTAAATCCCCAACAGTGCAATTGCTGGGTCGTAGGGCAGGTATATTTTTAACTGTTTGAGGAACCTCCACACAGTTTTCCACAGTGGCTGCACCAGTTCACATTCCCACCAACAGTGTAAGAGGGTTCCCTTTTCTCCACATCCTCTCCAACATTTGTTGTTTCCTGCCTTGTTAATTTTTCCCATTCTCACTGGTGTGAGGTGGTATCTCATTGTGGTTTTGATTTGTATTTCCCTGATGGCAAGTGTGGAAGGAGCCTCGGTGTCCAACGAAAGATGAATGGATAAAGAAGATGTGGTTTATGTATACAATGGAATATTACTCAGCTATTAGAAATGACAAATACCCACCATTTGCTTCAACGTGGATGGAACTGGAGGGTATTATGCTGAGTGAAGTAAGCCAGTCGGAGAAGGACAAACATTATATGTTCTCATTCATTTGGGGAATATAAATAATAGTGAAAGGGAAAATAAGGGAAGGGAGAAGAAATGTGTGGGAAATATCAGAAAGGGAGACAGAACATAAAGACTGCTAACTCTGGGAAACGAACTAGGGGTGGTAGAAGGGGAGGAGGGCGGGGGGTGGGAGTGAATGGGTGACGGGCACTGGGTGTTATTCTGTATGTTAGTAAATTGAACACCAATAAAAAAAAAAAAAAAGAAAAAAAAAAAAAGAAATAAGGGTGTGTGTCTGTGTGTGCGCATGTGTGTGTTGAAAATAAGCCACAAAAGAAGAGCACAGTATCACAAACTTCAAGCCTTCCTGGAACATTCAAAATGAAATGTTTACATGAGCCCAGAGTCCACAGTTCTATTCTACTATCTGCAACAACAGGGGTTATGCTGAGCACTCAATTTTGCAAACTGCCCTTAAAAATACTTCTCTAGGACAGTGAGTATATTTAGGAACTTTGTTAGCATTTTTCTCATATTGGCTGTGACAGTAAATGATTATTCTTTTTTTCTAAATAGTTTGGATGAACTTTAGATGCTTGGTTCATTTCCAGAAATGAGCCGGCTGATATATTTATTGAGTCTCTGGTACATATATCACCTTTTCACTTCTGTGTTTCAACCAATATGAAGATAATTTTACATTACTATTCAAAATATTGGATTTGTTCATTTTTAATAAAACTGAGTTTAGCCAGAACTAAATCCAATTAAAATAGGTTGAGGAAAATGAGAAAAAAAAATGCAAACTTGATTGTGTTTCAGGTCAGCACATGTTTTTTAAGTGCATTATATGTCTAAGGTATTTTTCTAGCCACTAGGGATATATCTATTAAAAACAAAGACATGGGCATCTGAGTGGCTCAGTGGTTGAGCATCTGCCTTTGGCTCAGGTCATGAACCAGGGGTCCTGGGATCGAGTCCCACGTCGGCTCCCTGCAAGGAGCCTGCTTCTCCCTCTGCATGTGTCTCTGCCTCTCTCTCTTTCTGTGTCTCTCATGAATAAATAAAATCATTAAATAAATAAATACATACATACATACATAAAAAGACAAAAAGTCTTTTGATCAGGTGGTTCATATTATCATTTAAAGGAGAAATAGAAAATTCAGTTGGGTAAAATCCCTGTTTCAGTTGGGTAACCTTAACTTAGATTATTTTATCATAAAACTTCAATATTTTCTAGAAACGAACATATAATTCAATAGAACTGGAGAGTTTTACTAACGTTCTTGAATTTTAAGAGTTATAAGAATATAATTACCCTGATATCTATGAAATCCTGAAAATAAGGGTAAAATGCATATCTGAAAGGAAGCAAGAAAGGAAGAGAGAGAGATGTATTGTGTACTTACTTTATGCTAGTTGCTTTAACTTTTATTCCATCCTTGAATCCACATAATAACATTAGGAGTGCAGTCTCCATTCTTCAGATAAAAACTAAGAATCATAGAGTAACATTCTCAGTAATTTGTAGGATTAAAAAAAAAGTAATTAAATCTAGGTATTTTAAATATATAAATAATAAATAAATAAATAAATAAATAAATAAATAAATCCAGGTATTTCTATTCTCCAACTTCTACCAAATTATTTTTAGGAAATCACAGATCAAACAACCTGAAACGCTATTTAGAAATACATTAACTCATTTCTTTATCTCTGGAAAGAATCCATTCTTCCTAAGCAAGATGAATTCTCCAAGAGAACACTTTATATAAAATATTGCAATATTATTTTTTTTTTACATCCGGTACATATACTTCTCAATTTTGTGTTGAATGTTTGCTTAAACGCGTGCAGGTGCATACACACACACACACACACACACACACTTACTGAAAAGCCTATCATCAAGGATTCAAGTTAATTTCGGAATGCCAAATCTTTCCCCTTGCCCCCTACTTTGCCTATCATCATTCAAGTTAATATATACTTGCAATTAGTAACTGAAAAATTTCCGTATTAAGTTATAGAAAAAAGGTATAAGTGATGCATTCTTCTTGCCCAGTATGATACAGTTTTATAGATATTGTAATGCACTGATTTCTTGATTATTACCAGAATTAAATGTATTTTGCTGAAAAATTGAGTGTAGTTATGGTATTATATTATTGTATCATGGAGGTAATCATTATCAGAAAATAAAGAATAATGCATTATAGTAATGCACTACACACATGATTACTTCTCTGTAATTCTGTATAATGCTTAAATTAATTCCAAGCAACTTCCTAATTTTATTTCACTACAACCAGATCACAAGTCACAGGGAAGTAGAATATAAAACTTAACCAATATTTTATTTGATTCATTTTGACTGAATCATGAACTACTATAAAGCATGAAATTTCTGAAAACGTTAATTGCTTGAGAAGGAAACTTAATAGTTTGTCTTTGATGGTCACTGTGAATAAATGAATGGAATTCACAACTGACAGTAATATGGAAAGTTCTATTTATAGGTAGTGAGGTGGAAGAAAATCTTTTTTAAAAAATAAGGAAAAAGGAGGCAGAAGGAAAAAAAATGGAGAGAGGGCAATAAAGAGAGGGGGACAAAAAAGAAGTAAGGAGTTAAAGAAATTTAGGGGGGATAGACATGAGGCAAGAAGGGAGAAAATGTGTGTGTTCAGCAGACTGGAAAACTAAATAGGCAAAGTTCTCAGTTTTGCTTTTATATTTACCTTTTTTTGTATTCTTCTGTAATATAACAGTTCAAATGGAGACTTAAAATTAATGCTATAAATACAGCCTTTTAATACAATGTTACATTGTGCAGAATAGCATATTAGGTCTTTCTAATGAGTCAACAAAATTTCTACATTGCCCTCTAATACTCTAAAATTAAGAAATTTAATAATAATTAATAATAAATATATGCATTTTAATAGAGGGAGAGTTAGTTGTACAACGTTTATGATCCAGGCTTTGTATTTAGCTCAAACTGCGAGGTAGGGTGTTTGTGCTGTAGGATCCTATCAACGATACTCTTCCTTTAGAAGATGCGGGGGCATTTTGAAGTGGAGGCATAACTAGAGACAGCCTTCCCAGCTTTTGATCCAAGCAGAGGATCTTGCTTCAATTTGCTAATGTAACCTTCTCCATTTCTCTCTCTTTTTCTCTCCATCTCTCCCTCTCTTGATCTCTCTCTCCTTTCTCTGATGTAAAGATCATTAAAATAAAGTTCAACTTTTTAATTCAGAAGAATTAGGTATCCTCATTTATGATTCTATTTCTGAAGTTATTAAGTATAGAGGTGAATACATTTTTGTATCTTGCTTTGTGAAACTCATCTCTAAAACGATTTCATTTATTAGAGAGAGAGGAAGAGAGAGAGATTGAGTGAAAAGGAGAGGGAGAGATAATCTGAAAGAGACTCCACACTGAGCACAGAGCCCAACGCGGGGCTGGATCCCACAACAACATCACAACCTGAACCAAAATCAAGAGTTGGACACTTAACTGACTGAGCCATCCATGCACCCCTGCAATTCATTTTAATGTTATAACTAGGTGGTTACATTAACCATAAAACATGTTTCACCACAGTTTATTTAGTATTGTAGATGCCATATATTGGAAGTTTTGGAATAGCAAATGATAAAAATAGCAAAGACAGCAAAGACATATTATTGGTATGATGAGAGACTGGTATCTAAATCGTAGGAAATTCAGAGGCTAAAATGGTAGAAACTACCTGAGTGGTACCTTATTTGGGGTGTTCCACTACATATCAGAAAGCACTGCCCTCTTATATGATTATCATTATAATCTACTGTACTTTTCTGTTTAAATAATTTAGGCACTTTCAAAGTTTCTATCTTCACAAGAGTATTTTTGAATTTTTTGAAGTGCCAAATAGTATATGTTCAAGTAGAAAACTTGCAAAACATACAAAACAAAAGCACAAAGGCAAGTATCCCCAAGTCACTTCATATCCCACTAATCTCCTCCTCAATGCATTATATACAGTCTTCTAATTGATTTTCTCCATGCAAGTATTATGTATGGAAATGGATTATGTTTCTATCTATCTGTATGTTCCTTACATATCTCAGAGGATTTTAAACTGGAATTTTGAAGTACATGGAGAAAAATCATGAAAATAAAATCATACTTAATATCAGCATTTGAATAGATGCCAAGAAACAGAAATAGCATTTTACTGTTAAGTGGCAAACACTGAGAGAAATCAACTCCCAAAACATGTTCAAAGAATAGTGTGAAAATGGGATCCAATGGGGATGAGGAAGGGAGTGAAGGTCGGAGAGAAGAGAGAAGATGGCAACATGTATAAAGCTCGGACTCTTAGTTTACCACTTTTTTTTTAACGGTGTCTGATCTAAAGACACCATTCTGTAAAGGAAGTGGCTGAGGATTCTCTGTTGTACTTTGCTTTCCATCCCAGTGTGTTCCTGGACTTCGTAGCATGATGCTTAGAATTTTCTCTCCTCCCAAGTTCCATTTCTTTGCTTCTCCCCGTACACATCCACTTCGTAACTCTACATAACTTTTTAATATGAATGTACCGCAAACTATAAATATCTAACTCCTTTGTAGCCTGAGGACTGGTAAAACAGTTATGGGGGCTGTACTAAGGGAACAGACCCATCTAAAGAGAACTCTGTGCCAGTCGAATGTCCTAAAATCAGCAGTTTTAACCTGAGTTTCATTTTATTAGGCTGTGTTACAGCCAGATCCCATCATAGCCAGGTCCAGCCTTTCCCTTTCTTCCTCTTTTCAGGGAGTCTTTATGATCTAAAAAAATGTCTTGGTCCAATATTCGTGAATTCTATTAGTGGAGGCATTCTTGCACTTACGTCAAGTTATACTGCATATAAATGGAGGATAAAAGGATTACCAGATTATAAATCAAATGAGAGTTTCTGGCAATATAAATCTCAGCTATGTCAGGCTCTTGTGTTAATGGAATTGTAGAATTCCATTGGCCAGTAGGAATTTAAATTCTGTGTTAGAGACCTCACTAATTTTTCACAGGACTTCCTCAGTAAAATATCAAAAAAATAAAGTGGGACGTTTGCAAGCAAATTTGTATCAGGTCTTTAAATTGTTTTTTAAGTTAGTGCCAAAAATATTATCGGCATTTGAAAAGGTATGATAATACCTATATTATACAATTCTAAAGCTGTCTGCCTTAGAACTTATTTAGCACTTAATCACTCAAATAAATGCATTCAAATTGTGTTAAATGCCAACTAGATAGTATATTTAACATTGAGATAGATGAATGTGATTTGACCAATGGATTGCAATCCAATAAGATGGTGTCTGGCTCAGTCAAATGAAAGAACTACTTATGTTCAAGCTAATCAACCAGCTCAGTCAGATAACTATGGTAAAATTTGTGTTTGTGATTATCCCGTTTTTATATACATATAACTGCAGAATTAACTAATTGTTAGAATTAACATGGTTTAAATAGCTGTGTTTGGTCAAGTGGTATATATTTATCTCTAAATATGTATCTAGTATCGATGGACATGGTAGTATTAACTGGGTTCATTAAAATTCATATTTAATATGTGGTGGTTATATATAAGAATGAATTTTTAGGTGGTGAAAACCTTCTTTTCATGCAGTAACTTTCAAATATTAGTTTTTCTTCACAGCCTGGGTATATTCTAATATATTGAATTTTAATTCCTTTTTGAGACTAATATTTGTTGAGCATCATAAATGGGCACAGAAATGTGCTAGGTGTGGAGTTATGAAGCATAATAAGGTATTGGATCTGCCTACCTATGCAAATAGGAGAGCAGATTATTAAGGTCACCTTTAATAGGCTTTAAAGGAATTATTCTTCCCATGTAAGAAGTGATGATCAAAAATGATGTCTCTTCTACTCGATATTTTATCCAAATTTCCTGAAGATTAAGCGTATGACAACCTCTGTCAATTTGCACATGATCATTGCATGATATCATTCAATTTTATTTGTCTTAATGTACTTCCGTCTTTATTTTTCCCTATGATTCTTGACGCTAGACAAAATGTAGGGGTACCATATCATATGTCTGACCCAGATCCTCTAGTGCTTAAGAACAGGGCCATAAATGTGAAAAATTCATTAGAGGAGAAAATAGATCTCAAAATAAAAACTTTACTGACTCCTTTCTTCACAGTATCTGTTTAAAATATTTTTAAGACTCTGTTTAAAAATGCTTTTTTTTAAATTTGGGCAGAAAACATTCAATACTTTAGGTTCCACGATGAGTTGTGGATATAAAATGCTCTAAAAGAAGAGACTGCCCTTGACTTAGTGCTCTTCTACATTATCTCAAGTTCCAAAGCACTGTTCCTCAAAAACGGATGCTTGAAGTCAGTTACCATAGTTTAAAAATATTTTCAATGCATTGAGAAGTACAGATTGTACTTTAGCAGACTTTAAATGAGACTCCTGACATGGACCTTTAAGAATACACCAGACATTGTACATGGAGAAAAAGAAGTGCGAACCAAGGAAAAAGAATAGGCAACATCATGGAGGTAGGTGCCAAATTATGGAGAATTGTGATATCTGAAGGAGTCATCATGTGGATGGAACAGGAAGGGACATGTTGCAATTTATATTTCACAGAGCTGTCTCTGGAAACAATATAAAATGGAAAACTGAGGAACTTGACTCAGAGCAATTGAGCAATTACTGCAAGAATTCATGTAAAAGATGATAGAGTCTGACAGCTGGAGTGAGCATGGAAAAGAGTTTTTTTTTTTTTTTTTTTTTAGAGTCAGTTCTAAAGAGGAACGGAAAGACGGAAAGTGATGCTTTCATTATGGCTCTATGCTATCACCTGTTGCTGTGGGAATGTACTTGGCATAGGATTTAACTGAGGTCAATATCCTGATGGTAGTGCTTATTAAATATATAACTTTGGACAAGTTATTTAGTCTTAAGTTTTGGTTTCATTATCAAAAATGTGAAGAAGACAGTAATAAATTCCTAATTCATAGAGTTTGGGAACATGCAGAGACTCCACAAATGGTAGCTTTTATTTATTTATTTATTTTTTAATTTTTATTTATTTATGATAGTCACACAGAGAGAGAGAGAGAGGCAGAGACACAGGCAGAGAGAGAAGCAGGCTCCATGCACCGGGAGCCCGACGTGGGATTCGATCCCGGGTCTCCAGGATCGTGCCCTGGGCCAAAGGCAGGCGCTAAACCGCTGCACCACCCAGGGATCCCCAAATGGTAGCTTTTAGATATTGGATTTTTTTTTTCTACTATAAGCATCCAAACCTGGACAGTGGTGGTGAGAAAAATTACAACTGTTTTTAAACTTAGTATGAATATTTTGACTTTATCACATTTTCAGTGACTTTTCCATCTTATCGTGTGTATGTGTGTGTGTGTATGATATATATGATATATGAACTTTCACTAAATAGAACATATATATATTAAATATATATAAAAGCTGATTGTGATCTATAAAACATTGGAGAACAGCACAGGTTGTATGTAATGGTGTCATTTGGGCTCAAAGTTGGGAGCTCTTAGCTTTGGCTACATATTAGATTCACCAGACACTTTTGAGAATAAAGTTCCTAGGATAAAAACCAAAAAAATACAAATATCTGCAAACGGAGTACAGGAGTCATTATTTTTAGATCCCAGATGATTCTAATACACAGCTTATATTGATCACTACTGCTCTAAATGTTCCAAGTCAGCACTTCTCAAAATTTAAGGTGAGTAAAAATCACCTGGGGAGGTTGTTGAAATGCAGATTTGATTCTTTATGTCTGAGTGGAGTCTGAGAGATTCTGTATTCTCAAAAAGATCCCAGTGAATGTCTTATAACTGATGGGTGGATCCAACTCTGAGTAGTGAGGATCCAGATGATTGAGATTGGAGAGGCTACTGTAAACAGGAAAATCCTCCTGAAGGTTGGGTCAAGAACAGGTTGTAGGTCAATGGCTGATGAAGGATGGGGGCTCCATTTCAGATAGGCAGATAAGGAGGAAGAAAAGTCATACATGAAGGAGACACAGAGAAGTATACAGCACTGATACACAATTAGACTTTTGAGGAGCAGTAGACAATTAAACTGTATCATAAAAAATGTCAGACAGACTGAGACCTTGAAAGCTCTGGAGAGGTATTTAGGCTTTTACTTCTGATTTAAACAGAAATTTAGAAGAAGCCTTACAAACACATTAAAATATGATCAGAAGAACTGGGGTTTGGGAGGGTGCCTCCCTGGGCTCTTGTTTATGTATAAAGTCAATTAGAGCTGAGGGATGGAGTAAGGGATGTGAGGGGTGGGGAGTAAAAAGAGTAAGGGATGCTGCGGGTGGGAGTCTTGTCCCTAATAATGAAGGGCCTGGGGCAAGGGTACAGATGGAAGCGAAACTTTTTAAAAAGTAGTCGTAATAGTGCTAATCATAAATTTCATTAATTGATTTTTATATGACAGGCACTCTGCTAATAGTTCTGATTATATAATTTCATTCTTATAATAGTCCTATGAGATAGATACTATTGTCCTATTTATTGGTTGTTAGAGCTAAAATAGAGGGAAAATTAGTATCTTGCCCAGTATCACAACACTGATAATAAATTCAGAGCCAACTAGTTCATTCTTCCATTCTTTGTTAGCTTTTCAAAAACATCACAGTATTTCTTTCTACTTAAAAAAAATTAAAAAATCCAAGTTACCATGTTCACAGGCTCTGTTCCTGTATGGCTGAAACAGAAATTTAGTGCAACCTGGGTAAGCAAATTTGTCCAAATTCAGCAGAAAAGCAAAAATGGCATGCATGTCTTTGTTTGGGAAACCATATAACCCTCAGCCTTTTCACGTTTATACATAATAGTTTACAGAAAACATTTCTAAGGAAAAATATCAATTTTTTGATACTGAAATCATAATACCTATTTGTGCTAGAGTTTAAAGACTTGTTCTTTATATGGATGCCGGGATGCCTATGCTGCCTGGGATATGATATGGGATATAATAGGGTTTTTTTGCTTTTAAAAAACACCTTTATTAAGATATAATTTCCATATCATAAATTTCACCCACTTAAAGTATAGAATTTAATGTTTTTAGCTTAGAGTGGGTAAAACATCTGACCACATTTTAGAACACTCCATCATCCCCCAAAAAACTTACACCAACTCGAGTCCTAATCTATCATTGCTTTCTATCTCATAGACTTATTTTTATTTATATAGATTTGCACAGTTCATATAAGTGGCATGATACAATATATTGCTTTTTTATTGTCTTAGCATACTGTTTTGTGATTTAGTTATGCTGTGAAATGTATGAGTACTTCATTCATTTATATTACTGAATAATATTCTATCCTATGGACGTACCATATTAAATGTATGCATTCATCAGTCAATGGACATTTGGGTTCTCTACATATTTTGGCTACAGTGAATAACACTGCAAGGAACACTCCTGTACAACTTTACGAGTGGACATATTTTTTCATTTCTCATGTTTCGTAGGAGTGGAAATGCTGGTTTACATGTTAATTCCATGTTCAGCATTTTGAAAAATTTCCAAACACTTTTCTTTCTTTTTTTTTTTTTTCAAACACTTTTCTAAATTGGTTGCACTATTTTACGTTCTCACCAGCAATGTACTAGAATTCCGATTTTTCCACTTCTTTGTCAACACTTGTCAACATCTGTCTTTTCTTTAAAAATCTGTCTTTTTTATCCTAGGCATCCTAGTAGGCAAGAAGTGGTATCTCATTGTGGTTTTAATTTGCATTTTCCTAACGACTAATGATATTGATCATTTCTTCATGTGACTCTTGGTCATTGTGTTAGCTTTCGAGAAATGTCTTTTCAAATACTTTGCCCATTTTTTAATTAAGCTATTTTTCTTTTTTTTTTTTTAAATTAAGTCAAAAGTGTTCTTCATATGTTCTGGATACAAATCTCTTACCAGATTTACAATTTATAAACATTTTCTCCCTATGGATTGTCCTTTCACATCCTTTATGGAAACCTTTGAAGGACAGAATTTTTTTTAGTTAATAAAATCCAACTAATCAATCTTCTCCTTTATTACTTGTTCTTTTGGTGCCACATCTAAGAAAGTTTTGCCTAATGCAAGATCACAAAGACTTGCTCCTGCTTTTATAGAAGAAGACATTTATAGGTTTAACTCTTACATTACGCTTATGATCCATTTTAAATTAATTTTTGTGTAGGATTGAGATAGAAAGCCTATTTTTTGTTTGTTTGGTTGGTTGGTTGGTTTTGTTTTTTGTTTTTTGTTTTTTGTTTTTTTGTTTTGTTTTTTTGTTTTTGTTTTTGTTTTTTTTTTTTTTTTTAAGGTTTGGATTCACAACATGCAAAGACCCTAGTGATTTTAAGTTACAAAATAAATTTTTTACTTTATTCAAGAGCAGGTCTTGAAACAACTTAGTACCCTAGGGAATCTGTCCCTAAATTTTCAGAATTAACCCAGGAATGTGATATGATCCAGAATAGGTTGCATTCTTAATATATTTTGTGTTAATTCAATGTTCAACACTAAAAAATGCCAATCACAAATTGGTTGCTCTATTTTACATTCTCCCCAGCAATATACCAGAATTTTGATTTTTTAAAATATTAATCTTAATTACTCTACATAATTTGATTTAGCAGATCTGTCCCAAGACCCAGGAATCCAAAATTTTATAAGAGCCCTAGGAAAATAATATGGTTCTTCTCAAGCCCACTTTGAGAAAAATTAATTAAAGTGAATGAATTTTATAAAATGGTGAGAATTTTAAGATACTTTTTGTATTTAAACAAAAGCAAAATACAGTCCTAAGGAGACTACAGATTTCCTGACCCTGAGGACTGAGGATGCCTTTATTATATACTATATATATGGATTACTTTACTATAAAAAACACAAGATGTAATCCTGAGTCCCCCTAAATCTTGTCTTCAGTGGCTACATAATAAGAAAGTAACCAGCATTATTTTCCTGTGCTATCATAGTCCAGGGACCATTCTGGTTCTAGATGACAGGGAAAACAATTTTAGATTTAAAAAAAAGTTTCCAGAGAATTGCAGAATACGCAAGCATAAAACATGAGAGATTTCTTTCAATCAGCCCAATTCTGTCATTAAAAATGCAATTTTACCATCCAAATATGATGTATTCTAGATATTTTCTTTCTATCCCTAACCTCTTTCAATATGCATTCTTAGTCAAAGACAACATGCTGGGAAGAGCTGTCTTGACAATTGTCTTTAAACTAAAATCTGCATGCTACAGATTTCATGCAAAGCAACCTTATCATTTCTAATTGCTTTGAGCGATGAGTATGAAAAGGAAAGCAGTTCCCAGAAAGCACTCCTCCCTAAAAAAAACAAAATGGTAACGTCACAAATATAAAATTGGGGGAGAAACTTTAATTTATTCAAAAATGTGCAACATAAGTAAAGACAGATGCTGGTTTGAGGGCTGAGCGTGTGTGATCCTGTAGTGTATTTTGCCAATTGTAGGACAACACAGTTGTCAAATTCTTCCTTTACTGTGAATAGTTTATGTGGAAACTGAGTAGTATTTTGTTTTGAAATCTGTGAGGATTGAGAGTAATTTTACTATATGCCATTATTTCCGATAAAAATAATGTTGCTGTATCCACTACCCGTTATTTTTTATTTTTTTATTATCCGTTGTTTTTAACAAAAAACGTGAAGAGGGGCGAAGCTGAAAGTTTTTTGTTTAACAGCAATTGTTTTTAAAATGTGTAATTATTTGAAACTTGGAAAAGGCAGAGTATAAGAAGTTGTCATCAAACTGTGAGCTATACCTTTCTTGCAGCACACAAGGCCAAATAATGTCAGATGTTAGAAACTCGAAAATAAAGGTAAAAGGGAAATCAGTGTCTGTGGATTCTTCTCAGGATGATAAATTTAAGACAACATTTCTGAAAATCACATCGTAGGGTTTTTAGGAAAATACCTGACAGTCTAGATGATAGTTGAAAGAGAAAATAAATGAAAGATATCCCTAGGAAATACAGAAAGACAAATATAAAGTAGTGACTCAAGGACAACATAAACTTATTGCCTTCTGATTTTCTTCACAATAATACTTTTTTTGCTGATTATTATAAGAAATAAATGTCAATGAGACAATGTGGCAGAAGTTGATTCTGCTAGGTTGGTAAAAATGTGAAGGATATTTTGTCTCTGAAAGGTTGGCTCAGAGCTTATAAATATGGTTTCTGGACAGATTGAAAACAAATGAGCTTCAATGTACGATGTTTCAAGGCATGTTTTATGCTTTCTTGATCTATGAACAATCAGGTATTTAATGTTTAACTAGCCATGTACTGTTTATTGGGAAGGAGGGGAAAATCGAGTTTTTAATTCTTCTTTATGAGAAAAAGAAGGAAAGGGATGGTCCTTCGAGTGCTGTAACACGTACAAAATACTTCCAACAAAGGGGTTTGGGTAGGGGCTTATAAATGTGTGCCATACATCAGGATATCCTATTTGAAATAATGGAAATGCATTGAGAAGACATGACCCTAAGCAATTCGGGGGGGGGGGGGGCGTTGAAGAGGAAGGTGGCATGGAAGATATTAAATCATGCTTCCTTCTGTCATTGCCAATTATATATTCAATTTCCGAGTCAATGTTTCATATATCATCAGAGCAATGCATTATAATTCTAAGATGGCTGGCACAGTCATAGTAACATCACTCTGATGTCATCTTAGATTCTGGCAAAGAGCCACAATGAGCATGAAAGTTTAGCCATCCTGAGAAATATTTCTTGTATTTTTAAAAAATAAATGATTAACATTAAGCCAAACTAAAGAAACAACTCATTTGAAGATGTGGAGGTCATTTTCCAACTGTTACTTCATAGTGTACACTGGCATTGTGCCAGGGAGACAGAAGGAAAAGCCCTGTAATAAAATATGTTTTAATAAATTATTAATTTTTCATAGCCAGGCTAAAGATTTAGAAGGAGGATGGCATTTTCTAACTAGGCCACAGGCTTATTGAGGTTAAAACTCTTTCTCTTTTGCCCAACATTGCAATATGGATGAGCCTTTGCTCTAGCTTATCGTAACTGCAGTGCACAATCGATATTTAAATCCTGAAAGATCAGCAATAATGGATGCAAACTGAACAGATCAATATTTAGCCTTTTGTGGACTATAACTTTTATCTTAGCCCCAATTACTCCAAGGCACAGGGGTTGATTTTTTAATGTCTTGTGTGTTTGGAATCTCACTAATTTTAATTTTAAAAGTTAAAAAACACATTGTTAAGATGCCTATAATTGTGTTGATGAAAATTATTTTAAAGTATGCTTAAGTAGGTTTACTGTCTTTTCAAGACCATTTAGTAATAATAAATTTCAATTGTGACATATATGTATGTGGGTGTGTGTATATGTTTAATTTACAGGGAATCAGATAATTTTAAAATTCATGAAAAGGTATTCCCTTGTAATATCTTTGGCAATATTGCATGACCACTTGAGAGATATTTGTACGGCTTATATTTTCAGGATAAACATTAATTACAAATTGAATCAAATGTTAGCATTAAGGTGTTGTTTAATTATTCAGGTATCACAGTATAACTTATCAATTATGATAATTTGTCTCTGAAGTTCTATAAAGGGATTTAAGGAAATCAAAATTCTGAATAAAATAGCATATTTTCTTTAGAAACAGCAATTTCAATTTATTATTCTTTGAGAAGACAACTACTCATAAATGTGAGCTCTTTTCCCCAAAGCCCAACCCTATCTAATGCTAAAAAAAAAAAAAGAAAGAAGAAAGAAAGAAAGAAAGAAAGAAAGAAAGAAAGAAAGAAAGAGAAAAAGAAAGAAAAGAAAAGAACAGAACTGTACCTTTGGTGATTAAGTCAATTAGAACATTAACTATGGAGAAATATAGAGTAACAGAGCCTTTTCTGTAGGACTTCTATTTTTAGAGCGTGTGTGTGTGTGTGTGTGTTGTCTCGGAATTAAAAAGGGGGAGAAAGACTTCCAATTATAGTAAGCATACTGCAGTTGATTACTTAAAAGTTAACAAATACAAAAAGCAACTGCTTGAGGAATCTGAGAAGTAAATAAGAACAGGAAAATTGGGAAGAATATTAAAACTTGAATTAAAACCAATATGGTCATGTTGTGTTTCATGTTTTGTTTCTTCTTAATCTCCCACTGTGAGACAAATTAAACTGTATGACGGATACCATCATCAAAATCTCTTGTAATCCCTCCTTCTGGCCAGAAGGCCAGGAAAAAAGCCACCTGTGAGCTTGAGAGTAGGGATAATTCTTTGTTTCCCCCCCTTTTATAATTCTCCTGTTCCAAAGCTAGCCCCAGTGAAGAGCTACAATACCACATTGCAGAAATGGCACAAATACCTAGAGATTAAGAAAGAACACCCATAACTCTGGACTCACAAAGAGAGTAGAGGGATATTTTTAAAAAAATATGTAAAAGAATTCCCAATATTTTTTAAATCTCTTCTATCTTTACTTTGCCCCAAGGACAGGCCCGGATGTACAGATCTGTACAATTTTGAGACCAAGAGATTGAGATAATCCCATCTTTCTGTCTGGTGGCACCAAAAAAAAAAACAAAAAACAAAAAACAAAAAACACAAAAAACAGTCCATACAAGCTGGAGAGTGTCTGAGAAATCCCACAGAGGAATCAGCTAGAGAATCCCTATTTGCATGTGAAACAATGCAAGCCCTGAGCTCACCCTCAGTGTCCTTGTGCAGAATACATCTAAGAAGCAAAGCCAAGGTTTTGAAAACTGAACTACTATATAAACCACTGCTACTCCTCCGGTGACAGGCAGACTCAAAGAACACAGTAAACACTTTGAATATTAAATTTACATTAGGATCATCACCTGCAGAAGGCAGTCTGACTTGCATTCTGTACATGAATTGACTGCTTGCTAAGAGAAAAAAAAAAATCAGCATTATCAAGGATTTTAGGAAGACCTGGTTTCTTATAACAGTTTCCAAATGTCCAGACACTATTCAAATTTACCCATAACATCAGGACCAGGACAAGTTGACCAAGAACTAGGAAAATCTGACCAATTATCAAGAGAAAAGAAAATCAATAGGTGACAATCCTGAGATGACACAGATATAGGAATCACTGCACAACAACCTAAAGAAGTTATTATCAAGCTTTATGAGGTAAACTCCTGAAATTAATGGGAAATTACATATTCTAAGCAGATAAATAGAAACTACGATACAAATGCTAATAGAAATATTAGAACAGAAAATACACCAATATATGGGAAAAAAAAAAAAAAAAGCACTGGATGGCCTCAAAGTAGTAGAACAGAGATGACAGAGGAAAGAGATAGTGAAACTGAGATAGAACGATAAATATTGACCAGGTCTGAACCAAAAATAAAAAAATAAAGGAAACAAAATAAACAGAGCTTTAGTGACCTGAGGAATAATATTTAAATATTTAATATTTTTATCATTAGAGTTCTTAAAAGAGGAAAAAGTAACTTGCACAAAATATATTTGAAGAAACAGTAGCTATAAGCATCCTAAATTTGGTGAAAAGAATAGATTCACAGATTCAAGGAGTTCAACAAACTCAATTCCATAACAATCTTAAACACATTTGTACATAGAGAGCTCCAAAATATAAGAAATATTAACAATTGATCTTAAAAAAGAGAAACATAAAAGTCCACAATTACACTAGAAGATTTCAACACCCCTTTCTCTGTAATTGATAAAGCAGTGAGATAGAACATTAACAAAGACACAAAAATTTAAAAAAAAAAAAAGAAAAAAAAAAACCTTAACATCATCGACTAACTAAAAATAGGGTTTGGCAAATTATGGTTTACCAGTCAGACATGGACTACCACCTTTTTTGGTATGGCCTGGGGGCTAAGAATGGATCTTACACTTTAAAATTGTTGTGTTTTAAAGTACCTACATAATCTCTTCAATTTTGTTCTTGGTCTGCAAAGTCTAAAATTTGTACTATTATTCACTTTAGTAGGTTGCCAATCTCTGAACTACAAAGTGACATTTATAGAACACTTAACAACTACCGACCAGATATTCTTCCAAGTGTTCGTGAAATAGTCACTAAAACCATGTTGTAGGCCATAAGCCAAACCATAAAAAAAATCTAAAATAATGGAAAGCATACATACAAAGTATGTTCTCTGACAATATCAGGATTAACATGTAAATCTGTATCAGGAAGATATCTGGAAAATCCCCAAATAGATTGAAATTGAACAGCACACTTCTATATAACTAATGGTTATAAGAGTATATTGCAAAGAAAAATAAAAACTTTTTAAATTGAATTACTGTACATCAAAATTTGTGGAATGCAGCTAAAGCAGTGCTGAGAGGGAAATTTATAGCAGTAAATTTTGTATTAAAAACAATAAAGTTCATAGATAATCAGAGCTTGTACCTTGAGAAATGGGAAAGAGAATAGCAAATTAAATAAAAAGCAAGCAAAGTGAATGAAAAAATAAGTATAAGAACAAAAATAATGATGTAAAAACAAGACAGAATCAATAAAAACAAGAGGCAATTCTTAGAAATTACCAAGAAAATGCATTATCTACCACTTAGACTGACAAGAAAAAAAGAGACAAGACTAACATTAATAATAACATCAATAAAAGAGGATATTACTACAGATGCTAAAGATATAAATGGTGAATACAGAAATAAAACAAATGTACAAATCATTGTTAGAAGAAATTAAAGATCTAAATATTTGTGGGGCACCTTGGTGGCTCAATTGGCTAGGTGTTTGACTTTTGATTTTGGCTGCGGTCATGATCACGGGGTTGTGGGATCAAGCCCTGTGGCTGGCTCTATGCTGAGTGTGGAGCCTGCTTGAGATTCTATCTCTCCATCTCCCTGTGTCCCACCCCATCCTCCTCATGCACTCTCACCCTCTCTCTTAAAAAAAAAGTCCAAATATTTACAAAATAAATATTATGTGTTCATGTGTCAAAACACTAATATTTTTTAAGATGGAAATACTACCCAAATTGATCTACAGGTTTAATTTAAGTACTATAAAAATCTCAAATTTCTTCCTCATAGAAATTGACAAGATAATGCTAAAAGTCTTATGGAAAATCATGGGACATGGAATAGCCAAAATCTTAAAAAAGAACATAGTTGGATGTTGCAGACTTCTTGATTTTAAAATTTGATATAAAATTACAGCAATGAAAACAATGTGGCCCTGACATAGGTAGACATATAGATCAATGTAAGAGAATCAAGAGCCAGAAATAAGCCTTAACATTTATGATAAATTGATTTTGATAAGTGTGCCAAGACAATTTAATGGGGAAAGAAAAGTCTTTTGAAAAACTGTATTGGGAAAATTGGAATTCCACATGCAAAAAATAAAGTTGAAATCCTTACAACATATACACAGCAATTAACTCAAAATGGAATGTAGATTGAAATTTAAGACCTAAAACTATAAAAAGGAAGAGAAATAAAAACAAAATCAAACTACTGGGACTACACCAAAATTAAGAGCTTTTGCACAGTGAGGGGAACTGTCAACAAAACAATAAAGCAGCCTCTGAGTGGGAGAAGATATTTGCAAATAATATATCTGATAAGGGATTAATATCCAAAGTATATAAAGGACTAACTCAATTTAAAATAAAAAACAACAGCTTACTTGAAAAATGGAGGATTTAAATAGACATTTTTCCAAAGAAAGCATACAGATGGCCAACACACACATGAAAAGATGCTCAAAATCATTAGTCATCAAGGACATGCAAATCAAAACCACAATCAGATATCACCTGTCAGAATGGCTGAAATCAGAAACACCGACAATAAGTGTTGGCAAAGATGTGGAGAAAAGGGAACCCTTGTGAACTGTTGGTAGGAACGTAAGCTGGTATAGCCATTGAGGAAAACAAAATGGAGATTCCTCAAAAAATTAAAAATAGAATTACCATATGATCCTGTAATTCCCAAAGGAAAACACTAGTCTGAAAGATATATGCACTACTGTGTTTACTGTAGCATTGTTCCAAATAGTCAAGATATAAAAGCGACCCAAGGGTCCATTCAGAGATGAGTAGATAAAAAAAAAAGTGGTGTATGTGTGCAGATGTGTAGTGGAATAATACGTAGCCATAAAAAGAATTAAATATTGCCATTTACAACAACATGGGTAGACATAAAGGTTATACTCACAAAATAAATCAGCCAAGGAAAGACAAATAGCATGTGATTTTACTCAAGTGTAGAATTTAAGGAACAAAACAAAGAAAAAAAGAGAGAAATAAAAAACCAGACTCTCAAATGTAGAGAACAAACTGGTGGTTGCCAGAGAGGACATGGGTGAGGGAATGGGTGAAATAGCAAAGGGGATCAAAACAAAACAAAAAACAAAACAAAACAAAACAGAATAAAATAAAATAAAATAAAATAAAATAAAATAAAATAAAATAAAATAAAATAAAAGGATAAGACAATCCATATAATGGAAGAAAAGTTTTGTGAATTATGTATTTGATGAGAACCGTGCCTGAAATATATAAAGAACTCATATAAATAAATAATAAAAAGATAAACAGCCTATTTCTTAAGAAAATAGACAAAGATGCAAATTTATTATTTATCTAAAAAATATCTATCTACAAATGACTAAAAAGTACATGAGAGATGTTTTACAAGATCCGCTATAGGGAAATGTAAATCAAAACCACGATGAGATACCACTTCACAGCCACTAGGATGATTATAATAAAAAACTCAGATGTAACTGTAAAGCAGGGCAGCTGTTTTGGGAAAAAAAAAAAAAAATGACAGTTCCTCAAAATGTTAAAAATGGAGTTCACTATTGAGCAGTAACAATATTTTAAAGTTTATCCGGTTGGTGTTTGCATAACTCTACACATAGACTGAACACCAGTGAATTGTACACCGTAAATGCATGATCTGTATCTGTGTGAAGTATATATCAATAATGCTCTTATCTGAAAACAAAGCAAAAACCTATACATAGTGTCCGTAGCAGCTTCATTTGTAGTCACTAAACACTGAAACAACCCAAATATCCCTGAACTAGGACATTCATAAACAAACCAAAATAAACAACAGGAAAAGAAACTATTGATACGTGCAACCATATGGATGAATCTCAGATGCGCTACGCTACATGATAGAAGTAAACAGTTATTGTATGACTCCATTTATGGCATCCTGGAAAAGACAAAGCTATCGTGATAGATCATAGATTAGTGGCTACAAGGGTTATAAATCATAGGAGGTTTTGACTATAAAAGGATAGCCTGAGGGGCTTTTGGGGATAGTGGAACTTTTTGTGTCTTGATTTTGTTGGCAATTACGTGATTCTATACGTGAGTCAAAAACTATAGACTCTCAAAAGAGTTTATTTTATTTATCAATAAATGATAATACAATTTAATCAAACAAACATGACAAATTTTCTCTGTGGTTTATTTGTGCCAGGTGGGCATTCTTTTGGAGTCTTTAATATTGCCAGTCCTAGAAATGACAGCATGGAGTTAGACACTATTACTTTCATGTTCATGTAACAAATGAGAAACTAGAGGTTTGAGAGCTTGAGAAACGTAATCAAAGTCACAAAGCCAATACCTTGGAGCAGAGGATTTGGACCCAACAATGTGATACTGGGTCTTAGTCCATTTGTACCGCTATAACCAAATACCAGGGACCAAGTGACTTGAAAACAACTAACGTTAATTTCTCACTGTTCTGGGGGCTGGGAAAAGTCCAAGATCAAGGTACCTGTAGGCTCAGTGTCTGGTGAGACAAGTCTCCTCGATGATAGCCATCTTCTTGCTGTAACTCACATGGCAGAAAGGACAAGGGAGCATTCGCAGGCCATTTTGTAAGTGGTTCTACCCTCAGGACCCAATCGCCCCACAAAAGCTCCACCTCCAAGCACCATCCCATCAGAGGTTAGGATTTTAACGTACGTATTTTGGAGGGACTCAGACATACAAGTCATGGCACACTAGGAGCCAGACCTCAATCTTTATGCACAATGCCTTTCCATTGTGTTTTCTTATATGGTCAGACGGGGAAAAAATAAAACAAAACCCTGTAAAGGAAGTGGGTTAGAATAATCACTGCAAAGTGCTTGGGAACTACAAAATCAACAACAAAATTTGTACTTATTTTTTTTATTTTTACTTTAACTTTTTTCTGAAGTTCAACATGATCCAGAAAAATGAGCAATTTCTAAGTCTATGGCTCAATGGATTTTCACAACCCCCAAACTCCTGTGTAACCAGCATTCAGATTAAGAAACAGAACATTCTAAGGTCCCATTCGTCCCCCACCCCTAGAAAACCCTCATGCCCCTTCTGGCTGTTACTCTTCCATAAATCCTGACTTCTAAGCTCACAGATTCACTCCTCCTGTTCTTGAACTTCATATAAGTGGAATTATAGAGTGTGTGCCCATCTGCGTCTGGCTTCTTTAGCTTGGCATGATGATGTTGTGTACGTCAGTCCTTCTTATTGTTCTAGGATTCCATTATGTGACTGTAACATACTTTGTTTATTTACCGTTTTGTTGATGGGCATCTGGGTGGTTTCCAAGTTTGGGGCTGTTGTGAACCGTCTTACTGTAAGAATTTATGCACTTGCCCTTGGGTCAACATGTGAATGCGTTTATGCTGGTATGTTCCTGGGAGTGGATCTGCTGAATTATAAATTCTGTAGGTTTTTTACATAAAATTTGCAGTTTGACAAATCATTTAAAGACCCCTGAAATGGACCAAGAGACCTGTGTCTGAGTGCATCTCTGTCCTACAAACTGACACAAATATTCAGTGAAGCATGAACATTTGTCGATGTTTGGTGCTAAGGTCATAGGTAAGTTTTACCTCTTTTTGATCTTACCTTATGGTATGAATTTTGCATACAGATTCCAGTTTATGTGTTGGGGTACATTCTACACTCTTTATGAATACTTTTACAGTCATCTCCCTAAATTCTCCAGATTTTTTTTTCTAATTCAGAAATATTTCATCTCATAATCTACATAGTCAGTCAAAGGTTCTCCAAAATAATTAAACTGGCACATGTACTAGCTTTTTATTCCAGATGTTTTGACAAATGCAAATCACAACAGTTGTATTAATTACAGTTATCTTTAATTATTAAACAATACAAATTACTGTATCAAACTATATCCTCATGTTGGCTCAAGAGTAGTGAGACTTAAGTTTCTGAAAACTAAGCTTGATGCCCCCAATCATTCAGAATAAATAAAATGTATATGTTTCCTTCTTCTGTTGGGCCAAACTGAGTATGATTTATTTTAATTGTTTATTTATCTGAACCCCTTGACTCCAATATAATTTGGTCTTTAATCTGATCAGACATTTGTTATACTTCAATCTTTCAGAGGAGTTCAGAGAATTTCAGCATCTTAACCAAAAGTGGGGAGAGAAAAATCAAAAAGAAAACTTCAGAATTAATTTTCACAGAAGTTTATCATCTCATATTTTTAGTCCAATCTAATCCTGATTAAAAGCTATATCAATTTCACATTTTTACAGTTGAACTATAACATAATCAAACACATGTTCATGGGCAAGTCTAATGTTTGTTTTCTTCCTTCAAATAAAGTCATTCAGATTTTGTCAGTAATCTCCTTTTCATCTTTGGATTCACATTCCATCTTTAATTGATTTCAACAGCTTTTTTATGTGTCAATCAATAATAGGACATTGACATACAGAGGTAAGGTTCAGTAGCTACTAAATATGAGAGATGATGCTTTGTAAGGGTATAAATTAAAACATCAGTAAATAATTTTGTATTTCCCATCACTTTATGGCATGCAATATTAAAGTATTATATTCAAATGATTTACCAGCAACAAAACGCTCTACAATATATTCTTGAATAATTATTATTTATTTAATGCTAATTAGTTGAGCAGTCAATGCTCCCTCTTTAGTCATCTGGCATACTACAGATCTTTTAAAATCAACCCTCACTTTCCAATATTCTAGTAATTTAACCACTGAAGCAATCTATACATTCTATTGTTGGCCAAAACAACATACCTCCTACCATTCGATGAGAGGAGACTGTTCTTCATTTATTTATCTTATCACTGAATTTCATTGATCATAATTATGTTGTTACTCCAAAATCCAGCCTTATTTTTAACTTTTATACCATGATTTGTGACCATTCGGAATTTCTCAACAATGAAATACTCATGGATCCTCTGGGACAGCAATCTTTAATTTTCTTAAAATATAAGCCTAATTCATTAAAATAAGAGATATTTGGACTATCAAATTTGAGGGCATCTTTATGACAACATAATACTCGTTTCTTTTATGTTTACTAAAACTATGTGGTATCCATTCACAGGACTTATACATTCTTTTTTCTCTTTCCTTGACTTATCTCAACCTTTCTCAACCTTATCATCATCTCATTCTATCTTGTGTTCACTCCATAAGCTACCAGCACAGTGAAGGCAATAGGCATACACAAGGAAGAGGAAACCAAATCTCGCATCATCTGTACGTCTGAGGTAAAATGAAGCTACAGTTAGGAATGTTTCTCTTCTAATGACCAGCTCCTGTAAGGTGTCCCTGCTGTCGCAGATTGCTGATGGACATCATTTACATTGTATTACTCATGAGGATTTCCCTTTGGAGTAATTCACATTAGGGTTACTGAAAGACCATCTTGCCCATATTCTCCTTAGCTCCGTGGTTAGAGCATCTCAATGAATCTCTCTATTACTTACCCCCTTTACAATTTAAGCTAGACATATTTGTAACTTGAGAATGTTTTATCCCATAAATCACAATTGTCATTGAGTAGAACAAACAGAAACCAGGAAAAGAAATGTTGAGATTTTCTGGACTATGTCTAAGACTCTGGTTCTCAATATACTTGCCAGTTTCTTTTAACTTTCTGTATCCTAATAACTAGAATTTCATATATCAGGGAGAAATACTGCAGCATGAAGAAATGTTGGATGTGGTAAGGTAATTCAAAAGCTGGTGCCTCTTTTGTGAAAGTATATTGTCTTTTTTTTTTTTTTTTTTGGTCACCCTGAATATCAATCAGTGTCTCATGTAGTTAATACTGTTGCATATAAAAAGTCAGAATTCTGTTCCATAATTCCCTCTTCTTTAATTGTTGGAGAGAAATGTATTTTAAGCTCAAGTTTCAGCTTCTCAAGTTTGGGAACTGTTACATATTATTTTTAGTTTGAGTTACAGTTCATATTACCTTACACAATATTCTTTAAGGATGTAAGAGATTTGAAGGATGGCTGGAATGTCTTCCTCAAAACTCTGAAACCTTCTCCTTTTCTCTCTCTCTGAAACTGAATCCTTTATCACATTTTCCCAAATTAATTACAAAAGTTAAAAATTAAATCTTACTTTTGTCCCCCACATTAATCCTAAGTAGATCAGTTATTTTGTCCATATTAATGGGAGCATAGCACTGGTGAGATTTAATTTCAAACTTTTGTAATTATAGCTAAAATTAAATTTTACCATGGATGAATTGTCCATGTCCTAGATGAGAGGAGACTAGGAGGATTAGCAATTGGACCTCCAGGATGACTTATGTTATCTTCGATAATTAATTAAAATCAATGTGTAGAGGCCTATATTTGGAAACCTAAGGAGTTTCCAAGCAGGAGTTTTTCAAATTCTCTCTCAAGTGTGGTGTAAGGCGTACAGGAGTTACAGTGCTTTGAGAAAATTCTAGAAGATCTAAAGTAGCCCAGTGAGCTTAGAGTACCTTATTCTGGTTACTGAATTAAGCAGGACTAGGTACTCTTCCTGGAATACTGCAGAAATTTCATAAAGTTGGAAAACATAGTGTTTGTTTCTCTAAAGGCTAGATAGCTGAGAAGCCACTATAGGGGGTGAAGAGATGGGATAGTTTATGCTTAAAATCGAATCTGTACGGAAAATTATAGGAAAGTGGGTAGGAAATTTGTTAACTCTGAAGACTCTCTTTAAGTGAAAGCAAACACAATAATAAAAATTTTGGTTATATCTCAAAATGTAAATGGAGAAAGGTGTGAATGTAGTTATAATGTAGAAACTGTACAACAAGGTTTATTTAAGAAGCATTGCCCAGAAAAAAAAAAAAAAAGGTTTTGAAACATTTGAGGAGAAAGGCCTTATAAATTTCAAAGTAGTAATCAGAGCAATCAAGCATTACCAAGTTCAGTGACTAGGCACTAAGGGGTTTTCCTGGATGTGTAGTTATTTTATAAATGCCATACCAGAGAAGTGTGTCACTCCATTAAAAAGTCCAGCTGGGCATCTGATTCCCTGGCCCCGGCAGCCCCATGTTTCCAAGCGCGAGGTTGTACCTAGAATGGCAGCTGCCCCTTTTTACAGCCGGTGCTGTTGGGTTCATGCATGTGTCTCCCTGGCATCGACAACAACTGCGATGTGGGCAGATGTATTCTGATGCCTCCCATCTTGACATCTGTCCAGCATTGCTCTGCACATCCATCCTGACTGCATCTTAGGAAAGAGCATTTTCACACTGCTACTGAGGAATTGATTAGAGCTGGGTTGTTTTTGTTTTTGTTTTTTTTTTCTTCACAAATTAAATACACTACAAAGGGCACAAAGTGGAAGACTTACACCTTGCCTATAATCTCATGGCAACTGTGTTTGTGCCGAGAGGGAACAGGGTAGACTTTTATTTTGCTCATCTTATTCTAACATGTATTTACTGTAGATTTGGTTGATTTTTTTTTCCCGTCAGCTGCTTTTTTTAGTATTTTCTTATAATGTTTGGTTCTGGTCATTTGAGTTTTCAGAGTGTGTTTAGTCACCCTCTACTGCCAGCCAGGCCAGCCTCAGGTTTAACTTGAAAAATAGTTAAAAGGTACATCCACTTCTAAGCCTGGTGATTTGTTAATATGACTGGATTAGGAAGCATGTCCTGGCCTTTGTGCTCATGCTAGCCGTGCTCTGCTTTTTCTCTCAGCTCTATCTATCATTAATGACAGGTGTAGTCTCGGTGTCCAAAGAAGTCTTCTTAGCGTACTCCCAGACTCTGCAGTTTCCCCTTCTACATTCATAGAATTTCACAGCCTGCTTCTTCAAATGAAAACTATCTTGAATTGCTCTGAGGCCTCTCCTGTGGTCTTGAATTAATATCCAATGTTGGTATTTCACTAAGCTTTCCATGTCTGTTTATTTCATCTCTACAACTAGACTGTGAGGTGCACAATACGCGTTTCCGTATCTTGCCCATTCTTCCCCCATCCTACCCCCAGATGAACTATGACAGTGTCTTGAATGTAACAGTTGCTCAGTACATTCTTGTTAATTCACATTTTAGTTGCCAATTCGAAGTAGAAAAGATCAAATCTAATTCCTCATCTATAATAGCTTAGATGTTTTTAATAATCTGATCAGAGCTAGCAGATATACGGCCAAAGAGAATCGAGGGGAATTAAAGTTGAGAAAATATTCTGTTGGGGAGCACTAACTGAGTTGGTGTCTGCTGCGATTTTGTCTGAGTGGATGATGATCATCTGAGTGATCATCTGTCATTCTGGGGAAATAGTTCATTCGTTTTGTCCTAGAATGTAGTAATAATATAATAGCTTCCATAACATTTTTTAAAATGAGAAGCAACATAGTAAAAGCCAAATACACAATGGAGAGCACATAGCCTTCCATAATTATCATCATCTACAATATGATCTAAATCATCAATGTTACCACTATTAGGCCACTAATAATTGACATTTCATAGTCACAAATTTCCCTTGACAGAACAGCATGTCAGACATCTGTTACCACTGCACTCCATTGCTTCTGCATATTTATATTAACCTCCTTGTTGACCTAATATCTGTCTTCTGCTTCCAGATACAACAGAAGGAGGTCCTCTGAACTCCACTCTGCTACTTACAGGGCCCACCACCATGTTAGGCAGCAATCTCTGTCCTGAGAACCTATGCCCGTCAGCAAGTTGAATCCTGTGTTAGATTTTATGCTGCACAGCTAGATTTTCGCTCAAAAGCCATTGAATACATTAGAAAGATTACTTTGCCCCTTCTGACTCTAGCAGAAGCAATAAACTTGAATGCTACAAAAAGGCTATGAATCGCTGGCCTCTGAGCTTAACAGTTGGAAATAACAAACGACCAGGCTGGCTGTTATGACAGTGTCCGTCACTGGAAGTCCACAGGCTCTCACATTCTCTGTCTGCATACTTTTTACTTGGAGCCAACATCTTCCCTTTCAGTCACAGAGACCACTGGCTGGCTCTCAGCTTGTCTTTCCCTCCACAAGGCCCTTGGCTGTACTGATCAGTAAAATGCAAATCCCCAAACACTTCAGGTTTTCCTCTACCTGCAAAGGTTTCTAAATGTTCTTATCTAGGGATTGATTCCAATGTGAAGCTTTTATTTATCTTTCCAACTTGAACTCTTGCTTTTGTCAGCAGAAAGGGAATATAACATCTATATTTTAGAAAGTGACCTATGGGGTTTCCTTTTTATTTTAGTTATCTGAATAAAAGTCCTCAGTGGGACTATCATTTTTATCATGTTCCTAATCACATGGCAGCTCTCTTATGTTTGCCCAGAAATGCATTTAATCACTGATACCTTCCTGTTCTCTCTTATTTCTTCTCTTAACTTGTTAAGCATTTCCTGTGCGCCAAAAAATAATTCACTATTTCTCAGTTTTCCCCTCACTTCTCAGTTATTCATATTGTCGTCATAACCGTAGACAAAGTTTATGTCTTTACACCTAACAATCTTCCTTCTACATATTTCCCAGGCTGCTTTATCCTTTACAAGAGTCAGATGTAGATATCAGGCCTCAAAGTGCCCCAGATAATGGAAAGCAAGAGGTCGAGAGGAGAGGGTGAAGCCTCCAGACAAAAATGTGTGATGAACAGATTTTCATGGTTTAATGCCGTTGTCTAGACTATGCATCCCTAAGACCTACCACAGCTTGGGGACTAGGTTAGGAATGGGATGAGACACAGAAAAGCTATAAACCTCCTAAATAGACACTAAAAATCTTTGGCAACTGTAACCAAACTCCTTCCACACCAAGAATTATACTCTCTTTAGGGAATTACTGGGAAAAGAAACATCTATTTTGTGGAGGGAAGGTGAGCACAAAATGTAGGACGTTTTTCTGAGTTAAACAAGGTTGGAATAATGGAGGTGGATTCTTGTCTAAAGAAGAGAATAAGCTCCCCTCGCTGAGATAACTCAATGAATTTTTCTAATCCGAGAACATTGGGATGGGGGTAAAATGTCCCACAGGAGAAAAATCTGCTAAATTTTAGGGCTTTTCAAAGGAAAAGAAAACTAAGAGTTTCATACTAAAAGGTGCTGACTTAAAAGCACTTCTATTAGGACAGCTTATGAAATAAGATAACGCCTGATATCCCTAGAGAGCCATGATTAATTGGTTTGATCGGGCAAGCCATAAATAATGATTACTCTTTCTGATATACTCCCATGGAATTAGGAATTAGGGAGGAATTAGGGACTATTAAAAAACAAAAACAAAAAACATGTGCTATGAAAACCTCACCATCACTTTAGGAGATGGATGTTGCCCCATATTAAAGAGGAGGAAAATTAAATGTGGGGATGTTAGGTAAGTCATTGAAAGTCACAGAGTTAGTAAGGTAGGAGAGCAACTAGGTCTATCCTGTCACCAATACTTTCCCCTTGAGCTAATGTAATCACATCTGATAGTGATTTGAACAAGTGCAAAGACTGAAGGTGTTTTTGCTTTGTTTGTTTGTTTGTTTTGTTTTCTCCTTGAACCAGGGGATAAAAATATTTTACATGATTTTATTTTTGGATTAAAAGATGAAATAATGTGCTCGCTTTGGTGCTGGTATGGCACCGGATCTTTTATTTCCTCCGCACAGCCGAGGAAGCCTTAAGAGAAAGGAAGATATTTTCCCGTGTACTGTGTTATTAGGTGCACAGTCTTTGGAGACCAATATAATTCCTTTATGTTTTCTCCAGAGAAGACATAATGATACAGGATTTTCAGTTGGAACCATCCACGCACAACAGAAGCAACAGTGGTTTCCATCTGTGTAAAGTAGATGACAAACAACTAGAATTATTGGAAGCCAGGTAGTTCCCAGGTTTAAATCACTGGAAAAGTAAAAATCTGTCATGTCTTGATAAAGCGTGTCTTTAAAAATAACAAATGCAGTAGCCTCCAAAGAGAATTATGTCAGGAAGAGGAAGCTGAAAAAGATAAATTCCAATACAAAGTCTGAAATCCTGAGCCATGGATGTATCTCGTGTCAGTCTACAGATACGCTAAAAGTTGAAGACACCTTACTTTGCTCACCCTACGCGATTGTATACATGTATCTCAATTGTATGGGTTTGGTTGAAATTTTATCCTTTTATTTTGCTCCAGTACTCTTTCTAGATGAACAAATGGATATATAGAGATATGGGGGGGGGGGGCGGGGAGAAAAAAATATATTGCCCTAAATGGCCTGGGGGTACACGCAGCTTTCAGTGATAGATTTAAATGGCCATGAATTTACACTGACCTTACAATGTTCCTGTTTATCCTGAAGTGCACATACCATTTCCCCCCTTTGGTGCCTTGATTAATGACTCTTCACTTCTTTTCTGTAGTTTCTCTTTTCTTAACTTCCCTGTTGATAAGTATGTTTCAATTCGAAAGCAGAGTGTCACCGTGGAGTTGGGGGTCACTTCCTGTTGGTCTTAGTTACTTGGAATTGCCAGCCCCCCGGGTCCAGCTTTTACAGTGCTACAAATATTTCATCTCGCTGATGTAGTCCCCGTGACTGGGCCACATTGTCTATTATTTTAGATTGAGTGGCCCGTGTTTCCTTTTTTGTATGACACTTGAGTAACATTGTATGACTGCTGACCCTAAAGAAAATGAGATGTACCTCCCCTAAGACAAGAACCGAGCACCGAAACTTCTAAATAATGTTTAAAGAGAAGTCAGCGTGCTAACTCGAGACTGTAAATCTATGCATGCTTTCCAAGTTCCTAAACTTAATTTTCCTGACATGCCCTCTGTGCCAGTTCCACTTGTGCTGAGTCCCGAAAACTATGCAATCTTGAAGTACTCTGTCCTCTATAAGCATCCGGGGGCACGGACCTAATTTGATCACAGTTAACTCTACTCAAAAACACTGAAACTTAGAACAACACCCTAGCCTGGCCAGATTCAAGTACTTGCCTGCAGCTGTTTTCCTCGTGCAGGGCAAAAGCACCGCATCCCTCAGGTAAAACTTGAGGTTTCCAGTACTTTTCATAATCTGATAAAATGAAAATGAACTGCAAGGTCTTATTCCTTGTATTATCAAATACAGCTTTTGAAGTAACTTGAGAATAAGAAAGATGGCTTGTCCTTGCCTATAGGATCACTCTCAATTTCTCTCTGTCTCTCTTTCAGTCCCCTCTCCCTCCCTCCCTCCTTCTCTCCCAGTCTTCCTCTCTCCCTCCCTCCCTCTCCTCTGTGGAACAGGCAATAAGAAAACAAATCTCAACTGTGCAATTTGTAACATTTTTTCCCATGACGCAGTCTATCATTATTTGGATGACTAAAAGCTTTAATTATTTACTTTTGGGAGTCCCTGAAACCCATGTCATCACAAATACTGAAGAATTTTCTGGGAAAGGTTTGAAACACTTCCAGTTAAACTCTTGACTTAATATCTCAAGAAAAAAAATAATGTTTCTACCACATATTTTATTAAACCCTTTAGGTCCTTTTACAAGAGAGGAAATACCAATTAACGTATAATTTAGCAGAACAAAATATTATCCCATTTCAACCAGTACCCACTTCCTTGAAGTTTATTCAAGCATTAATAACCATTTAATGCAATTTAACTACACTGAGGTATCCATTACATTAATATAATATATCCATCAGGAAATTAGAGTTTTGTTTCCATGAATTTTGTATTACAAGAAGGTCTTTATAATTTTATTCCGCATTTTATGATCCTTAATTCCAACTCCTCAGTCCCTGTTACAGTGTGAGATGATCAAAATGTTACCAATGCTCAAAGATTACAATCACTCGATTTATTTAGCCAGGAATCACAAGTCATTTTTGTATATCCGTATATATTTGAGGATTTCAACCACTAGCTGTTTCAGGATCATCAAACCTCCTTAGGAACATAACAGTGCGACTAAGTTTTTGAAAACTGATTATTAACAATGATCTGTTTAAAGCATACATACTGGGATGATGTGCATAAAGTAATATCTTCATGGTCTGGAGACCTATACAGTGTTTTCAAGGGTAAATTATATTACCTGTGTGGACAGTTCTATCAACAGATACATTCTTGAATGCTTTAGAGCTTCAGCTCAGGAAATACTGATCATGGAACCTTAGCTATGTTTCACTATATAAGGAAAACTAATCACATGATAGGGTATATGAGAATATTAGATATTAAGAAGACATGATAGGCCTTCCACTGAGCATCCTTTATCTTATACTAAATGCTTAGAAAGCTAAAAAAAAAAAAAAAACTTGATTAAAGGAGCTGGCTATTTTGTTTCAGAATCAGAACAAGGTTCTCAGGGTTCAAGTGAAAGCACTTTCTACAGTCTAATGAGCTCTCATCTAGATAGGAAATAAAAATGTGCAAACAGCAATGAAAGACCCAGATTCACACTTTGAAATACCTTTGCTCCCATGTTAGAAGAGTTGAGGGGATATTCCGTCAAACTTCTGGAACCCTTTGCAACCTCCCTCCATATCACAACAGCATAGAAACAAATTACATTGTCAAGGGATCACTTTATCTTAATGTAGAAAAGGTCGTGAACTTATGTGGATCATATTTGCCTTTTCAAGTAAAATTTGAAACTTTACCTGAGTATTTGTATTCTATTTGCCTAGTCATGATCTACTATTTTACCTTTTTTTAATTAATATATAACATTCGCTTAATTGATGTCTGAAAAGAGAAGCTTTTGGAACCGATAGCCCAAAAGGAAATCTCAAAAGATTGGAAAGTTCCTAAAATCCTACTAAGGGAATTTCAGAGGTCATAATTTGATTAATTCAAGAAAAAGTTCCTGCTACCGAAGATGCTTGCAAGCGTGTACGTGGAGAAAGTGAATACAAAGCCAAGCAGATAGTCTATGAATTGTGGCAAAGTAGACCAACCATATGGCCAAATCTGATCTCTTATCTGCTCCTGAGTTGAGATATTATATAAGAAACTGTATAATTTTCTAAGTTTGCCTATCTACATTTTCTCCTTGACTCAGGTCAGGAAGTTACTCATTAACACTGTTCTGAATGCTAGATGCTAGTAGGCAAAAAAATATAAAAAAAGATAAATGCATCTCCCAAAGATTTTTAGCTAGGTCCATATGAGTAAATATTCTGTGTCTTCAGCTAGCTTTTCCTACTCCATCTTTGTTATCCATATGCCTTATGATGAAGTAAAGTAAGATCATAAACGTATGTTGTTTGGTTGTAACGCTTCAGAGAGAAAAGATCAATAATTTGAAATTCCTTGAGTAGGACTTTCTTACCAGATGACAAGGAGCAAGGACAAAATAGAGTAAAGAGAGGCAGCCAATATCTACTTTAGCAGTGGATCCTGCAAAGGATTTCTGACAGAAGGTGCAATCCTGTTTCGCCACGCTTTCTCCACTGCTTCATATTTTTTTCCATCCCCATATCTACCTTCAGATGAATAAACAAAATCTCTTCCCTCATGTTCCTTTTTAATCTCTCAAGCTTTCATATTCATTTAATAAACATTCATTAGGAGCCTACTGTGTGCCAAACCTCGTTCTATATGTTTGTCTTTTGGCCATTGAACCTCTTATTTATCTCCCCACTTACCTCCTGGCTTCCCTCCATTCCGGGGATGTGCTGGACTGCTGCTGCTCGATCTGTACTATCCAAACTTCTGGTCCAGGCACTCAGGTACTATTCATGACCCAGAACACCCAACTCCAAATTGATTCCTCACATTTTATCAATTCCCAATTGTACAGAGAAGTTAATATTAGTGAAGACTAAAAAAGAAAATTGTTACATAATCATTCAAAATAAAGTGTGAGCAGCATAAAAACTCCTTATCAAGGATACCACCTTTAAAAATTAAAGAAAAGTAATTTTATCAAATAATTTATAGATGAAACTCTAATTGGTTAATTATTACAACGTTTTAAAAGAATCTGCCACCCACTTATCTGTCAAAAGCTGGCATCCTTTCCCTCCACTTCTAAATCTGCCTCCCCTTCTAATGTTTAAGGCCACCAGACTTACTAAGATAGCCACTTGGATGGGTGACACACAGAATTGACAAACTGATTCTCGACCTGTCTGATTATCTCACATTGGGATGGCATGGTCTTAAATTTGATAGGAGGTAATGAAAATAGATATCAAAATTGTTTCTATAAATAAAAATCTTTAAAAAAAGAAAAAAGGAAAACGGAGGGAGGGATGCGGGGGTGTCTCAGTGGTTAAGCATCTATCTGCCTTTGGTGCAGGGTATGATCCCGGGGTCCTGGGATCAAGTCCCACATTGGGTTCCCTGCATAGAGCCTGCTTCTCCTTCTGAATATGTCCCTGCCTCTCTCTGTGTGTCTCTCAATAAATAAAAATAAAATATATTTAAAAAATGTTCTAAGTATAGAAAATAAGGACCAATGAGGAAAACAAAACATAAAAATGGAAATATTGGTCATACTCATGGAAAAATGGTTTTGTGAGAGGAAATTTTTGAGACTGTAATAAACAGCCTGTGTGATTATATGCCAGTAATCCTTACATTAAGGAGGTATTATTTTTCATTGCTACATTATTTATTGCATGTCTTAAGAGAAGTTTATTGGGACCCACTTTTATGCATTTAATATTTCCTACTTCAGGGCAGCCCGGGTGGCTCAGTGGTTTGGTGGTGACTTCAGCCCAGGGTGTGATCCTGGAGACCCAGGATCAAGTCCCACGTCAGGATCCCTGCATGGAGCCTGCTTCTCCCTCTGCCTGCGTCTCTGTCTCTGTCTCTCTGTCTCTCTCTCTCTCTCTGCCTCTCATGAATAAATAAATAAAATCTAAAAATATATATATATTTCTTACTTCAGTGTCTCAGAATGTTAACAATTCTGAATTCAACATTTGTGTTCACCAAACAAAATGTTAATAATTTTTTAGCCACCAGTAGGATGTACAGACAGAAAGATAATAGTAGACCAACACTTGAATCTATATTTGCCCAAATCAGTGGGAAATCAGTTGACTTACCAACAGTCTTATGGATGATGAAACTGTCTGTAACAAATATAAATAAAGAAATTACCAGTGAAACATTTACCTTTTTAAAATAGAAAGTACATGCAATTTCATATCAAGAAGCAGCAATACTTAAGAGATTTCATATCTAATTTCACTTGGCCTGTTTAGATTTAACAGTTAATTTCCAATTACAGTTAATGTTGAGACTCTCTGTCTCGATGACCTAAACATAGGGGTTGCAGTTGAAATTGTGTTGATTTCAGCTCATCCAAATTAAACAACACAAATTATACTATGAAAAAAATATATAGCATTGGTACTATATCCCTTTATGTATGAACATTTATCTTAAAAATACTGACTTCCAAAATCATTACCCCAGCTCTTAAGTCATTCCTATAACACAACTTTTGTTCTCTGAATGCTTACAGTGTACCCAGAACTGAGGGAGACGTTGTCAACAATTTATGTTCAATAAATATAAAAGAGTTACTAGGATCTCCAGAGTCACACGTCAAAGATGGCGTGCCAAAGAAGTGAAATAGCTGACCCCAGGTAGCTAAGGTTTCAAAATGCAAAAATCGAACAATATAAATCTGGATCTTACAGATTCTAGTTTGTGCACCGTCCATCAAGTCACATAAAGTTGGACAGTTTGTGGCTCTGTAAAGTTAGGTCTTGTCTTTATCCTAATTCTAATATATATATATTTTTAAGATTTTATTCATTTGTTCATGAGAGACACACAGAGAGAGAGAGAGAGAGAAAGAGAGGCAGAGACACAGGCAGAGGGAGAAGTAGGCTCCATGCAGGGAGCCCAACAGGGGACTCCATCCTGGGTCTTCAGGATCATGCCCTGGGCGGAAGGCGGTGCTAAACTGCAGAGCCACCCGGGCTGCCCTAATATGTTTTTTATTTTTATTTTAATTTTTTAATTTTTTAATTTTTTATTTTTTCTTAATATGTTTTTTAAAATTCAGTGTAAATCATGACTGCATAGAAAAGCCAATAACTCTTACAAAACTTTATGAAACCATAAAGGTGTAACATTGTATGCAGAATAGATTTTCTATCACATGAAACAATTTCAAACACAGGTGTTTGGGATTTATGCTTTCATTAGTTTATGAAAATAGATAAGAAGAGGTTCATAGTTTTTGTGTAATATTGTTTAGGCAATGAGTCAGTGCTTACTTTCTAATCATACCTATTAAAAATAAAGCATTTAGGTGAGGAGATATAAAGAGTGTCACAACTCGTGACTGCCAGGTATAGAACCTTTTCATAATACATTTTAGCTTGGAAATGATCATTGATAGCAAGAGCAATTATCCTCATAATTTGATTATAACAAGCATATTAAGTCGAAAAGTAATCCCATAAATGCAGAAATACAGTCTGTTCCTACTCTCCCCTACACTTTTTAAACATGTTTTTTCAATCCCTAGTCTTTTATCAAGTGAGTAGATATTTGTTCTACCCACTTTAGCGACTTCTACTAAGACACCTCACTAATTTGTTGTTGTTATTTTGAAAGAGAGAGAGAGAGAGAGTATGTGCAAGGGGTGTGGTTGGGAGGAAAGGGCAGAGGGAGAGGGAGAGAGAATCTTAAATACATGGGATGCCCAGCACAGATCCCTACTTGGGGCTTGATCTCACAATCTTGACATCAGGACCTGAGCCAAAATCAAGAGTTGAACGCTTAACTGACTGAACCACTCAGGCGCCGCTGACATCTCACCAGCTTTTGAGTGAATTTCACAATTGTGCTCTTAATACATATAATTCATTATTGTTCTTTTCTTTAGTTCTTGCTTCAACTAGATGACAAGTGCCTGGGGAATGGAGGCTGTGTCTTATCCATGTTAATGCTGTGTAGACCACAAGCTCCATAGCGCTGAGCAAAAGACACTCAACCAGTATATAGCTAATAAATCTTAAGATTTCTATTCCTAGTAAAACTTGTGGGAATATGGACTCTCTTGTGTACTTTCAGTGAGAGTATAAATTGACACAACATTCCTGGAGGATCATTTCTCAGATATATAAATGTCCAAGCCTTTCAACCCAGCCATCTCTACCTGGAACATTTTCCTTGGGGTCTTTCTCTGTGCATCATTTTCCCTATAGAACCACCACCTCATTTCCCACTTTACCATTTTTCTTCAGTTGGCTAAATCCTGTTATTTGTTAAGTCTCAGCTTAAAAGCAACACCACATGAAAAATTCCTCTTAATATTAAAAATAAATGTTAAGTGTCTTTATTTGGGATTCCCAGAGCCCCCAGTGTAACTCATCCCAGCACTTATTTACACAACTGTCGTATCCTTATGCCCAAGAGTATCCACCAAATTGTATTTGCTTGGTAAGTGTCTATTAAATTAGCGAGTAAATGAGTTAATTAATTAATTAATTAACTAACATGTTTGAACCCAAGATGTAGAATAATTGTATCTTACAATATTAAAATTTACCAATTGTTTTTCAGAGTAGAAAGTCCTTATTTCATTAAGGGATTATTAAAACAAAGTAAAGAGAAACCTAATTTGATGTTCTCTTTCCACAATTTTTGCATCAAAGAATAACCCATATGCTTAGTATAAGCATCGTGTCGAAAAGTATGATATGGAAGTCTGTAAATTTAGAGAAAATATGTAGATCTGGGCCCTCCATTAGGGAGAATCATGGAACTGAGAATGAACTTCTTTGTGACCTCTGGATTCCTTATATCCTTACATTATAGTCCACACTAGCTTGGCTTTATTCCTCAAGAACAGTGTACAGTAAATGGCATGACTAAAGAGAGAGGTTTCCTGGGTCATTCCAGCAAAAAAAAAAAAAGGACATTTTCTTTCTTTCTATCCCACTTAGGATCCTTTGATGACAAATGCTCTCATAAGCATGTAGTAAAGGTGAAGAAGGGAAGGGATCAGCTGTATGAGAGGATGTTCATTTTGACCATTTAATTTGCTGTTTATTTGCTGAACATCTTGAAAAAGAGTCAGTTTAATTATTTCTGCTTTCCCCTAAAAAATCTAAGAAAACATGCTGCAATATATCAGTCTATCACTATATATATACACACACATATGCATATACATAATACGTTGTATATACTTTATATAATACTTTTTATAAAACTTTACATATATAATGTTTTCAAACAACAAATTGTACTTATCTCATCTAATCATTAACCATTAACTTAGACAACTTTAGATCTTCCCACATTCCTGGTGTTTGTCTGATGTAACCATCTAAATATACAAGTGGGAAAACTGAATTACAGGGAAGATTTTTTTGCCTCTTCTTCAAGGACTGAGCATTAGTACCTGACAGATAAGTAACACTGGAAACTACCTCTTCGGACGCAGTCCCCTGAACTCACCTCCCACCTCAACCGGTGTGTTACTGTTAAGTGTCGTTAATGACAGTTTAGACCCCAAATTGTAAACGTCAACTCAGTAATTGCTTATCCCTGAACTCATTCTTATGAAAGTTCACAAGCTGAGGCCATAAATGATACACAGCATTAACCAAACACACACACACACACACACACCCCATCTTGCTAAACTAAGGGTAGTAATGGTTTCTGTCTGAAAGAAAAACTAAAAAAAGAGAAAAAAGTACATCAATTTTTTGGCATGTAAATGTTTCCTATGATTCTTTTATGCCGTCTCCCCCCCAACCCCCACCCCTCAGTGAGATTAATCGTGTGACAAATGACATGAGATGGCCTTATGAAATTTTGTCTGGAACAATTTTTACTGCTAATGGAAATTATAAATAATATGTGCCTTTCGTCAACTGCATTCTTCAGTAATCTAATTGTATCAAGCTAATGAGACCTGGGTTAGGAAATGTTCTGAGGTTCCCATGCCCCAGGTCAGGGAATGCTGCAAACATCTCGGAGCAGATGTGCTCAGTCTCACGAGGGTGGCAGCTGGAGCACTTGGTCACTCCACAGAGCGCTGGCTGTGCAGAGGGCTGTGCACTTGACCTACTGCTGGAGGTAAACAGCCGGTTGGTTAGCTGCAAAACCAAGCAGAGGGGGAGGGCGGAGAGATAAAATTCTCCTTCTCCCCCCTTCCTCCCCCCCCAACCTCTTATTAATTCTGTGGAAGATTCTTCCCCTCTTTCTTCCCGGGGAAAATGGTTGTAAATGTTGCCTTTCAGACACCAGCACATACTTGGTATCTGCATGCGGTGTGCTAAAGGGAGCCAGAGGGCCAGGGCAGGGCTGCATGAGAATGAAAACACCTCTTTTCTCCATTTCTCCAAATCAATACTGTTTACTCTGCATTTACAAAGGTTGATGCACCACCACTCCAGGCTGTTACAGACAAACTGCTTCAAAGAATATTTTATATTATGGTTGGATAAGAGGCGTTTAAAATTAAAAAAAAAATCCAACATACTCCAAAAGTAGTTATGACTACCCCCCCCCAACCTTGAGGTTAGGAAGTGTGGGCAGTAGGGCTGAGATATAATTACCTACATCCTCTGAATGATGTCATATAAGGGCAACATGACCTTAGGAGTTGGTTCTAATATTTGGTGAATCTCCAAAATCCAATAGGAGATTTTTTGTTTCCCTTAGTTACTCATAGGTTTTTAAAATTTCTCCATTTCAATGCGGCTAGGAAATATTTTTTCCTCTTCCTTATGTTTTTTCTTTGTCTATTTTTCAAACAAAGTACAACAAACCCCACTCTCCTATTCTTTCCCAATTCCATGTACCACGTGAGTGACACACGTGCTCACACACACACACACACACACACACACCTGAGCTTTTCTTCCTTTGACCCAAGGGATCACTGATTCCACAGCACCACACCGGGAAAGCACGGCTCCTCTAGTAAGCCTCCTGAAGTTTTATTTGGGATATTTCAAATGTCCCAACAATGAGGACGCTCACTGATTTCCTAGGAATGGGATCAGTTCTCACGGTGCGCATTTTCCTTCTCTTCTCATTTTTAACTCAAACTTTCCCTTTGCCCTTTGTGCTGTCCATTTGCATCGTTCCAGAGGATTCTTCTTCTCCTGAGGCGTTTACGTCTTTCACATATTTGCAGACTGTTATCATGCTCCTCTTAGCAATCACTTAGCCAAAATATACATTACTCTGTGCTCTTTTAATCTCTCCACATAAATCAAGCCCTTTGTGCCCTAATCATTTTGTTGTTCTTCTATGAAGTCACTCCAATTTGGCTTTGTGTTCTGAGGTGACAAAAATGGAAGACAGATTTCCCTGTTTAGATTCAGTCCTGTCATGTTGAGACCCCATCACCTCTTGCTCCTTCATATGAAATTTTTTCGCGTGCCAACTGACTCAGGACTCCTCTCATACTGTTGGATTATGTAGCTTGCTACGTACTTCTCTCCCTGGAGGCCTGATCTGCTGGGAACCTTGAAGTGGTTTATTGTGCTATTTTTAAGCAAAAACAAGAATAGAAATTGCATTAATTTTTTGATAAAGACAGCGGAAACAGACCTTCATGTCCCCACGCCAAAGTTCCCAAGCGTGTATTGGATCTATGGATTTTTCACATTTTTCCAAGGAGTTTCCATTAAGAATAAAACCAGACGTGGAAATTTCTAGGCCCCAAAGGAAAAAAATTTTAGAAGAGGAAAGCAGGAATTTATAATGAAATTCCCCTTGCATCTTTACCAAATAGGCTTTGATAGAGGCACACAATCAAAAGTAGTTTATTTTAGAAGTACTTGCTAAATTTCAGAAAGAAAACCAAACGAGACCGGAATACTTAAGTTCTTTGGAGGCATTTTCTTTCAAAAGTGTATCATATTGCCACGTTCAAATTTGTGTCATTCAGTGATAATCCTCCAGCTTCCTGATTGGCTATGGCATTTGGAACTGACTGGCCTTTGAATCACTCTTTATGCTGAAGGCGGGTGTGGATGCTAATCCGTGGGTCATTAACACCTCATATATGTTAGTTCAGAGATCTGGGGTGTGCCTGTGTTTGCGCTGCCAACATGCATAGCATTTCTTGGAAATTCAGAGTTTTTGTTTTCTGAGGGTTTGATTTGAAATATTTTCCACGTAGGCATTTTCTCTCTCACTGAGTAATCACGTTTTTGGAATTTGGTTTTATTTTAATTCTTGTTTTCTGAACTCATTGATTAGCACAGATATGCACCAGCTGAAAAGTCAAAAGAAGAGGTACAGGGCTTGCTTCATTGCTCTCTGGAGCTAAAATAAAATAAGTATGTCACCATTTTGGCTCTGTCTTATTCCTGATTTCTAATCTTTACCTACAATAATATTTTCATTCTTGTGGAATCTACAAACTCCCAGTGTGACATTACTTTTCTATTAACATTAGAAAACTGAGTACATTCGCTCTCCTATCCTCTCTTTATCATGTGACCCTAAATGCCAACTCATGGATCATAATAGTCCATGCAAGACACTTGCCTACTTTGCCATCATTTTTCAAAAACCAAAAATTAGTAGGAAAATAATCTAATGGAAAAAAATATCAAGCTTGAGAAGTTCAACAAAGTAAAGGTTGATTTTGAAAATTCTCCTGTACGTTGGTAAATTAGCTTTCTCTGATATGGATCAGCTTTATAATACCACAGGAAACAACACAAAATGAAACCAAACATAACCACAGATCCTCCTTGCAGGTAGGTAGTAACCTCAGGTGCTAAATCACGCAAGGAGTCGTCTTGCCACCAGGCTTTATAGTTGCTGTTCCTACAACTTGAAATCCTCCTCTTCCCTTGACACATGCATGGCTCATCACTTTTGATTTCATCACATTTTTACTGAAACCTTCTCTTCTTCTTGAGGCCTTCTTTGACCAATCAAACTGGAGCACTCACACAAGCACTTCCTACCCAGCATCTCTGCTTTATTTCCTTCCTCTATCATTTATCAATATTGAACATGTCAGACATTTTACATTTTTATCCTGCTTCCCCCCCCCCAAACTCTTCTGTTACAATGTAAGCCCATAAAGGCAGACATTCTTGTCTCACTGTTGCATCTTCAGAAACTACAATCATCTTCAGTCCTACTGTAGGTGCTCAGTAGGTATGTGTTGAACGAAGAAATGAATCTAAAACTCCAACAGACCAAACAAATTGGAAAGTAATTTTAAGTCTATTGAAACAGATGAATATCTAAAATAAACCTTTCTATAAAACAAAATTAAAAATGAGGTAAATGTAATTGAAATAGCAGGATTGAATTTAGGGGAATTAATGTGTAATAGGAAATTTTCATTTCCTCTTTACTTTTACATACAAATACATGGACACAAATATATTCAACTTGCAAATAAATCATTACTCTCTAAGTGATGTTGTAATAGGAAGAGACATGCAGTTCATCCTTAATATGATCACCACCAAGGTTCTATGTGATATGAAATAGAGGAGTATTGATTTAATTAGGGGCAGTTACACAAAAGTAATGTTTTCCAAATCCTCTCTTGATTCAAGAACTAAATGAAATCATGTTTCTCCCATAAAACTACTGCCAACTACCCTAGTCCACACACTTCACTCCCTTCTTTACATTCATATTTTTGAGTTAAAACTGTTTGAAAATTGTTTTGTGCCAGTGCTGGAAAAGACTCAGCAAAGGAGAAATCTCACGAGACAGAGTTTTATTTACTCTTAATTTGCCATGACCATTTAAAAAATTAATCTCACATTCTATTCACTTCTTCTTTCTCTTGTTATCTCTTGCACATATCACTATTCAACAAACCACATATTTTACTTAGTTATCCTATTTACTGGCAGCTCTTCTACTAGAATGAAAATCATGTGATGCTGCAGCATATAGGGAAAAGTTAAGCACACGGTAAGATCTTATCCTGCCCTTCGTCTGGGAATATAAATGGACTTCTGTATCTATTAGGATCCAACCAGAAAAAGATCAACTATTTTGGGTAGCTAAAAGAGAAGAAATTTAAGGCAGGTAATTGGTGACATCAGGATTTAGGAGAGGCTACAGAAGTGATCAGAGTAAAGTGAAGCAACCCAAATATTATCTTGGGCCAAAAGCATAGTGATTTCCTGTTCATGAGAAAGGCATTTTCTGTAAGCTTACTGTTTTACAGGGAACTTAACAAGAACTGCTTCCAAAGAATAAGTTTTTTCTATTACTAAAAACTTTTTAATTTGTTAAAAAAAAATGTCTTTCTTTTATGGGTGTTGTTGGAGGGCTAGAGGTGGGCCTTCATCCCTGGTAGAGGAGTGTGGGGTTTTCCAGGAAGGCCAACAAGGCACAGCTGGAGCCTGCAGGGTGCATGATGTGACTTTGAGAATGTGTGGGAAGAGCATGTGCTGGTCCCGAAATAGGGACAAGGAGGGGATGGGGTACAATGTGCTGAGTGTCACAGATGGCTCAAAAAATGGTAGAATCAGATTCTAAGATTCTGAAGCCACTGTCATACTTCAGGAGGAAGCTAGATCTCACACAAGATGTTGGGAGTTCTATAGGGGTGGCACACCTGGAAGCCCCTTGGTGCGGGTGGTCCCTTCTCCCAGACTTGTTCATAAGTAGTCTAGCTCACACCACCAATCTGATAAACCCCAATGCTTGTGGATGCCTCTCTTTCCTCCTTTCCTCAGAGTCACAGTGATGGGGCACCTCACCCCAAAGGCCTGGCCAGGAGGTAGGGTATTGACTCTGGCCAAAAGCTGTGCAGCAACCCAGACCAGAATGGGAAAATGAACTGAGTATTAGCAACAATAGGTGTCTACACTTGAGGGACAAGGTGCCAATCATGTTACTGGAGCTCAAGGCCATGTTCACATGGAGGATGCTGAAACCATTTGGGGAACCTCTAGTAGAAGAGACGTCAATGGAGAGGAGACACTGGTAAGGCTGGAGAGGTGAAATCACTCCACATGCCTCACTCCTTCCTTCCAAACTCTCAGTGGTGTTTCTGATGCCAAAACCCAACCAAAAGTCACCTAAGAAATCCATCATGCAGTACTTTCTGCAAGATAAAAAAGAGCAGAGCAAAAAGGCAGGGTGAACAGGCCTGGTAAGTAGAAACATCCAGCAAGGAAAACCTTGAGAGAAGAGAACATTTAACTCAATGAAGTTTATTTTCTTTTCTTAAAAAAAAAAAAAATATTCTGGAAACTTTCTGGAAAACTGGACCTGTGAATATTTTAACTATGAAATGGTGATTCAAACATGCACGGTGCTTTGCAAGGAATTTCTCTGGTATACGGCTCAACTAGATATTTGTACTTAATCGTGGATAAAAAGGAGGCTTGATTCAAAAGGGTATGTATGGTTGGTGGTGGGATAGTGGTAGAAAGGGAGATGTTTATTGTAAAGTTTATTATCAGAGGATAATTTAGGAATTGAGATAAAGAAAGAAATGTCCTGTGGTTTGATCACCTTCATTTTTTGCAGACCTCAACATGACCCAAAGAAACAAATCTGGTTAAAGTAGTGTTTCTATTTTCTATGTAAGATACATAAAGAACAGATAGAAAATGATAGCACTAATTCAACTTTTTTAGGTGAAGTAGGAATAAAACCCAAATGTCTTTTATGCTCTCCTAAGAAGAAAATGCCTTCCAAAGAGAGAGAGGGAGAGGATGTAAATATGAAAGAGAGAAATCTGGAAACACCATATCAAATAAGGACCCTCTGTAAATCCTGAAGTTCGGTTGGTATTTTTCAAACTGCTTAATACTGCTGAATGGACATCTTTACATGACAAACACCAGATGGAAAAATCAGTTGAGAGTCACAAGCCGAGGATGATTTCATTACAAAATGATCATTTACTCATAATTATCCAGAAAAGCCCAAAACCCTACAGTGCTTACATAATAACATTTGTGTTACCAAAATATAGCAGGAGTATACTTTTGCTAAAAGTTTACATTCTAATCTGCAGGAGAAATTTAATTATTCTAATATGATAAACACATAAAAATGCCTGTCTAATTTTAAAATTGGAATTTCAATTTCCAGTAATACATTTCACCATGACACCATTTGCAGTTTTTCTCCTAAACTGCTGTCTACAAAAATACTGTAATAACATAGCTTTTCTGCTTAACCACACAACTGGCCATCAAGAAAACAAAGTGATTTACTTTCATCCTTTTGTAAATAAGAAGCTTATTTTTTCCTCCATAGTTGCATCTGAAAATAAGATGCTTTAAGGTTTAAGAGACTTTATAACAATAAAATGCTTTTAAAAAGTTTGAAGAGACTTAGGCCAAAAAATCCATTTAGAGCTATTGCTTTCAGTGACCACACAGCATGTCTAAGGCTGCCTCATGACATGTTTGCATTGTTATTTGGTGATAAACAAAATAAAAAGATCTGTCAGCGAAACTTAAATAAGTGAGATTGGTTACATAAACTGCAACATTCTGAAGTTTGGTACTGTACAGTCAACTGCTTGAAGCAGCTCTTCCAGCTAAACACACTTGGATTGTTTCTCCAGACAGGAAAGATTAATAGCTGAAAATCACGACCTTTGACTTTTGACATAAATTCCAAGAAGTGAAATGCAATTGGAAAAACTGGTGAAATCTTAAGTTAATTACTATAGAGTGAAATATTAGCCACATATCCACAATAATTAAACAGATACCCCCTATTTTGGGTCATAGATCTCCTCTCTAGCTTATCCAATGAATGGACAGTTCCAGGTTTCATCCCCACCGTACTTCTCCAAAATAAAGCCTCAAATTGCAGACTCCCCAGATAATGCAAATTGTTTACAAGTTGATTTCCAGAGAAAATAAACCTTTATAGAGAATTTGTTTCATCCGACATTTTAATAGCCCTTATTTAGAGATCACTGTGTAGAAGCATTATTTCATAATATTGCAATTCTGAACCTTCTTGAGGGACAGATTCCGATGACTTCCACTATACGTGCAAGTAGTTAAAATGAGAAATTTATCATAAAATCTCGGCATAAGTGTAACCTCTTTGAAAGAAAAATGTGTATCTTTTATTATGGACCATGACCTTTCGCAGAAACTTATCAGATTATCACTACTAAAATAAGAAGTTATTTTATAGTTTAATTATAAAATAATACAATATAATACATTATGATATCATTCAAAATTCATTTATGATTATAATAAAATATCAGATATATGCAACTATGAGAAACAAGTCAAATCAGTAACTTCTTAACTGCCTTCAACCGTCCTTCCAATAAAGGAATAATTAAATTAATACCTGTGTACCAAATGAGTTCTCAATAAAGAGTTAATGGCCCTTTTCACTACAATGTAAAAATGGAAATCCAAATAGTATTCAGTGGCACAGAAGCAGCTCACCAAGCTGCACTTTTCATATCCCTTAAGGAATAAGAGCTATCATATTATAAATTCTAGAGGAAAAAGATCCCAGGATGACAGAACTGATAAGTAACAAGCCATATACTGATGATTCAGATAAAAAGCTTCCTGTAAAACAATGAAACATCCTTTTTTCATAAATCCCATAATCCTGGCTAAATCTTTGCAATGAAACATGGACCATATTTTTAGTTTCTAAAAGAAAGCAGAAACACACACACACACAAACACACACACACACTTTTAGCTCATCTTTAGGATCTTCATTTTCTAACCCCAAAACATGACTCAGCCTTTGAACTTCAAAAATGCCCATTCACTGGCTATGGGCATGTCTCCGTCTTGAAGAAAGAAAACCTTAAAGAGAAATTTCTGTTTGTCGGCCTTCTCTTAGAATTTATCATTTGTTCACAAGAGCTTTAAGATAACTTGTTATAATTCTCTTAGGGAAAAGAAACAAATGTTTCATTGTTATTAATTTTAAATGTGCATGTCATTAATATTTATTTATTTCAAAATGATGAGCTTTTAGGAATCTGAGAATTTGCATATCTCTTCTTGACTTTCAATTCAAGAAGATATACTGAGGAAATGAATTAATCCCCTTTTCCTCCTGAGGCCTTTATGAATAAAAAAGACATGAAACATATAAAATTAATAAATACAGAGAACCAAAGAGGACAGGTGGTTATCAACATCGTAGATATTTCAACGAGGTTTTGGGAGAAAATGACAGAGGTGTGTAAATCAGCGAGCAGAGCAGAATTTGCTGCAGAAAGGCTCTCATCTCTGGGAGAGTAGAGTCAATGTTTCTGCCCAACCACTGCAGTGGCTTTGGGCTCAGGGACAGAGATGACGTGTAAGGAAAATGATGATCTAAGAATCGGTATTTAAGATGGTTGTGCCAGGCCATAGTCCTTCCAGGTAACCTAGCATTTGTGTTTGTTGGGAAAAAAAAAAACAAAAAGAAACAAAACAAAAAAAAAAAAAAAACAGGACATTCTTTACTAAAGAAATTAAATGAGATACTTGGAGAGAGAAACAGAAGGCTGGTGTGTATATTGAAGTTCTGAATACAGGTCTGATTATTCTGACTTGTGACATGTAATCATATTCCAAGCACTTGGTCTGGTAAATCTATGATGAGCCTGACAGTTGCCCCCCCTTATTCATATGAACAAGTCTTACTGCATATTGAAGAGAGAGGCACAAACAGAACTATCTGCATGTTTGCAAATTTGCCAAGAAAACCCATGTCTGCTAACTATTCTTTTATCTTAAAAATGAACAAGCACATATGATCATCAAATGAGTGAAAAATCAATAGCATCAAAGAGAAATACCAAGATAAACAGAAAAGACGACTATGGAACTAAAAGAGATAACAAGTTATTCAATAAACAAAAGAGGAACAAACAACAAAAAGTTCTCTTATATAAACAGAGAAATCAGAGGTGATACTAGGTCCATGTAACCAAACACAATGCAATGTAAAAGGAAAGCAAAATTATTAGAGAATATAATTAGTGTACTTAGGTGTTTAGGGCTTAAAAATTTGATATAAAAAAGGAGGAGGGAAAAAAAAAGAAGAAAAAAAGAGAAAAAAAAAAGGAGGAGGAAAAGTGGGGGCGGGGGGGTTGCTCTGTCTCAATCGGTAGAACTGAAAGATTAACAAAAACTGTGAAAGAAAAAGGTAATTACACTAAAAAGAGTTCTAGAAAAAGAAAATTAAAAAAAGGTTGAGAAGAAAATAACCAATCATCAGAAGAATAATAAAAGAGAATTTAAGTCAGAGGTCTTAGAGTTCACAGATTTTGATAAATCAAGTGCACAGAACTCAATAAAATTTTTTTCAACTATCCTTGTGAAAATTAAAGAACTCCAAGGATAAAGGTACTGCAATTTTCTAAATAAATAAAACAGCTTCTTAAATCAAATTGGGGCACCTGGGTGGCTCAGCTGGTTCAATGTCTGCCTTGAGGATCCAGCCCCTCATTGGGCTCTGTGCTTAGCGTGGAGCCTGCTTGTCCCTTTCCTCCTGCCACTCCCCAGGCCCACCCTCAGCCTGTGCTTTCTCTCTTTCTCAAATAAATAAATAAAACACTAAAAAAATAAAACATCAAATTAAGACTGGAATTGGAATTTTCCTCAGCTATACCAGTTTATAAAAGAATAAAGAAATGTAGGAGAAAATATATTTTTTACCTAAAACCCTAGGTCATAACAAACTTTTACTCAAATGTGAGGGTTGAAGAAAGACATTTCAAACAGAGAGGGCCTCCATAAATTCCCTTACTAGAAATTCTTTTACTAGACAGTTATTTTCCTGTGTGTCACAAAAAAGTACTTGATTAAATATTATTGGAACATATTGGATCTCAGGAAGGGAGGCTATTATCCAGGCAATCCTCCAATGCAAGTCTGGGCTGATGGCTATATCTCAGGTCTAAAACTGAGCTGGTCCAAATTGGAGCCTCAGAAAAGAGGTCTCCATGAAAAAAGGGGGTGTTCAAGAGAGACAATAGGCATAAAAAGATGGAAACTTTGAGAAATACACATATAGAAAGACAATATTTTCAAGAAAATAAAACAGATGACAAAATACTATGGTCCAAATGTAAACCCACATAAAACGCACCAGGATTCTTAGCTCTTGAATGGTACGTAGAAAATAAGAAACCAGGTGACTTTGACACTAGAAATATATATATATATATATATATATTTAAGTGTTCCCAGCATCATGGCATTAGACCTTTAGGTAGGAAATTTCATCCTATTTTTTCTGGCAGTGAACAATATTCACAGGGTCATGATAATATAAACACTGCAAATTGACTTCCAATTTTAAAAATCGACCTATGAACCAAACCGGCAAGAATTACTTGGGTGTGAAGAAGAGAATGTACTAACCCACTTGATAAGTTAAAGTCAATCAGAAAAATGAGGAAGAGGAAAGGTGGAGAGAAGAGAAGTTAAACTACTGACTGGGATAGATCGTTTCATAAATAGAAGTGTATGTAAATCATTCAAAGTTGCAAGGTAATGGATGGAATTCTCCAAGTAATGATAAAACTGTCAAACTTTGGGAGAAGACGGGGGAGGGAAGATGAAATAGAATGAGATAAATCTTGTCTTTCCTAGGAAGCGAATAGACATAGTCTCAAGTTGGGAATTAAGAAATAGAGACATAAACATACCTAGTGTTAGGAAGATAACCTACAGAAGAATGAAAACAGGAATAGAAAAATCCGTCCTGAAGGTGGAGAATGGCGAGTAAGAAAAAAATAGTCAGAGGACTACTTTTCATCAGAAACCCTTCTATACTCTGTGATTTGTTATAATGCACACATAAGCATGATAAAATTTCAAAATAAATGTAAAGCTAACTTTTTGTAGTACTTTCAATCTGCTTTCAATGACCCTAGGAAAAAAATACTTTTTATTCTGAAAAATAATGTACCAATTTAAAGTCTTTTGTGTGTGAGTGTGTGTGTGTGTGTGTGTGTGTGTGTGTGTGAAAGCAAACATTATCAACTACAAAACATACACTACTCCAACTAGACACTTGTTTCAGAATGTGAAAGGGAATCTTAACTTAGGAACGCCAGATTTAGCTATGAGTTCAAGCTAATATAATCTGTCTGAATGTTTGGATGCAGGATTGAAGCAGTTCATGTTTTTTCAAAGTCTAGTTGCATACGTCCAGCTTTTTAAGCAAAACCAAGTAAAGTATATTATTTGAAATCCTTTCCCCGTACAAACCTCATTTCTTAATTGACAGAAAAGGCTGTGGTGGTTCCCCAAGACTTGTGATTATTGTCAGGATCTTTAATGTGTGAATTAAATATTATTTGTGAGATTGATGAGACACTTGGCATAACAGGTCAAAATCAAAAACGTACTCCTTTCAATGCTGCTAAACAAGGAACTGAGTGAGTACATGCATTGTCCATACTGAGCAGGCCCCTGTTCCCTGGTCTTTGGATCAAAAACACAGTGTCAGGTGAATGGAGCAAATTTTCAAATAAGCACAATATTTAAACTTTGTGCCATATTTCTTTTTAAACAGTTTGCAAAGACCAGCCATTGATCCATGTTCCTGGTATCCTATTAAGTCCACTAACTCCTTCAAACCAAGGGCCAATCGGAGTTGGATCCCTATCAGTGATTCTGAAAATCCTCCTAACTACGATGTCTGGTCAAATTTATGGGTCTAAAATGTGATATGATGGGTGTTACCAGTTCATCTGTACTTTCTCCTGATTTTACCGATAGTTAGAAGAAACAGGGTTTGTGTATGTGTTAACTATTTGTCCTATTATAAATATATAATGCGGTTCTATTATACATTTACCAAGGCCCTATTAATCTGCTGCAATGAATGTGGAATCCTTATATGAGACGGTCTTGAGAATTTACAAAGTAGATCCAAGTTGCATAAGAATAGTTTCACAGAGCAGTGCTGCTCAGTGCACTTCTGTATTATTTACATTTTGGAAAAAAAAATCTAATCGTATATTTTGAGGAAGAAACATTTAAAAAGATGAATTGATCCCCTATTAAATTAAATCATTTGGATGATTCCATCCTTAAACTGATAAAAAGATGTTGGCAGATCATTTCACACACAAAGGATTCCCGTATATGGGGCCCCTTTTGAACCCAGATGTAAGCCTACGCAGATGCTTGGGAGACACATATTAGAATCAGAATTCAGTTTAGAAATCCTGATTTCTTTTTCTTCACTGAAATGTCTGCAGAATAATGGGAAGGCGTCTTTAGTATATAACTGCCACTCCCATGGCAAAATCACCCAGGACCAGGACATCTGAATCAGGTGATAAAATAGGAGGGGTTATAAAAATGGTCAGTGGTTTGCCATTTGCCAAGGAGAGTGCTATCTATGCATTTTGCCTGCTTTATATCATTTAATCCTCTCCACAACTCTTAGGGTGGGGGTAGTTGCACATTTTATGTTTCAGGGGAAGGAGTCACAGACTGGCAAGTGACTTACACAAAGGACATGCGTAGCTAGTGAGCGTCTGAGATAGGATTTGAATTGAGGCTTCCTGGCGACAGAGTATACAGTCTCTTCTGCTTAGGCTATCTCTAGCCAGATGTACCAGAAATAGAATTTTTTCTTACCAAAAAATCTTTTTTTTCTTTTTTTTTGTTCACTCTAGGGCGTAAGATCTCATATAATAGAAAAGTATTTCTCATACACTTGACATACAAAGCTGAGTAAATGTTAGTTATTGTTAGAAAAAAATGTCTATAGAATCTTGACTGTATTGATTTCCTCTGCCTGAAAAATCTTCCTCTTCCTATACATATATATGGCATACCACACGCAATTTCTTTCTAAATGTCATCAGATCAGAGTGGCCTTTATAGAAATAGTTCTTCTGCCTCTAGCTCTCTATCCCCTTAATTTTATGTTTTCTTTATAGCACCTTACAGTATTTAATGCCATCTGATATATGATGCAATAATTTGTCATTTCTTTATTGTGTAGTCCCGCTAGAGTGTAAACTCCAGGAGGCAGAGGTTGTCTGTTTTGTTCCCTGATACATTGTGAGTATATGGGACAGTTGGGACTGATAATCAGCTGGCGCTCAATAAAATGTATTTTGAACTAATAAGATCTCAAGTCGTATGTTACCACCTGGATAGAAAATGGTTATTTCTGTAGTTGAGCAGCATGGACAATAGCTTTACACCAAACCAGAGGTTGATACCAAGTGGAGATGGTTGAAAGAACGTGGAGGGATCACTGCAATGTATCAAAACTCTTAGAAAGACGTGCTCAAAGACTATACTCAACAAAAGCATACAAAGGGAGCACGGGGTGCACCATTTTTACAAAAAGGCATTCTCTGTGCATTGTGGTTGCAATAACCAGCAACGTGATTTCTGCATTTTCACATCTACATAAAAATGTATTTTGGGGTGGCTGGGTGGCTCAGTCACTTGAGACTCTGACTCTTGGTTTTGGCTCAGGTCATGACCTCATGGGTCATGAGATAGAGCCCTGCGTCGGGTTTTGTGCTCAGGGCCCAATCAGCTTGAGAGTCTCTCCTCCTCTCCCTCTGCTCCTCCTCCTGCTTGCACTCACCCCCGCTCTCAGTCCCTCTCTAAAATAAACAAATAAATAAAATATTTACAAAGTGTATTTTAAATCTTTATAATACTAGGACAAAGATCTATCTCGGTACAGGCCTAATATTAAATATGTCATCTTCCTTGGTGTTTCCCACCCTTTTCTTAGAATTTGTTGTCTTTTATACTTACCATTGAAGGTTTCTTGAGCATCCTCCTATAATGCAAAGCAATATTCCATGCAATTTGTCTTTGCACTGATATGTTTTTAATGTTTAAAATATCAGAAATGCATTGAAAGCCTATGCTAACTGTATCAGTGCACCAGATAAGGCCACTGAGACTGCAAGCTTTTTGTTTTTTTCATATATGTATTATACAGCAGTGGTACAAGGAGGACATAATTTCTCACACGATATAAACTAAAGGAGTTGAAAGGAACACTACTTTATGGTAAGACTTTAAGTAGTATAAATGTAACTAAGATTTCTTTTTCATCCCATTTGCCCAATTTGATCAACTGGTGAAATTTACTAGCTGATCGGAGAGCTAAGAAAGAGTAATTATTATTATTAACAGCAAGAAGAGAGTTTCAGAGAAACTAAACAAAATGAAACACACTTTAAATTAATTTGATGTTGCTCTAGAGTCTGGAAAAGTAAAGGGTGTATATTTTTGCTGGCTAAAAAATGAGACAAAACACAACCTTCCTCAGTCAATTGCATTATAAAACAGAATATATATAGTAACATTAAGAGGCTAATACATGCTACTTAAATTAGAATCACGTTGGTACATGGCACTACAATCCAAAGCCTTACAGCAAAACCAAAGGCAAATGACTGAAAATCTACAAGAGTAGAGGTGAGGAATTACATGGTGAGATTCTTAGCAGGTACTTTGTCTCCTCAGAAGTTGTGATTCCATCCCTACTGCTAGGACCAGAACAAAGTAGGTGTGTAGGAGAAATGCAGCGTGTGAATGATGAGGGTCAGCGCGCTGGTCATACGCCCCATCTCATAAGCAGAGGTGCAGGGTGCCCTGGAAAGCCAGACTGCCGGGGTGCAACCTCTGAACTCAGGATTTATTATGATTAATTGTATGACTCCTATTTCTGCATATGCAAAGAAGAGATTATAACAGTTCCTGCGGCCTAGGGTGCTGGGGGAATTACATAAAAAAGAAATCCAAGCAATGTTCTAAATCCACACCAGGCCCATAGTAAGGTTAAATGGCAAAAACGTGAAATGCTATTTTTATTCATACCCAACGCCAAATATTCTGAGCCCATTATGACTATCTTGTGTACTACATCTTTTGTTTTGTTTTGTTTTAAGTAATGGTCGTTCATTAATTTACTTTGGTATTGACATCTTTGTCTGATTATATAGAAAATTCTTGGAAACTGCAAAGCAGGCCTTACGTACATTTTTGTTTACACACTCGTCTACACGGGCATTGTCTTTCAGTAATCTCTTTTAGAACTGGAGCTATATTTATTTTTATTGTCACTTGACAGCTTGATGACCCAGTGTCAAATATGTAGTGACAAAATTCTGGAGGAATGGCAAATTTCAGTTTTATCTACTTTGTTGGTAAATGTCCATCTGTATAACTCCAAATAAGTAGGATGTAACTAATGCTTACAGAGGTACCTGTTTCTTCATTTTTCGCTAAACTTTTCTCATCTCTTCTCAATTTCCATTGCTATTCCCATGTTTCTTTTTTTTTTTTTAATTTCTATTTATTTATGATAGTCACAGAGAGAGAGAGAGACAGAGACACAGGCAGAGGGAGAAGCAGGCTCCATGCACCTGGAGCCCGACGTGGGATTCGATCCCGCGTCTTCAGGATCGCACCCTGGACCAAAGGCAGGCGCCAAACCGCTGTGCCACCCAGGGATCCCATATTCCCATGTTTCTATCTCTTTTTTTCTTCATTCATTCCATTAATTTCTCCACACACGTTGAGGGAACACAGTATTATCATATCAACTCATAAATCAAGACACTTCATGGATTTCCTATTTCCCTAAAGAAAAACACCAAAAGACTTAATTTACCCTACAATATCTTGTAGGGTCTACATTTTTCCAGTTTTTCTGGATTCTTCTAGAAACAGGGCCCCCATTGCTCTCTGTTTTCAACCTCAATGACTTCCCCTTTCAACTTCTATATATTTTGGATTCCTTTATGCCACAGGAAAGTTTCTTCCTTCTTTCTGATTTCTCTCACAGTCTCTTTCTTCCTCTTACTACAAGGTTGGATCCCATAAAATAAGGAGTGGGAACACTCTGTACTTCTCTTTTAAATATGTTACATTTATTTTACATTTGGTGTATTACATTTTGTTAAAAAGATACCATCAATCTAAGACACACAGTTGTTGCAAGCACTCATCAAGGAAGAGAAAGCACCAGGAGTTATAAATTTCAAGACTCTGAATTACAAAATATACCCCAATTTCAGAAATAGCAAAATGGTGGAAAAATGCACCTTAAAAATAATGAAGTGTGGTGTTTCTATAATCAAGTGATTTATACTGGTTTCTCCTAAAGGACTGGAGTGTCCATGAGGGCAGCAACTGGTTCCCTTTTTGTAATGACATTTTATACTGATTGCCTGACATGACATCAGTCATGGACCTGTAGTTAAAGTATATGCCATTTACCACACCAGCTAAATAATATATTTCATATACCAGATCTTTATTAGCTGCTTTAAGTTACTTCTCAAATAATGTGAGGTAGGTAAATAAGCACATCAATATTTTAGTGCAGAGTAAATTTTGATAAATACATTGCAAATTTGAAGTGTATTTTTTTGCTACAACAAACCACTTGCCAACTAAACATATTCCAGAATTATTTATTTATTTGTTTGTTTGTTTGCTTGTTTATTACCAATTTATTGCATGTAACTCTTACTCCTGTATCAATGCCTTCACTTCTACTTACAACACATGTCCTTTCTTCCTTTTCAAATCTTTAAAGGCAGAGATTTCTATCCTCCTCCTGCAAGACATGTTCTTTGCCCCCTACCACACTTACTTTAATGTTCTCTGAATGTCCAGAGTACAAATCTTACTTCATTATATATCATTATATTTTTTAAAAAATCTCTGTCTTTTATGGCCATTCACACCCATGACTATAGTAGAGATGGCCATCATTCCCATGAGAACCCATCTGCGATCTCCGTGCAAGCACCCATCCCTGAAACCATCACATCCCAGATTTCAGCTATCTTTTTCAACCACTATTCAACTCCACTAGAATCTAAAATCCATTAGTCCCACCAATTCTTTACAGGCCAACACCTTTTTTTCTGTGTTCATTGCCTACCTGACTCTATTAAATTACACAATTCGTAATTATAATTTACCCTGAGGCTATATTCTTGTCTTAATTTTCCTCATAATACTCATCTGGAAAAAGACCCAAACTTGGTTAAGTCCAGATGCCTGCCAAGTTCTTGTGCAGTAGATTAAAGAGGTCCATATACTCTTGCCAGTAAAGGTGAAGTCTAATTTTCCTTCCCTTGAGAGAAATCTCGAATGATGATCACTGTGGTGTACTTGACCAACAGAAGTGTCATTCTTAGTCTTCTAAGGCTAGGTCACAGGAAACCTTGTGGCTTTCGCCAAGGTGTCTTGGAATACCTGTTCTTAGAAGCCAGCTTCCAAACCCAACTCTTGATTTTGGCTTAGGTAATACTCAGGGCCATGAGATTGAGGCCCATGTCAGGCTCCATGCTTAGCATGAAATCTGCTTGGACTTTTTTCTTCCTCTCCCTCTGCCCCTCTGCCCTATGCTCATTCTCTCTCTCTCCCTCTCTCCTTTTCTGTCTCCCTCTCTTAACTAACTAGCTAAATAAATCTTAAGGAAAAGGAAGAAAAAGCCAGTTGCCATGCTATGAGAAAGCTCAAGTAGTTCTTGGAGAAGCCCATGTAGAGAGGAATCAAGGACCCTGCCATCAGCCCACTGAGCTCCTAGCAGGCTGGTAGCATCAACTTGCCAGTCTTGAGTAAACCACCTTACAAATGGATTCTTTAGCTCCAATCAAACCACCACAGCTCAGTACTTCTGAAAGTAAGAACAGAAATGAGCAATACTCTCTGAGGCCTGCTCAAAATTTCAGGTCTGTGAGCAAAATAAATGATTGTTGTGGTTTTAAGCCATCAAGTATTGAAATACTTTATTAGGTCCCAATTATTAATCAAAACACTTTGCCTACATGCACGCAGATTAACATCACTAGGGAAAAAACCCACACAGTCATACTGACTGGCTTTGATTTGAATTCTTCTCACAAAACTCAAGCAGCTCTTAAGATTTTCCAGCAATAATATGATATGGTCCTATTTGCTCACTTTCTCAAGCTCTTTGAGAGCTCTTAGGAGCGCTCTCTCCTCAAATTTAAAACACCTGGGGATGCCTGGGCAGCTCAGTGGTTGAGCATCTGCCTTTGGCTCAGGGAGTGATCCAAGGGTCCAAGGATTGAGTCCCACATCGGGCTCCCTGCAGGGAGCTTGCTTCTCCCTCTGCCTCTGCCTTTCTCTCTGTATCTCTCATGAATAAATAAAAGGAAAAAAATATTTAAAACACCTGTATCTACCTTTTTCCTCAGCTGATAACTTTGCTAATTTGTGATAAAGGAAAAGTAATTGGGATATAATTTTCACAAGCTCCTACCTTTGCTTCCACCTACTACCTGCTTCCAGAACAAAATTATTTTCTTCCTATTCCCCTCCCTACTCATCCTCACTCTGCTTTCTCTTTCCACTCCATATCACCAAACTTGTATCTTTCAAGTACCTCAAGGATAAATCTATGGACCCTTTTTCTCTATACTCACTCTTCCCTTGGTGTTCTCATTCAATCTGATGGTTTCAAATGCCAGTTGACATAGCTTAATGTACATCTCCATCCTTGACCCATCCCCTAAATTGCAACATATCGGAAAATATGCACTCTCTACTTGACGTCGCCACTTTGGCACCAAACCTGCAGCTAAGATGTAACATACCTAACTTCAAATTCTTCATAATATTCTTCCCCAAACCTGCTGTACTAAGCTTGTCCCATCTCAACTGATTAAAAATTCTCTTCTCAGTACCTCAGACCTAACAACCTTGCCATGATCTTTGATGCCACTTTCTTTCCTGCCCAGTAAGGAATCCAACAGCAAATCTTGTTGGCTTGATGAAAAAATATATCCAGAATTTCACCGTGTCTGTCTATGTCTATAGCCACCACTCTGGCTTAAGATATCATTATCTTTATCTTCTCATTGGTCTCTGTGTTTCCTGTAATAGTGCTGTTGGTGAGGGGGAAGGCGAAGGTTATATTCAACACAGCAGGCCATGTAATCCTTATAAAACTGTTAAGTCAGATCAGATCCCCAGATCAATCTTCTTTCCCATACCGTCCAATGATTCTAATTCACTCAGTAATTCCAAATCCTAAAATGCCCACATAGACCATATGATTGGCCCCCTCTGACTCGTATCCCACTTAAGCTTCCCTTTACTCACTCACTTCTAGTTATATTGGCCTGCTTGCTTTTCCCAGAATTTTCCAGCTGAGTTCTAGCTCATTGACTTTTGTTTTTGCTAGTTTCTATTCAACCTGGAATCTTTTTACTTGCTACTGGCTTCCTCAGCCAAAGACGTCACCTTCACGTCTTTGTTCAAATGTAAATTACTGATCACCCTATTTAAAATTGGAATCTCCTCAGCCCTGTTCCCTCTAGCACCCTTCAGAGATTGGTTTTCTCTACTCTCTTCATCTCCATCCGGTATTAAATATTCTACTCTATTGTTTGTCCTCCCAACCCTCTAGAAACCAAGCACCATCATCGTTTGTTTAGCATTTTTTATTACTGCCTGATACCCATCATGCAGAGCAGTACAGATACACAAAGTTATCTATCTGTCTGATGATAAATGGATGTGTATTAGTCTTGCTTTCTGTCTAATTAGAAACCAAGCTCCACAAGGACTGGTCCTCTACCGCATGCTTCGCCAGTATCTTCACAATACCTAGCACACATTTCAGGCTAAGGTAGTTTGATAAAACACTTGATGACTGATTATAATTAAGTGAAAGGTTTTTCCATAAATTAGTAGGGCCCACAGGACACTATTAATAGGCTTGAAACTATTTAGTACTGCATCAGTGCTCATTTCCAAGGAAAATTATTGTCCATAACACGAAGGATGCTGTATGATGATAACATTTTTCAAATTAATCCCAAGACTACATGAGTATACAAAGTAATAAAGGTGAATTTCATTTCGAAAATTTTAAAATCACACTTTTTACCAAAACAATGTGAGATTATGATTATGCCCATTTATTTGAATTACTGTGACTTAAATCTTTGACAAACTAAAAATACTGAGTAATTTTTAAACATGTGAAAAATGGGACTCTTACTTGTTTCTAAAACTTTCCATTGCTTGGATTTTAGATCTTAAATACTGTAGGAAATTATACTCCCCCAAAGTATTTATCACTCTGTAGCTATCAAAAAATAGGTAGATTTGAAAGTAGAATTGAGCATTCACGGACACTTTAATTTTTTAAGGAATTCAATTTTCCTGTGTCCAACGTCTAGGTACCCTTGGGCAAATATAATTTATTTCTGCAGGTCCATACTTTTATAGAAACAGTAAATGAACATGATGGAAGGATTAGAGTTTGTTAGACTGCAGAAAGGTTGGTCTAAGATCACAGAAAAAAATAGTAACTAATAATAACTACTGACATGTAAGCCATACACACAAATGTTTCTCATTTAATGATTACAACAACATAGCAGATAGTACTATTACCATCTCAAATTTACAGATGAGAAAAATGAAGGACTGAGAGTATATGCCCCTTATTCAGAAAATAGTAAATGTTTAGTTAGAATGTAAATCTAGACAGTATGCTCCAGAGAGAGTTGTCTTAAATATCTTAATATTGTTTCTTTATGTTAAATACACATGCAACACAACACACCCCACACAGATCTGAACACACAAACATATCATTTTTAGGAGTAAATAGAAGATACTCAAGTATTTTTTTTTTCTAACCATAGAGTTCATTTTAGGAAGGGCAGGAATGGGACGGAAATAGCCTATGCCCTACGGGATACTTTCTATCCATATCACCATGCACTGCATGAAAATGGCCCCTTCAGTTATCATTGGAGCTGAAAACCCCCTCACAGTTACAAATGTTCCTGGAATGGGAATACGGTGAAGCCCCCAGAGTGAGAATTAGCCCATTTCCCTATTTCTTATCCCCAAATTAACCAAATAAAATTTATAGGTCAACGTGTTTTAGTTTTTAAAAACTATGGAAAGCAAAGATTTCCCACCTTTCCCCATTACTACTCATTGTTAAATAATCCTCACAGCTAAGAAGCTCCCATTTTTCTCTATAGAGTTCATCCTACTGCAGTTCATCATATTTCCTTCTCCTCTATTTTTATTGAGATGTGAAAAATAAGATGAATATTGCCCTTTCATGAATTTCATACTCTTGCACGCTATCTAACCTGTGCATCTACTGTATATATATATTTCACGAGAAAACTTTCTATAACCCATCATCCCTCTCTCGAAAAATAAACAGTTGATGAGAATGCAGAATAGAATTATATTTGCAATTAAGCATCAATTCAATTAGGTGAGTACGGTCTGGAAAGAAATATAGTTTCTTTAACAAACCACCTCAAACAGTGCTTAAAACAGATTGGGCTGACAGCTCTCACAACCTTAGTGTCTCCACCAAGATTTACAATGGCATAGCTCCCCTTTTTAGCAAATTAAACCTTATGTCAAGGCTTCAAATTAAATCCAAACCCCTTCTTTCTCTGCAGAAGGAACAAATTGGCCCCACATGGCGGTAGTAAGGAGCGCTGATAAGAAACAGTGAAGCGAGAGCTCCCCAACCTGGAAGGCGTCACATGGCCAAATCAACCGGGATAAACAGTCAACTCCACTTAAGGTTTTACATAAAAGGCCTTGTAAAATACAGAGAATTTAAATATAAGAATTTTTTTTATACCACACAAAACTGACTGAGTGCCAAAATTTTACATTTCTGTGCTGTGCAAGCACTTTATGGGGAATGTGCTTTTTATTCCATTTTTACGTGTTTGTTATGGGTCTGTTTTGCAAAGATTGCTCCAAGCCTAGGTAATAAAAATAAAAAATGCACACAAATGGCCATGATTAACGCATAGAGCAATCTATGCTTCTATATGTATGAAATGCATAATATCCCTCTCTGGATATTTCATATTTCAATATAGCAAAATGTGTGTAGGTTGCTCTAGGATTCACATATTCATTGTAAGAGCAGATCTCACTGTGGAATTATCCTAAAAGTCCTAGAACACAGAGTTCGTAGTTTTATAGTTATTTTGCCAGGAAAATATTGTGAGTCTGTTTCTTATATGTTACTTGGCATTAATGTCTATATTAAGAATTGACAGGGATTGCTTCTCCATAGGAAACTGAGGATGTGGCACATGCATGAAGGATTTCTGAATATGTTGTTAGATAATTATCTTAAAAGGAGTTGTATTATATTGGTCACTACCCAAGTAGCACTGTCTGATTTTAGAGGACACTTTGATTACCAAATTAGTGTGATGCTTTCCAATGAAAGTGGAACAAAGTCTGGTTCAAACGTTCTGTTACCAGTGGGAAACATGGTGAATTTCCTGATGAGCCATTACTTTTTAGAGAGTTTTATTTTCGGGACACATTTCTAAATGAGTGTATTTCTTCACTCATGGGAGAGATAGGAGGGAGAGATATGCAAGTGCATCACAGTAAACCTGAGTTAGAAAAATATTGAACACCTTAAAACAGCTTGACATGTGCTGGTTGTCCAGGTTGGGTACTCACAATTCTAGCAGAGTGTCACTAATGTGTTGTCATCATAGATTTAAAAGTTTATCAAGTGTCTCCCGAGAAAGCTACTTTTTTGGGGTGCATGTTGGTACCATTTGGGCTGGAGAAGGCAGGCATCTCAGAAGTAAGAGAGAGAGAGAACTATCCTTATAATGACTAAATGGAAGGTGAGTAGATGAAATCAGGGCATGAAAATTTTGTCTTCTGTTTGTTTGCTTTTCTATGTTTTCAATGGTCTGAGCAGATATTATCAGTGGTACTTTGGGATTTTGAGTTAAACTGTAAGAAATGAGTACATAAAGATGGACGTTTAGGAAATAAGATATAGAAAAAGAAAGAGGCTTTCGGCATATCATCAAAATGAATTCTTACCCAGTTTCTTACTTTCAGATTCTTTTGGTTTTCATTTGTAATTAAATTCCAGGTTTAGCTTATCCCAGCTCCATAACTGGCAGCATATTATAAAGAATATACCAGTTGCCAATTTATTTTGCAGCTATTTGGTTTGGAATTACACATGGATTTGTATAAAAGGATTGCTCTCCTTGTGTTCTAGCATGGTCTCAATTCAACTTCAGTTTCACAAACTCTTGGACGGAAAGCAACATCAGGTTTATTTTACTGGGGAAATTTCTTGATTCTTAATAAATAACTAGTAAGATGTTTGGGGAAAATGAAAAGAAACCCGATTCATCTCAAAACATGCAATTTCATGTTTATGTACAAACATATGCCCTGCTAGGAAAAATAATTCAGTGATGATATATTTGCTGTGGTCCACATCTTCAATCAGAAACAAAGAAGTCGTCCTTTGGGTTTGCATCAATTTCTGCATCGTCCCTGAACGAGTTACCCTGCAATTTCTTCCAGTCATTGCAGGGAATCCTGTGATTGAAACTGTCAGGAGTTCTGCGAACGATTATTTTCCATGGCTCCACAGCCCTGCGTTCACTAAGCCAATTTTTCCCCCTAATATTGGATCAGTTCTTTTACATATGAACCACAACTGCCTTACAGGATCCATTTCAGTATTGACCATAAGTTGGAACGAGAGTAAAATAAACTTGTTGCCCCCGTTTCTTCTTTGTATGGAAGTTGGATAAATTTTTCTAAAAGCTTCCTCTCTTAGGAAGAAGGTAGACAATCACACGGTAGAGAATGAACTCTTTACATTCCATTTAATTGGGTAGTGAAGTGTGAGAGGATGTATCCTCACCGTATTAAGAACAGAACATCAAGAGGAAAGCCAGAAAGTGTGAAGTTATGAATGAGGTACACCGTCTGCTGTTTCAGCTGGTTTTCCTCCGGCTGTTCCTCCAAAACATAAAACGTCTATGTCTGACCCATACAGTGCACTGGCAGAAAAAGTGTTGGGTCAGTAAATCTCAGTTTTGGAACAGATTCTCATTTGACAACTGCATCATTTCAGCTCGTTTTAATTCTGTCACTTTTTGCTTCCTCCAGACCAGACGCAGGCCCTTAGATTTCTTACTATTGCCAAAGTCTGTTACTTTTGACCAGACATCATCTGCTGGTTTTCAAAGCACAGCGAGTGACTGCTTACTTGGCTTTTGTAGATCTGGGAAGAAATCCTCTGAGAAGAGAAAACCCTTTTAGGTTTGCATCCATTGTTTGGGGTACGTTAAACAGATAGTATTTCAGAATAACCACAAAGAATGTATGCCTCTATAAGATTTCGGGAATTAAAATATACGTTGGAGCGTAAAGACCCCCTGCTTCCTGAAGGGAAGTGTGTCGGCGAAGGAAAATTTGCATAGAGTTTTTCCTAAAACTAATTATTTTGAAGAAAAATTTCAAACTTTATTGTTACCCATTAGTTTTGAAGTTGGGTTATATGCTTCACAAGGTTTTTAAAAATCACTTGATTTTTTTTGCCTCAAGTAGCAAAATAAGCTAATGTTGTCAACAAAAGACTAGAAAGAAATATGATTGATGAATTCCTAAAGAGTTACCTATAGAATAAACATGGATAAGGTCTCTATGAGTTTGGGGCACCTGGGGGCTCAGTGCTTGAGCTTCTCCCTTTGGCTCAGGGTGTGACCCTGGGATCTGGGATTGAGTCCCACATCAGGTTCCCTGTGGGGAGCCTCCTTCTCCCTCTGACTGTGTCTCTGTCTCTGTCTCTCTCTCTCTCTCTCTTTCTGTGTCTCTCATGAATAAATAAATAAAAATCTTTTTTAAAAAAGAGTCTCTATGAGTTTAACTTTCTAATAAAATTAATTCATCAAAATATATTTTTCAAAAAAAAATATATTTTTCAATTGATATATTATAACTGCAAGTATAATTTTCCACACACAAGATATCTTGATAGAATGTACATCAGAAATATAGCTTTTTTATAACAATAAAATATTTTCAAATGTTCTAGTAAACGTTCCACTTTTAAATAAATGAACCGCATTCCCCATTTTACAGATGGAAAAGTACAAAATATTTCAATGCATTTACCAGGACAAGAGAGTTTTAAGTACAATCAGAGCAACAGAATGTTCCATGAGTCAAAAAAACTCAGAAGTCAGGTTTTCTACTTTCTGGTTCTCAAATGTCTTTGTCTCCCTCTCTTTGTCTCTCTACCTCTGATAAATATATATTTGACTGTCACAGCCATGGGCAAAACGCCTTGGGGGAAAAGCAAAGAGAAAAATCCTATTCCCTCTGCTTTTGCCATTACTTTTATCCACGCTGTCTCCACCTTGCCCACCAGATTTTTTTTCAACATTGAATTAAAGTAGTTGCTACTTGGAAAGACAAATTTATTGTTTTCAGTTGTCAAAATAAGCAAATACATTTCTGTAAATAGAATGGGTTATATTTTAAATGTGTTCTGCTAGGATCCAAGTGACTGTTACAGCAGCTAATTTTCTAGGCAAGACAATACATGACTATTTAGTTAATCTCCGTACCATGACCCTAATATCTGCAGAAGGCTGCTTTGGTTTTAAAGCTGACAGAAACAGCTGCTTTTCTCAATTTGTCAATTAAAGAAAATCGACTGCCATAAAGCAAAAACCGTATTTTGATGAAATACAATTCAAACATCCAGTTGTAACGACCACAATGGAGAGAATAACTATTTTGGCATATACATATTTTGGGGGTGTAGGACTGTCTTTGACAATAAGCAAATATATTCTACAAGCAACTTAGTTATAGGATTTTTGAAATCAAATTATTTCTTTTTAGTATTGCTCTGGTCAAGGTCCTTGCAGGAAATGGATGGGAACATTTCAAAAGAGTTGAATAAGTGAACTCTTTCTGAAGGTGTAGGCAAAGTGTAGTGTAATGGTCAGGAAGAGGAGAAGCCCAGGGCTGGTAAGAGTGAGATGGCAACAAGCCCGGGCCTGAGGGGTAGATGCGGTGCAGTGGTTCCTAAATCACAGAAGTAGGGAGTGCCATATGGAATGGTCCCTGCCCAGGCTGGCTGGCCTTGGGTCCTGGAATCCAGTCAGCCACTGGTGCCAGTGCAATATGTTCCCTCTGCACCCTCTTCTCCTTCTCCTGCCAGTTCTCCCCATTGGTGACGACACCTTAAGCCAGAGGCCGGTGGGCATGTTGGTGTGGTCCTTGTGGGCCATTGTCATGGGCCTTAGTGCAGTGGGGAGGGAGAGAAAAGACTGGATCAGAAGGAGCCAAGAAAGACAAAAAGAACATTTACTTTAGACTCATAGACATGTATACTCCTCAATAATTTGAAATTGCTCATGTAATGGTTTCTTTTGGTGTACAGAGACATCCAAGATTGATACGAAGCCTCATTTTTTTTATATAAAATTTGCTACATACTCTCCTGAGAAATTGACATCTACTAACCCATTAACTCTTCCCTAGAAATCATGCTTTATTATCCCCGTTTGGCAGATGGAGAAACTGAGGCACTAGGTAGTTAGGTCAGATTTCACAGCTGGGTTGTCTAGCCAGAACTCAGAACTATCACCTAATAAATCCAGGTCATGCTATGAAGCAGTTGCCAAATTCCTGTGATTATTCCTTTAATCTAAGTGGAATAATTCACAATATTATCTGTGCAGTTCAAAATATTATCTGCATTTTCATTCACTGTTAGAAATTCCTATGCACATTAACACAAGGTTAACAATACCTAAAATGCAATATATTTTTATTCAACAAAGATTGTTAATTATCTTTTATGTACCAGAGTTTCCACTAGCTCCTATGATTAAAAAAAGAAATTCAGTTCTGTGAGGTTTCATGATGTCCACAAGACAGCAGATCAGAAAATCCGACTGAAAATATAGGTTGAGGTCAGATAATTAAAGAATTATACCCTGTCAAAAAGAATCGATATGAATCATGGAAAGATTTTAACTAGGATAGATGGAGATCAAATTTGCATTTTAGAACCATTATTTTGATGGCAGTGTGAAGGATTAACCGAAGTAGAAAGAGGAAGGTATTTTACAAAGCTCTTGGAATCATCCGGAAAAGAGCTGTAAAGGCCTAGAGTCGAATGAAAAAAAAAATGATTTAGTACTGATATCAAATATGACAAAAGCCTTACTCCTTTCCCTTTTTATATCCCCTCTCCCCCCCCACCACACATACAATTTTCTACCATATGCTGCCTTAAAAGTTTGTGTGTGTGTGTTTGCGTGTGTGTGTTGTTTTTGTTTTTAGTTTTTATATCCCCAAGCTTTACAAAGTTTGGAAATTGGCCTCTGGTGCCTATAGTGACCATAGACCTTTCTTGGATCCATGAAAGGAAAAGACAAATCATCCCTTGATAAATACACTTGGTCAAGGCCCTTGGTGAGCGCCGTCTATTTGGGAGTCTATCCAGGGGCTACCACAGCAAAATGGGAACCTAAAACAAATGATCAAACCTGTCGGCATAGTTTGATCTTTGCAATCTTTTATGTTAAAATTTTTAAGATGACTTATAAATCCATTCTGTGAAGGCAGCTTTGCTCTAGTCAAGTACACCCAAACTGAATTTCCGTTATTTCCACCATCTGCCTTCTTGAATAGTCACAAAATAAGAGGTTTTACTTAAATATAAAATTGATCATAAGAAAAGTATTTTTTTAGAAAAAAAAAAGTCTTTTCTATAAAATGGAGGCTGTTTTCTGTATTTTCATTTTCAATAAAATAATCTTTCATGCAAAACACATGCTCCTTTTATATTACCTACACAATTCCTGAAAAGTCATGATTTGGTGCAAAACACAGAAGTTGTTGCAGAAACTCGGTATACTTATTTCATGTGTTAATTTCCACTATTGCTCTGTTTTAAAGGGTGCTTTCAAAAATAGAGTCCGAAATCATTTAGAGTATTACCTTTCTTTCACATCACAACACAATATGTTTGAACAAGAAGCAATGTGAAAACAAATGGATCAAAGGGCCAAATAACAGTAATAAAAACACCCGCTGCACTCAATTTATCATGTGACTAAGCAAGTTTTGTGTAGTGAGAGTGTTTAGAAAGAATAAAGATATAAATCTTCTTACTATGCAAGAACAGCTGAGCGCTACCCCATACAGCCCAAATCAGTTCATATTGATTGAAAATGAGCCCTATACCTTGCTGAACACATGAATGTTTCGCACAAGGAAAACTATTCCAGAAGCCCACCTATATAATGACTTGCCCGTTCACTGAAGAGAGAAACAAAAGCAGGAACATCCTTCGATGTGATTCCGTAAAGAATGAGCCCTGGCTCTGGCTTGTCATGTAGCCATTTCTGTACAGGATACATAAAAACAGTAAGGATGGATTCTATACTAACTACGGGGTGCTTACTTTCCTTCCACGATAATTGTCTTAATGCCTGTTTTAATCAGTATTAACTACCAGCAATAACATGCTTTTAATTATGTTTTAAACGAGTCCTTTATTGGGCTATTTGGGGAAGCAAATTAGTCAAAGGAACTGTTAATCAAAAATGTGTTACTGGCACAAAATAAATGTTCATTTAAGGAGCCATTCGAAATAAACCTGGCTCATTGCCTCTGACAACCTGCAAGGACACCAGGGTCTCCTGAGGATAACTCCTTCAGTACTTGCCTGGATACGCCTTGCTGCTCAGAAGTTATAAGGAGAAACATTAAGCAGTTTAGGTCATCCATCAGCTAACTTTTACTACTGTTCTCAAGAAAATGAGCCTCCTAGGAACTTCACAGCAGATCTATTCGTTCATTAGCTAAGTAATATTGAGAGAGATGTTCCTGTCACTGTGAATAGAGAAATCTATTGCACTGAATTTTAGTGGTATCCCTTTTGTCTGTGAGCTGTCTTTGCAAATTCCAAGGTATTTAGGCTGAAAAACTAGCATAATTATCTCTGAACATTTTTCGTATATATTCATTTCCTTTTATTGAACGATCTCTGGCCGGGATGTACCACTAGGCAAGATTATATATTTTATGTTACTCTACAGCCTTAGGACTGGGCTTTCTCACTATTATCCTCTATTAGCAACATGCAAATGGAAATATAACTTTGGAAAAGATCTCAGAGCCATTGTTTTGATGGTTTAACTCCTCAGTGTTTTTTGTTTGTCTGTTTTGTTTTTTTTTGTTGTTTTTTATGATAGGCACACAGTGAGAGAGAGAGGCAGAGACACAGGCAGAGGGAGAAGCAGGCTCCATGCACCGGGAGCCCGATGTGGGATTCGATCCCGAGTCTCCAGGATCGCGCCCTGGGCCAAAGGCAGGCGCCAAACCACTGCGCCACCCAGGGATCCCTAACTCCTCAGTTTTAAAGTAACTATGTGATGATGCTAACTAGACCTATGGCGGTGATCGCATTTTGTGATATATAAAATACCACATCATTATGTCGTACCCCTGAAACGAATATAATGTGAATGACAATTATCCCTCAATAAAAAAACCGTGTGAAAAATATGCCATTTTAAGATGTATGTATATTCATATTTTGGCTGTTATTTGTTTTTAATTCAAGTATAATTGATACACAATGCCCTACTGGTTTCAAGTGTCCATCATAATGACATGTATCCTAACAGTATTTATGTATATAATAAATAATCAATAATTAATAATGCCGTTCACCATAATGATGACATCATGGTGATTCAATATTTTTATGCACTATGAAGTGATCCCCACGATAAGTCTAGTTAGCATCTGACACCATACAAAGTTGTTATAATATTATTGGCTGTATTCTCTGTGCTGAACATATATCCTCATGTCTGACTTATTTTATATTTGGGAGTTTATACCTCTTAACCCAGGTCCTTTGGTAACGGACAGTCTTTTTTCCTGTATCTATGAGTCTGTTTCTGTTTTCTTTTTTAGATTCCACGTACAAATAAAATCATATGATATTTGTTTTTCTCTGTCTTACTTCACTTAGCATAGGCTCATCTGTGTTGTTGCAAAGGGCAAGACTTTAATTCTTTTTTATGGCCAAGTAATATCCCTGTGTGTGTGTGTGTGTGTGCATGAGTGTGTATCCCATCTTCTTTATCCATTCATCTATGAACAGTCACACTTAGGCTGCTTCCATATGTTGGTTCTTGTAAATAATGCTGCAATGAACTTGGGGGTACAGATATCTTTCCAAATCATGTTTTTTATTTTCTGCAGATAAAAACCCAGAACTGGGGGATCCCTGGGTGGCTCAGTGGTTTAGCGCCTGCCTTTGGCTCAGGGCGTGATCCTGGAGTCCCAGGATTGAGTCCCACATCAGGCTCTCAGCATGGAGCCTGCTTCTCCCTCTGCCTCTCTCTCTCTCTCTCTCTCTCTATGTCTATCATGAATAAATAAATAAAATCTTAAAAAAAAAAAACAGAAGTGGAATTGCTGGATCATAAAGAAGTTCTATTTTTAATTTTTGGAGGAATCCCCATATTATTTTCCATAGTGGCTGTGACAACTTACATTCCCAACAGTGTACAAGGGATTTCTTTTTTCCATATTCTTACCAGTGTTTGTTCTATTTTAGTCTTTGATTGTAGCCAATCTGACAGGTGTGAGGTGGTATCACTTGTGCTGTTGATTATCCTTACCCTGATGATTTGTGATGCTGGGCATCTTTTTGTTTTTGTGTTGGCCACATGGATGTCTTCCTTGTTTGTTGATATCAAGTTGAGTAAGTTCTTTATCTATTTTAGATATTAATCCCTTTTCAGCTGTATGATTTGCACACATCATTTCCCACTCAATATATATAGCCTTTTTGTTTTGTCGATGGTTTCATTCACTGTGCAAAAGCTTTTTAGTTTGATGTAATCCCATTTGTTTATCTTAGCTTTTGCTGTCCTTGCCTGAGAGAACTGATCCAAAAAAAATTTTAAGACTAATGTCTTCCTGCCTCAGTTTTCTTATAGGAGTTCAATGATTTCAGGTCTTATATTCAAGTCTTTAACTGATTTTGAGCTTATTTTTGTATGTGGTATAACATATTTTGTATGAGGTCCAGTTTCATTCTTTTGAATATAGCTGTCTAGTTTTCCCAGCACCATTTTGGAGACACTGTCTTTTTCCCCTTTGAATATTATTGCCTCCTTTGTCATAGATTAATTGACCATATATGTGTAGTTTTATTTATGGGCTCTCTGTCAATTCGATTGACCTATGTGTGTTTTCATGTCATAGCCATACTGCTTTGATTATTATAGCTTTGTAATACATTTTGAAATCAGGGAGCATGATACCTCCAGCTTTGCTCTTCTTTCTCAAGATTGCTTTGGCTATTTGGGGTCTTTTGTTCTTCCATACAGATTTTAGGATTCTTTGTTCAGCTATGTGAAAATGCCATTGGTATTTTGATAAGGACTGCACTGAATCTATAGATTGTTTTGGGTAGTATGAAAATTTTAATAATATTCTTTTAACCCATGAGTGTAGAATATCTACTTATTTCTGTCATCTTCAATTTCTTTCGTTGTTGTCTTCCAGTTTTCAGAGTACAGGTCTCTTACTTCCTTTGTTAAATTAGTTTCTAGGTATTTTATTTTCTGATATAATCATAAATGGGCTATTTTCTTAATTTTTTCTGCTACTTCATCATTAGTGTATAGAAATACAACTGATTTCTTAATTTTTTTTCTGCTGCTTCATCATTAGTGTATAGAAATACTACTGATTTCTGTACACTAATTTTGCATCCTGCAATTCTACTGTTCATTTATTACTTCTAATGTTTTTTTTTTTTTTTTTTTTTTTTGGTGGAATCTTCTGGGTTTTCTATGTATAGTATCATGTCATCTGCAAGTAGTGAGTATTTTACTTCTTCCTCTCTGTGACCTTAGGATATTGTTTATAATTTACCATTCTTTTCCATCCTCCATGTTAACTCCAGGAGTTAAAATCTTTATTATGTAACATACTGGCTGTGATTTGTTATCATAACAACCCTGAGGGTACCAGTCTAGTCCAGCTTCTTATTATAAAGGACTTTTTTGCTGACTTGGCCATACATTACTTTCTTATACCTTACATCTATATAGCATTTTACTCATAAAACTCCATGATGCACATTTGATTATTCTTTATTTTATTATTGGTATTATTGTTAAGGCAACTTAATAAAAGATCACATAATTATTAAATATGAAAGCCTAATTTTAAATATAGACTTTCTTGGGCACCTGGATGGCTCAGTTGGTTAAACATCTGCCTTCAGCTCAGGTCTTGATCCCAGTCCTGGGATGGAGCCCCTTGCATCTGGCTCCCTGGTTCTCCCTCTGCTCCTTCCTCCTCCTGCTTATGCTTTCTTTCTCTCTCAGATAAACAAATAAAATCTTTTAAAAATTAAACAAATATAGACTTTCTTATCCATTTTTTTTGTTTAGTTTAGTTTTTTTTTTCCACTAGTAGAGTTCTCTTCAGTTGTGGCTCTCACAAAATTTGAACATTATAGAAAATAAATGAAGCAAAGGCTCTCTTTTACAAGCCTGGACTCCATTTATTAACTTGCTAATGTTGTATTATGAATTTGAGTGCTTTAAAAATTATTTATGTATATAATGGACAACTCATATATCAAAGAATTATATACTTAATCTGTATCATAAGATATTTTAATAAAAATACTTTTCAATTTAAGTTATGTCAATTTAAATCTTGCCCTCTATTGACTAATTGCTGTCATAAAGAGGTTCTCCTATCATAAGATTTTCCTAATAGTATAACTCATTTGAAACTCTTCTCCCAGAAGGCTATATTCAGACATGAAAGGAGGACAGAAACTCAGGTCAGATAGGGGACAAATATGAGAACCTAATCAGAAAAACCCTATTTATTTTTTCTTATTGTTTTCATTGGATCCAATTCTGACTTGCCCATGCACATTCCCGCCATTGTCCCTCTCTCAGAGCTGTCAAAAACAGTGAAGGCTTCTTCCCATTCCTTTTGTAGCAAACCATGTATGAGGAAAGGTGGAATGAGAAGTTGAGTTATATTACTGGTATCATGTAGCTGCTCGATTAACACTTGGTACTTGGCTCAATATGGAAGAGAATTAAGAATGGAAGGTCTGGTGCATCATGGGTGAATTGGGCAATCCTTATTTTATTGATTCCCACTAAATTCTATTGCTATGCATCCAGTTGAAAAAAAAAAGTGTTTAATTATTAAACATTAGAAGTTTAATTTGACATTAAACTCCATTTTATGTAATTTGGAATGACTCTGTTTTACCATGTATATAAACTCTTTAAAACATCTTCTCAAAGTTAAATGTTTTACTAAAACTGAGATGTACTGGTAGTTTCTTATTATGAATTATTTAATTTTGATTTTTATAAAAGACTCATAAACATTTCAATATTATCTTTTCTTTGATATTTAAAAACTGATTACTTTTTGGAAGAATATTTACCTATATCAACAATAATGTTAGAGTTGTTTAAAAGTGGATCTTGGCATTATAATGGAAACTGGCCACTTTACATTTCAATTGATCATTTTCCTCATTAAGTGTTATTTACATTGGTGCCTCTCCAAGGATTGTCATGTTGTTCAAGCCACAGGAAGAGATTACTTCTGAACCCATTCCATAGCTCAAGGAATTTTCAGGTAACAATACAACCTTAGTTTACCAGTCTTAGACTTCTAGAACTGCAAAAATGAGATCTTTGCAATATAAAGTAATTTCCAGCCTCTCTATCTATATCATCAGGAGGATTTGTTTCAACCAGCACTCATGGTATCTTTCTTTGGTTTTAAACTTCAATCTTTTCCTTCCCTTAATTGAGGGTACAGAGTTAAAGAGTCTACACTGGAGGCATAAAATGGGAAAACCAGTGACTACCCTCATCCTAAGGATGTCTTAAATAGAATGACCCAATATCCATTTTCATAGCCAGGTTGGAACAAAGTCTTATTTGGGAGTTTTTAAAATCAAAATAACTTTAGTTTTAAAAAAACTTTTTAGTTTTTTAGTCAGCTTCAGTTTTCAAAATTAGATGTTTTGGCCCTTCTTCATGTTACTAACAATGGACCCTGATGTAATAGAAATTCCTTTGTGAAAATCTTACACCAGAAAAATTTTTAGGCTTAGGATTTAATTTTTTAATCTTAATGCTATTATTTGAATAATAGTTTTGGATTAACATGTATGGTTTTGGTGCTGTAAAAAACTGAATTTAACTCTCAGGTTTAGGGTTATTTCAGGAATTCTCAAGAAGGGGTGATATTGCCTAGAAGGGATGATAGATATTTTGGGGTTGAAAAAAACTTTGTTTATTTTAATGTATAAAGCACAGATATACATACAGTGTGTAATATATAGCACATACATGGAAATGTCATAGGAGAATTAGATAAAATTATTAGATTTTTAAAAGTAGTAATAATTAACACAATGTGCTATTCCAAAGCATTCGAAGATCAGAGAAAGTCAACATAGGACAAGTTTTAGAACTATTAAATTTCCAGTTGCTGTAGTTTATAAATAATGTATTGTGTTTTATAAAGTAATGGAACCATTACTTAAACTTCCTTTATTTTAAATTATTCCTTGATGTTATGTTCCAAGAAGAGAAAGATATCTACTAATTCTAAATTATCCATGAATATCTGCTTATTTCCTCCTATGGAACATGAAGGTATAAGTGAGACATTGAGCCACTGTTAAGTGTTTTGCTCTTATCCTAGATACCTTTTTTATTGAGATATAATTGACATGTAACATTGTATAGGTTTATGGTGTAAAATGTGTTAACTCCATAGTATTTACACAATGCAATATGGTTACCACCTTAGTGTTACCTAACAGCTCATCATGTCACATAATTGTCATTTTTGTAGTGAGAACACTTATGATCTAGTCTCTTACTAACTCTGAAGCTGCAAGTCAGTATTGTTGATTATAATCCCTATGCTGTGCATTAGATCTCCATGATTTATTTATCTACTAGTTGCAAGTTTGTACCCTTAAACATCTCCTCAGTTCTCCCACCCTCCAGTTCCTGGCAACCACCATTCTCTGTTTTTATGTTTAGCTTTTTTAAGATTTGACCTATTTAGTAATATCATCCAATATTTGTATTTCTCTGTCTCACTTATCTCATTCAGCATAATGCTTACACAGTTGACCTGTGTTGTTGTAAATGACAGGATTTCCTTCTTTTTCATGATTGAATAATACCACATCCCATTGTGTGTGTGCGTGTGTATGTGCGTGTGTGTGTGCGTGTGTGTGTGTCTCCCATGTTCTTTATCTATTCATCTGTTGACAGATACGTACGTTGTTTCCATATCTTAGCTATTGTAAATAACATTGCAATAAATATGGGAGTGCAGGCATCTCTTTGCTATTCTATTCTCGTTTCCTTTAGATATACCTGGAAGTGGAATGGATGGATCATATTGTAGTTCTATTTTCATTTTAATTTTTTGATTTTTTAAAATTTGAGTATAGCTGATATACAGTGCTACATTAGTTTCGGCTGTACAACATAGTGATTCAACTCTATACCTTATGCCATGCTCAAGCATAGCTATGATCTGTCACCACACAACATTTTATAATATTACTGACTACATAACATTATTGACTACAATTCTGCTGCTGTGTCTTTTATTCCCATGACTTATTCATTCCATAGTTGAAAGTCTGTATCTCCCATTCCCTTTACCCATTTTGCTTATCCCTCCATCCCATCCCCTCTGGAAATCATCAATTTGTTCTCTGTTATTTCCAGGTCTGATTTTGTTTTTCATTTGTTACTACTACTAATTCTACATATTTATCTCACAATATTTAAGCTTCTATGGCCTCTAAGTATAACCAAATTTCTGAGAGTAAAAAAAAAAAAAAAAAAACAATTAAGGAAAAAGAATCCATATATCACTTTGGAAAGATCACCAACACTTATCCTAAGTCTAGGTATGAAATAGCTTTGAATTCCAATCTAAAATAATAAAAAGCAAAATCAAGAATGTATTAATCTATATTTAAGAGAAACATCAATACAAATAGTAACACAAAATATAATATAAAGTGCTATAATTTCTCACAATTTCTATTGTGAGAGTTAAGGAATGAGTTATAGGAAAACACTTCAAACTTATCACATCAAAAACATTTACAATGTTTTCATAATAAAACTGATTTGAGGAAATACCACGTTGGGTGGGGAATGATTCAGAATAAAACAACATAATGTTTCTATTCTTTGTCCATCCTTAAAATATCCAAGAGCAGCATGGTTGTGGATAGAATATTTTAACTCACAAAAATATGAGAAGTGCAGGTTATGTAATCACCACTAACTCTATACATGCATAGTTACCATATTAGTAGAATAATATTAAATATAGTAATCAAGACTAAAAATAATCAGAAGCTTTCAATTTAATATGTTTCTATTTAATCTTAAAAAAGCAAAGAATAAAAATTATATATATATATGTATATATATTTTTTTTTAGATTTAGTCACTTAGAAACTCAGTCTAGGATATACCATAGTTATTAGGGATTACAGAAGGTCTCAGGGTGCCTGGGTGGCTCAGTTGTTTAAGCATCTGCCTTTACTCAGGTCGTGACCCCAGGGTGCTAGGACAGAACCCCATGTCTGTCTCCCTGCTCAGCAGGGAGTCTGCTTCTCCCTCTGCCCCGCCTCTCACTGCCCCTCCTCCCACTCCTGCTCTCTCTTTCTCTTTGAAAATCTTAAAAAAGTCTCTAATCTTTTTTTTTATCTTTTATATATATATAAGACAACACACACATATATGCTGATTATATGCCATATATGCTAATTTTCTTCCTCACGCTCTCCCTCCATACATATATATAATATGTATAAACGCATACCTCATACATATTATGGGTTCAGTTCCAGAACACTACAATAAAGCAAACATTGCAATAAAATGAGTTGAATGAATTTTCTGTTTCCCCAGTGCACATAAAATTTATGTTTACACCACACTGTAGTCTATTAAGTATGCAATAGCATTGTGTCTAAAAACCAATGAACATATCTTATTGAAAAATACTTTATTACTAAAAAATGTGAACCATCATCTGAGCGTTCACCAAGTTGGAATCTTTTTGCTGGTGGGGAATCTTAGCCTCGATGTTGATGGCAGCTGACTGATCAAGGGGGTGGTTACTGAAGATTGGGGTGGCTGTGGCCATCTCTTAAAATAAGAAAATTAAGTCATCCATATCAATTAACACTTCCTTTCATGAATGATATCTTTCTGTAGTAGGCATTGTGATTGAGAGCATTTTACCCACAGTAGAGCTTCTTTCAAAATTGGAGTCACTGCTCTTAAATTCTGCTACTGATTTATCAACTAAATTTATATAATATTCTAAATCTTTTGTTGTTACTTCAACAACCTACAACATCCTCACCAGGAGTAGTTTCCACCTCAACAAACTGCTTTCTTGACTCATCCATAAGAAACAACTTATTCATTCGTTTAGGTTTTATCATGAGATTGCAGCTATGCAAATATAATAATGAAAAAGTATGAAGTATTACAAGAATTACCAGAATATGACAGAGATATGAAGTGAGTAAATATTGTAGGAAAATGGTGCCTGTACTTGTTCAACACAGGATTGCCACAAACCTTCAATTTGTAAAAAAAAAAAAAACAAAAAAAAAACAATGCAGTATCTGTGAAGTGCAATAAAATGAGGTATGCTGGTATATACTGTGCATATTGCATTTATGTATATAGAACATGGATCATATCAGTAATATATATACTATATATTATACATAGACATGTACACACACATATAGAGAGAGTTGGCATTCCTAAATCATCACCATAAGGTACCCACGGATATTTCCTTATATTCATATTATCCTAGTGTCATTCCAAAGCAGTAATATAATTAACATATTATTTAAAAATTAGGAACAATACATACTATATCTATACACTAAAAGAAAAATTAAAAAGAGGTGATTGGGAGAAAGCAAACATTCAATTTCTTAAAGATTGCAATGACTGGGATGCCTGCGTGGCTCAGAGGTTGAGCATCTGCCTTTAGTTTAGGGCATGATCCCAGGGTCCAGGGATCAAGTCCCACATCAGGGTCCCCACAGGGAGTCTGCTTCTCCCTCTGCCTATGTCTCTGCCTCTCATAAATAAGTGAATAAAATCTTTAAAAAAGACTGCAATGATCAAAGGTCAATTTGTCTTTTAAAATATCAAATCCTATATATAAAACTCTGTTTAAAACCTAAAAATTAGGGAAAATGTATGGTTCTCTCCTGAATTTTCTTTTTTTTTTTTTTTTAAGATTATATTTACTTGTTCATGAGAGACACACAGAGAGAGTTAGAGACACAGGCAAAGGGAGAAGCAGGTTCCCTTTGGGGAGCCTGATGCAGGACTTGATCCCAGGACCCCAGGATCACACCCTGAGCCTAAGGCGGATGCTCAACCACTGAGTCACCCAGGTGATCCTCTCCTGAATTTTCCTTAAAAAAAAATCTAAAATGTTGCATGTTAAATATGTTGCACCATCTTATGTAACAAAACATAAAACATTTAAAATTGGGAGGAGGAAAGCCCCTTATAAGATCAAGAATTTATAAGATGAAAAATTCAGGGCTCAATTTCACAACCCAGAGACCATGACCTGAGCCAAAATCAAGACTCAGACACTTAACCAACTGAGCCACCCAAGCACTCCTATATTATTATTTTTAAAATTTTATTCCTATGGGGATATGTGATCAGTTGATTAAGTTTTCATAGTCCCTGATTAGGTCAATGATTTCCAGATAACCCAACCGTTAAAATGAAATCATGAGTAGGCTAAGTAGGAAACCGACTCACTATGCTATAGACCATAGCCATGCCATGTGAGAAGCAATGACAAGTTTATTCCAACCTAAGTGGTGTCCTATCAAATTATGTATTATTTAGTAAATTCTCTGCCTCAAGCACTGTTTTTGTGTTTAAATCACATTCTAGGTCTTGTTATCATCTTATCTTATGTAAATACCAGGATACTCAGTAATACTTAATTGAATTATATAATTTTTTGATAAAATTAAAATAATTTCCAAATTCAAATACTTTTTAAGATCTTGTTCTGAGCAAAAAAATATACAAGAAATTAATAGAAAACTAATTATTAGGAAGATTCTACTTATTTAATTTATCCCACTGTGAACTGAAACTTTCTATGGGACTGGCTTAACTTTTTTTTATGATTTTATTTTTATTCATGAGAGACACACAGAGAGAGAGAGAGAGAGAGGCAGAGACACAGGCAGAGGGAGAAGCAGGCTCTCTGTAAGGAGCCTGACGTGGGACTCCATCCCGGGACCCAGGGTCATGCCTTGAGCCAAAGGCAGATGCTCAACCGTTGAGCCATCCAGGCGTCCCAACTAGCTTAACTTCTGAAGCAAAATAAAGGTATTAGGGAGGGATGATGAGGTAGAAATTGGTTTCTGCAATATACTAAAAACAAAACCAAAGTTATTATTTTTGCACCTTTTTAATTTTCTTCAAAAATAAAAAAAAAGAATTGTATCTTCATTATGGTAATCTCCATTTTGTTCCTCTTTATTTGTATTTAGCTGCAGTCAAAAGCAACCCTAATATAAATTTTTTGATCACATGATGCATTCACATGATTATTTTGACACCAGTTTCCTCATTTAGAAAATAAGTGTCTGGCCTAAATTATCTCCTTATCTCCTTTAAGTCTATATTGATGCAAGCTTTATATCATCTTTAAATACAAGATAGTCACCTGAAAAAAAAAATACATTACTTTTCATCCCTCCATACACACTGTTAAGAAGAACGTAAAATGTACCAAGTCCATTTCGTCAGGAATGGAATTGAAGAGTCTAAACAGATCAAACATTCGATGAATTTTGAAAAATTTAAAGCAGATAAGCATATTACTCTAGAATAAGCCAGAGTTGAAAAAAGCTGAGATTCACACAAGAGAAAGCTGCAGCAAAGATGACAATGTGACCACTGGCAAGAAAGAAATGTATGTCCAAGCAAGGTGGTGACTTGACCTTCTAAGATGGGAGACACTTGAACTTGTTTAATTATTGATGGGGAGGATCCAGGGGCAGTAGTATGCTCAAATAAACAGAATACAAATTGAAACCCATTTGAGGTCAATGCTAAGAAGCTTATGGTGCCACTGATACATTCTGTTACACAAATTTCTCCACTTATGGTTAGGCACTCAGAAATGGGTGCAGAAAACAGAGATAGCAGGGATCATCCAGGTTTGAATTTTCCCTAAGTGTGATAAAGAGACAGAAGGTGGTTATTGGCAATAATGTTCTTAAAATGATGGATCATGAGGCTAAAGTGACATAAAGGTATGAAGACAGAAAGATAGGAAGAAAGGGAGAAAAAGAGACCTGATGAATTTGGACAAAACAAAAAAGTATATGAATTGGAGTTTTTTAGTGTGTCATTGAAGAATATACTTGCAGAGTAATTGAAAATTCTACTAAGAAGCCTCCATCACACAACCAAGTACGAAGGGAAATTAGTAGTTTCAAATATGCAACAAGTTGGAAATAGTACTCTAGTACATCTTTGCTAAAAAATTTATTTGATGTCCTCCAATAAATGAACAAGGAATCTACAGAAGTCAATATCATAGGATGTAGGATTAATGGAATTCACCCAGAAATATAAAAGAATTCCCAGCTGCACAGTTTGGCCACAGGTCTGAAATATAATCAATATAAATGAGAACAGGAAGCCAGGAGGTTCTTTGTTGGATGTTTTCATAAAGTAAGAAAAACTTAAAAAAAAAAAAAGTATGATTAAGAATCTGGAATAAAAAAAAAGAATCTGGATATTCTTGATTATATAATGAGGAAGGCAACTTTCTTGTCTAAAAAAAAAAAAAATTACAAAGAAGCTGATTAAAATTGCAGGCAAAACAATTTCCCAAGATGAATCGAATAGGAGTAAGATGAAGATATAGCACATTTTAAACATTTAATATATACTACTTGATTCTTCACTGAATAATGTGTAAAACAATAATATAAATAATGTATGTACTTTTTTGAGATCGATGAAGTTAAAGAGTAACAAAATAATATATACGGTATAAGATTTGACAGTGTAAAGTAGCATATATAATTGAAATGTACCTGGGGTGAAAAGGAGAGTATGGGTAGATAGATGAGATTGTTATAAAAAACATTTAAAAAGAACAGAGGTTTTATTTATGATTTAAATATAGTTATTAGAAGAATAAAAAATAGACAAAATAAACTTGAAGTAATGAAGTAATGAAAGTAGGAAGTAATATATTTCATGTCACTTCCTCATCTTCTATAACATGATCACCTACATTTCAAAGGTCAAAAACTAACATGTAGAATTATTATTATTATTTTGAGATTTTATTTATTTATTCATGAGAGACACAGAGAGAGAGGCAGAGACACAGGCAGAGGGAGAAGCAGGCTCCATGCAGGGAGCCCAATGCAGGACTCGATCCCAGGACCCCAGGATCACATCCTGGGCTGAAGGCAGATGCTAAACTGCTGAGCCACCCTGGGATCCCCTAGAATTATTTTTTGTAACTGACAGAATAAGAACTAAAAACACAATACAGAAAAGGAGACAAGGTCTGACACTGAATCTTACTTTCAATTACTAATTTTTTTTGGGGGGGGGGGTCTTTGGGCATGTGTTTATAATCTCTTTATTTTCACTCAAATAAAAAGATAACATACTCTTTTTTCGTTTTTCTGGTTCCTTGAAACATTTTCTCTCCATTTTAGTTTATTGCAACCCATTCTTTCCGCTACCCTCCTACAAACACCACCCGAAACTTAGAGGTAGAAAATGGAATGACTGAGTACTTGCCCAATGGTTTAAGTTATGCTAAAGTTCCACATTAAAGAATAATCGCCCATTTTGCTCTAGATACAATACACAGGGTAAAACTGTGTTTCACAAATCCTTAAAGAACCGGGCTCTAACTGCTTTTGAGACTGGATTCCAGACAAGGTTCCCTTAAAATATTATGATTAGCTATGCCACTGGCAGGTTCCCAATTCCATCCTCAGGGAGTTAGACACAGGATGTCTCCCGTGAAGGACTCTCATGACTGCATTCATCAGCATTCTCCACAGAAACAGAACATACATAGGATGTATGTATATATAAACGTGTGTTTGTGTGTGAAAAATGTGAATGTGTGAAAAATGAGAGTAAGAGTGAGAGAGACAGACAAGACAGAAAAAGAGAAGTTGATTTACATGAAGCAATTGGCTCCTATGATTTTGAAGGATGGCAAGTCCAAAATCTGCAGGACGGGATAGTCAGGCTGAAGACCCATGCAACCATGATGTTTCTGCTTGAGTAGAAGGCAGCCTGGAAGCAGAATTCCTTCTTCCCTGGGGGACCTGTCTTTTTTTTCCATAAGGCCCTCAACAGATTGGATAAGGCCCACCCACATTATAGGAGGTGATCTGCTTTCCTCGATGTCTATTGATTTAAATGTTAATCTCATCTAAAATATATTTTCACAGTGACATCTACACTGGTGTTGGACCAGATACCTGGGTACCGTGGCTTGGCCCAGTTGACATAGAAGTTAACCATCACAATGACAATTATTACATACAACTACTTTCAAATTCTCATTAAGATATCTACCATAAAAGATACAAACCAAGAGATAAATTAATTATTGCAAATAGGGCACTGAATTTCAGCAATTATCACAGCACTAAAGTACCACAAACATGCAACTGGCATAAGTCTTGCTCCTGGATCTCAAAAGAATATATATATATTTTTTTCTTTATCCACAAAAATTATATTAGGCCCACTTCTCAAGGCTTCTGAATAAATTTGTAAAGGCTATTTGAAAATGAGCGAAATGAACAAATGGAAATTTGTCCCACTTTTTATTTCTTGCTGTGACTTTTATAAGGTTCCCATGCTTGGTTTCTCAATCTGTTTCCTCTATCCTGTGTAAGAAATTAGCTAGTAAAACTCTGCACTTAGATCAATTCTACCTTTGGACTTTATCTGTTTCTATATAATGCCATTTTGGAGTGTATATACTTAAAATAATTGTGGTATAGTTTAACTAACACACTTTTCTAACTTCCATTGTACAAATAAATTTTCACTGTAAAAATTTTACTTCTTAATGTGAATGAGCAAAACTATTCCAGCAATAAGTGGCTATTACTTTTTATCCATCTGGTAGTAAATCTGACAAAAGTTCCCACTGACCTGCCAGCTTTGTTTTATGTGCTAACACTGAAGCAGAGTTTGATTAGAGATTCTCATTTACTTACTCTCATTGCTGACTTCTGTGTACAGTTAAACGGATGCCATGTTCTGATTCTGGCTCAAGGGACTATAAGTTTTAGGGGAGTAAAAGAGAGAAAAATATATGTGCACACAATGTATGCACATTCTGTGATGTGCATGAAATATATGTGTAACTATATATGCTTCTTGTAGAAGTTATATACATTTATACACACACATTAGTGGAAAAACTCCACTGTTCCAAATGATCAAGAAAATACGATATTAGTATATAAATCTCTGTATATAGGGAGAAAAAATAGAAGAGGCACCCCATCAGGTTTCTAATCTGTGGATGATTTATAATTTAGGAGATAAAATTATTCAGTGAAACATTTATAAAAGGTGGAAGTTTGCAGAAAATACACAAATTATCTTGCTGGAACCATTCATCTTTCAGCCAAGGATTCTAAAGCTTATAAAAGTTGCATGATTTGTCCATGATCATACATGGATTCAGTGGCAGGATTGAAAGTAGTGGCCCATTTTCTTGAAGATTAGTTCAGATCCACATTCCTATTCTGCTGAAACTCAATTTTCCTATTATGCTTCATACTTGGGAGACTTTTTGTGCAAAGGGAATTAGAATAATTCTCGAAGAATTTGGGAGGAAAGAAGAAACTGTCTCCATAAGAACAGATACGATTTTTGTTTTATTCTTTAAGAATAAAAAAAAAAAGATCAGTCAGATATATGACATAATTAATAAAAACTAGTGAAATCACATGAGACATAACAAATAGGAAATATTCAAGTGGAACAATTAAAGCAAATCTTTTGTTTGTGTTGCCTGTTCCATTGTGTTACAGAGACAGTAATGCACGTTCTGACTCACAAAATGATGATATCATCCAGTGTCCTGAACAAAAGTCAGTTCTTCCACGAGAGGCATGAAATTTGAGGTTCTACAGCCAAAAAGTTAGTTTAAAAAGGTAGATATTATGCAGAAAGTTAAAAATGTTATACTATCATTCAAGAAATGTACCTTATTTTTAAGTTCTGAAAAAAAAACTTTCAGGAATGACTTAATAATTATAGTTTCAAGTGGACCAAGGGCCCTCCTGAAGAAAAAGGGTGACCAGCTATCTTCTAAGACTGTATATCTTAGAAGATATATCTATCTATCTATATATAGGATGTGTAGTTTTATGAAAATATAACATAATAAAACATGTTTAAGCAATACCATGAGGACTTTGTCAGTTACACAAAAGACACCAGTAACAGTAATGTTTATTAGATCAAGTATTCAGAGAAGAAAAACAACTCTTCCAAGCTCTTCAAAATTGGAAGAGAATTGAAAAATTGGGAGAGAATCTTAATATAAGGTGAATTAAATGGGGTCTACTTAATGGTATGAAAGATGCCTCAAGATCCTTTTGATTGTATGACCGTGCCATATTTGAATGGTATTATGTCTCAAGAAATGCTTTTCCAAGGTCTCAAATGGAAATTGAACTTTGTATGAACTGAGACAAATTATTAAACTTCTTGGGTCTCAGTTTTTTCACCTGTAAAATGAGGAAGTGAAGCTAGACTAGGAATTTCTAAGTGGGTCCTAACCAACTGAGTGAGGCTCACAGACTCTCCTTAACCTTTACACCCGGATCCTAGCTGCTAGAAAAAGTGATGTCTAACTTTCATTTGAATAACAGATCTCCAAATTCCCTTGTAGGGGCAGTAAAGTACGGTGAAAGGGGTTCTGACTCCAGTTATAGACATGAATTCAGACGCACTTTCCAACGGTCTGAAATGAGACGTAAGCCTTAACCTGAGTCTTGGCATCCTTGTCTATAGGTACCCGTAATAGCATCTCTTGATGGCAAAATGCCATAGCAAACTGAAAATCTCTTTACTTCTAGCCTTACAATCTATGATGTATCACTTCTGCTGTTCTCTATGCCAGAATCACTAACATTTCTCTCAAATGTGTTAGGAAGAAGGGTTTTTTTAATCCAACTGAGTAAAGAAAAATAAAAAGAACGTGACACCTTCTATGATTACGAGACCTGGACAAACACTGTTTGTTGATGTAAGACTATAGATCCAACGACGTTTGAACAGCTTTAAAATACAGTCTTTGAGGTACTATGGGACCATCTTAAATACGGTGCAAAATAAATCCTTGAATTGACTATTGTAAACATTTATTCAACTACAATGCAGCTATTACACATATTACATTACTACATTTTGTCTGTGTTTATAAATATAATATACATATACACATATGCATACCTCCTTATTGTCTCTCTATTTTCCTACTTATTTCTAATTTGCTTGAAAAGCTAGACCTCAATTTTCAAGTGCTTGAAGCAAAAAGGAAAGTAAACAAGGAAAAATGTGTATTATTGGTAACAGTGGAAACCCCAGAAGTACCTCACTCGCCCATCCTTTGTGTTATGTTTCTTGCTACCTCAAATTAGCTCTTAATGACTACTTGTGTTTAACTACGTGTCTTCTAAAGGCTGCTTAAGCTTTAGTGAGTCATGAGTAATTAGTGCATGTATTATCAAGCATGGATCGAACGAATAGAGACTAAAAGTTCTGAGCCACATGTTAAGTTTTAGGGAAAAGAATTACTCAACCATTTTATAGAGGGCATGACCATTCTGAATAACTCCAAAAGCTCATCATAAAAAACAAACAACCCAATAAGGTATTTTTTTTACCCCCAAACTGAAGGAAGATACTTAATAGAAAATAATAAGAGATAACATGTCTTGAGAAAAACATTAGTCTAGAACTCCTAAATTTTGAGGTAGTGTAATAGAACCCAGGGCCCTTTGGGCAACCAACAGTGAGATCTCCATGGACTTGGAATTGAATTGTGATTGTATCACCCCTGAAGGTGGCCTTACTACTAGAATTGTAATATGTGGTCTAGAAATTTTTTGCAACTATTTCGATAAATGTTTTATGTCTGATTGTGTGTGTGTGTGTGTGTGTGTGTGGACTGAGTTTAGATAAATGTCACTAATAATATCTGATAAAGATAATCTTCATGGGATGGTCACATTTCCATAAGTTTGCTACCTGGTTTCTGAGGACGATAAATGGATTGAAAGCATTTACAAATTTTGGCTGACAGCCAAAAGTTCAGCTAAAAGGTCTCTTCCACAACCACTTCAAATTCAGTAAACCATGTATCCCTCCTTTCAGCATTGGAAAACTCAGAACCTGGCATATGGTAAGTGTTTAAAAACATAATTGTTTCAGAACATAAATAATTATTATTTTGCTAATGTTTTAGATTATCTTTCCTCTAACATAATCCAAAACTAATTTCATTATATAAAAACTATGTAACGACATCACAAAAAATTTGGAAAATAGAAAAATGAGAAATCCTTCATAATTTTGTTTAGAAAACAAAAGTAGTGCACTTTTATTATTTGAATATCAGTATTTTCATAGGGTTTTTTTTTCCAGAGTTGAGGAGATAACCCAGTAATACATTCTGTTTCCAGTTTCTCATTTTGTGACATGATTTCTAATATTATCATTTAAATTTTCTATTATGCTCTAAGTGAATATTAACATTATTTATTTTGCCACTGCCAGGAATTTTGCCATGAATAGCTATGTCCTTAGCTTTTCTAACTTTTACTGATTTTTCCATGGGATATATTTACAAAAGTGGAATTATTAAATTAAAATGTGTAAAAATTTACATGATTCATGACATAAATAAAATTAGTTTTAAATGTTTTATATTAATCATCAGCAAAGTGAAATGAAAATGAAAAAAAAAGAAAATGAAAATGAAATCTGAATTTCATAGCAACTTCACAACTACCAAAATTACCTAAATTTTCTTTCTTTGCTAATGTAATTGGAAAGAAATGTGTTTTGTTATTGTAACTATTTCTTCAGTTACAGTTCATTATTCATTATTCATTACAGTTCATTATTACTATAGTAATAGTAGAAAATATTTGCTATTATAATTTATATTTTGTCTACGATAATTTATATGGGTGAGGGATGTGTTTGTGTTTACCAGAAAATAATAGTTAATATTCATAGTTAAGAGATTTTCATGTATTATTACCTCACTTAATCTTTACAGAACCCTATGAAGAAAGCACTTTTTAAACTCATTTTATAGATACAGACACTTAGACTTCAGGATGTAAAGTCACATAGTCCATACATGTTGCAGCTCAGGTAATTCAAAATTATCCAAGTATAGAGGATGATGGAATGGGAGTTATGAGTGAGGACACCTACACTGAGTGAGTCTAGTAGATTCCTCATGGAGTCTTAGATGCTTCCTGATGACTTTTATTGTTTCATTTGGCATGTTTGTTAGTTTCACTGTTTTAAAATTCCTATGTAACTTCACAATCCTTTCTTAAAACCGGAATGTCATTTGATATTCTAAAGAAACCCACATACAAATTCTCTTTACCCTCAGAAGCAATACTGTAATAATCTGTAGTACCTCCAAGGTGGCAGAAACCTCATGAGATGGTTAAAGGTCAACATAGTTACAAATTTTCAGTTGAGTAACTCCAGACCAAACAGGTCAAGTGATGGGCCCAAATCTCAGTAAGTGGTAGAGCTGTGACATTTTGTTATCCGACATTTCCTTTGTTAGCTGGCTATTGATTCTTCTTTGTATGGAAATGTTTGCTTTGATGATGGCAACCATAATGTCAGATACTTTCTCTACAATATAATTAAATTTTATACACTTTTCTAAGCAAGCTGCTAAATTCCCATTATTCTATGGCCTCACCTGCACATTAAATCCTCATACAGAGGCAGAATGTGGGAGTGTAATACATGCTTCTAAGGATACAATTAACCCCATTCCTATTTGTACCGCATGTCACATGGTCACATTAAAAGATTTTATTGTTTTGCAGATAAAGATTGTTTGAGGCATCCGACGTTCATCTTGAATTATTCATGAAATATCATTATTTATTCATTAGTTCCTGAGCAATCTTGCTTAGCCCAAGTACCTATACTCTTTTGTTTCTTATATGATGTGTTAGGATATTAGCCTTATAGGAGATGTACTATATTATAGGGCAGCTTCTAAACATTTAACGTGGTATGGGCACTTAGAGACAGGACTCACTGGTAAGGAATATATAAAGTATGTAAGATATGGCATGCTAATCGGAAATAAAGTCAAATCTTTCTGCACTAATGGGCAATTGTTCAAATGTTAGTGTCTCACAATTAACAGTGCTTATTTTAAATGTAATATCGGATTCTCTGGAAGGACTGAAGAAATTCAAAATACTAATTTTGGATAATGAGAGTATTCAAAAGCCTTAGTTTGGGACATATTAAAATGCTCTCAAATAATGTTTTATCAACCTGTTGACTTGAAAGTGACATAGGAATTTGGGGGGGGGAGGATATAAAATAGAGTTTTTTGAAGGATTATAGACCAAGAAATAGTCTTTATGAATGAGAAATTGAGCAGCGAGAAGGTAAAGGATACAAACAGAAATATAGGAAAAATGAGGTGGAAAGAGGCTTAAAATAGTGGTTATACAAGTTAGAAGATAACCCCATTTATGTGAATAGGAATGACTTAGGATGACTTAGACAAAACCAAACAAATGTGAATATAAATGGATAACCATATAGTCTATTTTCCAAACCAGTCTCTTTTAGGAGTGAAAGGGAGATGCTCTATTACCCTGGGATAACAGGCATAAACTAAGACTGTATTGAGTAAATCAAGGCATGTAATGATACTAACTATAAAGGACTTAAATGAATCCTTACAATAAATAGTATTTTGTATTTATCATGAAACACCAGAATCCACTGAATACTTTCAGGGTATCATACTTTAACAGAAATTAATGCTCAGAGACTGCATTTAAAGTGAAAAGTCTAGAAGAAAAATATATGTGAAATGCCTGAAAGCACTTAAAACATTTAGCCTGGGTAAATAAATATGTAAAACATATAATCCTGATAGTCATTTTTCAATAGTTGAAGGCATATCACATTATCTGTGATTGAGATTTACTTGGCCTACCTACATATCATAGGACTGGAACCAATATCTGGGCAATGGATGAAATATTTCAGTAAACATAAAAAGAGCTTATGAAGTGGTATCATGTTTCAGAGAGTTTGAGCTTACTCAGATTGGAATCACAGCTTGGCTGTTAATTATCTGGATGATCTTAGGGAAGTTACTATCTATGGCTCAATTTTCTCATACTAAGGGAGTGACTGCTCTAAGGCTATGCATGTAGCCTTCTTCTCATATCCCCCACTACTAGCCATGCAAGGAAAATCATTACATAGGCACCCAGGTAGAGCATCATGCCCACTCTTTATAACAAGATGCCACTGGGGTATCTCTCTTTAATTACAGTTATCAACACGCCTCCTTAAGTTGGACACATTGTTTTACCTTTAATGTTTTATCCTATATGCAGGTATACAGTCTAGCTGGAAGTCTAAACAAAACTTGAGTAAGGGGTGGATGTTAAAATAAGTAAGAGGAGATAACATAAAACAAGGTAATCTAGTTTTTAGGAAGATGGATATAGGTTCAACTTGGACTCCTACAGTAAAAAATCTTCAGTCTTCCTTCATTGGACAAGTGCCATCTTTAATAAGACTAAGTCTGCCTCGGGCAGTGAGCCTTTACCCTCTAAGCTCAAAGAAAATGTCATTATTTCAATATATCATAAGGCAGCGTTTTACAAACTTTTAACTAAGTATCCCAGATAGAGCAAGAGACTAATAGGGCTATGTGTGTGTGTGTGTGTGTGTGTGTGTGTGTGTGTGTAAGCGTGCGTGCACATGCAAACTTTAGTGAAGGATCATATGTAACAGTATGTGTGTTTGTGCATGTTAATGTCTTATCAGGCTGAAATGGTCTATCAAAAGCATATTTCTTTAGAGTCTTAAAATTTTCTTTGAAATCCTTACAATATTGCATGTACTCTATATCTATCTTGTTTTCAAATACACATAATGATATAAAATAATGAGTATTTAAAAAGTTGATGATGCAGGAAGATGTGCAGAATCACACATAATTTATATGCCTTACCACTTGCGGGTTCCTTATCTGCTTTGTCAGGGCTGCTGTAACAGAATACCTCGGACAGACTGGTGTATGAGCGACAGCTCTCACAGTTCTGAAGTCTGGAAAGTCCAAGATCAAAGCACCAACTGGTGTGGTTTCTAATGAGAGTTCATATCCTGGTTCATAAACAACTGACTTCTTACTGTGATCCTCACACGGCAGAAAGTAGTGAGGGAGCTCTCTCGGGTCTTTTTTATAAGGCACTGAGCCCATTCATGAGGGCTCCACCCTCAGGACATAATCACCTCCTAAACACCACCTCTACAAAAAACTTTCCATTCTCATCCTCATGGTCAAGTAGTCTCAAAAATATAGTCTTAGAAGTATATCCTTCATTCCTGCCAATACATTCCAGCTAAATCTTTTAATTCTTTAAAGAATAGTCTTTATCCTCCCTTATCAACTCTATCCTAACCTCAGCCAAATTATGTTGGGATTTAATCCTACTTTTTGCCTGGCCACCATGACAGCAGGAAAGAACAGCCTCTGAGGGGACTATCTTTCACCTGTGGAAGAGGAACTACTGCAGCATCTCCCAGTGCAAAGAAGTGATAAGTCATACTAAAATGGTGAACTATTTCTGCAAGCCTTTAGGCTCCAGGAAAGTTGCAAAGTTAATGTCCTTAGGGACATATAAAATAGTATCTCTACATATTTCAAGATATTAGACTTCCCTCACTTTACAAAGCAGATCCATTTTGCTGTACAGTTCTAGGGCTAGAACTCTGTAGTCCTAACAATAGGTGCCAGCCTGTCCACTGGGAGATAATGCCCTTTGTGAGTCTTACATTAACTGCTAGTTAATGTACTCAATCTGTCATTATCTTCTGCAGGGTTTCAATACAACGTAGCAGTACCTAGCCAACTCCAGGATCTCTGTAGGCATTGTTACTCTACTACTATTCAACTCTGCACTTTATACCTCCCATTGCAGTCCCATCATGGGGCAATTTGCCCAAATTACTCTTGGGAAAATTGCAACAATTGAGCCACCACACTCTGATAGGTAATATACATGCCTTACCTATCAACCAAGATGTCATCTTGGTTGAATGAGTCATTCCCAAATCCTAGTCTTGTAGCCTGTTGTCTCGTGCTATCCCAGTAGCTCTTATTCTAGTCTTTCAAGAAACACACACATCAAGATGGGATTAAACCTACAAGAATTTCATTAGAGGAATTATCTGTGAGAGAAATTAAAGATGACGTTTAAAAAGGCTGGGATGCCCAGCACACCACAGTGCAAGTCTTATTCTAGGTGAAGGAGAAGGAATGGAACTTAAGAATGATTTAGCAAGGCTTTCAGGAAGACTTTGAGTCAAAGTCCACCACCTGAAAATGTTTCCTGTTTTCAAGATTGGTCCAGTGTCACCACTGATCCTCCTGTGCTTAATCAGTGACCAGTAAGAACAGTGGCTGTTGTGAAGCTCTTGCATTGGAAATGAGGCAGTGGATTTATTTTTTTTAATATTTTTATTTATTTATTCATGAGAGACAGAGAGAGAGAGAGAGAGAGAGAGAGAGAGAGACATACGCAGAGGGAGAAGCAGGCTTCCTGCAGGGAGCCCGATGTGGGACTTGATCCCAGGACTCCAGAATCACGACCTGGGCTGAAGGCAGTACTAAACTGCTGAGCCACCTGGGCTGCTCAAGGCAGTGGATTTAGAATGCATCAATTGAAACTTTATGCAATAATTCTCACTGGTAGTTGATGGTTGGTAGGCAGTCTCACAGCTGCCATACTATATAGGGTATGATCAATTCAAGTTTAGCAATTTATTTTTTAAATTGATCAGGTTAGATTTATTATAGAGGTATAAGAATATTTCAAATCCAGATAATTAGCATATCTAATTAAATTAATAAATTCAAGAAATAATAATTATTTGTGCCAACATTTCTCAGTATAACACACACTGTAAGAAAAGTGTTAAGAAAGAATATAAGAAAAGAAGAAAAGAATGAATATGTAGGAAAGTAATAACCTTATATGTCATTTTCACAGACAATTAAGATTGTCTATATAGATTACTAGACTAGTAGTCAGACTAGATTACTAATAAGAAAATTGTACTCCAATGACATTTGCACAATATAGATCAAATAACCCTAAATTTTGTATAGAACTTGAAAAACTTTGAATAAAGCAATCTTGAGAAAGAAGAAAGTTGGGGGCACCACTTGGTTGAATGAATCATTCAACTCTGATCTTTCTTTTTCTTTTTTTTTATTTTTATAAATTTATTTTTTTATTGGTGTTCAATTTGCCAACATATAGAATAACACCCAGGACCCATCCTGTCAAGTGCCCACCTCAGTGCCTGTCACCCAGTCACCCCCACCCCCTGCCCACCTCTTTCTTTCTTCTTTCTTTCTTTTCTTTCTTTCTTCTCTTTCTTTCTTCTTTCTTTCTTTCTTTCTTTCTTTCTTTCTTTCTTTCTTTCTTTCTTATTTCTCTTTCTTTCTTTCTTCTTTCTTTTCTTTTCTTCTTTTCTTTTCTTTTCTTTTCTTTTTTCTTTTCTTTTCTTTTTTCTTTTTTCTTTTCTTTTTTTTTCTTTCCTCAGTGGGAGAGGCATGAAATAAGGCTCTAGTGGCAGTTAGAAATGATTTGTCATTCCACATATTCCATATAATACTATATTTTAACAAAGAATCTTCAATGACTTTAGCTAAAGGAATTGGTAGTAAGAGGATTTAATGAGCTGTGGCAAAGCAGGTGGGGCAGTTATTTTATTTTTTTTTAAAGGAAAGAAACTTTATTTTTTAAAATTTATTTATGATAGTCACAGAGAGAGAGAGAAAGAGAGAGAGAGGCAGAGACACAGGCTGAGGGAGAAGCAGGCTCCATGCACAGGGAGCCAGACGTGGGATTCGATCCCGGGACTCCAGGATCGCGCCCTGGGCCAAAGGCAGGTGCCAAACCGCTGCGCCACCCAGGGATCCCCATGGGGGCAGTTATTTTAAGTGAGCAGTTCCGTGGCATATCTCAGGTAATGTCTCCAACGTGGCTATCTCTTCTACTTATCCTAGCACACACTCCCTGATTTTAAGCTATATTATGAAGCTATGGTAATCAAAAGAGTATAGTATGTTAAAAAAAAAAAAAAAAGACACATAGATCAATGGAATAGAACAGAGAGCCCAGAAATAAACCCATGCAAATATAGTCAATTAATGTATGACAGTGGGTCCAAGAATATTCAATGGCAAAAAGAAAATTTCTTCAATAAATAGTGTTGGGTAAACCAGATAGCCACATGCAAAAGAATGAAAATAGACCACTGTTTTACTCCATGCAGAAAAAAAAATAATTCAAAATGAATTAAAGACTTGAATTAAGACCTGTAACCACAAAACTCCTAGAAAAAATCATAGGCATAAGCTCCCTGACATCAGTCTTGGTAATGATTTTTTTTGGATTTGACTCTAAAAGCAAAGGCAACAAAAACAAAAATAAACAACTGAGACTATCAAACTAAAAAGCTTCTACACAGCAAAAGAAATCACTAACAAAATGAAAAGGCAAACTGCATAATGAGTGAAAATATTTGCCAATCATATATCTGATAAGGAGTTAATATAGCAAATATATAAAGAATTCATGCAACTCAGTAGCAAAATAAAAACAAAAACAAACAAAAATCTGGTTAAAAATAGGCAGGGGGCCTGAATAGATATTTTTCCAAAGAAGACATAGAGAGGGCCAACAGACACATGAAAAGATGCTCAATATCACTAACCATCAGAAAAATGCATATTAAAACCACAATGAAATATCACCTCATACCTGTCAGAATGGCTATTATCAAAAACACAAGAAACAAATGTTGGCAAGGATGTGGAGAAAAGGGAAAAATTTCATCTGTTGGTGGGAATGTAAACTGGTGAAGCCACTATGGAAAACAATATGTAAGTTCCTCAAAAATTAAAAACAGAATTTCCATATGATCCAGTCATTCCGCTTATAAATATTTAACCAAAGAAAATGAAAACACTAAGTTGAAGGATATGCACCCATATGTCTTTGTTCATTATAGCATTGGTTATTTAGAATAACAAGGATATGGAAAAAGAACCTAAGTGTTCATCAATGGAGGAATGGATAAAGAAGATGTGAGACATATATCTCTATTTCTATCTATCATCTATCTATCTATCTATCTATCCATCCAACCATCCATCCAAAATAATACAATTCAGTCATAAAAAAGAATTAAACCTTGCTATTGGTGACAACATAGATGGAACTTGAGGACATTACGATAAGTGAGAAAATCCGACAGAGAAAGATATACGACCTTGCTTAGATGTATAATTAAACAATAAAAACAACAACAGCAACAAAAGCCAAGCACGTAGACACAAAGAACTGATTGGTGACTGCCAAAGGCGGTGGAGTGGGCAATGCTTAAAATGGGTGAAGGAGGTAAAAAGACACAAACTTCCAGTTATAAAATAAACAAGTTAAAAAGATGTAGTGTACAGCATGGTGACGATAGTTAATAATACTCTATTGCATATTTAAAAGTTGTGAAGAATCTTTTAAAGACCTTTTTTAAAGATTTTATTTATTTATTTATTTATTTATTTGAGACACACAGAGAGAGGCAGAGACATAGGCTGAGGGAAAGTAGGCTTCCTGTGGGGAACCTGATGTGGGACTTGATCCCTGAAACCTGGGATTGCGACCTGAGCCAAAGGCAGATGCTCAACCACTGAGCCACGCAGGAGCCCCTGAAGATAGTACACCTTAAAACATCTCATCACAAGAAAAATGTTTGTTTTGTAAATGTATATAGTGACAGATATTAACTAGACCTATTGTGGTTATCATTTTGTGAAGTATACAAATATCAAATCATTATGTTGTACTCCTGAAACTAATATAATATTATATGCTAGCTAAAGCTCAATAAAAAAAGGGAAGAAAATTTAGCAATTTTATATCAGGTCTATAATAAAAAATTCAACTTGTTCCTTTAGACACAAAACAATTAGAAATTATAATTTAAATGCATGTAAAATTTCAAAAGCAACTAAAACTATAAATAGAAAATATATACTAAAAAAATTCAGAAACTTTTATAAAGAAAATTTTAGTTTTACTTTTATTTAAAAATAAGAAGACCTAAATAAGTAGGAAGGGGAAACCATGTTCACAAATATGATTCTCAAATTAATCTCAAAATTAAATGTATACCCAATCAAAATTACAATAGATTTTTTATGAACATAGGAAAGCTATTTTACATATTATGTAAAAAAAGAATAGATTTCTGAATTAATTAAACTAATTTTAAAGAAAGATAAAATGAAGAGAATTGCTCTATTAAGTTATCAAATATATTTATAAATCTATAATGGGAAGAGAGTGTGGAATTATGTTGTTATACATAAATGAATCAGAACCCAAAGCACACATAAATGGAAACTTTAAAAATTAGAGATCTTCCACTTCTGGCTACGACATAGTAACAGGGCCTGGTTTTATCCTCTATTCCTAAAATAACTTTAACACTGAAAAATACATGAGAAAACCATTTTCAGACATTAGGTAATGCAAGACAGTGATCCCTAGAGAGGGAAACAAAAAAGGTGAGGCCTTTGATTGCTCAAACTTAATGCCTAAGGAAATATCTAAGACACAGAGGCAGCAGGAAAAAGAAGACCCTCAAGGAGACTAGTAGTCTTCTTAACTTGAAAAAATAAATAAATTTGTGAGCCCTAAGGGATGGAAGCAGCCTGAGCTGATAAGTCAGAAGACGGGAAAGAAGATAGCTACACAAAGATAGAGTTCTGTAGGACTACAGATCACCTTAAATTTTCATCTGATACTAATAAGAATTTCTAATCAGAAATTTCCTGAACCTCAGAAATACTCATCTAAAAAGACTAGGGAAAACAATCCTTGGAGCTAACCAGCAACCAGTACTGGTTTGTTTTCCCTCAGCCAGAATGGAAAAAAAAAACTTTGGAATTAATTAAAAACCAGATAGTATACATAAGTATATGTCTCACTAGTGAGTTAAATTTATTCCTAAACTAAATGCTGCCCTGATCATGACCCTAACAGCAAACTTAAATACAAATCTTGAAAGGAGTACCCAGTGTCATGTAACTTAACTGCACACCAAAAAGAAAACCAAAAATTTATAGGAAATAAAAAAATACCTGGACCCAACAAGATAAAATTCACAGTGTCTGGTATAAAATAAACATTTTCCAGGTATAGAAAGAAACAGAACAACATGATCCATAACAAAGAGAACAGTTATTCAATAGAAATTATCAATTAGTGGGTAAGGGCATTAAAACAAATTGCATGACTTATACATTCCAAATGCTCAAAAGGTAAAGATTGATCATGTTAAATATAGACATGAAATATATGGAAAAATAAATGTCTACAGATGAAAAGTAAACTGAGATGAAAAACACACACAATGAGATTAACAACAGACTGAATTTGCAACAGAAAAAAATAAAAAACCTGAAGACACTGCAATGTAAAGTGTTCAAAATGGGAAACATAGATAAATGGGCCTGAAAAAAGAAATGAATAGATCACTAGTGAGCTGTGGTACACAACCTCAAGCAGCATAATATACATGTAATTGGCTTCTCTTATTCTCTGAGAATAAGAACAAAATTGGGAAACAGAAAAAAAAAATGAAGTAGTTGTCTAGAGGCAGAGTAGGCAAGGAAGGTTTAGAAGGAGAAATCAAGAGTGCCATGAGAAATTCGGAAGTCTAGTTTTATCTTTGATTATAATGATGCTTTTATGAATACACATATGTGTGAAAACTCAGTTTATACCATTTAAACTAAATGCATTTTCTTATATTTAATTAATACCTTAATACAACTGGAAACTTAGTGGGGAATAAATGGTCTAATGATTTTGAAACACCTTATCATAAGAAAAATAAAGATTTACTCACTACCTCACTTTGCATCAAAAATAAGTACTAGGTATATTTAATATCTAAGACTGAAAAGTAAAATTTGAAATATCAAGAAGAAAATATCTTTAGGACAATAGAGATTAATATTTTTAACTAGGCATATACAGTGAAAACCATAAGAGTAAAAAGTTTTTACACTGATTTAAAGGAAACTGAAATATCCCATGCATCAAAACACTTCATAAAAAGGTAGAAGATAGACTGCAAAAAAAAACTATGATCCAGAGAATTAATGTACAGAATATAAAGACAACTTCTTTCCCAGTCATAAGATATATTGTACTTATTAGAAAAAAAATGAGTAAAATATTAAAATGCTTGATTCATAGTTGAAGAGGTTACATGCCCAATAAGTATAGAAAAGATCCTTAACTTCACTAGAAATCAAGGAACTGTAAGTTAAAATGACAGTAGGATTCCAGCTGTATTTCAGTACATTTGACAATGTTAAAAATCTTGATGTTACGCATTATGAAAAGAATTCAGGAAAATTATAAATGACATTACACTGCTAGTGGAAGTGTATATTGATTAAACACTTTGTAAGGCAATTTTTTTGATATTAAAGTTAAAAAAGTCATAATACATATACTTTAATCTGAACTTCCACACCTGGCCCTACAGCACAGAGAAAATGTCATGCATAACTTATCAGAAGAATTTATTAAGAATGCTTACTTCAGTAACGTTTATAATAGAGAAAAAATAAAACATTCAATGTCTATCACCAATAATGAATCTTTTTTTTTAAAGATCTTATTTTATTTATTCATGAGAGACACACACAGAGAGAGAGAGAGAGAGAGAGGCAGAGACTTAGGCAGAGGGAGAAGCAGGCTCCAAGCAAGGAGCCTGAGGCAGGATTCAATCTCAAGACCCCAGGATCATGATCTGAGCCAAAAGCAGACATTCAACCACTGAGCCACCTAGGTGCCCCACCAATAATAGATTTTTAAATTGAATTTATACAATGAAATATCCTACAATGGATAAAAAAAAGATCAACTAGTAATGTATAGGAACACCAAAGTCTCAAAGACATAAAAAGTTCTCATAAATCAAGCAACCCAAGAATATGTAACCACAATAATAAATAAATAATACTTCATACTTTCCCTTTATGTTTTGAAAAATATTTTTCTGAGGTATAGGATTTTATTTTATTTTGTAAAGATTGATTTATTTATTTTAGAGAGCTTACATGCAGAACAGGGCAAAAGAGGGAAGGAATCCCAAGCAGACTCCACTGAGCAGGGAGCCCATTGCAGGGCTCTATCTCACAACCCCGAGATAATGACCTGATCTGAAATCGTGGGTCAGACACTTGACTGACTGAGCCTCCCAGGCATCCCTGAGGTATAGGATTTTAAATTGACCTTTTCTCTCTCTCTCTCTCTCTCTCTCTCTCTCTCTCTCTCTCATTTTGGTACTTTAAATGACAATTCATTGTCTTTGGGTTTGCATAGTTTCTGAGGACATATTAGTTGTATTTCTTATTTTCATTTTCTCTCGGACTGCATACAAGATGTTTCTTTTATCTTTTTAAAAACAATTTGAAAATTTGAATATTACATTCAGTGTACATGACTGTATATGTGTGATTTACATATATATTACATTACAGTGTATATGACTGTATATGTGTGATTTTTTTTTTTATCCTTCTTGGGTTTCCCTGAGATTCCTAGTTTTGTGGTTTAATATCTTTCATTATTATTAGAAATTTCTTAACTATTATCTCTCAAACTTTTCTTCCTCCATATTCTTTCTTTCCTTTTCTTGTTAAGCTCTAATTACATGTATTAGACGATTTAATATTTTATTTCAAAATATGTGCTCTTTTTTTTTCTTATCATTATGCTTTTGGATACTGTTTTTACTTTTTTCTTTGTGATTAAGTTTTGGTCACTTTATTGGCTTATTTTCCATTTTGATTACTTTCCTCAGCTGTTTTGAGGGTAAGCTTTTTGAAGGCATTTTTTTTTTTTCACTGCTGTTACCTTTTCCTTTCATTTCTATCATTTTCATTTAACTCCTCTTTCTGTTGAAATTATTCATTTGTTCCTGCATGGTGCACATCTTTTCTACTGGGTTCTTTAACATATTAATCATGATTATTTTAAAGTTCAGTCTGATAACTGAGACATCTGAATCATATCTTTGTCTGACTCTGTTTACAGCTTTCTTTAGAATGGGTGAATTTTTCCAATTTTTCTTTCTTTTTTTGTCATGTAATCTTTCATGTAGCATGGATCATAATGTATCAAACAGTAGAGACTGAAAAAAACAGCATTTATGTCTGATATGAACAAAGATCTTCTTTCAGGCCGGTAGTACAAGGTTTTAGCTGTTTTGTTTATCTATTTATCTATCTGTCTATTTTGCTATTACTATTTGCAGAACATAAAAAGCTTCAAGTTTCTTTAGCAGTGAGTCAGAAGGATTTTCTCATGGTTCTTGCTCCATCCTGAACTTTCGTTCTTACTTACATGTTTATGCCACACATGTGGTCTCTCCGCTCTCTTATTTTTCCTGTGTGACACTCTGCTATTGCTTATTACCAGATAATTGTGCAGTTGATGGTGAGAGACAGGGACTTTTATCTGTTGCCCTGGTTCAACCTCAGTCCAGGCAGGCCTGTGTTCTTATACCTCAAAAGGATGGCTTTATATTTTGAAATATATGACATAACACTACATGATATTTATTGACACATACATATATTTTAAAGTGCTTAGCCATATGTGAGATGGATTAGTACTAAATATGTGATTGTGGTGTACTCTTGCAGAAAGAGGATGAAGAATAAATTTGAGCAAGGGATACAGAAATATCAATAGTATGTATAATATATTATTTCCTAAGGTGGTTAGTTATCACAAGAACATTATTATATTATTATATTTTTATGTCTATTTTATGTGAACATTATGCAAACATGATTTATATTTAATAAGATAAAAGTCCCTTGCTTAGCTTGAAGTTTTATTCTGGTTAGCTTTATTTTTGCTTTCTGCAATGACAGCCATCCATTATATACAGATGCAATACTTCTTTGATGCAATACTTCTTTATAAAGACCACTCATATTTTTGTAATGTGACAATAAAACTTAAATAAAACAACACATCTTAATCATCTGCAAACGAAGTATATAACCGCTACTTCTCTACAAATACTTACAACTGTATTAAATTGAGTTCCATTAATGGAGAGTCATAATCTCCACCAAATAAAAGAAGAAAAATATGACTAGTTGAAAAGACTATATGGAATAAAAAAAAAAAAGACCAATCTAAAGACCTTATATATTTGAAGAAGAATGACTTGTAAAGTCAACCTTTGCCAGGCTAGAATATCACATTACCATTTGCTGGTTGCATAAACTTGGGCAAGTTGATTAACTCTTAACATTTTCTTTCCTCAAATATAAAATGAAGATCATATGCCTACTTTGAAATAGGGATTAAATAAACATGACACTTACTGTGCTTAATATTTTACTTTGTATAGAATAAAAATAAGTCATCAATTAGTTCCGTGATTTTAGAAAGATTCTCTTTTATGCGTCTAAGTTTCCTACTTTACAACTAACCATGATAACATTTTCCATCTACTTACACAGTAAAATGAGGATAAAACAAGATAACATATAAAACCTGCTCAAAGAAGTATGTTACTATGTCAAGTTAAGTCATTACAGTGAGTGGGTGTTTGCTCTCTTTCAGACAAATGAGTACTCCTGAATGGAAAAGTACTCATTTGTCTGAAATGAATGGAAAAGTACTACACTGAGAGAGATTAGAGATTTACCATTCTTCAGGGGTGAGATAAGCACATAGTAACATGGTGATAAGCCCAAAGGAAACAGAGCTGTGAACAAGAAAAAAGTAAATAAACGAATAAATAAATAAACAAACACCATCAAAACAAAGCAAAATAACAGAACGACTGTGTTTTGTTGCTTCTCTTGGTCTTTATTTTTAAAAACATTATTTTATTTTTTTTATAAACAGGATTCACATCTCTTTTAGTTGAGTGGCAGTACAACAATAAACAGGCCCATACTAACTAGCAATCATGTGCATGGAACTGAGAAGTATAGGAAGGACTTCAAATATGCTGCAAACTTACACATTTTTGAGGATCTGGAAAGTTTTGATTGTATGGACTCAGCCACAGATATAATTTAGAAGCAATATAAATATATACCTCCTAAACTTTAATCAAGGAATAAATTAATAATAATATATGATAATATATTTTCCCACTTTGCAATCATTTCCATTGTATTTAATCCCAACGGTATTTAAAGTCTATCCCACAGATTTTTTTTTTCTTCTTTCCACCTAAGAAACTAAACTCATTCTTATAAACCCAAATTAGTGTGTTGACAGATTTTGCATATTTTGTTTGCCTTGCCTCGATGTTTGGCAGTTGTACAGTAGTAGCTATTCTGACTAATCTCAATTCCATTCCACCCAAGATCATTAATGGTGGTGCTGAAAGAGTTTCATGAGGCACACTGAGAGAACTGTTTTAATTTTCTTAAAATTAAAAAAAAAAAATCAAGACATTTGCGATTTCACAAGATGATAGCAGTGGTCATAACATGAGCTCATAGTTTCTCCTAAATGCAAACAATACATGTAATGACTGACTTGGATACCATTTTTTAAAGAAGAGATAACATTTGATTGAACCTTAGATCACATTTCAAACCACTCTGACTTATCCCACTGCAGAAATAACCTGACTCTTGAGGGGAAGAATTTAGTTTAATTATCTACCACTTATGTCAGGGGGAAATTATTATGAAAAATTTGAACCTGTTTCTAAAGTTCACCATGAGGCTACAGTTGTAACAGGAAGAAAGCATTAGTGACTTGAAGCTCAACTTACTTAGTTTTCACTTTTGTGGGAATATGTGCTGAAAGTTGAGACATTTGTTAACCTTTCAACAAAATAACTGAGGTGCTGGCTTTTTGACCCTATTTGGGTACCCAGAGATGGAAAGAAGAAAAATGATTTCAAATCAGAGTCCCAACATGTGAGTGTGTTTTTCTCCTTTCCCTTTTTGGTTAGTGACCCTCAGGCATCAAAAGCATAAGGTATCTTGGCCTCTTCTCTTCACAGCATGAAACTCAGTAAAGCTTTCAACAATCTCCTGTCCTTAATAGCTTTCTTTTCTATACACATATATATATTTTTCCCAAGCCCCAAAGCAGCCATTAAAAGTCACCATCATCTATCCAGTTATAGCAGCAGCCCAGAAAAAGAGCTGAAGAGAACTGTTAGTCGTTGGCATGGAGCCAGGAATTCAAGCCTAATTTTTTGCATCTATTTCTTGAATTAAAGAAAATATGTCCCCAAATAATTGCAGCTTAAGAGGACCTCCCAAGCCACCACATAAAGATATAAGGAAAGAAAGAAATACACATGAAATGAAAGAAGAACCAACTTGATTTTCATAATTTAAAGACCTGCCAACAAAGAAGATGAAATCTCAAAGCTCCTTTGTCCAAGATGAGTGAATCTTTCAAAGTTTCATACTGTTGCAGAATATACCTATACCTACTAAAGATATACCAGCTGGTAGTTAAGCATGATGACTTAAACTCTTTAACTTCCAATTGGCTAAATAGCTCTACTAAATCAGATGCATACCTACTAATCTAAACTACCATCTCTCAGACATAAGATGAAATCTGAGGGTTAAGGTTGACAAAAGGGGCCCTTAAATATCCTTCACATTCCCTAAAGATCTGTGCTTCTGTGTTAAACCTGGCTGTATTTCCTGTCAAATTTTTACTTGTTTTTTTAGGTGCTGAGTTTACATTTCCTCAAAATATGCTTCATTTGGACTCCCCTATCTCTGAAGTCTATTTGTTCTACAGTGTCATATGCCAAGCATGATCTTACTGTATTTTGTTTTATTTGTGTATGTATGTACATATGTGTTAGCTTGAAATCTCCTCGGGAGCTTCCTGAGTATAACCTAAAATCCGCTTTCATATGAGGAGGGCAAGGAGACCAAGGAAAGAAGGAGATGGCTCCAGATTTGTAGGTGGCAGACTTAGTAAGCAAAATAGCTTACTCATCCTGAGGCTTGCTTTGGGTGACCACAAGACAAGTGATTTCTACACCAGCCACTAGAATCTGAGTTCATATAGAGGCCTTAACTGGGTTCAGTCATGGACCCAATCCAGATAGCCTCAACACCACATTTCTATGTCAAGCCTGTATTCTTGAACCAGCTTCTGGGAGGAGAGAGGGCAAAGGGAATACATATTTCAAGGACAGAGTAAGGGGAGAAGAGCCTCTAATTGCTAGGGTCCAGCTTGGGAGTCAACTGGTGGCCATGACTGCATGATGACCTCTTCCAATGGTATGTCTGTTTTATTGACCTCTCCTCTACCTAGCAAATATGACACTGTCTTGAGCATAAGATAGGGGAAATAAGGTACTTCAAAACTTTGCATTTACAGTATTTTCTGGGTTTTAAAATAAGTGTGATCACATCACTTATTATAAGAAAAATAAATTAATTCTAAACTAGGTATTTTTATAGTGTCAACCAGTTCCTTGCCAAGTGATCAGTACTAGTCTATAAGGGAAAATTTCAGATTGCCCAATCCACCAGTATCTGGTCTGACTGTCAGTGCCTTTTTCCTGCTATTTACTATTGTGGTTAATCTCTTAGAAATACTCATACCTCTCTAATGTTTCCAATTCCTCGGAAAATACTACTTTCTGTTCTAAAATCCTTAGCTCATTTGATTCTAGATCAACCCAGCATCAAATATATTTGTTGAGTGGTAAAAAAAAAAAAAAAAAAAAGGGAGTTTTACTTAATGTTTTATCTTTATGATGACATTCAGAAATAATTAGTAAATATCACAAAAAAGAAAATCAAGAAAAAAGATAAAAAATGATCAATTAGACCAATTTTAAATTCATCCCCCAAATAGGTCCCAAATTCTATACTCCAGGGAATATAACTTCATTATATCTAATTATACAGACACAACTACTCTTACCACCCAACATGAGATTTGGAGCATATGAAAGAATGCTGACTTAATGGAGATCTGGCCTCTTGTTTCTGAGCTATGACCTTAAGAAAGGTCACACTGTAAGATTTTCATACTCTTCATCATATGCTTTATTTTTGTGGGATATCAGGGTTTGAGTGATATCTGGGCGATAAACTACATTTTTCAAAGCAAAACAAAACTTTACATGCAGTGGAGCAATTTTTTTTCTCAATTATTTTATCATTATCACATGTATGCTTTAACCCACTATGAAATTTAATATTCAAATATTCAAAATATTTTTTGAATTGAAAATACGTCAAAACATGAAATAACCTTAAATGTACAGAATATTTCACATATTGAATCTGTCACAATAATAAAAGAAGCAAATGAATTTGATAAACAGAAATCTATGCGTACAAAATGGTATGTATAAAGCTTGTTTTCTCTTAGAAATTATGGTTAAAAGGTAAACCTTTATACTATATTTAAAAAACTATTACAATAATCTAAAACCGAAGTGAAACAAAACAAGCAAAAAACAAAAAGCAAAAACAGACCCATAAATACAGAGAACACACGAATGGTTGCCAGAGGAGAAGGGGGTGGGGGAATGAGTGAAGTGGGTGAAGGGGAGTGGGAGATACAGGCTTCTACTTATGGAAAGAATAATTCATGGGAATAAAACATAGAGCATAGGGATTAGTCAGTGATATTGTAATAGCATTATACGGTGACAGATGGTAGCTACACTTGTGGCGAGTATAGCATAACGCATAAACTTGTTGAATCACTGTTTGCATAATTAACGCTAACGTAACATTATATGCCAACTATACTTCAATAAAATTTAGCAATTAGTTAATTTTAAAAAATAAAAATTAAAAAAATAAAAAAGACAACTGAAGTTAAAGGTGCCTTATCAAATTATGATTGAAGTGGTTAATATTTAGGAGTTTACAGGGACCCTGCCTAAAACGTGTTTTCTTATTACCATTAACTTGTTAAACATGTAGAATAAACATCAGAGAATAAATTTTTTAAAAGCTATTACACACACAAATCCATCACAGGAAATTGCTAAATTTAACTGTTCTTTGTAAAGTTCTCATTAAAAAAAATAATAATAATAACAATTGTCAATAATGAAATAAACCCAGCTCACCATGTAGAAACAAACCTACTAAGACCAAGAAATGTCTCATCAAATTCTGAATTCATGTTTTCTTCGATGCTGGAAGACTTCTCCAATATGTCTGTTCCACTACTTTACAAAAAGTTAGATAAATAAAAAAGACAACAAGCAACTAAATTCTACGGGTTTTTTTGTTTGTTTTACACGACATATTTCAAGCACATGTCTTGAAGGTAATGAGCTTGAGGTTCGGTGGAAAGAAATCAGAACAATTCCCTAGAACCAACATTTCTTGTATTCCAACCTCAATTAAAAGTTAATGAGTCTTCTTAGGGAATTGGAGTTCAAATAGTGGGTTAAAAGTTCACAGACAGAACAAAGTTCAGTGGAAAACTGGAAGGCAGTCAAAAGAAAAATGAAGACAGGAAGGTGAAATAGAAAAGTCTAAAGGAAAAAGATATTCCAAAATATAATGCACACACTTAGAACTAGACTGGAAACCTTCAAAGAGAAAGGGAAACAGTCATTCTCATTCCCCATTTGTCCTCCATGGCAAGCTCTATTGATAGATGTCACTTAGATGAATATCAAAAGCTAAATTATTTTTATTCCAAAGCCCTCTAATGTTAACTTGAATAGTCACCTCCCTCCAATAACATTTTAAAAGTAATTATATCAGTTCATGCAATTGTGGGATGAACTGACCTTTTTTTTTTTTTTTTCAAAGAGGACAGGATAAAAATAAAGCAATATAGTTTCTATGCATTCTTTGTACAGAAAAATACACAAGAGTTTGGAGAATGTAAACTGATAAGCAACATTTTTTTTTAATTTTAAAATTAAGTATCAGCACAACTCCCTGCTGCTTAACAAAAATGTTTTTGTTGACTGTTCTACTGGGTTGATGGAGCTGGCTCCTCCTCTTCACTCTATCTGAACGGTAGGATCTTTACTACATGAGGAGGGACAAAAACAGGGCCATGGGTACTGAAGTAAGCCTTGTGTTCATTGGCTCTAACTTGTGTACATGTTGAGTCAAAGGAAATTAATTATATGGGAGGAACATCTCTAAATCCTTGTGCTGATATTGAATAATAATAATTCAGATTTCATATACCTAGATCAGTATTATCTTCTTAAAAGGGGTGGTTATACGTTTTTTTCCCAGTTATCTTGCTATTGTTCAAGTATCTCGATACCTTCATATGGAATTGAGATAAAGTTAATGCCAAAAACTACAGTCTAAGTGAATTGTGATAACAGGCACTATTTTTATTTCTTTTTTTCAGGTAAAGATACTGAAACTCCATGAGGTTAAAATCTGTATTTCTCCACCCTATAATGCTGAGTAGCACTGGGACAAAACTGACCTCTGTGACAGACACAGAGCAAGAGAAAAAGTGATAAAGGAGATCCAAAGAGATTTACAAATGAAATTATAAACACTTCATGTGACTGAGGATTGTACTAAGTAACGTAAAATACTTACATTGATGATTAATTTTGTAAAATTTGTGTATCTTTAAAAAACCATCATTGCTATTTTATTTTTTTAATTTATTTTTATTTATTTTTTTAATTTTTATTTATTTATGATAGTCACACAGAGAGAGAGAGAGAGAGAGGCAGAGACACAGGCAGAGGGAGAAGCAGGCTCCATGCACCGGGAGCCCGACGTGGGATTCGATCCCGGGTCTCCAGGACCATGCCCTGGGCCAAAGGCAGGCGCCAAACCGCTGCGCCACCCAGGGATCCCCATTGCTATTTTATAGTCAAGAATCAACTTTGGAAAAATCATATATTTTTACTATATCTGAAAATTAAATGTAACTTAAATCTTCATGAAATAAAATAAAACAACCTGGTTAATGTTTACTGCCTTACACAGTAAACCATTTGTTTAAGATTCAGGTCAATATTTTTTATTCATGAACACAATCTAATTTTTAAGCAGTATGATTAGCCTAACTGCCATTGACATTTTTCAATATTGTTCCTGCCCACTATTAACCAGGGACCATTAAGGAGACAATCCTGAGTGTATCCTCTGGATTTCTGATGTAAGCAAAAAATAATAATGCGGTTTGCATATCATCCCTGCCTCTCTTATCCCTCTGTTTTATAAAATAGTAGTTGCTGGAATTATATCCATGTATTTTAAGGAAAGTCAGGTACTAGCTGACTGTCTTCTGACAGATTGGCTTGCTGTCTTCAAAATCTTCTGAGTGGGCCTTCAATAAATACCTGAAATACCCCCAATAAACACCTGAAGTGAACTGAACTTCAACAGATAGAATAATGCCTTCTCAGCAAATGAAATAATTCTATATAAAAAAAGAAATAATTCTATAAATTATGGCACCGTATATAATGAAGTACTTCATGTGGTCTTAAAGCAACCGGTAAAAGGACTATAGAGACCCTCACATAGGTACCAAGTCAGACTTCATAATAACTTTTTAGGTTCAAGTTTCAGTTCTAGGACAGCAAGTCACGCAGAAAAAACCTGCACATCAGCAAGCCCAAAATAACCTACATGCCATCCAGAAATCTAAGGGTCACCGATTTCTAAGTTTTTATGATCAATAGATGTTATGAGAATGTTTTAATTATGTAGAATTTTCAGAATAGCTCACTTTGGAAGTTTCACACAATATAACATGCAGACCACAAACACGTGGATAAAACTTGCATCAAATACTCTTTTCAATGTTAGAGATTTGAAAATTATTATCCATGAATACAGTGATATTCACTTATGCCTGTAAGTTCACTGATTATTAACTATGGCTATCTGCAAGCTAGTTTCCACTGGAACAGAGATGGCTTCCTTTTCCCCAGTTCTTCAATTAAACAGAAGTCTGACCTTTGTAAGACAGAAAAATTAAACATGTGACAGACATTAAGGAGGTGTCTCCGATTCACTGACCCAATAAAAAAAGATTTATTTACAGACATGGACAAGTGTGGCCCTACAGCCCATTTCCTTGTGATCTGGAGGGTGACATGGTCTTGGACTCATCTAAATTCCAGAGAAGGCTGGCCTCCATTTACCTTGGACTCTGCTTGAAAGAAGAGTCCATTACCCAGAAGGATCCAAATGCATAGGACCAATAATTTACTTCTGATGTGCTGAGAGGTGGGGAATTATAAAATTTGTCCCAGACGGAAGCAAATTGAGTTTTCCAGACATTTAAGCTCAGTGTTAAGCTCTATACAGGTTGACTATCTTTAGCTACCTGAACGTGTCATCCTGTTATTAAGGCTAAGCACTTTGATTTTGTTTTTCGGCTGTTCAAGTTTTAAGCTTATGTGGTCGATAAAATGACATTCAGATCCACTGCAAGGATTATCATAATTATTTAGTGTAGCATCCTTCACAGAAGTTAAATTTCATGTAAAGGTAAACTAAGTCAGAAAAATATTTGTCAGAATAAGTCATGTATTCCAATAATTATTAAATATTTGGGCAGCCCCGGTGGCTCAGCGCTTCAGCACCGCCTTCGGCCCAGGGAGTGATCCTAGAGACCTGGTATCGAGTTCCCCGTTGGGCTCCCTGCATGGAGCCTGCTTCTCCCTCTGCCTGTGACTCTGCCTCTCTCTCTCTCTCTCTCTCTCTCTCTCTGTCTCTCATGAATAAATAAATAAAATCTTTTAAAAATTAAATATTTTTCTAAGGATATATTTTTAAAAAGCTAAAATTTGGCATTTTGCAAATAATAACAAACTTGATAAGAAACATATGAAAAATATAGTATGAGTTTTTTCAGGGAACTATTTCCCTGTTTGCTGAATTATGTAAATATCTATAAAGGTTTTTGGAAATGTCAGATTAACTAGACATCTACAGACTAAAATAAATACATGTGCCCCTTAAAAAGAAAGAAAGAAGTTAGTGTGACTTTTTCTTATTCAGCAATATATCTTGAATACCAACCCACACCTGATGATCATAATCATTCATCAAGATCTCAAGACACTGACTGATCTCAGATTCTCAATTTTGCCAGATAAATTTATACAAATTAAAAAAAGGAAACAGGAGGGCATGAATTTGCATTGAATAGGTAAGAATTCTATTCAGTTAATACACCCATGGAAATTCACATGAATTTGGCATAAGTTGTCATTGGTTTTAAAACTTAAGTTTGAAGACAAAGAATAGAAAGGATGTCATATTTTAAACTAAGTGAATGACATGCTTCCTAGTTCAACACTGCTATTAATTTCCTTTCCTGAGATCCAGAAGGAGACTACGATCTAAAGGAATGCATAAAAAAACATTCATCTCCAATGCAAATGCAATGAAGTAAGTATAAGGAAAGCTCATACTACCTACAAATAACACTGAAAGTCCAGTTAATCAAGCATCAAAGTAATTAAAGCATTTATACAGGTTTTATTGAAAATAATCAGTTTATCATATACTCAAATGTATGCATGACTTTCTCACAGAGATTTTTTCTTGGTCTTCTGTAGTTTTTTTATAGAGTATCTCCTGCCCTCTTTAGTCCAGATTTTATAACTACATTTAGGAAAGAGATCTAACTCCACAGCATTAATTTTGACTTCAGCTTCTCCTATTGCTTGGTGAAAATAGGTCATTATTAGCCATTTCTGGCAGAAACAGTTGACAGGAAACAGGACAGGAAATGATATAATGATTCCAGAATTGTATATTTCCCCTATGCCCTGCTGTTTGGGGAATGACCTTACAGTTAACCAGGAAATTGGGAGGTGGTGGTACTGAACCTCAAACACTCATACTATTGAACTCCTTTTTTGTCCCTTGTTCTTCTCCACTTAAAGAAATAGATTAAAATTCTAGGACCCACAGAGGTAAAGATAAATTTAACAAAATATCTGTCTCATAAATTATATATATTTTTAGATTTTTGAGCAGACTATTCAAAGCACACATTAATATCCAGTTAGCTAACACAAGCAGAGCCTACGAACCACCTAAATATTAAAATAGCAGACTTCTAAATGCTTCAGCATTTATGGATTTTAACTATTTACTCATGAAAATGCAACTTTGCTGCTATTTATTATTAAATACATGTTTTTTTAAATTTACAGTTAAATCACTGTTTTAAAACTGCTTTTTTATATGTGTGTTTTTATATGCCACATAATGATAAATTACATTAATATGTGGTCCATTCCTCATTTTTTTTCCTCTAAGATAGACGATATCTCCAGGATGAAATATACCCAATAAAAATGACATGTTTTAAGCTCATACAAACACATAGGCACAAAGATACATAGCACAAAATGTAAACCCCTCCATTTAAAATTGTATGTAAATATAGTGTCAATAAATTCCATTTACGCTTTTTGTGTTGTTTAAAGTTTCTTTATATCGTCAAACACAGATATTCAATTTACGACGTCACCTAAGACAATTAATTGCTCCATAAACAAAAAGTGCAAAATCCATTACACAGGTCTGATGCTCACAATGTGATCCAAACCTTTTTTGTTACTCCAGTGTGGTATCAAGCCCGTTAATATTTTAAAACACTTAACTATTTTATTTACATTCCTTTAGTCATTAACTTCAACCTGTTTTAGATTTATGTCACTGGAGGATCGAGAATAACAAAGCTGTACAAATTTAACAATTAGGCTTACTATGTAATTGCTTAGAATAAACACACTGATTAGTCAAATCACTATTAAATTTTAATCAATGTGAGTGGGTGTTTCTATTTTTGATTGGGGATTCCACATGGATTTTCTAAGCAACTCCTTTTGTACATGAAGCTCATATGTTTTTTTCTCTTCATATTATGTCTAATGGATTGTATCTCAATCTTACATAATGCACTGTTAGTGAAGAGTCAGATATTTTTCTTTAATATGAGCTTCCATTTTGTGATTTTTAAGGACACATTTTCTAAATTTATTTTCTCGATGTCTAAACAAAGGTATGTATAGATATTAAATTGTGAGTGTTATAATGATATTTTCAAAATATAGAATTTCATTTTATGCAAATATTTTGTGTTACTTTAGGTTAAAAAATGGCTTTTTTTTTTAAAGGAGCAATGTTAATAATTCAGAAAATAAGCATTTATTTTTGAAAAAAGAAAGTATGCTGTGATTTCACCCACACAAAATATATCAAAAGATAAGAGATAGTATCTAACAGCTCTTAAAATTTAAAAATAAATGATTTTTTTCCCCAGAAATTTTAACTTCGTTAAATAGGTGTATGGCTGTAGTTTGTTTTTTGCAGGAGGGGCAGTTGTACTGACAGTCTTCCCTTCAGAAATAACCAATTAACATAAAATAGTATTATCTGTGTTTGATATTCTGCAGACATCATTTTCGTGGATTTCTATAACAAATGTTTATGAACTCTTCAGGTGTTTTGAGATGCATATCTCATTTCCTATATATTAGCTTATGCCATCATCATGAGAACATTATCCCCGTGGTGAGAGGTTCAGAACTACCAATCGCTTTTAGCATTCTCTGCTAATTCAAGATAGCCTACCAGGGGACGGGTAGAGTGGCTTTTGGAGTAACAGGCTCTATTATAAATACAATCAAGTCCGTAAAACAAGATTTTTTTTTCAGAAATGTATTTGGATAAAAACTGAAATAAAAGAATAAATATACAAACACTGCATTTGTGAAAATGAATAAAAAGTTTTCTCCCAATCACAGGAATCAGATTTTCTAAATGCAATCTTTGTATTTTCTTTGCTTTTTATAACACAGCCAGTTTTGAATACAGTATTACTTTGAAACTTACCAGAATAAAGTAATGAAATGACATTCTCCTCCTTTGTTGTTCAATGCACAGTTCATGTTCCACAATTTCCATTTAGTCTTGTTTTTCTTAATTAAATAATTATTCTGCTTTTTGAAAAGTTACAACTGTAATATGCAACTGTGTAAATCTTTAGATAACTAAATGTAGTTCCACTGTAATTTACCATTTCTAAGAAATACTTGCATGGGAACAATAGAAATTTCTCTCTGTCTCTCTCTCTTTAATATAATGATGACAAAGTTGTAAAATTCTATTAGTTATCAAAGTTAAAGACAAGTTTAAATGTGCCATTTGCTTTTTGTTTGGATCATTAAATAGTTAATCCTAACAAGCATGGGGGGAGGAAAAGAAATTAACTAAAGTAAGGCCCTTGTGATACAATGACACTTGCTCTATGCTCTTACAGAGAAAAAACATGATGATAAAACAGCACAAAGTGGAGTGTTATGAATTTTATTAATGACTAGGAGACAGTGTGCAAAACATCAAAGGTCTGTGGAAAAGATTAATGACCCCGTGTGAGACTGTTTAATTACCTCCAGCTAATTAGATTCTTGACCAAATTTTTAATATCTGCATTCCTTCTACAGCCTAATTGAGATTCCACATTATTTATCAATCTTTCAAAAAGCCCTTAGTGGGCTGCTTTTTTAGTTTTTCCCTTTGCACTTTGACTCCATTTATGGTCAATTATTAAATAAATAGCAAAGTAACTATTCCCCACAAATTGTATATGCAGAACACTTTATGCCTGTTTATTTTGACTAGGAGACTATCATTGGCATCTTTTATACATAATGAAGCACTCCAACTAATAAACTGACTAACTCCACTGTAAACAACGTGGATAATATTTTTGTTATCTGCACTGTCTGTGCTCAGAACTCCTCATGTGGTTTCTGTAAATTAGCCTTTGCAATAGTCAGTTAATCCTTATTTCAGTTTACCTTGGTCGGGGCCCAGAGACTCATGGAATGTCATCATACAAACTAGAAAGAACAAGTCAATCAATTCTTCTTTTCCTTTTTTTTTTTTTTTTTTTGTAAATTTAGATTGCCATTCAGTGTTCAGAATGTCCTAATTGCACAACAATTTGCATTAACAAATATCAAGCATTTCTTTGTGAAATCCTGGAAACCCAAATGCAGTTGTCAGATATACATACAATACACTATCCATTGTGTTTACTGTATATTTATATTATATATCTTTTCTGAAGAAGAAAAAAATTGATATAGCACCATAGTGGAATAAAAAGGTACTGTTACAGAAAACTCAAAGATCATCTAGGAAACACTAACAACATGGAATGACATGGGTTGTCCTTGACACATATTGAGCAAACAAGAAGTCCAAACTCCTCAGCGACCAGCTGAGTTATCTTTGTCCAGACAACTCCCATTTCTGAATGATGCATAAAATCCTAGCTTTTAAATCCAAATATTTTAAATAGGATAAATCCATTAGTATGATAGGTCAAATATTACTCTATCATTTATGTACTTACATAACTAATAAAAGGAAAATAAAAACTATTGTAATGCAAACACACTGATAAAGCTGACCCATGTCAAATTGTGAATCTAACAATATGATGCTATTGAGGGATTCCATGTGCATTTCATCTCTGATTATAAAACCTGAAAACATATACTGGGCTTTACAATGTACAGAAATCTACTATTAACAATCATCATGTTCTGTATGTTTCTTAGTATTGGTCCTATGTTCCAGAGAAAAAGAGGTAACAGCTAAACAATCATTGATTCATCCCACATTTATGAAGAGGATAGGGTAACTCATTAATTATTTCACAGGAGTTGTACCACCTCCACTGAACATCTAAGTATGACCAGAGAGTCATTCACCACTTCTTTTCCTTATCCTCTGTACTTGGTACAGTCCACTGTGCTCAATGTTCCATTTATTCATATTTATTCATATTGTTGATCATCTTTAAAATAAGAAAAAAAAGAGGGTGCTTGGATGGCTCAGTCAGTTAGGCATCTGAGTCTTGATTCTGGCTTAGGTCATGATCTCAGGGTCCTTGAGCTCAAGCCCCGTGCCTTGGCTCCATGCTGGTCTTGGAGCCTGATTAAGATTCTCTTTCTCCCTCTGCTCCTTCCCACCCTGCATGTGTTCTTTCTCTCTCTCATTTATTTTATCTTTAAAATAAATGAAATATCTGGAATAAATAGATGCAATGAGGGAAAAAAATGACAAGATAATTTCTAAGGTCACTCCCAGTTCTGAAATCCAATGATTCCAAAAGATTCTCACATCTCTACAACTCAGATACTTCTTTCAAGTGTCTTAATAGGTTTCACACCAATGGCTAGAGTGAGAAACCCTCCAATAACTTCACATTAGGCCTGTCTTATGACAAAAATTCACATTTAGGTTAAATCAAAATAAAAAACAATGAAAGAAGAACCAGTTCTTTATGAAATTTTATGGAGGTGAAAACAAAAATAAGGAGCCTGTTGCACTCCTCTAAGGAGATAGAGCCCAATAACAGTGATGAATTTAGGAGAAGTCCAAGAAGGATGGGCTACATGACCTAAATAGCATGAAACGGAGAGAATCTCCCTACAGTACCTGAAGAGCTGTAAGATTTGAGACCAGATGTACACCAATGAGTGAACAGGCAGCAGGCCAAAAACATTTACACCAGTTAAATCTCTGAATCCCAATATACCCTCACCCCGAAATCACAGATAGCTGGATTTCCACATAAGACCTCATTTTCTGGCATAAGACAAATGAGAAAAGAGTAGAAGGTTCTTTCATCCATTAATGTAAAATGGCTATGGCATATGCAAAATAGTGGCCATATCAGTCTTCTCCATTATAAAACTGTAATTTCTAGATTCTTTCTCAAGGAGATTGGTCACATAGATTCAAAATACAGAAAGAAAAGCAAAGATAAAGTATAGGATGCATAGAAGTAAAACTTGATTTCTTCTTTATAACTGTGACAAAAACTGATCACAGCAGTCTCTGGGATTCAGGCATGGCAGAGGAAAGAGATGTAATTGCACCATGCCTCAAGCAACTCCCTTATTTTTAACATACTGAACAGATGATCTAGTCAGGGCCCTCTGGAAAGTTATAGAACAATGGAGAAATCTCCGAAAAGTCCCTATGTTCTTAGTTCTGGCATTAGCTAATAATATTCACTCACTCTTAGTCTACACATTCACTTATTTACTAACTGTTGTAAACAAACATTTTGTGAGTGCCAACTATGTATTTGATGATGAATCAACCATGGCTCCTATGTCCCATGAGTTTGCAATCTAGTGTGCCCTTATATTATCTGTACATTTAAACAGATCTGCAATGAGTCTACTGACTATACCCAAAAGAAATGCAGAGATATTCAATAAAAGTGATAGCTCCATTTCTTTTCCCAGAAATCCCAGGAATTCTTTTTTTTTTTTTTTTTTTTTTTTTTTTTTAGTCCCAGGAATTCTTATTCATGTTTTTGGTATTGAACTCACATTCAATTCCACTTACCATTGAGATTCCTATATTTTTATTTATTTTTATTTTTAAAAAAGATTTTGTTTATTTATGAGAGAGAGAGAGAGAGAGAGATGGAAAGAACACAAATAGGGGGAGAGCCAGAGGGAGAGAGACCAGCAGACACCCCATTAAGCCAGGAGCCTGGCACTGGGCTCGATCCCAAGACCCTGAAATCATGACCTGAGTTGAAGGCAGACACTTAATTGATGGAGCCACCCAGGTACCCCTAGATTCTTATTTTAAAAATCAAAGCCAAAAGCACTTGGCCAGCAACAAAATTCAGATAATTTTGACATGACAACAAAGATAAAATCTCCCTTCCCCAACCCTACTTTCCTTGTGGCAGAGAACCTGTGGAAGACTTCATCACTAAATCAGATACAAAGCCAACTTCCAGATCATTATCAGACTCCCTTTCACAGCATCTTCCTAGGTGTTCCCTTCAGAGTGTCACTTCCCAAGAGTTAGGCCACTTTAAGCTACATTTTCACTTATCGTTAGTTGTAAGTCTGCCATTTGTGCTTATTTATTGTGCAGTAATTATTTAAGCACTCTAAATTTCACCATATAATTGTTATAATTATAAATTCTTATAATTATGTTCTCAAAACCTGAAGGACTAATCTGGGAATAATTTCTCACCATTAGCTTTCTAGTGGCCATGCTTTTGCTCCATACTAAACCACTCAGTAGTTTATTGGGTATACCAATAGATTTTGATAAGAATTATACCGAAATTCTTAGCAAGAAGATTTATTTCCCACCATCTAGTGCAAATTACAAAAGGTAAAATTATCGATAAAATTATCTAAGTAGGAAATTTCAGGGAAACAAGCACTTTTATACACTGTTGCTATAAATATTGTATTGAGTAATTGCTTAATATATAATAAGAACTTGAAAATTTCCATGCTCTTTGGCCCAATATTTCCCATTGATAAAATTCAAGCAAAGAAGAAGAAGAAGAGAGAGGAAAAGAAGAGTAAGAGATAAAGAAGAAAGAGGAGGAGGAGAAATGGGAAGAAGAAGGGGAAGGAAGAGGAAGAAGAGCTTTAACTGATATTAAAATTGTGGGCAGCCTGGGTGGCTCAGCAGGTTAGTGCCACCTTTGGTCCAGGGTGTGATCCTGGGGTCCCAGGATTGAGTCCCATGCCAGGCTACCTGCATGGAGCCTGTTTCTTCCTCTGCCTGTGTCTCTGCCTCTCTCTCTCTCTCTGTCTCTGTGTCTCTCAAAAATAAATAAGTAAAAATCTTTTTAAAAACTCATAAAAATGTTTATTTCCATGTCTTTAAATGTTTCTTTCTAAATAGTGCAATGGAGTGCTATGAAGTTAAAAGAAAATACCATGAAAATATTACATAATAAGAAATTACTCTAGGTATCATGAGAAGTAAAAAGAAAAGCATACAAGCTTACCAGTAAACATGAATCTATATGTTAAAAATACAAATAGAATAAGGGCTCCTGGCTGGCTCAGTCAGTAGAGCATGTGACTCTTGACCTCAGGGTTGCGAATTAGAACCTCACATTGGGTGTAGAGGTTACATAAAAATGAAATATTAAAAAAGTACAAATAGAATATACTCACCTACAAGTCTATATATTTTGTTTATTTTGAGAGGGAGAAAAAGTTTCAAAGTGCATATAGAAAATAGATCTACTTCTTTAAAAATACTTAAATACAATTTATCAAATACTTAAATACGACTTATATTTCAACTTGTTACATATTTTTAATCCATAGGAAAAACTGATAAAACTACATAAGCTATTTATTAGTTCTGGATATAAAATGTAGAGAAATACTTTTTTTCAGCTAAGTTTGTAATGTTTGAACTCTAATAAATATTGGTTCATATCTGTAAAAACAAATATTTATGGATAAAAAATTAAGCTGGGAAAGACAGAACAATAAAATGTTACAGAGGATTTTTTGTGCGTCTAACATAACATAATCACAAAAACATAATTTTAATTAGGATGAAATTATCCAAATAAACATGGCAAATGGATTTATGGATTAAAATCTAACTTCTGATAAAATGCAAAAGAAATTAATGGATTACATATTCATTAATGGCTGCTAATATAAAAATAAAGATTGTTTTTCCTGAGACTGTGATATATGATTTTTAAAGATGCCATACCATATAAGCATCGCACTACTAAAATGCTAGTCAATCAAATCTGGAAAGATGTGCTTATGGATACATAGAGCAGTCAGACAACTTTAGATCTTTCTCAAGACTTGCTGGGAGTGAAAGAACACGGAATGTAAATTACTCCTAAAATATGAAGTGTTCTATTAATTTTAAATTGCTCTCGACCATGTCTGTTCAAGTTATCAATTTGTCCTATATTTTCCCTTAAAAATATATAAAGCACTGACATGCACCTTTGCAACAAAGCAGATACTGAGTTTAGATCGCTACTCTTGTTGTTGACATTACTATTTAAAGGACTCGAAAGGAAGATAACATGTGTGCATGAGAGTGTGTAATATGCCAGGTTTTCACTGGTCGTTACATCCCATAGAACAAATCTTTAATTCTATAAATAGAATGAGGACAAAACCGTAATCAATAAACTTGATAAAATGCATGTCAGTTATTTTATACTATTTACTCCCCAGTTTGGATAATTGCTGCTACCTGTAGCCTAAACCATTAACCTCTCAACCTTAGCAAATTGAGATTTCCTAGCAAAAAACCACACTACGAAAAGGAAGCCACAATTTCAACAGGAGAGAGAGAGAAAGAGAGAGAGAGAGAGAGCAGTTTGTTAATCAAGAGTCTGCACCACACTGCATTTGAGAGTTCATGAAAAAATTGTGTTGGCGTTTTGTATTTTCTTTCAAAAACAGCTTCTTATAAGCTCCTAAATGGGCTCTCCTTATCCCCAGCCATGAAAAACAGCAGCATTTCCAACTTTTCACCTTTCAACCAATGTGTCCCTGAAGTATTCACAGTACTAATGAAAGAGATTCTTGACAATGTCACTATGGACCACCCCAGAAGTGGAGTCCTGCCAATGTAAACCATTATTACAGTACTGACCGCTCATCTCTTGCTGTGAGGTCATTCAGAAACTTCCCCTGCTTCCCTATTGCTCACACTGTCTCTGAAGAGTGACATCCTCCCTTGAACCACAGACATTGAGGCGAGCCCCCTGCTACTGATTCCCATCCAGATCACTATGGACAACATCCACACTTTGATGCTACTGAATGGACTTTCTTTCTTTCGGGGGAGAATCAAAGACCATTCAAAGAAAAACAACTTGGTAATGACAAAGAAATGCCCACAAACTGATGCAGTCTTTGCTTTGAAATTTTTCTCACATCCCGAGCTTGTAACAAGCAATGAAGTTTCTCGAGCATAATTATTTAATAATAAAAGCACCAAATAATATAAGAGCTATGTTTTTGCCAGAATCACATTTAACTTCTGGGAATGAAAATACAAATTTGGATACAAATTTAGTCTACAGTGATGGACATAGGAGGATTTAAATAATATGGATTATAGGAATGAGGACTATTAGTCTCTATTAAATAACTGTGACCTGTCACACACAATTTGTGTGCAGCGCGCAGGAAGTTTAGGTTGCTATATTTTGAGAAATCGCAATGCCAAGATAGGGAACGTGGATAAGCATTCGATATCTCTAAGAAACAATTCACCGTATTATTTTTCCCTAAAACAACTACCAAATATCAGAAATGTTCATATAAATGTTGAGACCATGCTAGTTGCCCTCATGGAGTCAGAGAACAATGTACCCTCAGTCTTTAATAAAAGTGCCTTCCCTCTCTGCCAGATTGGAGAACTTAGTCCCTTGTATTCCCATCTTACATCTTTGCTTTTTAGTTTCCTGTCCTTATTAATAGATAGTACAATGACAAGTATGAAGTGCTGTCCACTTCACTCATCTGCTAAGGGATCAATTCAGTTTAGGTTCAGCAGTTCCTTCTACACCATCTAAAGAGGATAGCCATTATGGCCTTGGATGGACTGATTCACTAAAGGGTACATCATCAGACGAATAAAAATATTTTGTCCTTGATCTCATGGAAATAATGCATAGAAAAAAAATGCAAAGTCTAAAGAGATAAATAAAATGAAATGGGAAGAGTATTGATACAAATCATGAATAATTATTTCTGTCTGTAATTGGAGAAGAATTCATAAGGAAACTTAAAAGTTAGGGTAATAAAAAGGGTTTTAAGAGATAAGTAGGAGTTTTATTTCTTTTCTTTTTTTCAGTAGGAGTCTTCAATGGAAGAAGTGGAGGGTGAGTATTTCAGTTTGGAAGGATGAACAACAGTGAATGCTAATGTACAAAAAATATGAAGGGGAAAAAGCCCAGCAGGCCTTGGATGCAGTGATGTGCAGGTAAATTTTTAACAATCAGCTCTTTGGAAACAAACAAACAAACAATCATGGTATCAGTGAGTACAGATTTGGGAAAAGAGACCATTTGTTGCTGTGAGCTAGTACAGCGGTGGAGTTGGGCAAGATGGTAGATGCCCAATCTCCTTTATGCGAGATATAAACATAAATGAACATCTGTGGAAATACTTAATTTCACCAAGTAGTACTTCTAAATTTTTAGATTTTTTTTTCTTTTCTTTACTTTTTTTTTTTTTTTTTTTTTTGGCTGGGGAAGTTCCCCTTAAGCATGAAAATGTGTTTTGTCACTTTTCCTTTTACAGCTTTCCTAGTGTTTAAAAAAATATTTCTACTTCACTCTGGACTGAAGAAAAGAAAATCAACCTTGTTAAAAATATTGTGTTAAGTAAGAGTTACCAAGACCCTCACCTGAGGTCAAAAACATTACACTCCATGACTACAAGACAGAAGTTTCTGACAACTGTCCCAAGGCCAAGGCCTTATTTCTAGACTCAAGACTATGGTTTGAATCGTAAAGGTGTCCTGAATATGTAATTCCCTGATAAGAAGACTTCCAACGTATGGGTAGAAAGATCATAAATAAATAGATTATTTTTTTAAATTTAAGCTCCAAAACATTGGTTAGCTTTTTTATGTTCGAAAGAAGCAAAAGCAACAGCAAGAAGTCTGCCATTATTTCACTAATAGAAATAAAAAGCCAATGAAAAATGATGACTTATTTAAGTAAATTGCTCATCTCATTAATGCAGGAGCCCCAAGCAAAATCTTTATGGTGTCTAGCAGGTCATAGAAATGAATACAATAGTGCCAACTGAAATATAGCAGAAATAAAATAGTGTATCTGGGCTGTGGTGACCTGGAGAAGGAGTGCTACCACTTACACAGTGTTGCCCTGGAATATAGGTCCCTTTAAGAAAAACTGGGATTTCATTTAAAATTTTCTGATTCCTAAAGGTTGGCAAATATTTCGTATTTTAAACGCGGTGTGTGGGCCAAACAAAACATGTCAGTGGGCAGGATTTTGCCTGTTAGCCACCAGCTCGAGACCTTTGCTTTCATTCATTCTAAACAGTGCAATGTGGTTTGTATTATGTGGTATTGGCAGGCAGGTAGTATGTGGGGCTAACGTGCCTGGATTTATTTTACTTATTAATTACTTTATATCCTGCCTTGTTCCCAGATGTATTTGAGATAGCTATTAAAAAATCATACAATAATATGATAGAGTAATTGAGGTGAAGGGGGAAAGGACTAAAATATAAGAAGAGTCCTAGGGAGAGGTAATATAAAGAAACAAAGGACATAAAGCACAAAATTATTTAAGATGAATTAACAATACTTCATTGAGCTTCATGGCAGCCAAAGCAAAGAATAGGAAAAAAAAAAACTAAGAAAAAAATAAACCAAATTTATTTACATCATGTGTGACGTACAATATGGTAGACAATCAAGAGAAATGTAGCTTTACAAAGTACTGAGGTCAGAGAAAAATTTCTGCCCGGGGTCTTTATGTTTTCTAGCAATGGAAGAACTTTTCTCCTCACACAAATCATTTGGTTGCCTCATCTTCTGTAATTGATGGCAGTGAAATCACAGTCAATGCATAAAGCACATTATTAACACACTATTTTTAGGGGCCTTTGTCAAAGAATACTACCCCTTCCTTCCTGACCATATAGATAAACAAAGAGAGGAAACTATCCCGGCCCCCACAAAAGGATTCAGCCATCCTTATTTTAGTAAACACAGTGGCCAACTTTAGTTAAAGTCAAGATAGTTCTCAAAATTAAATTCCAGTTAACGTTTATTGAACACCCACAATATGTCAAATATAGTGCTATGTGCTTGGTAATTTACAAAGATAAATAGAAAAGGAAAAAAAAAGTTACCTACTCTTAATAAACTTCCCTTCATGAAAAGGAAACAAACAGGTTTTGAAACAATTATAAGATGGTGTGCTAACTCACATCAAAATTATGTATACAAAGGCCAGATGTAACAGAAAGGAGCATGATGGTTTCTCACTTGGAGGTACGAGGAAAGGCTTCCAAGATTCTTTTGGATCATCAGAAGTTTCCAAGTGTCTTTGAGAAGGGTAAGTGGCCTTCTCTAGACATACAAAAATATTTTATCTCTAACCCAGAAAGACCTTTCCACCAAATAGTTTATCTCTAACCCAGTTAGCTCAGTGTTTACACCATTGGTAGTACCTCATTCTCAATTATAGTCACGTCACTGCATTTAACAATACATTCTGGTCCCTCCTCTGCATTACTCCGATTGCCTCCACGTGACTCATCCCTACCACCCTACATTTAAGAATTTTATTCTTTCCTACAAAAACACTAATTCAAAAAGATTTATGTACAGTGTTATTTATGACAGCCAAACTATGAAAGCAGCCTAAGTGCCCATTCATAGATGAATGGATAAAGAAGTTATATATGATGAAATAATATTCAGACATGAAAAAGATGAAATCTCGCCATTTGCAATTACATGGGTAGATCCAGAGAACATAATGCTAAGCAAAATAAGTGAGTCAGAGAAAGACAAATACCATATGATCTCACTCATATGTGAATTTTCTTTCTTTTTTTTAAAGATTTTATTTATTTATTCTTGAGAGACACACAGAGAGAGAGAGAGGCAGAGACACAGGCAGAGGGAGAAGCAGGTTCTATGCAGGAACTCCATCCTGGGTCTCCAAGATCAGGCCCTGGGCTGAAGGTGGCGCTAAGCCACTGAGCCACCTGAGCTGCCCCATACATGAAATTTAATTTAATGAATGAACAAAGAAAAAAAAAAGAGAGAGACAAACCAAAAAACAGACTATTAAGCATAAAGAAAAAACAGATGGTTACCAGAGGGGAGGTGAGTGGAGGATATGTGAAATATGTAAAGAGGATTAACAGTACATTTATCATGATGAGCACTCAGTAATGTATAGAATCGCTATATTGTACACCTGAAACTAACATAACATTGTACAATAACTATATTAGAATTATTTTTTTAAAATAACTCTATTCATTTTGACTAGTTATCATCCTTTTTGGCATACATACTATACTGTTCCAAGAAAATTAGTATTTTCTATGTTGGCTTCCATGTCCTTTCCCTTATAAATTCAAGTTTCACAGCATGTATAGCAACGATACTCTAATACCTTGGAAATTCAGACCATTTGTGACTATCAATTCACTAGTGGTCAGATTTTTGGGTCAGAGTTCCTATTTTGATCAGATTCATTGACTTTCTTCTGTTCTCTTCTGATATTTTTAGTCTTGGGTATTTCTTCCCCCTTACTGATCATGCCATCTCTTCCTTATGGCTAAAAATCTCTATCTCATACTCTTTTTAAAAGCCCATAATATCAAGGGTGCCTGGGTGGCTCAGTCACTTACGGGACCGACTCATGATTTCAGCTGAGATCTTGATTTCGGAGTTGTGAGATCAAGCCCTGCAGGGTCTCCCTGCTTAAGATTCTCCCTTTTGTTCTCTCCCTCTGCTCCTCCCTCCACTCCCACCCTTGTTCCCATAGGTGCTCATTCTCTCTCTCTCTCAAAAAAAAAAGCCCATAGCATCATGAAAATCCAATTTACTTCTTTGCAAATCCTTCCACTTGCCCAGTGCGATGGATGGATCTTACTCCTCTTGGGGAAACATTACAATCAGCTTCTCATGAGACTTAGAGTTTAACCAAACAACTATTGATTTTCCAAAATAGTATTCTATGTATTGCTTTAATGCACCTGGTCTTGCTATACTTACCTCTGTAGTATAAATTCTGCTTAAGGAAGAAAATGCTCTTAGACAAGAAAAAAAGAAATTTCATGCATAGCACTCAATTGCATTTTAACCCAACATCCTAAGAGGAGGAAAACAGATAAAACAGAAGAGTATTAGAGATACTTCTGTGATTAATTACATATTAATGTAATTAAGATTCTCTGAATATACATATTGAAATCCATAGAGACAAACACTCAGAAGAGCAAACAAATAGGAGACCAGTTAGACAAACTCCAAGTGTCAGGAAAATAATATAAATGTAGAAAAGAAAAGAAAAAACACGATCCTGAAGGCACAGGTTGACTTCTATAAGCTCCGTTTTGAAGAACCAGTTGCACTCATTACTTTTGATCTCTGCTCTCTATAAGGGGCGGGCGATCTCACAGGTGTTTTTAGAGGCCAAGAGGAAGAACCTCTGAGGAGCTGGTATATTTCAATTTTTGTCAGGGTCGAGGATCCAAACTTAACAGCAGTTGTCTTCTCTCAAACCCAAAACTTACAGAGAAGCACCATGCTCTAACGAATAATATATATTTAAGTTACCAAGTCTTCATCTACCGATTTGGATTTGTGTTCCTTATATATTCTCTCCAGCCATCCATCAGAGCAGTATATACCTTTTCCATAAATTAATTAATTAGTTAATTAAAATAAATTAAAATTTTTAATTAGTTAATTAAAATAAATTAAAATTTCCAAAGAGGAAGAAGGTTTCTGAAGAGGAGGAAGCTTATAAGAAGCATCAGGAAAGGCAATGGGTAGTTTCTTCTTCCTCAAAGGAAGTGTCATAGGTGTCCTGGCTCTCTATTTTCTTCTTGGGGTCCCTGGCCCTGACTACCTAAGCGTTCAATTAACTTCTAACAGAAGGGAACAGGAGAGGGAGATTCAAGATGTTAGGAGCTGCAGGAGAATGCAAGACCCTTAAAGTAGAGAGGAAGAAAATGCCTCAACAAATGTTGGATAATAAAACAATGCAGAATGATAAGGAATTCAAGCAACAGTAAAAGAGACCAGAACCCTTCCAGAATTACTGCACTCTCAATCCCATTACAAAATCATGAATTTCTGTCAAGGTCAGTGTCAGCCATTTCCAATAAAGCAAGAATCCAAGAAGGAGCTACATTCCTCGAGATGACAAACACTCCCCAAGGTTATTAATAAATCAGCTTCAGGTCCTAGATTTGCACCCTTTTGCTGTGAAAGAAGACAGGCCAGCACTGTTGTTTCAACAACTTCAAAAAGGGGTTGAGGCGTAGAAAAATTTGCTTAGTCAGAGTTAGGAGAGACATGCAGGAGGGTTTTATTGATCTGGGACTTTGCATTTATTTTTTTTTAATTGGTTAAAAATAAACCCCTTAATTTAGTTCTCTAAGAACATCTTGGGTCTTAATAACAGAGTTGGCGAAGCGGCAGTGAGAGAAACAAAAAGAAATACACTTAGTTTTCCTTTTAACATACAATTATTGTCCTATTAAATGTAAATTTAATCCCTATTTGAGACATGTAATTTAAATTGTGACCAAAAATATTAGAGGCATGCTACTTCTAATTACATCAGGTGGCCTTATTTTAATGAAGGGAGAATTTGGAGGCGGTACCAATTGCAGTAACAAGCTGATGACTTGTTTTTCACAGTCAACATATCATTAGCATTTGGACCCCAGAAAGAGAGTAATTATTTTTTTTTCAAATAAACTTTTAAAATTAAAGACTAGGTATACATAACATAGTCCACCCCTGAATTTCTTTTTATCTTTCCTTTTTAAGTGCTATTTAAAATAGACATAGACTAAACAAATTAAAATGTGCAAAAACACACCTGGTCCTTATCTGACCAACAGCTAAACCTTGGTATAAGAACTACATAAACTTATCAGCTAGAGCTTCCTGTGCTGAGTTAGCATTGTCTTCTGCATTTATTTTGTAAGCGTTGGGATATGCATGGTAACCACTTAAACATCTGAGGCTTTGTTCAACTCTATGGAATAAAATATAAATTGTTTACTGAATCAGGGTACGGAAAAGAGAGCTAAATTCTCTTACTTTTAATATTTCTCTTTGATATCTGCCCTCCTGGACAGAAATTTCAAGCAACAGTTCCCAGCAAACATATGGGGAAGCCCACTGGAAACATGGGAAGGTGAATTAATAATGGCAGATGCCGGCACGTCTGGATGTTGTTTATGCCGAAGAGTTCTGCATTCTTTATGTTTTGAAATTATTCTGTTGTAACAATTTTCAGATTCGTTTAGTTTGGCAATGTATTCTCCTCTCCAAAGGTGTCTGCATTTATTTGACTACAGAAAATATTTACTTTAGCAAAGGGCAGCTTAACCTTTGTTTAAATTTGAGGTGAGTTAAAGGTCACTGTAATTATTTGCTGTATTATTTGTGTCAGATTTGAATTACTATGAATACAGCACACGCATTGCCCTTTATTATAAAATAAGCAAAAAGAGACTCAACTTCTGCATACGGCCAGCATATTTTATGGAACCAATCAGTGTCGCAGAACATTTTCAAGGTTCTCTCTTGGACTGTGATTGAGTGAAAGTGCTTGAGGTTAAGGTCCTTTCCCAGAGGGAGGGAGAGAGGCGATTTAACATGGCAGCTCACTCTCCCCACCTCCACCCCCAGCTATGTTTTTGATGGCTGGCAGCCAGCATGTGGACAGAGTGGGGTTCAAGGCTGTTAGTGAAACACTACAAACAGTCACACTGGAAAAAATATGGAGACAGGGGACCGGAAGGGTGGGATTGCTGAGCAGAGACTGATCTCAGAACAGATACACTGGGATCCTGGGCTTTCAGTGAGGGAAAAATCCAAGTTAAAACACGAATATTGGGAAACAAAGTCAGGAGATGGTGAGGAGAACGGGATGGGAAGGTTTTGAACTCAAATAGGTTAGGGCATAAAAGCGGGTGAGCCTTCGTCATGGGTCTCTACGTTTCAATGATGGAGAGAAAATGATGTAATATGACATGGTGACCTCACCTTTAAGCACCCTCCCCCTCAAACACTCATGCACACAACTAGTCAAAGATATTTATGCATGGTTCTGGTGACAAAGAAACATCAAGGTTCAATTAGCAACTGGGCGACACTAAAGATGTGGGATTTGTTTACTTGAAAGACTGTATAATAGGAGAGAAATAGCACATTCAGTACAGTGAAAACAATGAGATTCGTACTTCCAAATCCACCAGATGTTGTGAGTGAAGAGTACACTCGTTTTCCTCCTACAGAGTTAATATTACCTTTCTTCTGTGTTATAAGGATTAAGAAAACCAATAGATTTATAGTACAGAGAAACCAGCGGACGACAAGCATAAAATGAAAATTTACTACTTACTGTCACTATCACTATCAGTATTATTAGGACCCAAATAGTTAAGATTAAAAGCGCACCTACAGCAAGTGTAGACTTTTGGCCCAAGCTAAAGTGAGGGTTAAACTGAAGTCAACTGCAAGCCTGGACAGCGGGAGACGTCAGTATGAATAAGAAGAATAATAATGTCATAAAATTATTATTCAGAATATGGGAAGAGCATACCTACACAATATAGTGACCAAGGTGGGAATAATATGGTCAGAGCAGCAATCAAAAATCCCAAACACCGTTCCAGAAAAGCATCTGTAAATGTTGATGATAATGATCATTATTATATTCCAACAAATCCAAGTCAAGATTTTACTTCAGTTCCAGGATGGATACTCTGTGCTCAGTTAGGGCAAAACTCTCTTCCTTTCAGAAGCTTCTTTGCCATTCACTATCACAATAAATAAATTATTTAAAGCTAAATGAGCTGTCATTAGTAATTCATATGGTATTTAAGTAAACTTCTCTGAGTTTTTTTTTTTTTTTTTACATACTATAGTATCCACCATTCTAGCATATACAACTCAAGGATTTTAAGTTAATGTACAGAGCTGTGCAACCATTCCCTCAATCCAAACATTTTAATGGCGTTATGGAGATAACAGTACACCTACTGCATAATTCACTAACTTAGTTTTTACAGTCCAGTAGTTTTTGATATATTCATAGAAAAGCTGTGCAGGTATCACCAAAATCTAATTTTAGAATACTTTCATCATCTCAAAAAGAAACCAAGTACCTGTTAGCAGTTATTCCCCGTATCTCTCCAACTCCCATTCCCCTACTCCAGGCAACTATTAAAAAACATCGCATCACCATATATTTGACAATTATGGACATTTCAAATATAGTGAAGCATAAAATATGTGGTCTTTTGTGACTGGCTTCTTTCATCTAGTATGTTTTTGTTTTGTTTTGTTTTGTTTAAGTTTTATTCATTTATTTATTTGAGAGAGAGAGAAACAGAGATAGACATAGCGAGAGAGAACAGGAACAGGAAAGAGAGGGAGAAGCAGACTCCCTACTGAGCAGAGAGCCCTGCATGGGCTTGATCCTAGGACCCTGGGATCATGACCTGAGCCAAAGGCTGACCCTTAACCGACTGAGCCACCCAGGCATCACTGGAATTTATGTATTTTGGATATTAGTCACTTCAGAGATATTACTTGCAAATATTTTCTCTCATTCTTGGGTTGTCTGTCCTTTCACTTTCTGAAAGTGTTCTTTGCTATACAGAATATTTTTTTTAAGTTTGAAAAAACACAACTGAACTATTTTTTCTTATGTTGTTTGTGCTTTTGGTTATGAAGAAACCACTATCTAATCCAAGGTCATGAAAACTTTTACCTAAATTTCCTTCTAGGAGTCATATACTCTTGGCTCTTTCTTTTAGGCCTATGATCCATATTGAGTTAGTTTTTGTATGGCATGAACAAGAGTACCCAACTTTAATCTTTTGCACATTGATAGCCAGCATTATTTGTTGAAACTATTACCACCTCCCATTCCCAAATGCCCTGCCCCCACTGAATTGTTTTGGCAACTTTGTTAAGAATTAATTGGCTATACATGTAACAGTTTAGGTAAGCACTGTCAATTTCAAAATCTATGCCACTACCAGATCGTTTTTGATATAGTTTGCCCTTTTTTGACATTAGAAAATATGAATTCTCTATTGTGCCTTTACTTGGAAATTGTTTTTACTATGCAAAGTACATTGCATTTCCATGTGAACTTAAAAAAGAAATTATCAACTTGTGCAGAAAAGAGAGAGAGAGAGAACATGCACACTGAGATTATGGATAAGAGTTGTATTGTATCTCTTGGTCAATTTGGGGTGTGCTGCCATTTTATCAATATTGACTCTTCCAACACATGAGCATGGGGTATGCCTCAATTTATTAATTTCCTCCTTTAATTGCAGTTTTCAGAGTATAAGTGTTACATTTCTTTTGCAGAATATAAAGTTATAACTATTACTTTTTTTTCCTTTTTGATGCTATTATAAATGAAACTGTTTCCTTTAATTTTTGGACTGTGCATTGCTGGTATATACAATTAAAATTTTTATATGTTGATATACTCTACCAACTGACTCAACATGTTTATTAATTCTCATAGATTTTTAACAGATTCTTTAGGATATTCTATCTATAAGAATATGTCATATGCAAAAGAAATCTTACTTCTTCCTCTCTAATCTAGATACTTTTTATTTTAGTTTATTTCCTAACTGGCTTGACTATCACCACTAGTAGAGTAGCAAATAAAAGTGGTGAAAGGGGACATTTTCATTTCTTCCTTGAGAGGCAAAGAATTCAGTCTTTCATTATTAATTATGATGTTAGTTCTGGGTTGTTTGTTGACTTTTGTTTCTGTTTATAAATACCCTTTACCAGGTTGAGGAAATTTCTCTCTTTCTTCTAGTTGGTTCAGTGTTTTTATCATCAAATGATGTTAGGTTTTGTCAAATGCTTTCTCTGTGTCTGTTAAAATGATCGTGTGCTTTTTGCCTTATTCTGTTAATAAGTTGTATTACTTGAGTAAGTTGATAGGTTGAATGATGTATAATCCTTTCTATATACAATCTTTTCTATATTTCAATGTGTAGCTAGATTTGATTTGCTAGTATTTTGTTGAGGAATTTTTGTGTCTAGAAGCATAAAAGTTATTGTTCTGAAGTTTTCTTGGCATGTCTTCAGTTTTGATATCACAGTAATAATAGCCTAGAGAGTTGGGACACCTGGGTGGTTCAGTAGTTGAGCATCTGCCTTTGGCTCAGGGTGTGATCCTGGAGTTGCAGGATTGAGTCCCACATCGGTCTCACTGTAGGGAGCCTGCTTCTCCCTCTGCCTATGTCTCTGCATCTCTCTCTGTGTCTCTCATGAATAAATAAATGAAATCTTAAAAAAAAAAATAGCCTCAGAGAATGAGTTGGGTGGAATATGTCCCCTCTTCTTTTTGTCGAGGTTAGTGCTAGAAACAAAATCTCTCAGTTTTTGTTTATTTGGGAATTTCTTAAACTTTATCTTCATTGTTTTAAAGGTAGTTTGCTGGATACAAGATTCTTGATTGATAAGTATTTTTTTTTTCTTTCAGTACTTTAACTATGACAGTCTTCTCGTTCCATTGTTTCTGATTAGAAGTTAGCTCTCAATCTTATTGGGTCTCAATTTTACCTGATGAGCTGTTTATCTCTTTCCTGATTTTCTCTTTGATTTTATTTTTCTACATTTTGACTATCTTGCTCAGGATTAAGACCTCTTCATGCTTTTACTACTTGGAGTTTGTTGAGATCCTTTTCATCAAAAGTGAGAACTTATCCAGTCATTATTTATTCAAATATTTTTTTCTGGCATTTTTCATATTCCCCTCTCCTTCTGGGACTTCCCTAATGTCTATGGTGATGTATGGAACAGTACCCAAAATTCTCTGAGACAGTTTTTTTTTTCTTTTTTTTTCTTTTTTCCTTGCTGCTCATCTCTATGGATGTGTCTTCAAATTTGCTAATTCTTTTTTAAATCAGGTAAAACCTACTATTCAGCCCCTGTGGTAAATTTGTATTTTGTTTATTATACTTTTAAACTTTAGAATTTCCATTTCTTTTCTCAAGAGAATTTCTGCCTCTTTTTTATATTCTCTATGTGATGAGACCTGTGATAATACCTTTTTTACTTTTTTTAAGCACAATTTCTTTTAGTTTGTTTTCAATGTATTTATAACACTTGATTTGAAATCATTGTCTGCGATTCTGATATTTGCACCTTTTCAAAGGTAGTTTCTGTTGGCAAATTTTTTCCTCTGTGTCATAATTTCCTGTTTCTTTGCATGTTTTGTTATTGTTGTTTTTCATCTGGACAATTCAAATAACTTATCACAGTACCTCTGGACACTGATCCTCTATTTCCCACTTCAGTGTGTAGTTTTTAATGATTCTCCTCAGAGAGTGAAGACTTGTGTAGTCACCCAAGGATGACAATGACTTTAGTAAGACTCTCTGGACTGTCTGTTTTTCTGACTTTTATTTAAATTTTGAATCTCCATTTGGTATCATACCCAGGTTCCAGCCTCCACTAATTGCTGGCTAATTACTCTATCATTTTTTTTATAATGCCCTGGGACATTATTGCTTCAAAAATCCAATTAAATTTGGGCCCCTTTGCAGAAGTAATATTTGAAGAGGTTCTTCTTGGCTTTCTCCCTGGTTGTCTGTCTTCTTACTGATTTATGGTTTAGTTTGTTGCTCTATATAAGTTAAGAGCCTTCTCTTAAATGCTCACCTCCATATTCTCCATTATGTTCAACTCTACAGTAGTTTTGAACTTTCCTTCCTTCTCAAAATAAAGTCAATTGTTTTAGGTAGAATATCAGAGCTCTCTGTTTTTACTGTCTATCTCTTCCTGCATCAAATCTCTGCAACACTTCTCTGGAGCTAGAAGCATGGAAAGCATACCACATCAGTAGGAGTAAGACCATCAGTAAGAGTAAGATCATCAGGGTATTGATCTGACAGGTGGGGGAGTCCCTTGTCTTCTTGACTTGCTTCTCTGAGCATTAAACCTCTGCACTGAAAGCAAGCTGGGGTAAAGCAACATGGTATTTTCATATTTTCAGCCTGTTACACCTGGTATAGAGTTTCTACTTTTCATTTTGAAGTTGAGGGAAAAAGAAAAGTGTCAGACCTCTCAGCTGCTCTTGCCTGGAAAAGAACATCTGATAAATGCCTGTGCCCTGTTTTCCTGGTACATACTGTAGCTCTAGATCAGGACCTGAGAGAAGAGAGACCTTTATGTTCTTGGATGCACCTATGAAGAATGGAGTTATCAACATGCTGAGTTGGGAAGAGAGAAGAAGGTAACAGTTGTGGCTTGAATGCTGAAAAACAACAACAACAAACAAACAAACAAACAAACAAACTATTGCTGTTCTTTCTGAGATTTAGTGTATTTTCTTGGTCAAATATTTATTCATTTTCTTTATGACCTTAGGACAATTTCCAGAGACTTTGGTTATCTTTAAAAATAATTCTCACTAGTTATGATAATTTTCCTAAGGAGAGGATCTGCAGACCTCTTCACATGTCTATTCTGGAAGTCACCCACCTATTAATACATAGTTACACACACTGCATCTTAAGAGAAATATTTAGTCTGATGAGATAAAACTTTTTGTTTGTTTGTTTGTTTTGTTTTGTTTTGTTTTGTTTTGAATAAAGCTCACAGGAAGTCTAGCAAGAAATTATCACAGGAAATTAAAATTCAAGTGGCTGTGGTGACTTAACATGAATAGTATAAGGCAATGTTCTTTGCCTCAACTATACTCTAAATTTTTGTGAAAAAGTCCAGACTTCTGAACACTCACTTCCCTTGCTGCTGAATCAGTAAGTTTTAAAATTTACATCTTTAAGTCAGTGCTCTAGTTGATATTGAATAATGTGGACAAAGAATTCTACTTCTAGTACTATGAGATTAGAAAAGAAGTTAAGATAAATGGGCTGGATTCAAACATCTAAGAGATATGCAAAGGAAAATAAGGGGTAAATTAAAAATAGATGTATTTCTAAGAAGACAAGAGAACTATAAATGTATGAAATTTTACTTCATCAATGATAGACCAGCTCTGGAACTCAAAGAGGGAAAGATCAGGGCTGATTTAGGATACCTTCAATTAAATTTTGGACCTTATGCTAAAGTAAACTATAAAGTGCTAGGTATTTTGAAAAACAAAATCATCAAATGATGATAGGTGAGCATAGGTGGCTCAGTTGATTAAGTGTCTGCCTTTGCTCAGGTCATGATTCTCACATCCTGGGATTGAGTCCTATATCAGGGTCCCTGCTCAACAGGAAGCCTACTTCTCCCTCTCCCTCTATCATTCCCCCTGCTTGTGCTCTCTTTCTCTCTCTCTCTCTCAAATAAATTAAACCATTAAAAAACAAAACAACCCTCCCCCCCAAAACCCAAACAATAAACCAAGAGCATCACGACCCAGAAATATATTGTGAGGAAACAGCATGTAAATCGTACCAAAAGATTAGTCTGAAGCTGTAAAGAGTATTGGTCTTAATATGACGAACAAGCCAAAAAAAAAAAAAAATTCTATATATATGTTATTATCAAGCTGGAAATTTAGAAATCAGTGGGAGTTCAAATAGCACTATATCTTTACATCTTAAAATTGGAGAAGCTTTAGATATTTTCTAATTGTCCCAATATTTTTATCATTCGATTTACTTATATACTCATTTAATAACATTTTTTTTTTTGAGCAGCTACTCTGTCCAGGCATTAACCTAGGGGCTTAGAGTATGTCACTGAATTAAAGGAATGAAGATCCTTCCCACAGTGAAGTTTAACCCTAAGGCCCATAGAAATATAATAAATTCTTATGAGCCAATTATTGGCACAAGAAAGGATAAAACACTAAGTTATGAATACTAATTTAGTGTTGTAACCCCAGTGAAAACAGACAGAAAATGACAGAGACGCAAAATGATACAGGTGAGAATGGTATTAAAACATTCTGAAACTCACGTATTAAGTTCCAAAAAGGATCACCAGAACGAATAATTCATAGCTCAGCTAAATTTGCTTGTTTTTAGTTACTATCGATCTCACAATAGTGGGAAGAAGTCACTTTCTCAATTACATAAGAAATAATGGATTAATGGGCAAGAGCAGATAATCATAATCTGTTGGAAACAAAAGAAAGTAATATAAATTCTGTTTTGGCACTCACTGGCATTTCTATACATGACAATTCAATTTTTTAAAGAAATAGGTGCTCCAAAAGTCCCTGGGCAAATGATGATAATAATGTTAGTTAATATTTATTAAGTACCTACTATATGTCAAGTATATCATTCAGACTATACATAATATTACCCTACTGAATGCTCTTAGCAATCATATGCGCTGTGCAAGAGTATTTCTCTAACTTTACCAGTGCAGAAGGTGAGATTTTATTTCTCCATAGTCACACATAAACTCAATGGCAGAGGTAGGGCTGCTTTTAGAATGCTGCTGGCCTCACCATTCCACCATCCTAAGCATCACTATACCTAAATTCATGCAACAGATGGTTCTGAACTCCACAGTAGGGAGAAAGTAGAGTAAGGTGGAAAGCAAACACACAAAAAACCCAAACCCTTTAGTAAATAATAATTGGATGTGTGCAGAATGCCAAAAAGTCACTAACCCATCTTGGTAACTGACCAAATGAACATACAGACTAAGTGTGGTGTAACAGAAATAGCCCTATAGTGATGATATGATTATCAGATCCCTCAAGAGTGAATTAATATGAATTCATACGTTTAACAATTATGTCCTTTAAACTTCCTTAAATGCCTTATTATATGATGAAAAAGATAAAGATCTATTCTCTTCTTTTACTGGTAAATATTCATAATTGATTAATAATGATTGAGCAGCCATTGGACTAAGCTAAGTAGTAGATTTCAGACCCCTGAAGCTCTGTTCAGTTTATTAAACCATACTTCGTCCTCTGGTTTGTTTTTTCATAAACTGAAAATTTGAGCCCCTAAATAATTATGAGGCAATTTCAGATCCCTTAGCACTGAGAAAAATGACATCTATCTTGAGCTAATTGCAGTCTCTTTGGGAAGCTGGGTGAGTGTTATGCCTTATTTAATATTCCTGAGTTTAAACTAAGACTGCATTTTAATAAATGTTCACAGAGCAGATTAGCAAAATTTGTCATATACAGGTGGGAGCATTCCATTCCCTTGGCTAGAGAAGGATATTCATTCCAGAAAAAGAGATCAGTCAATTTTGTCACAAGCTGCATGCATGGCTCCATTTCATAGTGGTCCGGGCGTCACATGGGATATAATACCATTGAGAAAATGTCATCTTCTGGTAATATCGCTCTTTGTAATTCTATTGTCTATGTATATAGGAGTTTGAGACAATGTTCCTGGTTTTATGCTTGTCATTTTTAGAAGGCTATATTGTACGAAGTTATTGATTTTTCTACAAAAGCATGAAGATCATATTTAGAGGATGGAGAGGAAAAGGGTACAGGAGAATGTGTTAGAATGAGACAATGGCATTCCCAGGTCAGCATTTCAGATGAATGTGTTTTCTCTACTTGGCACCCCTCAGTACAAATACAATGTTTAGTAGCACATAGCCACACAATATTTTGCCCTATTGAATTTTAGGACATGAAACCAAAACACAAATTTGCCTCAGTGTACTGCTGTAGATGAAATGGGAACCCAGACAGATGAAGAAATCACCTCTTAATAGGAAAGGTAATGGTACATTTAACAACAAAAAAGCACATCTTTTGCACTACAGTCGAGCAAATGTTTAACCACGGGATGGTTTCTCACACTGTATACCAAGGTTTGTTAAAATAACAGCAACAATAACAACAAAAACCCTTTGAAAAAAAAAAACATGTTTAAAAGCTTTTAGCAGATGGAAGCCCATTTTGAATTTATAAGGATGCCCAGTTGGTGTAAAGGGAGCAAAAATGATAAACTCAAGAGACCCAGATGTTGTTTTATAGTCAATCTAGTGAAGAGAAAATAACCTAGCTTACTTTGTAACTTGGGGGGCGGGGGGAGGCTAATAGTGTGAAGTGCTGATACTATGGAACTCTTTATCAAGTTATTTCCCTGGATATATAAATAGGTTGTTTAGTGCTAGGAGATATAACAGGAGACATAGAAATTCGTTAGTTAAGGAAATTATTAGCCGTTCAAATAAACTCACTTTAAGAAGTCTCATGAACTGAGAAAAGGTCAAAAGGTTACACCTAAAACAAATTCTGTCTTAAAACCAGTATCAGATGTTTATAGTACTGCTTAATAGATTTTTTCTCTTATTAAAATTAACAAAAGAGGCCCACAGGACACAGACTTTAAATCAGTTTGTCCAGCCACAAGGAAATGGAGCAAGGTAAAATGAGAAAATGAGTCAAAATTCAACTTGTAAATTAGCAATAACAGAAAACATTTCTTGCTAGACTATTAAAGAGTCATGTGGTTGGCAGCTGCCATATCCATACTTTATGTTATAGCAATTATTCCAGGAATTAGATAATAATTATAATAATGAGATTAGTTGATAGAATAAAGAATCTGGAAATGAATATAGTCTGGAAATTGAGAAGTCATTTTCAAGGTTGCACAGAGTAGGAATCAGATCACTGCGTCATTTTCTCAGCCTTCACCTGCTATTCACATTTTTCTTTTCTCAAGCAGTAAAGAAAAACAAAAACCAACAAGAGGACACAACTCTTCCCTATCTCTATTCATCTCTGAGTGGATAAAGGGCCTGAGCTTTCATCCTGAGGTTCCCTTTGTCTATACCAAGCCTCTGACTCTCTTTAATTTGACAACCCTTCTTCAATTATTAAACATTTAGTTCAAACATTTTATCCTATGGGAAGTATTTTTCTGGAATCCACAGACTGTGCTGCATATCCCCACTCTAGAAACCTTCTTCACAGGGTTATCACATTAAGCAAAAATTAAATGATTATATCAGTCTTTAAACTAGCCTGGAGACCTCTTGAGCATGAGGGATGATGCTTTATTACCTTGGTACTCCTAGGTACTAGTACTTGGTTTACTATAGGCCTTCAATAAATACTCAGTGGATAGTACCAGAGCTTAGAATAGTCTTTGGGAAACAAAACTATATATAACCCTAGGAAGTCTCATAACAATATTAGGACTAATGTGATTTTTTTTTTTTAGTTACCTGAATGAAAACATTTTGGTTGCTGTCATAGGAACAATTCTGGGATTCATATTCAGCACCAACAATTAAACTATCATGGTGAAGGTATTTAACCTCTCTGAGCACTGGGTTTTCAACACATGTAATAGCAGTATTGATAATACTTAGTTTACTATGTTCCTCACAAAATAATCATCACAATGCCCTTATCTGACTCATCATAAACACCTATTAAATAATGGCTGTGATTCTTGATACTTTTATTGTCATTAGCAATGATAGTCAATGCTCCACAGATAGTAGTAATTAAAATTTGGAAACTACAAACACCTTCTGTACATTCAAGATGGCTAATGGAGTCATTTTAATATTGTAAATCAACCAAAATAAAATAGCATGTGCCTTATAACTTTTTCATTGAAAGTTTTACTTAAGAGGTAGCTTTTCAGTTACTTCCTTCAGACTGAGCATAAAACCCATCCTCCAGTCACCATAAAGTACCAGCAGATATTCAATCTCTTTAATGACTTGATTTGTATATTTTAGAAATTTTGAAATTAAAAAAAAATCTAGATGCTATCTTCAATACCTAAAGCGGATTGTAAATCTGCAAACATTGTCCATTCAAAATTTAAAGAAGTAAAGTGAAAGACATGTTGAATTAAATATGCTCATATGAGTCAATATTTGTAGAACAAGCAGCAAGGATTTCATGAGCTAAGTGATGAATGCTTTGGGTTGCATTTATTCTGATAAAAAGAAACTTTTCCAATTAATAAGGATTTAACTGCAGGAGGAATCCAGTCAAACTGTGTGTGAATATTCTCAAACTTATTACTCATGAAACCATTTCAAAACATGTGTGTCAAAAATTAATATATATCTCTCTTAAAAATTATTTTTCAGTACTTAGAGGAATTTTTTAAATTAAAGAATCTTCCCTTCCTTTATGATAAATCCATAGACAAATTCAGTTTTCTTTTCTTAAAATATTAAAATATCTACACGAAGAATTTCAAAACAGCAATGGACTATGAAAACATCGTAGGCAAATTGCTTCCCTCAATAACACAATCGGCGTTAGTGACACAGTGTTTATTTTGCTAAGATCGCTATAAATCCAAGTGACTCGATGGCCACTATATACTCACAGTATGAGTATGATATGGGACTAAAAATTATCTATCATTGGTTTCAAACACATTGGAAAATGGCAATTTTGTGCTTAACTGTAAATTTATTTTATTTGTATTAATCACAATTGCATGTTCCTGTCTATCTAGTCTTGGAAGATATAAACTCAATGAATTTATATCCTGTTTCATTCACAAATGAATTGTGTTCCTGAATTTTAACATGCTATTCCTAAAACTATTAGCTGTGTTTCTGCTTTATGGGATGTTCCTACATAAGCTGGCTGTTCATCAATTTGGTGTCCATACATTTCTTTGAAAGCTATATTATAATTAGAGTTTAGGTTAATACTATTCAGTAACCATAAAACAGACATAAAATAATTATAACTCATTTAGTGAAATTAGAAAAGGAGCAATTATTAGACTCCCATTGTGAAGCTTTGCTGTGAGGGATAGATAATCTATCTGCAAGATGTACTTTAAGAACACCATTTTCAAAGAAATAAACTAGATAGATTACTGCTTTGTCTTTGTGCACTTGAGGCAGAAGGGGTGGAACCAAAAACTTGTGGAGTATATGCGAGTTTTCTGAACTTTCCTGAATGTTTATGGGCAAATTAAAACAAAACAAACAAACAAACAAACAAAACCAAACAAAACCTAGAGATAATAAATGCTTAGGATTTCTGTTCATTCTAATATTTGTAAAGCTGAGAAGGTATGTTACTTAAATTAATTTGTATCTGTAAGGTACCTTCCCCATAGATTTCCCCCCCGCCCCAAAAAAAGAATCTTTACAGTGTAAGGCACTCAAACCCTACCTGAAAATGTTAATGGTAAGTCTTTTTTTTTCCCCCCCACTGTGCTGGAGTGCCACTTGCTTGAGTGCCAAGAAAAGTATATTGGGCTTTATAATTTGGTTTATTATTTAATTGTCCACCCTTGGCAAAGTATGTTCATCTATTCACAGACAAATAAGAAGAGATGATGCCTATGACTTGGAAGTTAAAAGTAGAAAAAGTAACAGAATTTCTCTGCACTCCCTTTCATTAAACCTTACTTCAACTAAGTAGTTTTACAGTGATATGAAGCTTCCAAAGTCCAAGAAAAACACACACACTCACACACACACACATATATATATGATATAATCATATCCTATATAATATAGGATATAAAATTATAAGTTTAGTAAATAATAATGTTTTAAAGAAAATAAATCAGAAAGACTAGTATATCTATGCATTAGTTTCTTTCTATTGTTGCTGATAAAAATATCTGGTGGCCAGAATTCATTTTTCAAGTCTAAGTAAAATGGCACATTCTAGAAAATGAAAGGACCTGGTGACATATCCATACCATCCCCATGGGGCGCTGAGAGGGAAAATAAAATCTTGGCTTTAAGAGAGACAAGATGAAGGTCTTTTCTTTCTTTCTTGTTATCCTCCATGATCTGTTAATATGTGCCTTATATTATAATATTGTCAAATCTAGGTATAATCTCAATAGAACAAAAATTAAACTTTGACACACATTGCAGTTAGGAAGGCAAAAAAGGAGGATCAACTGTTTAAAAAGGGTTGAAAGCTCATCACTAATTTTATTTGTATAATGACCTAAATTTCTGTTTTGATTCCTGTTCAATGAAAGCAAAGGTACATCCAGAGAATTTCTCTGACAGCTCTGAACAAAAAGAAAGAAAGAAAAGGTTTCCTTCTGAGAGTACTTTTCTGTCATTTAATCCGTTTACATGTTTCTTTACTCTTACCTTTCTTGCTTGCTTTCTGACCACCAGGGATACAGTGTTAGCACAGGGTCACTGGGGCTCTGTCCAGCTCTAGACAGATGTTGCTATAGTCAGAGTTTTATGATGACAGAATGAGATTTCCAGAATGCACTGGTGAGTTCCATGGCAATTGTTAAGCTTGTCATTTAGAGGAAATGAAAGGAAGTCATTGATTACTTTCAACACTCACTATCTTTGCTTTGAGTGTGTAAAATGCTTTTGTATTTCCCATCCAAAACTAACAGTTAGACAGTAGCCCCCCAAAATAGGCCACATTATTCATAGTCCAAGATTCTCAGGCATCATAATTTACGCTGAGCTGAAAGAAATTATGACTTTTAAGAGGAGTTCAGTCTTGCTAGACAAGTAAGGGGAATTAATTGAATGAAAATGCAAAATTAAATGCAAATGATGAATTTGGCTAATTTCTTCTTCTTCCAATGTTCCAGTATATTCCTCTGACCATTCTCCAGGAACATTGCTTAAAATAACAGCTGTGAATTATAGGTCTCCAGTAAGTACAAAGTTGGTGGGTTTTTTTCTTCTTCTTTTTCTTCTTCTTTTTAAGGAAAAGCTTCTGATGAACAGTTGCCTCAACGATTTAGAGGACTCATTCCAGGTTAATTTAGTAATCCCATGTGGCTTTAAAATACTTTAATACTTTTCTTCAACATGTTTCCCACTATATAGATGTGAAATTAAAAAAAAATAAAAAAAAAAAAAGATGTGAAATTAGTGGGACAATTGAAATGGGAGGAACAAGATTCTCATTCTTCAGTATAACAAGTATTTTTAGGGATCAGGTAAGAATTTAATAGCAAAAAAAAAAATAATAACGATGTGTATAATAGTTTGGTTATTTAATCAAATGGGTAAATTCTTTATTAAAAATAATCAACTTGTCTGATTTCAGAAATTAAACTCACTGTATTTGAAATTATCAAATCAGTTTATTCAAAATCATCGAACAGATTAAGCATCTAAGATACAGCATAGAGTAAGAAAATAACTCACAAATTGCCTTATGTCTGCCATGGATATTTTCCTTGTCATAATTCTTTTAGATAAATACAATAAACAATGTTTTAATATTGATAAAATTTAACTGTCAGGTGAGAGGAGTAAAAAAGAAGGGGAAAGAGGAGATAGATTATATTGATTATGTAGATAGACTTATTAATAACCTCATATAAATCACTGCTAAAACCTTTAATGATATCTAAATTTCATTATCTATGATAATTCACACACATGTTGGAATCACGATAGAAAGCAACAAAGAAAGAAAGTTTGATTAGAAAAATCACATTGTAATAAAAAAGTTGAAATATATAAAAGATAATTCCTACTATAGATAATGCATTTCTTATGTTATGGATTCTTAATGTTAACCTATGAATCACTTTTGTCATTTACGGTGAGGGAATAGTAAGCAACCTTTTTCTGAAAGTGAAAAAATATTAAGAGTGCTATATTTGAGGGAAGTTATTTTGAAAATTAATATAAGCTGACCTTTTCAAATTTTCAGATAATTTAAACCATAAACCTTTCCAATTTAAAAATAATAGCAACATTTTATATGAAAAAATAGGATCCAAATATTTTAGATATGAGACTCTTTCTTTTTTATAAACTAAATTCAACTTTCTAATGCAATGCCTTTACCTCAGAATAATAACAGATTATCAAAAATATTTTTAAAACTCTGTTACATTTATTTGTATAATTTATAATGTATATAATTTATTTGTAGTAAAATTACCTTTTATGCCTATAGATGTTCCTTTCAAGTGTTCATAGAGAAGGAGGCTAGTTACATGCAAAGGTATTTCTAATAAACATAGAATAAAAAATAGCACCTTAACAAATGGCTATTTCATCTTAGCAAAATCTAAAAAGATTTTAGCATAAAACAATATTAGTTTTCATTGTGAATATGTGAGAACTGTGCCTTGTATATTTTAATTGACATCCTAACATGATAAAATAAGCATGACCTTCTGTCCCTCCCTTTGATTTCCAGATCATTTCAGTCTTGTGGTGCCCTTCAATCTAACCCCTATGAAAGACTTTTTGTTATTTTTTTTTTTAATTTTCATTGTTTGGTTATTTTTACTCTGTTACACCTCAGTAAAATATTTTGAATTTTTAAGATAAAAAAGCAAAACAATCTCATGAGGAAATTTGCAGAAGTATGCAGTAGGAGGATAATTTTTAAGTCCCAATATTTGGAGGTCCTTTCAGATCATTAGAAATAATATTATAAGAATGCAAATCTAAGTCTACGCCTTTTTTTTTTTTTTTTTTTTTTTTTTTTTTTTTTTTTTGCCTATGCCATTCTTGAAACCAAGCAACATGCTCATCCTTTTGGTGTCCTTAGGAGATTTATTTCTGGAAAAATAGCGTTATTTTCTAGGTTACTTAGTCAATGTGAAATATGAGATTAAAGTCAAGACTAACCAAGCTGTAACTTTAGTCATGAGATACAAATAAATCTCCAACTATATGCCTTTATAATTAATTACCAGTTTAGAAAGCCACATTTTTCCATCAGAATAAACTTCAACCATAAGAAGGGTAACTGACACAGCAATATAGAATTTGCTGAGCTACCTAAATCTAAAACTATATGTTGAATCTAGTTAAAAGTAAAATAAAAGCACAGACAAAAGCTGAAAACAAATTCTCCCCTCCTAACATACAAACAATATGATTATAAGTTAAAATGTAGTTTAATTTGCCCATATGAGGTGATACCATGATTTTTTCCCTCCAGAGTCCATTGTAATACTAATTCTTTGAAATCGTGTCAGGTCTGCCAAATTAAAGGAAGGAGACAATAAAGTGAGGGGGAGATATATAAGAAAGAAGAAACAAAGAAGGAAAACTGTAAATATTAGAGAAGGGGCAAAAAGCTAAACAAAATTGAGTACCGCTGTAATTTTGTTAGGTTGGTCGGTTGGTCAGGTAGGCACTTTTATTATATCGAACCCAGAGCCTTAACACTTTTCTTTGTAGGATGGTAATTCTGATGATATTTAACCAGCATTCTTTCTGCAAATTAAATTTGTACACTTTGTTTACCTGAGCATATTTTTCCTATAACCTCTCACAATTTTTATGGCAGTAAATTAGCACAGAAGACTGTAACAGAAGGAGCCTCTCCAAAAAAAATGAAGACATCTGTCTTTTTCAAGAGGGACAGAGTGCCTACAAAAGGAGTGAAACAAAAAGAAAGATTCCCTTATGCAGGCAGAGCAAAGCAAGAGGCTGAAGTGATTCTAACTTCAATATACTCAAAGCCAACATGTTTATCGTTGCATCAATACTATTACAGGGAAGGAGGAAAAATTAGGTGGCATGTCACACATACAAAAAAACTTGTCCAACATAGGAGAAGAACTGAGGAAAATATTTCAGTACAAATGCAGAAATCACTGTACATCTTAGATTTACTATGAATTACACGACTTCTATCAAGATTAAAAATCAGACAGAAGCTAGATATTCAATGTTGATATAATTTCAATAACGTACTGATGACAAACTCAGGTGCCTGAGTTGTTAGCACTGATTGACTATGTCCAAAGACACTTTGCTTAAGCAACAAAACTTCATTCCAATGACAATAAATAAATAAATAAATAAATAAATAAATAAATAAATCAATAAATAAATAAATTTGTTAGAACTAGATATTCATGACAAGTTGTGGTAGAAATGATCTTAAATGTATCAGAGCTCAAAAGGAGTTTGCAAATCATGTAGTCCATCTTCCATATTTTATATATGAGAAAACTAAGACCCAGAAGTATTAAATGTTCTTATCCAGAAATCTCAACCACTGATAAAGATTGATAGATAAGATATCCTACATAAGATAGAAAAGACATAGATGGCAAATAGATAAGATATATTTATATCTTCTACCTACCTAAATCAGATTAATTATAAAGTTCTTTATTAACATGGTGTTAGCTCTTCTAAAAAGAAAGTTTGTAATTATGTAATAACCCACCTTTCTTCCAAAGAAAATATTCAACCTGTTATGTTTCATAAAAATTTGTCTGTCATGAATCCTGAAAGTTAAAACAGCCCTTCTTTGTAATGACTTACCCACAGTCTCTTAAAAAAGAAAGAAAAGAAAAGTTTACAAAAGTGAATCAGAACCTAGATGATTTGGCAGCCATAGATACCCTTATTTTCCTTTTCCAAATATATATATATATATATATATATATATATATATATATATATATCTTATATAATTATATACAGTCATATATATAGTTATATATAGTCATAGTTATAGTTATATTTTTCTTTTTTTAAGATTTTATTTATTTATTTATTTATTTATTTATTTATTTATTTATTCACGAGAGACACAGAGAGAGAGAGGCAGAGACACCGGCAGAGGGAGAAGCAGGCTCCATGCAGGGAGCCCGACATGGGACTCAATCCTTGGTTTCCAGGATCTCACCCTGGGACGAAGGTGGCACTAAACTGCTGAGCCACCCAGGCTGCCCTTATTTTTCATAGCTCAAAATCTCCAATCCAGTCAAAATAAAAATTGTTACTCATGGTATTTCATTTAAACATGAGTCAAAACTCTGCAGTAGTAGGAATGTCTAGTTGGCTTCCTCCTTTGGCTCAGTTAAGCATCCTCCTTTGGCTCAGGTCATAATCCAGGTGTCCTGGGATCAAGTCCCGCATCAGACTCCCTGCTCAGTGGGAGTCTGCTTCTCCTTCTCCTTCAGTTGTTCCCCCTGCTTGTGCTCTCTCTCTCTCTCTCTCTCAAATAAATAAATTCAATCTTTTTAAAAAAGATCTGCAACAGTAAGTAGATAGCTCTTCTGTCTGTTAGAGAAAGGACTGAGTTCTAGTTACTAGTGTTATTCATGTTTCTCTTGACTCTATTTGCAATGCTTGGTCCAATCTATATTATCTCTTACCTTGCCTATTAACATCAATAGCACTTCTTTTTATTAGTCTCTTGGTACTCACTGATGTTTTATGCATAATGATTCTCAAATTTAACTGAGCTGTAAGTTTCTGTTTAATTATGAGGTTCCATGATATCTTCAGTACTTTTTCCTTCTACGGTTACTGTAACAATTTCTCTATCACGCTTTAAAATCCTTCACCTAGAAGATAAGCCATTTTTTAAGAGAAAGACTAATTAGAACTTTGTAATTATCTTAATGTATTGTTGTTGTTCTTGTTGTTTAGCAAAAACCTTTCTTTATATACACATTATGGAATAATCTAAGCCCTGGCCTTTGATGGTCTAGTTCTTATAGAAATGTTTTTGGTTTGAAAATCAAATATATATTTAACCACAAAACAATGTTATGCTTCAATTATGCTTTGTTTTCACCATAGTCTAGTTGTGTTCAAGTGGTGCTTACTTCTTTCCATAGTTGGTATCACAGTGTGAGAGCTATTCTGAGAAGTAACAGGCCCAAGATTTTCTACTGTGACGGGTATTCAATCAACTACTTCACAGTTAAACCTGTGAAATCTTCATTATATCTCAGGTCCACAGACAAAATTTCAAAACTATAGATTAATTATCTGGATAACATATCTTTACATTAAAACATTCTCAATCATTTAACATTAACATGAATTTTCTACTTCTGTTGAAGGATGAACACACAGATCTCCAGCAAGAAATGGAAACTGAAATTTTGAGACTTCAGATCAAAACTTTGAAAATGGTATCAGTTATGGAGAGAATACAGCATTCTATGTCCTCTTTTGCTAGGTCATATTTCAAAAGCCACAACATTTCCATGAATCTGTCTCATTAACTGGATTTTAGGGAATCACCCCGGCAAGAATGTTCTTTCTTATTTCTTCCACAAGAAACACCAATTACTTAGGTATTTCCTAAATTTTACCTTAAGACAGAACTTAGAGTTAAATAGACCTTCTGGATAAAATCTGGAGATAATATTCTATGACTTTGGTGCCACAGAATTTTCATGTATTTATTATTATTCTGCCAACATTTGTGCAAAAGTGCCCTAAGAATAGATATAAATATGCATGAGTGGAATTCTTGGTGTCTTCAGTTGGGTTTCCTAAAGGCAGAGTGTAAGCAGGGATTTAATTTCACATATGCATTAAGGGAATGTTCATCAGGAAAAGCTTATAAAGAAGAGAGAAATGCATAATAAAGAAGGGAACTGAGACTAGTACAAGCAAGAATATAGTTTCCAAAAAGTTAAGCCTTAGCATGCACCACGGTGCTGAGGCTCCCCTCATAGCTGTCCCATATTGAGGCAAGGGCATTCCAAGTACTTCTAGCCTATTTAAGTTCCTGTTTGGGGGGGGGGGGGGGGCGGGGTGAGGAAGTCATGTGACCTTCCATGCATCCTCTATGAGCTGGTTCCTATCAAACTAGATCAATCGTCCTCACAAGCTCACAAGTGTAAGTAATCAGTTACAGAAATTTAAACCTACAGGAGATAATAAAGTACACTTGCTTTTAATCTTTTAAAGTTGTTGCTCTTGGGGTGCCTGGGTGGCTCAATCAATCAAGTACTGGACTCTTGATTTCAGCTCAGGTCATGATCTCAGGGTCATGAGATTGAGCCCCATGTCAAGCTCCATGTTGGGCATGGAGCCTGCTTAAGATCCTCTCTCTCTTCCTCTGTCCCTGCCTGCTTGTGCTCTCTTGCATGCCCTCTCTCTCTCTTTCTCTCAAACAAAACTCATAAAACAGTGGCTCTCAAAATATAATCTATGGAACTGTGTAACAACAATATATAGGAACTATGGACTATGCAGTGATAGTAACAAAAAAAATTGGCACATTAGTGAAAGAAAGCCTAAAGATACATGGGGGAAAAGTCATTCAGAAAGAGACTCACACATTTATGGTTAATTGACTATGGTTAATTCAACCAAGGTGCCGAGGTAATGCAATGGTGAAAAAATAATCTTTTTAACAAAAGATGGCATAATTGGCATATTAATTACTAATTGCTGCATTATAAATTATCCCAAACATAATGGTTTAAAGTAATAACATTATCTCACAGTTTCTGGGTAAAAGTTAGATAAGTGCTAAATACTGATAAGAAAAGGTAAAGACAAGCTACAGATATGGAGAAGACCTTCATGAAGTGTATATCTGATGAAAGACATATTCATAAGAGACAAAGAATTTTTATAACTCAATAAGAAGTCAAAGAACTCAATAAAAATAAGCAAAAAAAGGATCATTTCACTGAAAAAAAGATAGTAAATAAGTATATGAAATGATTCTCAATATTGTTAGATCCTAGGGAAATGGAAGTTAAAACCACTACATACCAACAAGAATGGTTAAAATTAAATTGACTCTACTGAGTGTTGGTAACATATGGAAAAACTGGAACTTGTACACACATTGCTAATGGGAAATAAACAGCCTTGTTGGAAAATAGTTTATCAATTTTGTAGAAATTTTTCAAACATCTATTTATTATATCACATAGTAACTCTTTGCATAGGTATTTACTCAAGGGAAATTAAAAACATGCCTATTCAAATACCTATATGCAATTACAAGCTGGAAGCAACCAAAGTCTCCTCAGCTCACTCCAAGTCCCCATTTAGGGACTTCATTCATAATCACCGAATCTAACAACACCACAAATGTCTATCAGCTCATCCACAATGAAATACATTTGAGTGGTATTAACTACTGGGTTTATGTAACAATATGACTGAATCTACAAAGCCTTAAGCTAAGTGAAAGAAACTAGGAACAAAAGACTGCATGCTGTATGATCCCATTTATATTGTATTTCCATTCTGGAATAGGTAAAACTATAAGAAGAGAATTTAATGTCTGCCAGGGGCTAGTAGCAGACGGAAGTTATTGTGAGAAAGGTGTACAGGGAAACTTTTTGAGGTGCTGGAAGTATTCTCCACGCTGTATGCATTTCTCTAAGTTCATTAAAGCACATACTGAGAGTAAATTTCACTGTATTTTAATTGTATTTTCAATAAATCTCACTTTAAGAAGGAAAAGAAGCTAAATTGGGAGTTCTCACCATAAGAATGGGATAGGCTGCAACAGACAATGCATTCACTGAAGCAATTTTAAAAAGCTGAATATATTTCAAAACTCATTTTCACAAGCATTGTTTTTTTAATGTTTTTATTATTGCTTTTATTTTTTTTAATTCCAGCAAAGAGTTCACAGTGTTATATTAGTTTCAGATGTATAACACAGTGATTCAACAGTTCCATATAGTACTCAGTGCTCATCAAGATAAGTGTACTTTTAGGGGATCCCTGGGTGGCTCAGCGGTTTGGCGCCTGCCTTTGGCCCAGGGCATGATCCTGGAATCCTGGGATCAAGTCCCACATTGGGCTCCCTGCATGGAGCCTGCTTCTCCCTCTGCCTGTGTCTCTGCCTCTCTCTCTCTGTGTCTCTCATGAATAAATAAATAAAATATTAAAAAAAGATAAGTGTACTTTTAATCTCCTTCACCTATTTCACCCATCACTCCACCCACCTCCCCTCTGCTAAACATTAGTTTGCTCTCTGTAGTTGAGTCTGTTTTTTGTCTTTTTTTTCCTTTATTTCTTTCTTAAGTTTCACATATGAGTAAAATCATATGGTATTTGTCTTTCTCTGACTTATTTCACTTAGCACTATACTCTCTAGATCCATCCATATTGTTGGAAATGGCAAGATTTCATTCTTTTTAATGGCTAAAAATAATGTGTGTGTGTGTGTGTGTGTCTGTATGTGCACCACATCTTCTTTATCCATTCATCTGTTGAAAGACACTTGGGCTGCTTCCATAATTTGGTTATTGTAAATAATGCTGCAATAATCAGAGGTGCCATGTATTCCTTCAAATCACTATTTTCATACTCTCTGGGTAAATGCCCAGTAGTGCAATTGCTGAATGGTAGGGTAGCTCCATTTTAGTTGTTTGAGAAGTCTCCATACTGTCTTCCACAGTGTTTTTCCAGTGTGCATTTCTATCAACAGTGCATGAGGGTTCCTTTTTCTTCACATCCTTGGCAACACTTGTTGTTTCTTAAGTTTCTGATTTTAGCCATTCTGACAGATGTGAGGTTATATGTAATTGTGTTTTGATTTGCATTTTCCTGCTCATAAGTGATGTTGAGAATCTTTTCATGTGTCTGTTGGCCATCCATATGTTGTTAGAGAAATGTCAGTTCAAGTTTTCTGCCCATTTTAAATTGGATTATTTTGGTTTTCGGGTGTTGAGATGTATAAATTCTTTATATATTTTTGATACTTACTCCTTATCAGATATATCATTTGCAAATATCTTCTCCCATTTAGTAGGTTGTCTTTTAGTTTCGCTGGTTGTTTTGGCCAATGCCAGAGAGATTATGGTTTCACGCGCATTAAGTTTAAAAGGAACAAGTATCAGATGAACTAAAACTCCATAAAGTAAGGAACAACCCAAGGAGATTTCATGTCCATCAGATATTTCCCTCTAGGGAAATTTGCCAAATTGTGGGCATTTCCCAGTCATAAGATGATATTCAAGCTTACTCCAAACTTATATACTCTGATGGAGTAAAGAAACCAACCAAAGTCTCAATGTTCAAGTAGTAAAAAAATAACAATTTAAATATTTGAGAAGCCTCATCACTAGGCCAGTGTTTCCTATAAAAAATATAGAATTTCAAAAGTGTGTAGAAAGATTGGAAGTTTATTTGGAAGTTCCAAAAGGCACCATAAAACAGACAATGTCCTATAGACCTTGGAAAGAAAGACCTGCTAGGAGGTCATTTGGCTGGCTTCTCCTTCAAGGTATTTGCCAGATTCTGTTATTGCATGTGTTTAGAAGCATAAGAGCTGGGCTGGGAAACTCTAGAAGGTAAAATTTAGTTTCCTGCAATCTCAAAAGTTATACACAGAAAAAAAATGCAAGCACTCAATAAAAATCACAGGAGGGACATTCCAAAGAAAGAAGACAAACACAAGAAAGAATGAGTCTTAGTAAAACTACAACCAAGTTTCTGTGACAGATTAGTAATGATTTTGTTAGATTTCAGCCCCTTCTTATCTATCTAGCAGAGAGAAGAAGAACATCCTCAGTTGGAGAGTAATGACATCTTGAACTTCTGTGTTTCCATTATACATAATATCTCTCATAAAATTAAAAATTATATTCTAGACCTTAGTAAAGTCAGGGACTTTAACAAATCAAGAGAAAACAGAAGACATTTGCCAAGAAATTACAAGGTAGTAGAATTAGCAAGCAAAACTTTAAATATACATGATTATTATGTTTAAGAGAATAGAGAATAAATTTGGAAAATACTAGTGAAGGCAAGGAGGTTCCAGTAAAATATTGGAACACATACAAACAAATATTCCATAACTGAAAAATAAGATATCTGGAATTTAGAACTCAACGGATGGGTTGGACAACAGACTGAAAGCAGAAAACCAGAGGACTTAAAAACTGAAAAAAAGCTTAGTACAAAATAAACTAAAGTAGAAAAAGAAAAAGACAAAAAAAGAAGAGATAACAGAGCATGTAAGTCATGTAAAATGTTTAAAAATTCTAATACACCTGTAATAAGAGTCATGGAGAAAAAAGAGAAAGAGAACACGGAATAATATTTGCAGAGATAATGACAGTGGATTTCCAAATCTGTTGAAAGATGTCAACTAAGATTCATGAAAATCTGCAGAATCTAAGAAGCATAAATACCAAGAAAACTACACCAAGAAAATTGCAAGAAAATCTTGCAAAGAGCTAAAGGAAAAATGGATACATTATGTTTTGTTAGAAGAAGACTGAGAAATGACTAATGAACAGAAATTATAAAAGACAAAACAATGGAATGGCATCTAATTTATTATTTTTTAAAGATTTATCTATTTATTTTATAGAGAAAGAGCAGAGGAGAGGCAGAGAGAGAGGGAGAGGAACAGAATCTCAAGCAGACTCTCTGTTGAATGTAGAGCCCTACACAAAGTTTAATTTCATGACTCTGAGATCATGACTTGAGCCAAAACCAAGAACTGGACAATTAACTGAGTGAGCCACTCAGGTGCCCCAGTTATATATTTTGTATGTGTGTGTGTGTGTGTGTGTACATGTATGTGTGACTTAAATATTAAACAGAATAATTATTTTAAGTAAATATCTGGGATTTTTAAAACTATACACATGCATTCAATATGCTTACAAGATATAGGGAGAAAGAAAGTTTGAAAGTGAAAGGATGAAGAGCATACCAATACTAATCAAAGGGAATTTGGTGTGGCTATAGTCGTAGCAGACACCTGGGTCAAAACTATTCATAAAATTTTTAAAAACAGTATTTCATCATAAAGGGTCAATCCAATATGTATCAATCCTAAATTTGTATGTACCCAATAGCATAGAGTCAAAAAATATAAAACAAAAATTTAGAACACTAAAATGGGAATAAATGAATCTGCAATAATGAAAGAATTTGACATTTTCTTTCAGGTATAAAACTCCAAAAATATTAAAACAATATACCAGATGTGGACACATTATTCACTTGATGTTCAACCAATAACACTCACATTCACTGACAAAATATCTCAAAATTAACTTCAATGTTTGGGAATAAAATAAATATAATAAAGAGGCTAACTTCATTTTTCAGGTTAACCTGCTGAGAGATTTCCAAACCTGCCACTCCTACTTTATTTTCTGCCACACATTTGGGCAAGCTTATAGAAAGTCCAGGTGTTCTCTCTTTTGGCTCTGATGGAGAGTTCAAATCACCCAAGAATGTCTGTGTAAGGAAGTCCTCACTCTGGCCCCATCCACAAACAAATATAAAATTTTAAAATATCACTGTCCCAGCTCTCTCTCAAGCCCTTTTCAGGCCTGTTTGGGACCAGTTCTGCTTTCCCTGGAATGGCTCATTATGTGAGTAAAAAACCTTTGTATAACCTTTTGGTATATGTATAGCATCATCAGTCGCAGCATTCAGATCAAATATTGGATGGGGTGTCCATCTGCTTCCATCGGATATTATCACCACTTCTATTAAACGTTGCAGTGGAAGTCTTAGCTAGTGGACACACATATACACACAGATGCACACACAGACACATAAATAAAAAGGAGAAAATAAAAAAAAATGTAACAATTGTAAATGAAAAATTAAAAACTTGTAATTTAGGGCCAAAATGCTTTTCTACCTATGAAGTTTAAAAGAATATACAGAAAAATTTTAGAATAAGTCTGTGATTTTCACAAGGTTGCTGTATACATGATCAATAAATAAAAATAAATCACACCTCTATATACCAAAAGCAAATGGACAGTGAAGTTCTCTAAAAATATGTTACATTAGAATAAAAAACATCAAAAAAAAAAAAAAGAATAAAAAACATCAAAAAAAAGAAAACCATCATATCCTATCATAGTTTATATTCTATCCCTGTACACTAAACGCTACAAAATATTGAGTTTTTTTTTTAGCCATTTAAATGGAGTTTATATAATGATCGTAGATCAGAATAAGGACTCAATATGTTAAAATTGTCCCTTTTTAACAAAATTAATCTATTGTTTCAACCCAATTTTCCTCAAAATATAAATATTTTTGTAGAAATTGACAAGCTGAGTCTAATATTGGTATGTAAATACAAAAGGCCAAGAATAGAAGACAATGTTATAGAAGATTAATAAAGCTAGAGACTTTAACTACTAGCAATCAAGCCTTAATATAAAACTTTAGTAACTAATATGAATTAAGATAGCAGGGTCTTGGCAAAAGGACAAAACTTTGGCCAATAGAACAGATTGAGAAGCCCAGAAACTGATGAATATATATCCAATCACATTATTTACAACAAAAGTGATGCACAGTTTCATGGAGAAGAGGTGGTGTTTTATCAGTAAATGGAGCTAAGTTATTCAGTTATCATATGGAAAAATTAATAAATTTAGATTCTTCCTTATAGTAAATAGCATACAAATATTCCATATGGATTGCTTTTTTAATGGAAATGTAGAGCAATTAATTTTTAATCAGAAAACATAAAAGAACATCATTATGACTTTAAAGCAAGCAAAGAATTTTTATCAGAATCCAAAATTCCTAACCACAAAATAAAATAGTAGTTAATTAGAATATAATAATTTCTATTAATCAAAAGTGTTAGTGAATGAAAGGCAATACATAGATTTGGGGACTGTACATGCAAAACGACATCTTACAATGTTTTATGTTGTGCATAGAATATACGAAATACTAATAGTTTATAAGAAAAAGAAAGCCCATCTTTTTACAAAATGGGCTACTAAAACACTTAAAAGAAATATTCCCATATCCAGTAAAAGTAAGAAAACATGTTCAATTTCATTAATTAGTGTTTAAATAAAAATAAAACCACATAATGCACTACTACCTTCCCATCGGAACGACTAAAAATAAAGAGAAAGAAAATATCAAGTGTTAACAAGAATGTGAGCCAACTCAAAATTCTGATAAACTACTAGTGGAAACACAAATTAGTAGAATTTGTATGTGTCATCTATTTCCGCTAACCATATATACTGCATTACCTAGAGTATTAGTCCCCTTGGGCAGCCATAACAAAATACCATGTTGTGGTGCCCTAAACAATAGAAATTTACTTTCTCATAGTTCTAGAGACTGAAGTCCAGGATCAAGGTGCCAGTAGGGTTGGTGTCTGGTAAGAATTCTGTTGGGTTGCAGACAGCTGCCTTCTTATCGCATGCTCACATCTGTGGATTTTCCTCACTGTGTGCAACATAGAAAGAAAGAAAGGGAGGGAGAGAGAGCTCTCTATTGTCTCTTTAAGGATATCAATCCTAATGGATCAAGTCTCCATCCTTTCTTTAGAGTCCCCATCTGCATACTCAGCCAGCCACGCTGGAAGTTAGGGCTTTAGTATATGAATTTGGGGGGGGACACATTCAGTCCATAACATTCTTCACCTGCCCCCGAAATTCATATCCATTTCACATGCAAAATACATTCATAACATCCTAAGAGCCCCCATATTGTTGAGTCAATCCAGCATCAATTCTGAAGTCCACAGTCTCTTCTAAGTACCATCTAAATCAGATATGGGTGAGACATGAAGTCCAATTTTTCCAAAGCCAAATTACACTCTAGCTGTGATTTGTCATGTTAGACAAATTATGTGCTTCTGAGATACCATGGTGGAGCAGGTGGAGCATAGACACCCTCATTCTATCAGGGAGAAATTGGAAGGAAGTAAAGGGTGATGGATCTCAAGCAAGTCCAAAATCTAGCAAAGCAATTGGCATTAGATTTAAGGTTCTTGAATCATCATCCCCTTTGGTTTGTTGCCTCCACCCTCCAGACCCACCGGGGAAATGGCCCCACCCCTGTGGCCTTAAATGGAGGTGGAGCCCCTGCGGCTCCATGATTATGATGAATTTCACTCCTGTTTGCAGACTATGTTATATAAAAAAAGGGGAAGGGACTTTCCATACATCAGTAAGGCTTCTAATCAGTTTAAGTTAATAGAAAGTGAGAATATTAACTTAATCAGATGAGCTCTTTAAAGAAGATCTAATGTTCAGAATCAGGAAGAAGTCAGAGATATTCCAGATACACTCTCCTGTTGGCCTTAATGAAGCAAACAGCCACATTTTGGAGAGAGTCATATGGCAGCAAACAGTAGGCACCTTCTCAGAGCTGAGGGGCTTCAGTCCTGTAAGTGCAAGCAATTAAATCCTGGCAACAAGTGAGGTTGGAAGAGGATGCCAAGCCTCAGATGAGACTGTAGCCCTAAACAAAAGCTTAATTTCATCTTAGTAAGAATCTGAGCAGAGGACCCAGTTCACCAATGGCAGGAATCTTGACCTTGTAAACTGCTCCAACATACAAAACTGTAATTTGTGTTCCCTTTAGCACCTAAAGTTGTGATCATTTGTTACACGGCAATAGAAAACTAATACATATGACTTCCCATATATATTATTAATAAAGAGATCAAGTCTATTCTAAGATGCACACATATCTTCTCAAAACCTAACAGTACACGTACAAAGAACATTCAAGAAACCCATGTAAGCAGACATGCCACACAGGAGATTTAATAAATTATTGTTTTGTTCAACTAACCCTAAAGAGCAAGTGGGTGGACTACAAGTGTTGCTAAGGCTTTCCAATATGCCTAATACAATCTCTTAATATACACATTACAATGAATGTTCATTCAAATAGGAGAACTTAGAAGCTCACTCCAGTGTACTGAAAAGGTATCTATGAGCATAGTGACGGGAGTGCATAGTTTATCAGCACATTATGGTCCTAGTGGATTCCCTAAAAACTCTGTGGCAGTGCCAAAAAAAAAAGTAAATTCTAATTTTTTTGAAAACTTGAGTTCCCTAATTTTGTCACTGCACCTCTCTAGAAATCATTCATCATACAGTGTTTTTGTGGTGATTAAGAAGTCTTCCTCAATGTGATTAAAAAAATAGATAAATGGCAAAATTCCTTTGAAATGGATCTGGTTCCTGTTATTACTTAAATGACTTAAAAATTCACATTTCCAATATGAAGTGTAATAATGTCTTGTTGTGTAATGTTCAAGTATTTTGTTTAAAGAAATAGGAAACAAATTATGTTCTTGTGGTACAAGGTATAAAGAGCTGAGTGGCAAGAGACAGAATATTAGCATATCCAAGAAAATCTGAATAGTTTGTATAGAAATTATCAAGTCCTAATACAAACTTTGAAAAATCAAGATGGATAAGTACCACGATTTTGGAGACTTTGAGGAGAGTCAAATGCCATTTAGGGTTCAAGATTTCTTTTTTTTTTTAAGAATTCTTTTTTTAAAATATTTTATTTATTTATTCATGAGAGAGACACACACACAGAGAGAAAGAGGCAGAGGGAGAAGCAGGCTCTATGCAGGGAGCCCGACGTGGGACTTGATTCCAGGACTCTGGGATCACACCCTGGGCTGAAGGTGGCACTAAAGCACCAAGCCACCTGAGCTGCCCTAAGATTTCTTTAAAGAATGAGAAACACTACTGTGAAGATTGACTTTAAACTTTTTTCTAAGACAGATCAGATGAATGAACCAAGGCTAAGCTGTGTCCGATTCCACTCTTACTCTAGTTCTGAAATGTGAGCTCATCAGGATTACTTCTCTGGGTTCTAATAATGGGATTTCTTCCCTGGTGTCTAAGTGTTAGGTCATAGGAGGGGACTTTTGATCCAAAGTGTGATGTGTGAACTGGCAGCACCTGGGAGCGTGTATAAATACTAAATCTCAGGCCTTGCTTCAAGCTTACTGAATCAAAATATGCATTTCCAACATCCCCAGGTGCTCTCTATGCACTCTAAAGCAGAGATCTCTGTAAACGAGAATCATCAGGAACTTAACAAAACCAGGCTAAAACCAAAATGTAAACAAATGACAACCAACAGCAAGATAAACAATGGATAAACTAACTAATGTTCCAAATCACCCTAGAAGAATTAATTAAACTACAATTTAATGGGGTTGGGGATAAGTCCCAGCCATCAAGATATTTTAAAGTTCGGCCAGGCAATTCTGATAGGCAGAAGTATTTTGAGTCCCTGTTCATGACTGCTAGGTATAAAACTTAGCTACATTTTCCTCTTAGAAAAATTGATTTTTGCACCTGAATCACAGTCCAAGATTAGAATCCCCTTACTCTATAGACAGCACAGACACCAAATTTGTCGGCCTGAACTTTAAATACCAAATTCCCTAAGACTTTCCTTTGCTCTACTTTTCTTGTCCATCAGGATACATTATCTTGTATCCTTGAAATTACTGTTGTCCTGAAATATAATCATATTATTTCCAGACACTGCTTATGCCATAGACTTTCTCTCAGAATTTGTAAATAACAGAAAAGAAGAACTCCAGGCTCAGGCCCTTCCCAGGCCCCTCTCATTCCCATCTTTCAGTAACTAGCATTTATTCCAGGGGCTGGTCAATGATCATTTACTTTGTACTCTTCCACTTCTGTGTTTTTTCTTTTGTTATATTGTTATGTTAAATTGCTGTGAATTGGTTATTTATTAATTGCATCACTGTTAATTACTTTACATGCCTTAATCATTTAATTAATCTTTACAATAAAAGTCCGTTCATTCCTGGTACTGGTTTAGAATTTAAGATCTAATCATGAAAACTGACAGTCCTTCCTTGATCATCAATGAATTAACTATTTTATACTATTTTTAAAATAATTTCTCTGCATAAATTTCATTCCTTTAGTCTTCTCCAAGTGCTCATTCTTCATAGACAAATTAAAAAAAGTCATATGTTCCATAAATAAAATGTTTCTATTTCAAAATAACTTGACCAAGTGTGTGATGCACATGTTATTTGATAATGGAATAGATTTTTCTACCCAGGGATATCTGCTACATATCACTAAAGTCCATTTAATCATTGATAGCTAAAAACTGTACAGTATCCTCCTGGTAAACTTGCTAAACTGTTCAATTCATATCATACCACCAATTTATCTAACCTCATCCCCTTCGAATAAATATAGATTAAATCCATTTATTCATAGAATAACCTTGTTTGGTGATGCCTGGGTGGCTCAGCAGATGAGCTTCTGCCTTTGGCTTAGGTCGTGATCCCTAGTCTGGGGATGGAGTCCACATGGGGCTCCCTGCATGGAGCCTGTCTCTGCCTCTCTTTCTGTGTCTCTCATGAATGAATAAATAAAATCTTTAAAAAAAAAAAAGAATCTTGGTTGGACATTTCAACTCAATTCTATAAACATGTATGGAGTGCCTTTTGTGTTTCTGCACTAAATGAATTTCCATGTGGAAATCATTCGCAGACCTCCCTCTGCAACTCCCATTAACTAGAACAAAAATGAAGAGAATCCGGAACCAAAGGATGGCCAGAGAAGAAACTGAATGAACTATACTGAAAATAGCCATAGGGATGATGCAAGAAATGTGTACAAGGCTGAGAAGGTGGGTTTTTTGGGATAAAGAAGAGAAACTAGAAAATTCAGACTGAGTCTGGCCAGGTGATAATACCTATACATATCTTACTTTAATGACAGACACTTTAAATGTTTCAGAAGTAGCTGCCCTGGGATACTGGATGATTGCATCGTGATTCTACATGAGTGGTCCATCTGTGAGGAGCTATAATAACAACAACAACAATATCCCATCAAGTCAGATGTTAGGGCTGACTTAGAAACTAGGAAAAAAAAAAAAAAAAAGAACCTACATAAGGAATGAGGCAGTGTCTTTTACATACAAGAAGCCGCAAAGACAAGCATTGATCATATAGAGTCAACAAGACTGCCTTTTTAGAGTCTTCCAATTTAGGAAGAAAGACCCCTAAACAAAATATCCAGTGACTTGAGATAATATAACAAAACTCTACTGTGTGGAAAGTAAACACCAATGTTGGTCATTATCTCTACCAAAATAATAAGGTGTAGACTGGGGATTAAAACCAAACCCAACTACTGATCTTTTCCCTACAAGACTCTAAAGCCTATGGCTTATAGTGTTATTGGTAGAAGACTGAGAAATCCAAATGATCCAAATTTTAATGTTGGTATTTGTCAATCTATTATACTTTGAAAGAGAGACTCTGGTTTATATTGACTGATAAATCCAACACTTACTAGTTGTGTGTACATGACCCAAGTTTCTTGTCTGTGCCTGTCTCCTCATCTTTAAAATAGATATATCTGAGGGTGCCTGGTGGCTCAGCAGGGAGTCTGCTTGTCCCTCTCCTTTGACTTCTCCTCTGCTTGCTCTCTCTCTCTCTCTCTCAAATAAATAAATAAATAAATAAATAAATAAATAAATAAATAAATAAATAAAATCTTTAAAAATAAATAAAATAAGATATATCTGTAAAATAACCACTTGAGATTTCCTTAAGGTTAAATAAATTAACATATTCAAAGAACTTAGAATTAGGCCTGGCATACAATAAGAACAATAAAAATATTTGATATTATCATTATTACTATCAAGTAAAATAATAAATTATGTATGAAAATTACTGTAGTACTTCTTTACTCCTTCCTATAAACCCCTCAATTTTGGTATATTTTGAAAATTATTTTCCTCTTAATATTGAAAACTAGTAAGGCTCCTGACTAACATTAATATAGCATTTCTCTAAGCAAATCATATCACTATGACATAGCAATATTTATACTGAAATTAAATTACAATAAAAATTTCATAATTTTACATGCCAGATAGTCAAGCACAGGACTGGTATGATTATGCACAAGTACCTGAGATGGAAACTTGCCTGAATTAAGACATGCTCAGAAATTAAGCATAAGAAATAAAACCAACATAAAGAAAGAAATGCTTTAGAGAGTTTTAGAGTTTCTTATTTCAAAGGCTTGGGCTCAACAATACAGAATGCACACTGGTGGTGGTAGTTTTTGGCATAACAGAAAAAAGACAAAAAATTCTCATAATTTATCCATGCAGATGCTGCCCTTTCTGACACCTTAAAAGCCTCTGACAATTTTTTCTAATGTACATTCTTGAGTAATGTTGCAATAGTACAATTTTAATCTTTAGATTTGAAGACCAATATTTTATTCTAGTTTTCTTTGTGTCAAGTTCAGTATGGTAGATGAGCTAACCTCATTATAAACCACAGTATCAAAAGGTGAAAATTGTAAGAAGGCTGCTTTGCAAAATGCATGAGCTACTAAAATGCCAAAGATGAATCGTATGGACAATTCATAATGCAAGAGAATCTTAACATTAGCTGAAACTGTTTTTAAGAAAACATGAAAAGGGAAGGAACACATCCCCTGGTTGAGAAAGCGGTTACATTTCAATACAGTAATAAGTATGTTTATCAGTGTGGATGAGAGTTGAGTGACACAGTGATTGCATGAAAATTGAAAGGATGAGCCCTCTTCTTTGGGGCTTTACTTAAACATTCTCTCCTGTGTCTTAAACTGTGGAATTAAGAAACCATAGGCCATATCTCTCTTTTCCCTATTACTTGGCTCTGTTACACATCCAAATTAATGTAGGTAATGCCTAGCTGTTTTCCTTAACATCTCACTGAGAAATACCTTTATTATCCTTTTATACCCTTACCAAGAAAAGGGGGAAATGAAAAAAAAAAAGTTTAAAATATTCATGCAGCCCACAGCCTTTCCTAAGTGATCCCTTCAAAATTCAGCATCTTGTAATTAATCAATCTATTTCTCATTGCTGTTACATCTTTGCTGGGTGTGTCAGATATGGCTCTTCTGTGCTTCTCTTGTCTTCACCACAGAATCTGGGCTGAAGTGGGGCAGTTGGATTCTGGGTCATACTACTCTGACAACAAAGGTAAAAGAGAATGGCTGACCTACTTCATGGCTCATAAATGTCTGCTCAGATCTGGTATGGATATTTTAGCCCTTATCCCACTGGCAAAATTAAATCACATGGCTATGCCTCACCTCAGTGGGTTATAGAAGTAAATGCCTCTCAGAAAGATTCACCTTCATTCACTTGGCAATAGGAAGGTATGCAGAATCCTCTTACTGAAGGAACATGAATAAATGGTAACAATAAATGCAGCCTGTTATATCTCATCCTTATAGTCACATATTCTCTTGCTTTCCATCTGCACACAAAATAAACACATTCTTTCCCAAAGAAGGCATCTCAAAAAGTCTCAACCAATCATAACATTAGACTCAAGTCTAGGGCCTTTTGCTTGTCTCTACATCATGATGAGTGTGGCTACTGTTGATCCAAAGATTGGTGGACTGCAAAAACAAGTTATCTGCACCCTACAACACCAAGCATTCAGTAGTGGAACAGGGACGTGTTAATCTCAATAAAGCCTGCATCAGAAAAGAAGAATGGAAGGCACAAAATAATTGGTCCACAGTAAACTTGAAATTATTTCTGGAAGATACCTGGAGTGCTCATTGACTTTGGAGATAAAGAATCTTCCAGAATTAGTCTTCATCCTACTTTATGTTTGTATCACCAGGTTCTCTTGGTTATGGCTCTTTCCCAAATGGATCTTTCATTTTCCTTGGACACATCTAAAGAAAGTGTTAAACTGCACACCCTCTTTGGGGAACTAATTAGTGTTAGCAGATGCATCTTGTCCATAAATGGGAGCTCAATGTCATTTTAACTGTCACATTTCATTTTGTTTTATTTTGTTTGTTTTGCTATTCTTTGTTTTTGTTTTTGTTTTTTTGGTCTTTGTTTTTATTTTATTTTATTTTATTTTTGGTCTAGTCTAGGAGTTATTTGGCAGTCTAGACCTCTCAAATATTCATCTGTATGATTTTAACAAGCTCCATGTTCCAATACACACGTCTTTACTTCTTTTTTTTTTTCTTGAAATGCATCTTCCTCTCCCTAGACTTAATTGTCAATATTTTAAGACTATCGGGTTTCAGCAGAAAAACAATACTGCTTGTTTTGTTAGTTTTTCCTGTAAGCCATTTTGTCCAAATACAAAAAACAAAAACAAACAAACAAAAAAAAATTTTGAGAGCAAATTTAATCTTGTCATGGAGTTTATCTAAGGCAAGTCAGTAGTCTCCATGATTCCTTCTTTGCCCTAGGCCAAGCTTCAGTAAGTCCTTGTTATTCAAAGCATTTGTCAATTTTATTTTTAGTGGTTGAAGAAAACAAACAGTTGTATCTTTCAATCCCGCAATTTCAGAAATTTCTAGATCCACATGTTTCTTCCATTATTTTTAAACTTTTATTTTCTAAGTTCATGTCTTTTCTTTTTCATATTTCTTTAATGTCGCCAAAAGCAAGGAAGTCCCAACAGTCACATTTTGCTTCCCAACTTCATCTAAAACTACTGGCTTGTTAAGTACATTATCATCTTTTAAAGTTATTGCAAGAGGCATATTTTTCAAATATATCACCATTAGATAAAGTTTCTTCATTTTTTTTCCTGTCTTTCCTGAGGGTTCCCACACCTACTCTATAGCCCTGAAGTCAATGCCATACATTTTGGGATTTTTGCTATGACTGCATCCTATTTATGGGTATCAATGTTTTATCAGTTATCTTTTCCCATGAAAAGACATGTTGTGATAACGATTACAACATGTATGTTGTGATAACAATTAAACAAACCGTATATGGTTCACAATGTAAAGATTTATTTCTTGCCACCATTGCATTGAAGTTGGAAATAATCTCTAATTGACTTCCTTTTTTCACCTAGGATAAAAGGAGCAATGTGAAGGAACAGTCACCATCTAGGATATGTCATCCTAATGGCAGAAAGAAAATGAAATGACCCATCTAATAGTTCTTAGACCTTCTTCTCAGGCATGATGGCTGTCAGTTCTGATCGCATTGACTGGCTCAAGAGCCACATGACCAAGGTCCCAAAATGGGCTGAAGTCCTATGTGCCTGTTTGCCCACAGATAAGCAAATATTTTCAAATAACAATATAATCTACCATAATGCATGGTTTCAAAAATAGTATTAATACTAAATTCAAAGATTCTAGGCAAGGCGTGTGTCTGTGTGTACGTGGGTGTGTGGGCGTGTAAGTGGGTATGCATTCACCTATTAATGTAATAAATAGGTATTTGCCCTTTTAAGAATATAACAATCAGGGGATCCCTGGGTGGCTCAGCAGTTTAGCGCCACCTTCGGCCCAGGCATGATCCTGGAGTCCCGGGATCAAGTCCCACATTAGGCTCCCTGCATGTAGCCTGCTTCTCCCTCTGCCTGTGTCTCTGCCTCTGTGTGTGTGTGTGTGTCTCTCATGAATAAATAAATAAAATCTTAAAAAAAAAAGAATATAACAAGTTGAAATCTTAATATGTCCTTATATTTATGATGAAAGATGAATAAATAATGAGAAATCAAGCAAAAAACTAGTGCTAGCTGATACTCTTGAAAGAAGGTTTTCAAACAATGATTGTATTACTTGTAATAGATTACGTTTTACTGTTACCTCCCACTATGATAGTGAAATTGCAGACAAACTGTGACTCTCAAAACAAATAAAAATAGAAGCATCCAGAATTAATACAAACACCCACCTTTGGTGACAGTGTGTCTGAATCTATTTGTGGGATTTATGAATTAAATGGTTCATAGGAGAAGATCAAGAAATTATCAGGCACCTTTTTATAGATAATCTTATAAAATTGAAAATGGTTAAGAGGTAAAAAAAAATAAAAAAAAAAAAAAAGCATACATTGTGTCCCTCAAACAGATGTGCCATAGAAATAGAGCATTCAGATCTGGATTAAATGAATCTTGTCCCAAGTAAAGGAACTACAGATTTCTCTCCTCCCCACACCAGCTGACTCAGACACTAACAATGTTAGCAGCTAATGGAAAAGGTGACTTAGAAGCTTGATTCTGGGGGAACACCTGTGGGGCTTATTCTACCCTTGATAACCACTACTAAATACAGTCTTCCCGTATTAAACACAAACTGAATGTAGAACCCAACAAAAGAGCACACTCAATTATATCAAATTAGCATCTGAGTGTATGTAATCACAGAGTTTAGACCAGAGTTATTAAGCTGTCCTTTGTAGCACAGCGACAACGGTTGAAAATGATCCCATAGTATAATATAAGGGATTTTGTGAATGCACAGTGGCATCCTTTATGTTTGGATGCTGACACTGGAGTTTTACAGAATATTTCCACACATGCAGGACTAAGAAAAAGAGCAGGCTTCGTCTTTGCCAAAGTACTTTCTAATCATTTTAAATTTTGCCATCTGACAAGATTTGTATTTTTATGGCAATCCTAGATTTAGCATAAGAGCAGGGGTATGATCAACAGAGATAAAGTTCACACTATCTGGATCTTCCAAGACAATAACAACAACCACAACAACTCTAAAGATCCTGATATTAAAATATTCACAGCCTCCAGCAATTCCCCCCAAATGCCTATACATATATATATATATATGTATAGGCATTTGGGGAGGCCAAGGCTGTAGATAGAGAAAGCATGGGACCCAAAAGCTTGACTTGCTGCTGCAACCAACATCTTCAAATGAACATTGCGACATTTATTACGTGATGGGATGCACTCTTCTGATGTCTCTCATCATTTTCAACTGCGCAAGGGCCAATTCTAAACCCATTCCTAGATAAAAGTACATGGTGGTTTCTCTTTCTGCACCTTTGAGGGGACAAAGGACAGTCATGGCCGCAGACTGGGAAACCTAACTGACGTCTTGATACTGATCACACTACGTTGCTCTCTCCTTTGTAGGTTAGCCTTTACAATACTACAAGTCCTTTGAGAGCAGAAGCCATTCACCAGACACTGCTGCGAAGTCGGCAAGGCTCTGAACCAGACACCCTCGCTTTGAATCCTAGCTCTGCCATTTACTAGCTATGACTTTTCCAGTTTCCTCATCCATAGAATAGATACCATCATTGGGCTAGATGGCTTTTTTCTACCATCCTCCCTCTGCCTTTCTTCATTCTGTCCTCTGAGGTTGGCCTTACAGACAGACTTTCATGAGCTCGTTTCCCGCTCAGGCTTCTGGTGGTTTCCTCTGTTGGGCTTTGGAGATTGGGTGGCAGAAGGAAATGCTTTGCAGGGTCACAAGGGCTGTTGCATTTTAGCCTCTGTGAGGTGTTAACCGCCAGGATAGCCCTTTCTCTGTCTTCAAGGGACAAACAAACTTGCCTCTTGCTGTTTAAAGTCTAGGTGGAGCAGAGCCACCCATACCCCTTACTAAATTCATGTTACCCACTATCCTAAGTGGATTACCTAAACTCTGCCTTAATCTCTTTATTAGTTAATTAAATAATCTTAATTCACATGTACCATTTGTTTCCTGTGAAGATGCTAACTTAGAGTGCAGTACATTCCTCCTTAGAATTTTTTTAGATGCTAAGTATTTATGGATATGTTTTCATCCTTAAAACCTGAGACAGCTGTTATCACAAGTAGCCCAAAGCTTTTTACTAATCCAGGAGTTGAGACTGTGGCCAATAAATATAAGGTCATCTTTCTGACTAATGATTTGGTGATTCTTACCATAAAAAGTTCATGTTATTTATAAGACAAAAACAAAACAAAACAAAAAAACCTAAGACAGTTGTTGATACATAGTTTACATTTAATACATTTTAATGAATTGATTAATTCTTCAATAGAACCAAAGTTGGCCTTCCACCCAGGGTGGATCCTAGAGACCCAGGATCGAGTCCCACGTCGGGCTCCCTGCATGGACCCTGCTTCTCCCTCTGCCTGTGTCTCTGCGCCTCTCTTTCTCTCTCTCTAGGTCTCTCATGCATAGATAAATAAAATATTTTAAAAAATAGAACCAAAGTTAGAAAAAAAGTTTGTTTCCAGAAATACTAGTATGGGATACATGCCACATATATTCTTAAAAGTATACTTTTCTTATTAAATAATCATCTGCAGGTAGTCAATGTATGTGCTCCACATCAAGAAAATCAATTATGGATTCTTGGATAGATGATCCATAAAATTTGGGGCATTCTGTCCATTGTATTTAATAAATTAGTCCAGAATTACTTGTGGAAATTTTATTATAGAGAGTTCTGCCTTTATTCACATATCTTAACAAAATTAATTGAAAAGTGCCTATATCAGGATTGACAATTCAAATCCATATTGACAACTTGCGACTGAGTCCCATAAATGTTAAGATCTATGATATTTTGGACTACTTTTAACTCAAGAGTCAGAGAACTCTGTTATTTCCATATGTAATCTCAGTTTGGAAATCTCAATTTTGAAAAACCCACTACCTTTAGCTAATTATGTATTTGTTGCTATTCCATTATTTTCCTAAAAAGCCAGAGGCATTACATGATTTCTTGCTTATCTCATGTAAAACCTAGTCTTTCAAAATTGAAGATAATATTCTAATTCATACTACATCTTATGCTCCTTTACCCATCAATGCAGTATTGATGTAGGATGGGCCAAGGTCTTGAGAGGGAGGGCTTCAGACCCCTTGAATAGAATTCAAGAACAAGTCATTTAGTGAAAGGGACAAATATTTATTAAGAATAGAACTAAAAAAGAGTTATTTCATAGGCAAAGTAGCAATCTTTCCTCCTAGATGGGAAAGAGGACCCCTCTTTGCCTCTAACAAGGTGTTTTATAAGTTTATTGTTGTTGTTGTTAATTAGCTAACTGTATAGGGAAGGTTTACTCTTTACCTTTGGGTTTATCATTCACACGCTAGGTAGTTTTTTCATTATCATAGGGTTGTGGGATTATCCAGAGGGAGAAATTTTAAGAATGTCCAGCCTTTGTGGCTTTTACTGTCACAGGGAGTGGGTTCCTGTGGTTTTCCATGAGTCTGATCTTGTGATTCTTTTTATGATCTGCTGACTTTTAGGTTAAGGGTCAGTCTAAACCTAAAATGGCTTTGCTGTGGTCAAACTGCCTCCTGGGTCTACCTTCCCTCCCACCTCAATATGAGTCAATTCTGTATAATTAAATCTCTTGTAGCTTTAATTGAATCTCTGAGACAAAATATCAACCATGGACAGTATAGGATTCACCATTTAATTTTACTCAATTTCCTTTCAATAAAGTCCTTACAATTAAAAGGCACAAGTACTGGGGCACCTGCGTGGCAACCAACACTTGATTTTGACTCAGATCATGATCTCAGGGTCAGGAGGTCAAGATTCTCTCTCTCTCTCTCTCTCTCTTTCTCTCTTCCTTTGGTTCCTCCCTACCACTGCATGCATACCTGCACACTTTCTCTTTCTTTAAAAAAAAAAAAAGACACAAATACTTGTTGAAAGCTGGATACTATGGTGAGAATACCCAGCTGAAGAGGAAACTATCTATCTATCTCTCTTTTTAAATATTTTATTTATTTTATTTAGAGAGAAAAAGAGAGCACATGAGTCGGGGGAGAGACAGAGGGAGAGGGAGAGAAGCAGACTTCCCACTGAGCCCAGAGCCCAATGACTATGATGACTGTGAGGCTCATTCTCAGGACCCTGAGACCATGACCTGAGCTGAAATCAGAAGTCCAATGCTTAACTGACTGAGCCACCCAAGTGCACCAACAATCTCTCTTTTATAGGATTAAATGATATAATATAGAAGAATTGTATTTACACTAATGTCTGTGATATGGCATATAGGCTAATAAAAATTAATTATCACAGCAAGTAATTTGTTTAGATTGAGAGAACAGTATGTGCGGGATATGGTAAAATTAAAGAGTCAATAGTTTTTTCAGAAAACATGAGGTGCTTTACTGGAAAGAAGAACAGCATAAGTAAAGGCACAGAATCTGAAAATGTGTAGTATTAGAGAAATGAAGCAAGATCCTGTTATCTATAAATATGTATAATGGGGAAGTGGCAAGAAGGTAGCACATTTGATAAGAGCTTTGAAAGGCGAGCCAAAGAATTCTTAATTTACTCTGTGGACCACAGGAAGTCGTTGAAGGTTTCTTGAGCAGGGAAGAAACAGAGAATGCATGGTTCTAGAAGATATCTGTAATGACTAAGAAGAAAATTTATTAGAAGCAGGAGAATGTATTACGAAAAGTAAACTCCTATAATAAATAGATAGCATAAGTAGCTCAAACATGATAGAATTTTCTCTCTCTTTCAGATAACAGTGCAGGCAGGTATTCCTGGCAGGGCTTAGGAACCTGAAAGGCTCTGCCCCATTCATAGACACAAGCTACGGAAGCTCTCCCAGCTTCAACACATGATTTGCAATAACAGAATAATCATCACTTTCCATCTCCAGGGAAGGTAGTGGGAGCAAGAAAGAGTACACATAGAATTTTTTTTTTTTTTTTATGAGAAGACATGGAAATGGCAGACGTCACATCCACGAATATCCCTTAGTCACATGACCAGATTTAACTGAACAGAAACTGGACATTGAGTTATCTGACTGAGTAGTTACACCTCAGGTACCACTCAATTACCATGAAAGAAACAGCGCAGCTCATCTTGGACAACTATCAGCCTGCACCACATACCAACAGCTCCACTCTTTAAGTCAAAGATTCCCATTAGAGAACAAAGTGAGCTCCCCTCCCTCCCCCACCCGGTCCTTGGGCATGTCTTTTGATTTTGCCTTTCCAATTTTTTTTTTCAATTGTTTTGTTAATGAAACTATCAGCACTGTTTTCTGATCTCCCCAAACCTACTTTATCTTCCACCTTCCAACAAATCTCATGGTTAGAATAAAACTGTATTCCAAAAATCTAATTAAAGGTGGCAGGGAATTTTTGCAGTTAGATGCTCTGATTTCAATACTTACCAATATGGCAAATTTTTATCATTGCACAAATATAATAAATTTCTTTTTTTTTAAAGGTCCTGAGAAAGGAGCTTGCCTTTCTTTTTTTTTTTAATTTTTTATTTATTTATGATAGTCACAGAGAGAGAGAGAGGGGCAGAGACACAGGCAGAGGGAGAAGCAGGCTCCATGCACCGGGAGCCCGACGTGGGATTCGATCCTGGGTCTCCAGGATCGCGCCCTGGGCCAAAGGCAGGCACTAAACCACTGCGCCACCCAGGGATCCCTAATAAATTTCTTTATTGTCCCCAAATTATCCTCTATCCCCCATTAAAGGGTTATACATTGCATCCCCTTTTCCAGCCATCTATAGAAACTTCTCATGGGATGCTGCATGGATATGGCATAGACACCAGGTTTGCCATGTGATCTTCTCTGGCTAATGAAATGTGAGGAGATTTGACAGAATGATTTAAGAACCATATTGTTTCACAGCGATCTTTCAATCTGGAATCCAGAATGAATATAAGCCATTAGCCACATAAAATACATAACTGAAGACACGCAATATGGAAAAAAAATACATGTGTAAATCTGATGGTGATTTGTTACTTCCATGTAACCTAGCAAGAGCTGACCAACACATTCAGAACAGCTTTCACTCTATAGGGTGGTATCTGGATATTTATTTTCTCCTACATGAGTTTCTCCAAACTTAAGATCTCACTCTTTGCTGAATAGAATGAACATTTCATTGAAATAGTATAATATGATATGCGCTAAAGAGAAAGAATATAGCCAATTACAGGACAACATGAAAGATTTCTCAAAAGAAAAAAAAAATTCCAACTACTCATTTTTAAAGCATAGAACTCATTCTTCATTATTCCTGTTTATTTTCTAATTCTACTTGCCTTAAACATTGGCAAAAATCTGAACTTACTCTACGCTTGCCATTTACAGCTCCTCGTGCGCTGGTTTAATTGTTTTATTTTTCTAATGACTTAGCATTGAAGCATCATGGTTATCTCGATTCACCGACTTTCTTCAGCTTTCATTATTTCTATCTCACTCTGTGTAATACAGATTTTACCATGTCCTTTTCCTTTGACACATTGAACAACTTAGTTTCACTGTTTCTTTTTATTTTTTATGATTTTACTTATTTATTTATGAGAGAGAGAGAGAGACAGAGAGAGAGAAAGAGAGAGAGAGAGGCAGAGACACAGATAGAGGAGAAGCAGGCTCCATGCAGGGAGCCAGATCCCGGGACTCCAGGATCACACCCTGGGCCGAAGGCAGGTGCCAAACCACTGAGCCACCCAGGAATCCATCCCCAGTTTCCCTGTTTCTTTCTGCCATAATCCAGTTCCTACATCTATAGTCCATCTAGTTAAAAAGAATTTGAGCTCAATGAAAATGGTTATTATCTCAATCCTTGTAGTTTCTTCATCTTGTCTCTCATGAATATCCTAGCACTGGGTCTCCTTCCATTTTCCTTGCAGCAAATTAACAGACACAATAAAAATATTTATATAATGATTCTGCAATGGAAGATGGAGTCTCAGTCAACTTACTGCTATGAGGGGCTACTGCTTTTGAAAGAGGATAGGTATCACCTTCATCTATCTGAAAGCATTTTGAACATACCACAAAACACGTAAAATAATTAGTCACAACAGAATAATATAAGTAATATCTATGAATGAGAAGGCATTATTAAATAAATCAGTAGCAGACTTATTATTAAGATGGGGTATATCACACAAGCTTAGTATCTTATTGGAAGTCTTCTGCATTCAATTAATATAATTTTAAATGATCTTAAATTTTCATTTTACCAAATTCTGAGTGCTTTCTACTTGGCCATACTTTGCTGATATATAGCTCATTTCTTGTATGTACCAAAAAATAATAATACTCATACATTTTAAAAGCTGTATTTCTATAATAGTTTGTATAAAACAAAAATCATAAGATTATACATACATATATAATTAGAATTCTGGAATAGTGCAGATGAGAATGTTAAAAGTGGCTATATTTGTGTTGTATAAAGTAGTTACTTTTTATTCTTATTTATATTTTTGTAAACTATTTTTACTAGTATACAAAATGTCTATTTCTGATTTTGTATTAATACAAATTTGGCTTGTCTAAGTTTATTTTTTTATTTATTTATTTTTTGGTTTGTCTAAGTTTATAATGTACTTGAGGAATATTCGCTCACTAATTATTTTATATAAATTTTTTTTTTTTTTAAATTTTGTGTTTTAAAACTATCACCCTACTCCATAAATGTTAAAACAGAGTATGGGAAGAAAATTGAACAATTAATCCAGAAATAAGCTTTCTTCCCCCTTAACGTGGCAAAATTGAGTTTTACCGAAATGATTATGCAAAGATAAAGGTTTAGTTCACAACTTCTAAAGCCGGACTTTAGAAAGAAGTCTTAATTGATAAAACTATTTTGCCCAAAATCTCTATGTTCAGTTCCAAACCAACATATTCATCACCAAATAAATTATCTTCTTTACAGAAACATTTTTTTTCTCATTAATGTCCACTGATAATTGTAGGCCTTTGTCCCTCTCTTAGCTGAAACTTTTCATTGATTTTGTCACAGAACTACTCATAAAACTTCATCTTTTAGTTATATACATTTTTCCAACATTCAAGAAACCTAAAATTTTTTACTAATTATAATAATTATGTTAACAACATTGTTTTACCATGGTCTCATCTAAGAAACATCCTGTATTCAAATAAGCTTTAGTTTCCATCTGTTCTTCTATTCTGGACAAGCAAAATATTCCGGAAGGGTCAGTCTCCCTTCTTTGTGTATCATGTTATCTCCTCAAATTGCTAATTTAAAAGAATAAGAACAGTCCATCTGTAGGCATTATTGATACTCATTGGATAATAGTGAGCAAAGTTTTATTTACTCTTTGAAATGATACATACTTCCTTGAGAAACACACGCGCACGCACACACACACACACACACACACAAAATCAAAAGAACATGTCTTCCCCAGAAAATCTTATCTGATAATAAACTTTCCTAATATTTTCCTGCTAAAGATTAATAAACTTCTCTTGAAACTTATATCTAATTTATGTGACTTTAAGGGTCATGCTTTAATAACAATGATGAAACACGATTATTACTTCCTAATGCTGAAATTACAGTTTTTACATTGTAAATTTTTCCTGCTATGCGCCCTGTGGCACTAACATCTTTATCACTCCATGTGTTTCTAGTTTTAAAACCTTTACCCCTGCTGTTTGAAAAATATTTCTCATTTTCGTCCCCTATGGAGTACAGAAATCCCTAAAGGCAAAGCCATTAGTGATTTCTCTGCCTTTCCCCAAACACGTATTATGATCACCAGTGCTGCTCCCACTGCCTCATTGGCTTTTGGTAAAGTATGCAAATGAGATGTTCAAAATACACACTTTTTGCAACTGTGCAAGTTCATACTGATTTATAAAATGGGCAGGCTATTAAAGTGACTGAAAATGTCAGCAAGATTTATGCATGGGTGACAAATTGTATTGGAAATGTTCATTTTTAACATGCTGCCCTAGGTTTTTTTTTTTTCTTTTTCTTTTTTTTTTTTTAACAACCTAGATATTCCCTGTGATACATTTGTTTTAAGGCCATTTTTTCCTCCCCAAACATACTTTTGACAGTGACTTTTTGACTGGAAAAATAAACAATGCTACTTGACAATCATACAAATTGTATTTTATCACAGAAAGCAGTACTTGGAAGATATAATAAATTTCCTTTTGACACCCATTTTCCCCATGTACCATTAGTCCACTATGGTTAAATAGTTTCCTTTTTTAACAGATAACTTGAGTTGCACGCATAAATATTTCATCACTAAGATATAAAATTATGTAACTATCAAAACAATTACCCAGTCACCTCTGAGGAAAATACCTCATTTACATTAAAAATGCACAACGTAGGAAACAAAAGATAGGAGTGACAACTGACATCTATCTTCTGGAGTTTATGATTCCATCTTTGGAAAATTCCATGTTAAAAATGGTCTAAGCCATATTCATATGACTTTCCTCTGTTATTTGTGAATCTGCTCCAGAATGCTCCAGCTCTGTGATTCAAACAGGCAGCTGCAGCACTCTTACTAGTCCGACCAAGTGTGGTCTTTGAGCAGAGGTCTTGATATTTTATATCTCTGCATGGCAGCCATTCATTCACTAAAGGAAGCAAAAGAATAGGAAAAATCATACTGGAGCCAATGTACACAATATCATTTAAGAAATTAACTAGACCGTCCTGGCAGACCACAAGATGTATACACACAGCAGAAATGACACAAGTCTAAAATGCAGTGTATCACAATTAGAGAAGAAGGGATTATAGGAATCAAATGCAGTAAATGAAGACCCGCCTATGATTAATTTTACAAAGAACAGATCTTATCAGCAGTATTATGAAGTCTCTCTAGTTGGAAAAGTTTTGTGTTAGAATTCTAATTCTACTTTTTATATTCAGATCAGTTTGCACCAATACTATTATTGCAACTGATTTTCCTAATTAGTTCATTAAGTTGCATAACAATTGGCTTACAACTAACAACTCTTCTTGATGTTAAAATGGTGAAGATAAAATTGATTTAAAGCCCACTTCTGATCATTCATTCTTACACATTCGTATGTCCTGGTGTTTGATGAAGCTCTCCTTATATGACTGCCAGCCTCTCTGCCCTGTTTTCACTTAAGTGCCATGGATATGTTCTTGCTTATTAAAAAGAGTTAGCGTTATGCGTTGTACTGAAAAAATCTAAACACTCTTAAAAGGCAAAAGAAGCAACAAAAACACATCTGCTTTTCATCAAGGGGTGCCATCTTATAGCTTATATGAAAATGAAAGTTTGAAGAGAAAGCAATAGGAGTTATGAATAAGCAAAGATTTGTATAGGTGAAAATGCAGCTAGAAAAGACTGGGAGAAATAGTTTTATTTGTTTTCGTTTGTTTGTTTTTTGCTGTTGTTTCTACCTAAAAACTTTAATCAATCACTTTAGTAAAATAAATGCCATGTGTAAGATATTTTTTGTTCACATACTTTCTGTTTAAAAGAAATAAATATTTTCTATTGACGTTGAAATAACCTCATAACAATGTTTTCCTCTAGATTTTTAGCTCTGCTTCCATAACTGGTGGGCTCATCAGTCTCCTCACAACAGTAAGAATTTGCCTTCAAGTTATCATCAAGAAGCAGGCTTTCCTGACTGACAGTCATTCCCGTAGAAACATCTTTACCCCAGAGGATACAAGTGGAAACATCAAAGAAGAAGAACAGAGAGTACATTTAAGAACATCTGGTATAACATCAAGGAAATCTGTCTACAAGACAAGCAAAGTCCATCTCCTTTCCTGGCCTCTGCATTGAGATGCATCAGAGAAGTCATTTACTACAAGTGGTTGAATCAGGAATTTAACTCATAAAGCCTAGGGTTAAGAGTTTAAAAAAAAAACATACTTGCATATATAGGTAATATACACATGTATGTAAGTAGAATGACATAGATATAATGTTTAATAAAATACTGCTTTGAAATCTCATTTGATTTTGTCATCATCCTTAAAGATTAAATAAAATTAAATTAAAACACCATAATACAAGTTGAGTATCAGTGGGGCCTTTTTTTGCATTCAGCGTCCAGTGCCTACCATTACATGATGGAACTTTATTTTGCATGCAGATGGCTAAATACATCATCTATATAGTTGGAAATTGTTACTATTTTCTTCACCATGTTGACTTTACCCACCAGACGGCCCCTGTTGATTTATTTCCCTAGTAATAACTCCTTAGTAGCAGATACAGCTTTATCAGATCAAAACAGACTGGGTTCGTTGTAGTATCTAATTGGGCATCTAATAAATTCTAGATACCTGAGGTAAGCTGGAAAGGCATGCTTCCCACCTGTGAGGGGTAAAGTATAATGACAATGGATAGAGTGAGCAAGCTCTCACTTAAGATGGAGTTCCACTGCTAGTACAGCCATTGTTTATTGGAGGTGGAAAGAATAGAGATGCTTACCAAGAGTTAGAATTTTGGTGTTATCCTTTTCACAAAAAAGGTAGTCTCCTGCATGAATTGATGAATCTCAAATGAGAAAACCTATTTAACTTAAATTATCTCTATGTTTCAACATGTAAAAGCCTTATACAACCTATCCCCAAACAACACCGGCAAAATTTTAATTTCTCCGAAAATAATTCCTAAACAGGCTTTATAACTAAGTCTTCTCCCGCCCCACTTAGATCATTCCCATTTATCTTTTGAAAGCTCAGCCTTGATGTTATTGGACAGTAAAAAGGCTGCAATGGGACCCCTGTCAAAAGACAATTTTCTTCCTTGAATGATAAGCAATGGAACATGTAAGAACAAAAAGCCAACTGATTAATGGCAAGCAATTCATCTACAATTATCTTGCCCATGTTACACAGTCATTGTATAGATTGGACTAGATCATTAAATTATGTGACAGCAATCAGCCATCTAACTTTAAAAGAGGTGGGAAGAGCCAATTTAAAAACTTAATATCTCAGGATGATACAGTAGCCTGAGAAAACCAGCCAATTTAGAGAAAATTACCATATGTACCAACCAGAGTGATAGATGTGAGCCTTAGTTAAGCATTTGTCCCTGTGCTGATGCTGTTTGGGATTCAGTAAAGAACTCTGTGCTCCTTCAGTATGTGTTTAAGAAGGGTGGTGATCCAGGGAAGTAAACACTTGGAATAGTGAAATACAGACTTCAGGAGGAAATACATTTTCCTGGTAACTTCCCACTCTCCGTAACTTCACTCGAAATTTGGAATCACATTCTGAGATGTGAAGATCAAGGTTCTACTGTCATCTTCCATGTTTAGTGCTTAGTTGTGCCTCGCACGCACTGCATCTTTATCTGATATATTTATGTATTAGATACACATCCTAGAAATCCGAGGCATGTGGTTCTCATTCAATATGGGATGGAGGACTTTAAATAACAGTGGGAAGGCCCAATGTGAATTACTCCTATGATTGTAATGTAACTATTATTGGCAGTCAGAATTTGTGAAAGTAGCCAAGTGTAATGTTAGGAGAGTAAAACATGCACCCCTGTCTCATTCCCTCAGTTAGATATTATTGGAGGCATAATTTGTGCAAGACACAGTCATAAATGCAAGGGACCCAGGGAAATTGAGACCTAAAAGATCTCAGAATCTAGTGGGGCAATAGAGTCTGTAACTAAAGTTGACTTGGACAAATGCCATGCTAAGGGGAGGCGCATATTGGGAACAACACGATGGGAGAGAGCACACCGAAGACAAATCCAGCACAGGTCATCATCACAAAGACTGCCATCATATCAGAATCTAATGGAGCCAGTTAGGAATTCTCCTAAAGTAATAGAGGATAATTTTCAATACATACTGTCCTAGTCAGCTCAGACTGCCATAACAACACGGGCTTGGTTTAAAGAACAGAATTTATCTGTTACAGGTCCTGAGGCTTCAAAGTTCTAAGATCAAGATACAGGATCATTTGGTTTCCTGATGAGGGCCCTCTTTCTGGCTTGCAGATGGCCAGCTTCTCACTGTGTCCTCATATCCATCTTCTTAGAAGGGGACTCCACTCTCACGATCTCATATAATTACCTCCCAGAGACCTCATCTCCATCATACCAGCAGTTAGGGCTTCGACATAGGAATTTCAGGTAGATACACTGAGTCCCTGAACATACTTGATCTCACACAAACCTACTGTGTTTTTATTCAGCATCTATGAGATTTTCCTTCCATATAAAGTGACTACTTTTCCTTTGCTTCAAATATACACTTGATTCTATGTTGAATGCTTACCACCAAATCATGACACCGAATTGATGGATGTCAGGGAAGTTTATAAGCAGTGTTGAAGGTTAGCAAGTATTTCATTCCCATAACTGCACAACCTCCCCAATATCATCTGGACTGATGGACAATTTCAACCTAAAGTTGAGTATATGGCCCAATTGTGGATGTGGTGTTAGTGGGAACTGAGCAAATGTGACTTTCCATGCTATTATTTTATTTTGAATCGCTTTGACACTGTCAAGGAATCATATACTGATTTTTTTTTCATCTTTATAGTGAGAAGAAAATCTTCTCTACAGAAGTCCTGCCATTTGAGCACAAGTAGTTGCTAAGTATTTCAGAATCACAGTGGCTCTTTTTTCTAAAACTCGAAGCATCGAAATCCAGAAGACAGATCCAATACATATGAACATAACCCTATATATTTCAGGATCGTTCTAGGACAGTGCTGCATGATAGGACATTTGAGGTCACACATTTTTCTTTTTGTTGCATTATTAAACCTATCTTTATTTAGATGCTCTCATGAAATGACTTTTATTTATTTATTATTTATTTATTTATTTTTAAAGATTTTACTTTTTTTTTTATTTTAGAGAGAGAGACTGTGTGAGCAGGGGGAGGAGTAGAGGGAGAGGGATAAGCAGACTTCACTGAGTGCAGAGCCTAACATGGGGCTCCAACCCAGAACCATGAGATCATGATCTGAACTAAAATCAAAAGTCAGATGCTTAACCAACTGAAGTACTTAGGTACCCCTATTTCTTACTTTATTTGAGAGACAGAGAGAGAGAGAAAGCACACACAGGGGGAGGGAGAAGGACAAACAGACTCTGTGCTAAGTGTGGAGCTGAGGATGCAGGGCTTGATCCCACAACCCCAAGATCATGACTTGTGCCTAAACTAAGAGTCAGACACTTAACCTAAACACCTAACCGACTGGGCCACTCAGGTGCCCCATCATGAAATAACTTATAAATGATCCATGAGACTGTGAGCCTTACATTCTCCCATTTATACCTATTGCTTTTTAATGAATTCAGTCAAGTGAATTTTTAGCCTAATGATAACATCAATAACAGTAATAATACTGTTTACAATTTATGGAAACTTTATGTGTCAACTATTCTTTTTTTTTTTTTAAGATTTTATTTATTTATTCATGAGAGGCACAGAGAGAGAGAGAGAGGCAGAGATACAGGAAGAGGGAGAAGCAGGCTCCATGCAGGGAGCCCGACGTGGGACTGGATCCTGGGTCTCCAGGATCACACCCTGGGCTGAAGGTGGTGCTAAACTGCTGAGCCATTGGGGCTGCCCATGTGTCAACTATTCTTATAAGTGTATCACATGTATCTTTTCACTTAGTCCTAGAAATAATCTTATTTATTCCACTGAGGCAGAGACAGCTAAGGAATTTACCTGAGGTCATAAAAGTAAAAAGAGGAAAGGGCATGAACTGAACACAAGTAATCTGACACCATAGATAATTCCCAATGATCATGCCTACAGTAGTTGGTAACTGACTCAAAATCAGAGTTGCTCATTTTCTTAAAACTGAAAAGAATCAAAGCCTAGAAGGCAGACCAAATAAATACAGGATGAAAATAACTCCATGATTCTGTGGATGATACTCAAGACCACACCAAGCGTAAAGACTTTGGAGTTTTGAGAGACTCCTTAATGAAAAAAAAGGGGGGGGGGCGCACAAAATTATGATTACATAAATATTTATTTAGAATGAAAAAGAAACCAAACTACCATTTTTAAATGATGTTGAATATGGTAAATAACGTCTTGAAAAATAATTTTACCAATTAACTTCTCGCCTATTTCTTTAATATTTTCCCCTATATTTTTGGTTTGTACTATCTTTAATCATCTCTTTATATAGTTATAGTTTCCTAATTATTCTAATTTTTTATACAATGAAGAGATAATTAAATTTTTCCTCTATTATGTTTGACTTTTTTTTTAATTGGTAGTTTAGGAAAGTTACTTTTAGGATCACAACTCATTGTTGATAAGTGCATGTGAACATCTAAGACTGTTATCAAATTTGGGGAAATTTCTGTCAGATTTTTGTTGTCTTTAATATGAGCTGTAGATTTGGGAAAAAAATGTCCGTGGGATAGCTTCTGATTTTGGAAATTCTGAACCTTGTCTCTCCTCCACAACTTATATTCTTTCAGGGTCTGGTAAGCACAAGGCTTGATCATTTTTCTTTCTTTTTTTTTAAGATTTTATTTATTTATTCATGAGAGATACAAAGAGAGAGAAGCAGAGACACAAGCAAAGGGAGAAGCAGGTTCATCGAGGGGAGCCTGATATGGGATCCTGTGGCTCTGGGATCATGGCCCTGAGACACTCCGAAGCTCAAGCTGAGCCACCCAGATATCCTGGCTTGATCACTTTTCAATGTCATCTCTGAGTATATACTTTAGGGTCCTGATGCACATACAGTAGGGACAGTGGATGAAAAGTATATCTAGCAGCAATTCTGCACCAGGAAGACTAGGAGAAACCAAACACAGAAGTATATGAAAGCAAGATTTAGCAAACTGAAGTATAGAATAATAAGATAACTTAAATTTCACATGAACAACAGATCATGTTTTTTTGGACAGCCACTAAAACTTAATCTATTGTTAATCTAAAATTCAAATTTAATTAGTGTCCTGAATTTTATCTGGCAATCCTATAGAAATGCACCTTTGAAACACAAACATAACCCACTAAACCCAAATTAATGTATCTTCAACCAAACTTCCCGAAAGCAAGATGTCCAAATGGTCTATGGCCACTTCACCACCACCAGACAAAGGGGAAGTACAACAGAGAGGGAATTGGGAGAAGGGATAGCAGTTTTAACAAATATAAGTTAAAATACCCTACTTTTGTAATGTTTTGACCATGTATGCAAATAAATGACCAAAGAGCATATTGCTCACACCACTCTCAGTATCAGAGATGGAGGAAAATGAAGAGCCCTAAACCTGGCCTTCACAGGATTTGCGGTTAAACTGCCTCAGTTCACTGGATCTTTTTTTTTTTTTTTTTAAGATTTAATTTATTTATTTGAGGGAGAGAGAGAATGGGAGAGCACAGAACACAGGCTGGGAGAGTGACAGAGGGAGAGGGAGAAGCAGGCTCCCTGTTGAGTATGGAGTCGATGTGAGACTCCATCTCAGGACCTGGGATTATGACCTGAGCTGAAGGCAGATGCTTAACTGGCTAAACCACCCAGGTGCTCCTCACTAGATCTATTTAAAAACAACACTACTGGCCCATGGCCAAGGGCTGTGACAATGCATCAAAACTTCCAGAAGTTCTACCAAGTTGGTCTGTGAATTCTGAATTCTTTACTCTCTGAACATTCATATATTCATATTGTAATATAGTACTTCATGCTTATTTGTTTCTAATTCAAAGCCTGGTTATTTTCTCTTTCTCAGCTAAGTTATCTATCTATTAATATATCTATTTATCTATCTATCTATCTATCTATCTAGTCTTTTCTCAACTAGATTTTAAATTCCAAAATAAATAAAATAATAATAAAATAAAATAAAATAAAATAAAATAATAAAATAAAATAAAATAAAATAAAATAAAATAAAATAAAATAAAATAAGATAATAAGATAAATTCCTCCAAAGTATTGTGAAGGCTTCCCTTCTGTCCTCATTTTATTTTTTTTTCTTTTTTCTGTCTTCATTTTATATGCTTCTTATGGTTACTCCAATAAAAAAAAATGTAAGTGGTAAGAAGGAAAAAAAATAGTACAAGAATATATTGTGTTGTTTTTGTATAATTAGAAAGAAGCACAATTTACATAAGAGATATGGCTTCTTGTGTAGTCAACTTGCTGGATGTCTCTTCAGTGTGCGAGATGAGCCCAATGGCATGTGATCTTGAAGAAGAGGGAAATATAAAGATATAATTGAGTAATTCTATATCATCATAGGAAAAAACTACCCCTACAAGCAGCTCAGGACAGAAAGGAGTAAGGGTGAAGGTAGAAAGATGCACGGAAGAACTGAGTGAGAATAAAGAGCCCAAGTTATATGTGAAGAGGTGAGCTTTAAAGATGATATGATCTGTGAGATGTTTTCCAAGAGAGTAAACTGTAATAAACTAGGTGTAGTAAACTAGGTACCATAATGCCTAATATTGGATTTTAAGGATATTTTTTCACTTCACTAGGTTTTTACAACTCTTTCCTACCAAGTGTTCTGTAGTCAACATCAAGTGCTCATGGTAAATTTGAGTTAGTGGTACTTTGGAAGAATTGTAGAGCACAGATAGTCCATTACTCGGAAAGGTAGATCGTAAAAACAGAAAGAATTGGATTTAATTGCAAAGGTGCTACATTCTCTGAAGTGGACTAGATTTTGGACTAGCAAGGCGATTATAAGGCCCATAGAAATCCACAGGAAAATTCATTGAAAGTGGGTAGTATTTGATATTCTGATCTAGAGCCACAGATCCTGAATAATTTTCAAATGGGCAAAATTTATCAGTACATGCTCATTGACATAGCAAATGTCCATTGTCTCTTCCACTTGCTCCACTCTCTGCCACACATTTAAAATTGTGTCTTTTTTTCTCTTATATCAATTAGTTTGGTAAAGCAGGGGTAAAAAAAGGTATTTGCTAGCTATACACCACTTTACGCAATGTCTACCTCACAATGCATTATATTCCCAACCCTGTTGAGTATCTCTTGTTTCCTCACTGCCCTTTATTTATAGAACTTTCAGCTACATGCCCAACACAGGTAAAATGTCAGGCAATGTAAGTCATAGTTCCCTGCAGCCCTTTGGCCATAACATTATAAAGAAAGCACCTTTAATTTATCATGTCTTCCTTGAGTGCCCACAGCTGTTTCCTTAGCAGAGCCCAGGATCCTTCTGTGGAGGGCTTGGAAAATGTGACAAGACTATAAAATGAAAGGGTTACATGGGGTGATTGCTAAGAATCATACCAGCTCTGGAATTCTGTGTTGTGGTGACTCCATCCTCCACAGATAAATGTTCAACGAGTGCAGAAGGAAATGGCCATGTTTTACTAGTGTTCTCTTTTACGGGCAAGACCATTTGGCAGTTTGCATAATTTATGGTGAAATATTATCAATCTAAGCTCTAATATATGCTATGTTATAATAGTCTAAAGCTGAAATGAAATATTTTAAAAAGTGAATTTTGATATGTAGTATCTATACTCTTTCTTAGGAAATTTTAATTGATGAGGTAAGAGGTAGGGTAAAAGGGATGTGTGGAAGGGTTTCTTAAAGCATTATGTGACACCTAGTGAAAAAGAACTTGCAAAGTATAAATATATTTCTAAGAGTAATTTTATATTTATTGCACTTAATTTAACAAATTATTGCAGGAAACACATAGACAGCATTTTCCCAGTAAAATTATTATACTTAAATGAACTTTTGACAATGTATTAATTACAAGGACATGACCACATTTATTCTGCTGATCCAGTAATTACATGCATTAAAGAAATATTTATCCACAAACCATGCAGTGTACTTCAAAACAGCATTTATTGCCAAATTACATTTCCTGGATATCTGTGCCCTATTTCAGTTACTAGCAATTTTTTTTTTTAATTTTAAGAGGAAGAGAGAAGTGATGAGAAATTTGAAAAACACTGAATAAATAAATGCTTACTGATGTGAAAAGATTAAAATGCAGATCTTTTTCATCAGACCTCAGAAAAATAATTGTAAGACACTTTAATTCATGTGATTCAGACAGAAGGAAGAAAAAAAAAAACAATCATAATATTTTAAGTTCCTTCTTTTTTCCTTCTCTATCTTTACTAATAAATGAAAATGTAACACACTCTAAACAAAAATATACTCACACAAGATAATAGGATGAAAATTAATATAGATGGCATCTGTGTTAAAGATGCAAATATGCAATTTGAAAAAAAAGCTTGAACTTTTATGGAATACTGGCAATTGTTTACAATATAATAAAAAATGTTCTACCTCTGTAGCAATTTAAATAAACATGTTCACCTACTTTTTGTGTTTTTTTCTAAACGCAAATATTGTCTTTTTATTAAAAGTCCATTTAGAAACTCTGACCACACACTGATATATATAGTCCCTAGTCAGTTTAATCTTTTTGAGTAATCATAATATTGCAGGTTCTATGCTAAATAACAAAGACATAAAGATTACAAGTTAAAATTTAAGAAGAAGAAGAATCAATAGATTGATAAAAATTTCATAGCTTTTGTCTTTCAAGTTTTTATTTAAATTATGGCTAGCTAACAAATAGTGTAATATTAGTTTTAAGAGTAGAATTCAGTGATTCATCACTTACATAGAACACCCATTTAGTCCATCCCTCTGCCAAACTCCTCTCCATCAACTTTCAGTTTATTCTTTATAGCTAAGAGTCTCTTATGGCTTGACTCCCTCTCTCTTTTTTTTTTTCCCTCCCATACATTCATCTGTTCAGTTTCTTAAATGCCACATATGAGTGAAATCATATAGTATTTGTCTTTCTCTGACTGACTTACTTCACTTAGCATAATACACTTTAGCTCCATCTGGCCTTCAAATACATAACACAATTAATAATGGATATAAAGAAACTCAGTGATAATAACACACTAATAGCAGGGGACTTTAACATCCCACTTACATCAGGGACAGATCACCTAAGCAGAAAAACAAGGAAACAATGGTTCTGAATGACACACTGAACCAGATGAACTTAACAGATATATTCAGAACATTTCATCCAAAAGCAGCAGAATACACATTCTTTTCAAGTGCAAGTGGGACAGTCTCCAGAATAAATCACATGTTGAGTCGCAAATTAGGCTTCAATAAATACAAAAAGATTGAGATCATACCATGCATATTTTCTGACTACAATACTATGAAACTTGAAATCCACCACAAGAAAAGATTTAGAAAGACCACAAATACATGGAATTTAAAGAACATCCTACTAAAGAATGAGTTGGTTAATGAAGAAATTAAAGAAAAAAATAAAAATTATTTGGAAACAAATGATAATGAAAACATGATGGCTTAAACCTTTCAGGATGAAGCAAAGGCAGTCATAAGAGGGAAGCAGCATATAGCAACACAGGCCTACCTCAAGAAGCAAGAAAAATCTCAAATATACAACCTAACCTTACATGTAAAGAAGGTAGAAAAAAAAAAAAGAAAAAAAAACAGCAAATGAAAACTAAAGTCATCAGAAGAAGGGAAATAATAGAGATTACAGCAGAAATAAATGATACAGAAACAAACAAAAATACCCAGTAGAACAGATCAATGATACCAAGTACTGATTCTTTGAAATAATTAATTAAATTGATAAACCCATAGCCAGACTTATCTAATAGAAAAGAGAAAGGACTCAAATAAATAAATCATCAACAAGAGAGTAGAGATCACAACAAACACCACAGAAATACAAAAATTATAAGAAAATGTTATGAAAAATTACATGACAACAAACCGGGAAATCTGGAAGAAATGGATAAATTTCTAGAAACATAGACTACCAAAACTGAAATAAGAAGAAATAGAAAATTTGAACAGTGATATCCAGCAAAGAAATTGAATCAGTAATAAAAAAAAAATCTCCCAACAAACAAAAGTCTGGGGCCAGATGGCTTCCCAGGGGAATTTGACCAGACATTTAAAGTAGAGTTAATACCTATTCTTCTTAAACTGTTCCAAAACATAGAAGTGGAAAGAAAACCTACTATGAGGCCAGATTTACCTTGACTCCAAAACTAGACAAAGACCCTACTAAAAAGGAGAATTACAGGCCAATATCCCTGATGAACATACATGCAAAAATTCTAAACAAAATACTAGCAAATCAAATCCAAAATTACATTAAAATAATTATATACCATGATCAAGTATGATTTTTTTCCTGGGCTTCAAAGGTGGTTCAATATTTGTAAATCAATCCGTCTGATCTGCCATATTAAAAAAAAGGGGGGGGGGTAAGAACCACATGATCCTCTTGGTAGATGCAGAAAAAGCATTTGACAAAGTGTAGCATCCATTCTTGATGAAAACCCTCAACAAAGGAGGGATGGAGAGAATATACCTCAACATCATAAAGGCTATACATGAAACTCCCACTGCTAATATCATCCTCAGTGGGGAAAAATAGAGCTTTTCCTTTACAGTCAGAAACAAGACAGGGATGTCCATTCTTACCTTTACTTTGGATGTTGTAAAGCATATTGAAAAAAAGAGGGATGGATATTCCTTTCATGTGGTGCTGTAGCTGGTGAGAGACACAATACATTCTGAATTGAAGAACTAGACCATCAAACTTCATCAAAGAGCCAGTTTTTTTCTCCAGTGGCATATTTGATTATGTTTACCAAATAATGGAAACCTGAATCTCTATAAAGGCATCTGGAGCTCTGATAGTAAATCCAAATCCCCCCATATCTATAGAAGAACAAGAGATTCCAAAGTCATTGAGTATCCTAAACATAGCACTTAGAGATTTTAAGCCCTTGGGTATTTCACATAAAATTGTATGATCTACCTTAAATTTTCTATGGAAGGAAAAACCAACAGTATTTTCTACTTCTTCATTACAGGTAAAAAGAGAGGAAATATTATTAAAAGCTTAATACTTTGTGTGAAATCAATAATAAATGATAATTAAACTAGGAAAATTAGGATGGAAAATCTATTTTTAATGTTTTATTTGAGCTAAAATTTTATAAACATTAGGTCATATTATACTCTCAACTTTTTTTTAATGGAGTTAATAGAAAAATACATACCTAAATAGGAAGATTACAACTATTATATGGCACAATCTGATTGAGTTTGAGGGGATCCTTGAAACATGAAAAATCTACATGTATTTTTTTCCACATTTAAATTTTTAAGAAATTAAAATACACCTACAAGTTCACGTCTATACTTAAGAAGACAGTGTATCTACTCCTCCTAAATTCCAATATCAATTCCTAAAAGCACCTTGTACCTCTTAGTACTGATGAAGTAGCAGAGAGCTCTTCCTTAAATACTTACAAGAGATAGGCATGTAGTATTTTAGATGATGGGGGTCAACATTTGCAATCACTAACCTTTGCTCAGGGCATCAGATTCTATCCATGTAAGTAAACATATCACCTTACTTGTTCGTGGTGAGACTGCATCAGCAAATGGCAGAAGACAAAGTACATAGGAATGAGGTGGTTAAAATGCCCACACGCAGAGCAGGGTACCACAATTCTGTCTCTGGTTCCCACAATTCTGTGGGAGTACAGGTAAATTTGGGCTAGATGATCTCCAAAGTACTTTTTAGCTCCGAGTCCAATGATGATATTTCATCAACTACAAAACACTGCTTAAACGTAAGCATGAATATTTTTTAAAAGCTAACTTGTAGACAGATGTAAGAAATAAGAATACTATATGCTTTAAGTTGTATAGACAATTCTTGCTATAAAATTTAAAGCATTACCCTTACTAGAACTCAGAAGGGGGCTATTCTAAAAGTATGTCTTAAAAATATTTGTAGGCATATACAGAGGCCGTCTTGCCTTGGAGAGAATAAAGTAGGGGAACAAAGGAGAAAAGTAAAAGGGCTATGATGCCCAGAACTCTGGTAAGATTAGAACACCATTACCCAGCCCCCTCTCGCCCCCATCCAACCACGCCACCATAACCACCAAATCTAATTAGAATTCCCTCATTGTATTTCTGCCTGGATTACTTTATAATCTGTTTTTTACTGCTGGCAGTGATTGAGAAATAATATGAAATAAAGCACATCAGATCGAATATATAAATGTAGGTATAGCTAAGATGGCAAATGAAAGATTGATATAAGTTATATTCATTTATTTTTAAATGCTTCATTTTGATAACCTACTTTATGCAAAATTGTGTGTAGATGGACAGTCAAGGAAAAAAGAAAGAGTCTAAAATTTGGTTTATAGCCTATTTCTTCTTCATGTAACAAATTATGCATTTATTGTTCTTGAGTCATAACTACTAATATTTTTGGCTTCCAAGGCACTTTGAAAAATTCGGTGACAAATACTTGGTGTTGACTTCATACACCAAAGTCTTCACTATCTGCCTAAAATCTATTTTTGTGGCTTTTGTGGTTATAGCAATTAGGCTTCCATATCTGGCTATGTCCCAAAAGTCATAGAATCTGGCCATCAGAAAACAAGACTCCCAGCATAAAATTTTTCCTCAGTGCAATTAGATTAGAAAGTTGTGCTTCCCTTAAAAAAAAAGAAAAAAAAAAAAGTTAACTCATGGAGCTCTCAATCAAGGATTCCTCCTTTCTACCACTTACTTTTCATTATCCATAACAATCAAAGTGAGTATATTCCAAGAACAACAGGATTTTAATAAGAAATTGATCACTGATTATACACTACAACAATAGACACAAAGGAAACACATATTACTATATGTTTAAAATATGATAAAGTTTAATACCAATTCTTTTTCTTTAAAATATTTTTTTTATTTATTTATCCATAAAAGACCCAGAGAGAGAGGCAGAGACACAGGCAGAGCAAGAAGCAGGCCCCATGCAGGGAGCCTGACTGGATCCCAGGACCCTGTGATCACTACCTGAGCTGAAGGCAGATGTTTAACCACTGAGCCACCCAGGTGTCCCTAATACCAATTCTTGAAGAAAGGAACACTATGATGGGGTGATTGGGTGGCTTAGTTAGTTGGGCTTTCAACTCTTGATGTCTGTTGAGGTCACAATCTCGGAGTTGTGGGATGGGGTGGAGTAGGGCTCCATGATTGGGGTGGAGCCTGCTTAAGATTCTCTCTCTTCCTCTCCCTCTGCTCTTCCCCCAGACTTGTGTGCATGCTCTCTCCCTCTCTTTCTCTAAAAACATTAAATACATAAAAATCAAAAATAAAATCTTAACAACAAGAAAAATAGAAATACTATGAAATACTGGACAAAAGGTTTACCTGAAATCTACAGCTACACTCTACTAATTGGTGAAACTCTAAAACCAAAGACAATGAAACAGATTATGATTTGGAAATTCTGATCACAGGAACAAAACATGAAATGTAACTAAGAAGTAGAAATACTTGAAAGAGTGATGATAACTTTTTTTTTCAGTAACTTTTCTCATATCAACAATAACTAGTTCGGTGGTAATGGCAGAAAAATATCATGAAGATGAGTAGCAAAATTTAATAAATGAAACCATTCCCAGAATAATCTTAATAATGTTTGCATAGGACCAATACATTTTTATATCAAATAAACAATCTTCTGTAAAGATACCAACTAGTATATTTTAATAGAAAATAAAATCCAAATTTTTCTAAATCTTAGAAAAAATAATTCTATAAAAATTACAAATCTCAAGATTTAGAGGTTCAATGTGATAGAAGTTATAATCTTAATGGGCCTATTTTGTGGATCTTGACAAGCTAAACCTACAATTTACATAAAAGAGAAATAAAATGTATTTGTGTATGTGTATGGGGTGATGTGTTTCAATGTAAAGAGGTATATATCCTATACAGCGAAGGTAATTGCAACAGTGAAGTAATAAATCAAGAATCAAAAGACAAACTATTTGCTATTATGCCTTCAAGAATGCTAAAGAAGCAAAGTCCGCTTAATCACATTTGAAATATGAGAAACTGCAATAAAAATGCCAAGAATTAAGCATTAAACAAAATAGCTAGATATTCTTTTTCCAATTCTCTCCTTTATTAAATAAATGGACTTTGAATTCCCTAACAATAATTTTGTGAAAAAATTTAAATCAAGGGATCGACAAATAAAATAAATACTGGCTTGTTTGGAGTGGTTATCTTAAGGTTGAAAGATTATAAATTGGATTATCTTTGTGTTGTTCTTTATATATCCTCTTACATTTTACAAATGTTTTCCAATGACTGTGTTTTCTTTTTATAAAAGGAAGGAAGGAAGGAAGGAAAGAAGGAAGGAAGGAAGGAAGGAAGGAAGGAAGGAAGGAAGGAAGGAAGGAAGGAAGGAAGGAAGGAAGGGAGAAAGGAAGGAAGGAGAAACCACTTTGAAAATCCCCCTTCTAAACTTGGGTCATCCAGCTAAATTGGCCATGTGCTGTATAATTTACAGAATATTGTATCTGTAATCTCAAAATGAAGGATTTTATTTAAAATCTTGGCCTTTGACATATGTGATTCCACAATGATATGTTACAAGTAGTGTCCTTTCTGACAAGTTCTATAATCATGGGAAATCTATTTGATTCTTCTGATTTCCACGTTTTCATCCTTAAAATGGTTTAGGTGATAACTCATGTCTAGCAGAGTATGGACTTGCTTTTTAATTTTTTTTCTAAAATATCTATTATTGCCACCAATAATTTGGATATTGCTGCTGATGCTGTTAAAGATGATGACGATGATGAAAACTAACCTTTATTGAGCATTTACTATGGGTCAAATACTGTTCTAAGCAATTTTACAAAATTAACTCATTTAATAAGCACAGTAACTATTTTATAGATTGGAAAACTTGGCATCGTTTCCTTTATACTACTAAGTGGTAGAGCAAGGATATGATCCTAAGTCATTTTTCTCTAAAGCCCAAACTCGAGAGCAAGCCCTAATCAATGGCATTGGCCCTAGGCTTATATCAGGTTTTCTGGCTCTTGTTTTATGGCACTTGCACACATAATAAAGTTAACAGAGAAACTACATTCATTGATTCACTTTCAGTGAATTGCAAATACACACCCAGTTAAGTGGATTTCCTGAGTCTATTCTTTTAACTAAATTACCTAAGTAGCTAAATAATTTCTAAGAATACTGGAACATTGATCACCAAGCATAATTTTAAGTTTATATACTTTTTTTTTGCTTTTTTATTTATATATGCTATAGAGAGGCTGTAGCTTTTGTTCAGGATAAGTGTCCTGGTGAGTATCATATCTGACACTTTTAGCAGGAGAATCTAATGTGTGCAGCAGTAGAAAGGCATGATGTGTGTGCTCACGATCTCTGTTGGTCTGCTAGGATGCTGTCATTTGCAGGATGTTCTCCAGTAAATGCGCCCTGATTGGGAAATAGCAGTTTTTGACGTTGGTATAAAGGTAACAATTAATGTAAGTGGTTGAAACTATACAACAGCAATAATGATCAAGAAATCAAATCATACATGTGTGTGCTTTTGTTTTACAAGAAGAAAGAAAAAAATGTTTTAAAGATTTTATTTATTTATTTGAGAGAGAGAGAGAACATGAGAGAGTGCAAGCCTGAGTGGGGGAAGGGGCAGAGGGAGAAGGAGAAGCAGACTCCCCACTGAGGTGGGGCTCAATCCCAGGCCCCCAGGATCATGACCTGAGCCAAAGGCAGATGCTTAATCCACTGAACCACCTGGGCACTCCTCAAATTCTTGAACTTTTTAAGGATCCCAAAGAGCTTTTCATTTGTAGGAATTAAAACTTTCAATATTTAATTTATTCGATATTACACAATGATGAACCCATTGTCTGTTAACATAAAATATCTTGGTATTGTTCTGAGAATAGTTTTCACCTCTCAGACTCTAGAGCAAGAACCACTGTCGCCACAAGTAAAATGTTATTTTAGATGACAAAAGAGACTGATGAACAAGAAAGCTTGGAAAAAAAATTTTATTTGCCTCGGTATAAACTACCTATTAAGTAAGAAAGTGACAGCGATGTTAAAATTCTATCAAAGTTCACTTAATCTTATAGGTTTACATCCTTGGTTTACTGATTAATGCCTTTGAACTATGTAACATGTCATTTTTACCTGCTTTACCTAATCTGCCTCAAAAGCAAAGATCCCATATTTTACCAGAATACTTTTCTGTGCTTTATGTTGAATTAATCATGCTCTTGGCTATTAAAGAAAAAAAAGTTTCCTCACTTCTGAAAGGTCTAGAGTTTTTTATGAACATGTTACTATCCATGTTTATTTTGTTAAATGTTTTCTTGTCAATGTGATTAAATAGGTAGCCAGGTACTATCTTCTTCAGGCACCAATGATACCAATTTAATGAGCATCCAAATATCTTCTGACAAATATTTTGAGTTTTTCTTCCTCAAGTGAAATCCTAAATATGGGGGGCGGGGGGGGGAGTAATAGTTTCAGAGTGTCTGGGTGGCTCAGTCAGTTGTGTTCCAGTCTTGATTTCAGCTCAGGTCATGATCTCAGTGTGGGTGAGATCAAGCTCTGTGTGGGGCTTTGTGCTAGGCATGGAGCCTGCTTAAGATTTGCTCTCTCCCTCTGTGTCTCCTCCCAGCAAATAAATAAATAAATAAATAAATAAATAAATAAATAAATAATAAATAATATGAAAGTTTCAGCATAACTTTAATGCCTCCAATTTTCTTTGAAATTTCCCAGAGATCACTGGAAAATTGCAAAGTATTTGTTCTTTCACGTTATAAAAAAGAGACGTTCTAGCAATAATTACATTTGCTTGCTCTGCTACTATTATAAGTGTTATATGGGAAATCTGTCAAATCAAAAGAGACAAGCCTTTTGCCTATGTTACATTTGTACATAATAGTTCTCATGTACATATTTTTACAAATTCTAAGTATCTCACAAATTCATAAGAATTCCCTGGAATTGTGTTAGTGTTATTGCTGGCTATACTATTTTGCCTGCAGGAACACAAATCAAAATTCTTCTAAAATATTCTCTACTGGGATGCCTGGTTGGCTCAGCAGTAAAGCGTCTGCTTTGGCTCAGGGCGTGATCCTGGCGTCCCAAGATCAAGTTCCACATCATGGTCCCCACATGGAGCCCGCTCCTCCCTCTGCCTATGTCTCTGCCTCTCTCTGTGTGTCTCTCATGAATAAATAAATAGTGTTTAAAATAAATAAATACATACATACATACATAAAATATTCTCTACCTTGAAAGAGAACCATGTTCTCCTCCATTCTGGTATTTTGGATTACACTGATAAATAAACCACATCCATTAAATCTCTGTCATCCACAATGAGATCGTTTTTATGATTTTATTTATTTATTCATGAGGGACACATACAGAGAAAGAGGCAGAGACACAGGCAGAGGGAGAAGCAGGCTCCATGCAGAGAGCCCGATGTGGGACTGGATTCCAGGACTCCTGTATCACGCCCTGAGCCGAAGGCAGATGCTCAACCGCTGAGCCACCCAGGTGTCCCTCTACAATGAGATCTTAATTTAATACTCGCATGAAGGCTCTGGTACATGCTTTAGGTTAGAGTTGTGTCTTCAAACAAGGATAGTCTCAGAGCCTTTGGGGGAAATGACTGTATCAGGCACTTCAAACTTTTACTACTTCAAAGAATAAATTCTCTAACCCAGGCTTCTGAGCTCAAATTAGCAATAAAACTTTTATATTGTATCAGTGGACTGAAGATTTTCAGAACTCATTTTAGTACAGAAGCAGACAGTTTTATGAAAACAAACTGCTAACCAAAGATCCAACAGATGAAGGCTGAAAAACATAAGACTGAACAAGCTGATGAAGGATATCTTATTGTGATTATCCGTCTGGAATATGGCTGAGGTTTCAAGGCCTTCTTTTTCTGGATATAAAAGAATGTTCTTTTCTCTTATTACTTAAGTGTTTTTGAACCCACAGCTATCCTTTTACAAACTATTTTAAAATTATATCTGATTCTCACTGATCCCCAGAATTTCTTATTAAATCTTCTTACTTTTTTATTATATTGGCAATAGAGTTACTTACTTAGGGTCAATAATAATCTGTCCTACATTTACCAGAACATAATGGAGAGAATCAGTTGTACAACCAAGACGCTATCTGGAATATCATATTTCAGAATTATACTCACTTAATTTTTTCTTTTGGTAGGCTCCATGCCCAACACAGAGCCCAAAGTGGGGCTTGAATTCACAACCCTGAGATCAAGACCTGAGCTAAGATCAAGAGTCAGACATTTAACTGACTGAACCACCCAGGTGCCCCAGGACAAGGCATTTTTAAGAAAATAAGATTAGAAGTGCCTCAGTGGCTCAGTCGGTTAAGCGTATACCTTTGGCTCAGGTCATGATCTCTAGGTCCTGGGATCAAGCCCTGCATCAGGCTCCCCACTCAGTGGGGAGTCTGCTTCTATCTAACCCCCCTGTTCATGCTCTCTCTCTCTCTCAAATAAATAAATAATTTTTTTTTTTTAAAGTAAAGAAACTTAGTTTATGTTTGGAGCCAATGCCAACAAAGTCTTCTCAGGGAAACTGACCTGGTAACTTGTTTACCTGGTACCTGGTCTGAAATGGACCCAGATGTACAGAAAACAGACGTACAGAGATTAAAAAAAAAAGTCTTGGTAAACCATGAATATTAGCAAATTTGGAGGCCTTGCAAAGGGAGGCATCTATCAAAATTGTAAGGATAGCTGGTAAAGTCTAGTGCAGTTCCTTGGGCTTAGTATTCTTGCCTTGGGAGAGTAAATTATACAGGCTTCTAAAATGTAAACATTTTTATAAGAACTTCTAGGGAGAATTTATGGCTTTAGTAATCTAAATATCTTAATTTTATTACCTCATGGAATAATCTATGAGAGTTTATGGTCAGAATAGGGGAGTTGGTCAAGAAAACTTGTGGGACTTAGAAAGAGGTATAAAAGATCACTGGAAATCATGTTCAAAGCACAGCTCCAGATTACATACACCTTTCATTATATTTGAGTCATATTATAATTTGATAAACTCAAAAACAAATAGGAATGCAAATAATTCATGTCCATAGAAATACAAACAGATTTCACCCAGTGGAGGAGGACAATTAATTGTTGCCTTGTAGATACCGATCAGATTTACATCAATTTGTAAAATCATTTCAGCATTCCTCAGCACATAAATATATATATATATATATATATATATATATATATATCGTGTTCTTTGAAGTCTCTTTTGGACTAGTTATATCTTACTAATTCCCTCATTAATTAATTAGTTAAATTAAATCTTAAAAATGCAGCCATTAAAAAATAAACAGCAATTTTAGAGATCAATTATCTGGATGAGAGTAGGAGACAGGAAGGAATGGGGTGTATTTTTGGAAGGTAAAATAACATGTATAAAACCCCTACAGCAGGAGAGAGTAAGATCTAATTCAAGATCTAATTCAAAAATTTAGAATTTCTATTTTTATCTTCTCATTTTTAGAAAAGAGATAAATCCATTAAAGTGCTCTAAGGTGGACATGGAGAGATGGATTGTTAGATAATTAGATTCGATTTCAAAAAAGATGCCTATACATTATGGAAATTGGACTGGAGAGGAAACTACAGAATCAAGCTGCTATAGAATAAGTGAGATATTATAGAAACTTGAAAAAAATGATCATAGTGGAGATGGAGAGAAATGGATTAATTTGTGAAATATCTCTAAAGAAAACAATTCGTTAAGACATGGAAACAACCTATTTGTCCATCAATGGATGAGTAGATAAAGAAAATGTGGTATATATAAGCAATGGAATATTATTTAGCCATAGATTATGGGGGGGGAGGCAAAATTGGTGGTTAAAAGATACAAACTTCCAGTTATAAAATAAATAGGCCATGAGGATATAACGAACAGTATGGTAACTATGTTTAATAATACCATATTGTAGGGACGCCTGGGTGGCTCAGTGGTTGAGTGTCTGCCTTCAGCTCAGGACATGATCCTGGAGTCTCGGGACCAAGTCCCACATCGGGCTCCCTGCATGGAGTCTTCTTCTCCCTCTGCCTGTGTCTCTGCCTCTCTCTCTCTCTGTCTCTCATGAATAAATAAATAAAATCTTTAAAAACAATAATAATACTATATTGTATATTTGAAAGTTGCTAAAAGAGTAGATTTTAAAGTTCTCATTGAAAAAATATAACTACGTAGGATGATGGATGTTAACTAATCTTAATATGGCAATCATTTCATAAAATGTACATATATTGAACTGTTATGTTGCAACACCTTAAATTAATGTTATATGTTAGTGATATCTCAAAAAACTAAAAATTACCCACTCGTTATTAATTTTTCTAGTTTTGATATTAATATACTCAATTTTTCTTTGCAGAATTACCCATTGATAACTGAGGACTATTTTCAATTTCAAATATATATAAATATATATATGAATATACATTACTTGATTTACTTTTGGATGTGCATTTGATTCATCATTAGTACGTTTGACAGAGTAAGGACAGAAAAAAAGAGAGATAAAAACAATCTGAAAATTACCAATGACAGGCAGCATTTGTAATTTTTTTTTTAAGCGGGCTCCACACCCAGCATGGGGCCCAATGAGGGGCTTGAACTCGCAACCCTAGGATTGAGACCTGAACCGAGATCAGGAGTTGGAGGCTCAACCAACTGAGCCATCCAGGCACTCGGCAATGTTTTTTTAAAGAAAAGCAATTGCATTTGCAAGCTATTTCCATCAACTAGCAGAAAATATGCAAGTTTATCAGATTATACAAATGATGTGACTTGTCTCATTATATTTTTTTAAAGATTAATTAGTTTATTTCAGAGAAAGTGTAGAGTGGGGAGAGACAGTGGGAGTGAGAGAAAAACCCAAGCTGACTCACAACCCTCAGCCTAAACAAGAATCCAACACTTAATTGACTATACCACCAAGGTGCCCCATCTTATTTTCTAAGGAGTGTGTGTGTGTGTGTGTGTGTGTGTGTGTGTGTGTGTGTGAGAGAGAGAGAGAGAGAGAGAGAGACAAGGGTGGGAGGAGTTGAGAGGGGATACGGTGTTGACATTAATGGAACTTCCAGTCAGTCATGGAGATATAAAATAGGCTCCAGTTTCCTATAATTGAAGAAGGTGGGGTTGGGAAAGTTGTGCTACTGAGTCATGAACACAGCATTACCCATCGCAAAGAAGCTTGAAAAAGGAATGCAGCTTCACTCATCTCTATCAACACTTTTTATTATTAAAGATACTGAAGAACTCACAAATGTATTTATTTTAGAAAGATAGATCTCGAGAACAATTTCATCCCTATATGTAGACAATATTTTCATTCTAGTTTCTAGTATCTCTGAATATGGGACCAGTGAGGCTGGGTTGGGAAAGACAGGTGGGGGCTATGTGACTAGGCTCATGCAGGGGCTAAATAACCAGGTTCATAGAAATCCCAGATGTGGAGAAAATGTTATAGATAATATATTAACCAGAGGGAAGGGAACATAACAAATCCACCTTGTTTGTTCTAAATATAGATGAGATATTTTCATAGCATTTACAAATCTACCTTGTTTGTCTTAAATGGTATAGACAAGATATTTACCAAGTTTCCTGGTTAGTTTTCTATAAAAGACCAACCATACAAGCCCTCAGTGGCAAGCCATGCGTGACCCTCTCCTGCTAGAGAGCCTTCCTTTTCGGTTCTCACTTTCACTAATAAAACTTTCACTTCACCCTTTTGTGATCACAAGATTCATTCTTCGACTCTGTGAGACAAGAACCCTGCAACCCTGAAACATCTGCAAGAGGCTGCCTTGGGATGTAGAGTGTTCCCTAGGTATGCCAGAAGGTTAGGGTCAGATGGATTGTGTTTATTCATTTAAGGAGATGGCAATAAGCACTAAGAGATATATTTAAATTGATCTGCTTCACATTTTGAGTTTTTGTTTTTTTTAATCCTGTGTCTACAAGGGTAAGGATGAAAATACATCTATTTACCAGAGATTTTAAAATTTATTTTTAAGGATTTTTGTGATATATTTATACTAAAAAAAAACAATGTGTTATCACCTTCATAGATTATTTATTACTACGTAAAGCAAAAGGTACTTTTATAATTGAGAAATCTGGCAGATACTCCCTTACTTGACCATTTAATCTCCCCAAAAATGGGACAAAATGGGATTTCTTCCCCTGACTGATAAACTGAGAAGGATACCTCATCTAAGTAGTAAGCCTATCAAAATTGTTTAATTAGAATCTAATCATGAAGAAACAATCAGACAAATCCATATTGAAAGATACCAGGTCTGGAGTCTTAAAATATGAATGTAACTAATTTAGAAAACGCTGGGGATTAGTAAAGGCAATGTATGATTCTCAATTGCATCTTGGAATAAAAACAAAACAAAGAGTTTGAAAATACAAAGAACCAACAAAAACTATTACAAAGGACATTATTATACACTGGGGGAAACTGACTGTGGGATGCATCTTAGATAACATCCTTCAATCAATAATAAATTTCCTCTTTTAATACAGATGGTGATGTAGAATAATATTCTCGTTCTGAGGAGATATGTGCTAAAGTCCTTTGGTGATGACCTGATAAAGTGAAAGGAAGAGGCACATAGCAAAATGTTAACACCTGAAGAATTCTGGTGAAGAGTTTATATATATGTTCATTATACCATTCTTTCAACTTTCCTGTGGGTTCGAAATTTGTTGCGTACTAGCTTGGGAAAATAAAATAATTAAAAACCCATTATGTTTTGGGTACATAGTTGTTTTTAAAGAAAAATCAGTGCCAGGTGATATGCAGTTTTATGCAGTTTTACATACATTGTTTACCTTCAAAACAAACCTGAAAGTTAGGTGCTCCTTTATAGATGAAGAAATAGAAGCTCAAGGGAAGCCAAAACTAACAAAGTTAGTTCTCCATTTCCAGACTCCGATGCCATAGGTGTATATGCTTTTCAGATGGAAGGCTTACCAGTTGGCAATGATCCTCACAAGCACTTCCTCAACCTCTCCCCACACCCAGCTTAGAGAAATTCTTACTCAAGAATTGTACTTCTAAAAAAAGAGAATGACGGTCCTCAGAGGAAGAAAATCTGGTCTCATATCTATGTCTTTTCCTTATTCCTAGTTCATCACTTTTACCATTAAAAAAAAAAAAAACAGCATACCTCAAGTCCTTTTATATAAACAATAAATATCTTTCAACATCTGACTCAGTGCCTCCCAGAATCCTTGATAGCATTTTTCCTTAAGTCTTCAACTTCAAGTTTCCTAGTGAGTTTATCTACTGAAATATCAAACAACTCTTTTTCCAGCTTAAACTTCTTTGCGGCCTAATTGATTTCTCGGATGCAGCTAACATCCATGTAACCTCTTAGGTCCACCCTGCGGTTATTATTGGGTTATTCATATTGGCCTTCCCTAGGGGGCTGCTCCACCGCTGCTCACATTAGACCTCACCATTCTCTTTCCCAAGGATTTGCTGTAGAGCCACGGGCACTGCAGAAGTCAGCACTGTGCAGCCTGCTGGCAGGATGCCTTGTTGCTGCTTTTTTTTCTCACCATTTTGTAAATTCTACTATAAAAAACTGATATATGTACAATCATCATTTTTTTTTTTTACTATTTTCAGCATGATGGCATTATTTTTGTATCTGTGTTTCTTTCTTTTGCTTTTTCTTTTAGGACTTATTTTGTAATCAGTTTCTGAAATACAAAACAGAACACAAGTAGTTTTCTAAATTTACTTCCCCCCCCTTTTTTTTTTAATTGAGGAATCAGTTTGAACCTGACATAATTTTAGAATTCAAGAATATCTACATTTATCTGAAGATCAGGTTCAGTGGGTTCATTATAAGTCAATGTGGATGGACTGTTTGATGTGTGAGTATAAGGACAGGGAACACCTTAAAGGTAAAGAGAGTAGAGCTAGCTCAAGAGCAATGGCTGTGTCCTCTGAGAGTGACTCAGATACAGAAATAATATGGCTCACCCCTTTCCCCCCTATAGGCCATCTCCTGGGAATTCAGGCCTGACTCTTGAGAGAAGGGTAGAGTAAATGAATAAGACTCACTTCTCTAGATTTCCATGAACATCTAGAATGCTGTCTTAGCACTGGTGGAAGTGCTAATGGCTGAAGCAAAGTTGACAATGGCAAATGAGAGAGATGTAGATGATGACAGTTCACAGTATCCCTGCCTGGTAGCAGCTCTTCTGAAGATGGCATCATCTCTTCAGGACAAAAAAAAAAAAAAAATGCGTGCTTTGACCAAAGTATGCGTGAGTTGGGCCTTTGGCAATAGCAGTCTTCATTTAACTTCCATGAGCTTAAGCAGAAGCAGTGGTAACACAGACAGATATTGGTGTGATCCCTTTAGTTACTAGCAGTTAATGGAAGCATTGTCACACTGGGCCAGTAGAGGAAAAAAAGAAAAAAAAAATACATTCTGTATACTGGCAGAAAGAGCAGTTCCTAGAGTAATGCACAAGGTCCCTGTGGACATCCCAACAATTAATTTGAGACAACTGGAACTTCCAGAGTCCATATATGCCCCCCACAAGGGCTCCAGGGGCCATCTGACAGAGAAATAGTATGATTGACTTCAACTCTTATCCTATTATTACCTCAAGTTGAGGTACCAACAGGTGTAAATGCTAATCTGTCTTTTACCAGAAAAGGAAAAAGCAGAAACATATTTTCATGGATGCCTGACAATTAGATGGTAATTTCTTCTCAACTAATACCTAGAATCACACCTTCCTGTGGAGAAATTCTTACAAATAGCACGAAATGAAACTGGATGAAATCCAACAACTGAGATCCTGGAGATTTGGGGATAAAAGAAGACAATAGAGAACACGACAGGGACAAAATTTACTGTGAACTGATGAATCTGGTTTCAGATACACCAAGTGTAATGGCACCATGCTATGTATTAGTGTATTACATAATTAGGCAAATGAGGTAGAGACCTATGAGGTGGTAGGTGCTACTTGAAAAGAAGGAAAGAGGTATTCCCAGTGTCTACAGCTAGGAAAAGATGACATGTTACTGAACTAATAATGATACATATTAGGGGATCCCTGGGTGGCTCAGTGGTTTAGCGCCTGCCTTTGGCCCAGGGCGCGATCCTGGAGTCCTGGGATCGAGTCCCACGTCGGGCTCCCGGTGCATGGAGCCTGCTTCTCCCTCCTCCAGTTCTCCACCTCTCTCCCTCTCTCTCTCTCTCTCTGTCTATCATAAATAAGTAAATAAATCTTAAAATTATAAAAAAAAAATAATGATACATATTAGCTCCATCCCATAGGTAATAACATCTCCCCAGGCATCAGTTCACATCAAGGGCTTCCTAGTGACGCAATGACCAGGTGTCTGCCATCAAAACCCCAAAAGACCACCAGAAACACCTGCTGGTGAAGCAAAGAGTAGATGAGTAAATGGAAACGGATGCTACCTTGACACAGGAGTATAGTATCTGTAATGTTTTTGTGCACAGTCTTGAATGATTCTAGGGTATACCTGGAAGATAGGGCATAAATGGGATGAACAGGGTTTATGACATGAGAGCTTTGGATTACAGGCACTGAGACTTGGGTACTGGTGAGCAAGCTGTCAATCTTGAGAGATAAACTGCTTAGCTGGTTCACATTACAGGTTTCCTCCTCTATTTGAAAGTAGACAGTTTCTGTGAAACCCTACATGGCAAAAATTCCATAAAACGAAGAGTATTCCCTCCACTTTCTGAAATTTGCCTCACACCACTTCACTTTTATGAAAGACCTACATTAGTGCCTGTTTTTGTTAACTGAAAAAAATCTGAAGAGGATTTTCACTTTTACCAAAAAAGCCATTTACTATACTAATGTAAGTTCCTATATAAGAACATAATGTATTTCCCCCATTTATTCGGCTTTCCTTTCTAAATCTAAGGCTATTTAGTCACTCTTTAAAGCAAGAAATTGCACATTTGTTTTCATTTTTATTTTATACATTTAGCTTTTCTACAGATTTCAGGAGGGTTTTTTGGGGTTTTGCTATTTCTTTGTATACGAATTCACTTTTCTCTTTAGTATTTTCTAATGTACATTCTTGATGTTTAGGAAAGCTATTAATTTTAACTTTGATCTTGTATCAGATATCTTCTTGAATTACTGTATTACCCAGAAATAATAATGGTGTCATTTTCCTTTATCACTTTCTTATCCTAATTTGTCTTCTTGATGTTGAACTTCCGAAACAACGCTCAAGAGTAGGAGGAACAAGGGACTTACTAACATCTAAATTATTCACTATCTTTATCTCTTCCCTATTTTCTCTCTTCCCATAATGTAAGAACCTCATTAACCTATTTTCCTTTGGCTTCCTCCACTTGCTACGACCTATGCTTAATTCAAAGAGTTTTACTTTCAGAAAATTCATCGTTTTATCATTAGGCACCAAAAAAACATTAGTTTTAATTATGTATTTGTTCATTTCTGTTTTTCCCCCTCAACCTTCTTTCTTGTGCTCTTTATACTTTTTAATTATTCTTTTTATTATTTTGTCCTATTACCACCTTTAGACTTTCTTTCAGGTCCAGCCTCATGCTGTGAAATTATCTGAGTCTCCACATATCTGGAAATGTCTGTTTTACTGTGCCATTTAATGTTAGTTTGACTCCATATGAGATCCTAAGTTTAAAATCATTTTCTCTCAAGACTTGGACAACATTGCCATTGAGAATTACTCTCATTTATACAGATTTAATCTCATTTATGCTTATTTCCCCATATAAGATCTAAAGCAATAGTGTGTATATCTGCATATTTCTTTGAGAATTTCTTTTTTTTTTTTATTTTATTTTCTTTGCCATCCCCACCCTGTCTTTTTTTCAACAGTAGACATTAACAGAAGAACCATATGAGACTTCTCAGAAACATAAAGGACAGTTACATCAAAGCAAATGTTGAGTTCTGGATGTCAGGTGTGCAGGAATGAATTAAGTCGGTAAGAAGTGCTGCCTTACTTGAGTGAAGGTATGAGAAGAGAGAGTGTCAAATGCTGAGTCTTGGGACAATCCCCACAGCTGGGGAGAAAAGAGCTTTTCCTTAGTATGTGTGTTAATAGCTGAAAATCTTTTCCTCCTCTATATCCATGTTTGCCAGACCAGGTGAAAAATCCTCTGTAACTAGAGGTACATTGTGTTTGTTTATACAGCAGTGCATTTTCTTTTTTTTTTTTTAAAGTTTTATTTATTTATTCATAAGAGACAGAGAGAGAGAGAGAGGCAGAGATACAGGCAGAGGGAGAAGCAGGCTCCATGCAGGGAGCGTGACGTGGGACTCCATCCTGGGACCCCAGGATCACGACCTGAAAGGGGCGCTAAACCGCTGAGCCACCCAGGCCACCCCGGCAGTATGTTTTCTCTGAAGCACTTGCTGTTTGTTTTTTTTTTTTTTTTTTTTTTTTTTTTATGATAGTCACAGAGAGAGAGAGAGGCAGAGACATAGGCAGAGGGAGAAGCAGGCTCCATGCACCGGGAGCCTGATGTGGGATTCGATCCCGGGTCTCCAGGATCGCGCCCTGGGCCAAAGGCAGGCGCCAAACCGCTGCGCCACCCAGGGATCCCTGAAGCACTTGCTTTATTGATAGTTCTGAGAAGCACTATTGAAGCTTTCAATCTCAACTTCAACAATTTATTTAATAATACAAAAGTTTATTTTCCTAGGACACTACAAATGCTTTTGCACATATGGCTGATAAAGTGGTTTATGTTTTAAATATTTCCCTTGAAATATTAGAGGTATATGTCAGTTTACAGATATGGAAAGTTACTTTTGAATTTAAACATGGTCATATACTTTGTATTTGTCCATTTTTGTAATTCGCATTGTTTCTGCAATAATTACAATATATGCGGACTATCAAAACAATGCAAAATTGATCTAAAGAAGAAGAAAATAAAAATCCAGAAATAGACACTACAGTATTGTGGTGCATATATTTCCCACCCTTTCCATAAGTCTAATTGTAGTAAGTCTTGAAGAAAGGAAGCTTATCTAATGGCTCAAGACTGCATTTGAAATCCTCTTTTTCTTTGTGTTCTGCTTCCATTCCTAAATATTATTTTAGTTTTAGTTTAACGAGTCTTAGAATATACTTTATATAAAGAAAAGGGACTTTCAATCTAATACTCTGAATCCAATTTACCCAAGGAAACTCAAGTGCACTTCTTTTCCAGACACTTCTTTGCTTGGATGCCCTAGATGTGGCAGTGACAGTTTCTCTATATCCTTGCTTCTTACGGCATGGCGTGATGATAGGTAGCATCGAAGTCACCTGAGGTCTTGTTAAAACTGTTGAATCCGGGCCCCACTGCAGAGTGTCAGAATTAGGATCTGCCCTTCAACGGTAACCCAAGGCGATTTTTATATGCATGGAGTTCTGAGGAGCTGTTTGTTATTCAGCAACAGCATGTGTCAGGCTTTCCCGTCTCATGGTTCTAGCTCCCCCAAGCTTTGGAAACACCAGTCTCTGCCCTGTCACTTCCAGAGGAGCAATAGCAATGGCTTCTCACTCTCATTTCTCCCTGGGTTCCTGTTCCCCCATTCTTTGTGGATTTCTTTAACGCTCCTCATACCTCCATCCATATCTCCTCCGATAATCTCCTTAAAACCTCTGTCCTGGATACCTTAAATTTCCTTCCAAGAATCTGATGGATCACTTTGTGATCAACGGCAATGTGGATAGATGAGATTGTTCCCTTTGTTTCATTCTTTCTGGGGCCTTTATATTTTGAATTCATAAAATTCCACTTTATCCATTCTCCCATACTTAGTCTCTCACAACTGGTTAAGTTATTCTAACTGTAATATGGCTTGATGGATTTCTCTCCTCATCTCAGTCACTTTCAAGTCACCACAGAATTATGCCATATGGACTGAAATTGTAGTACAGTGTAGAGATTCCTTTTCAGAGACTCTTCTGGCAGCTATGTTACAATTTAACATGTGTACGTTTTTGTTTTGATAAAATATCTTACTTGATCCTCATAATAAACTCATGTTATAAGTACTCTTGAGGATGAGAAAACTCAGAGAGGAGGTTACATGACTTTCCCAAGGTCACACAGTTGGTAGCTAGCAAGACTTTCTGATTTCAGAGGCCATTCTCTTAACAGCAATTGCATATTGCCAGCCTACACGTGTGTCTGCTACCTCCAGGGAAATGTTTTCAGATGAGGTCTGCTAATTTCTGAGCAAAGGCATTATTGTTCATCTTTGAAAATACATGAAATTCTTAATCATTCGAATAGTTTGCACTATAATCAAACACTCACCAACTTTATGTTCAAATCCAGACATTCATCCTGCTAGAGGTTCATTTCCCTTTTCAGTGGACATACACTCTGCTAAGGACACTAATGGCCATCCTGGATAGCCATAAATGTGGCTGTATCAATCCTACTTTGCTTCCCCAGGAAACAAATCCTCAGCATTTCTTTGGGGGTGTGGGGGCATTGTAGAATATCAGGGTAACCTCCTAACTCATTCACTCATCCTGGTCTTTCCATCCCTCTGACTGCAGTTTCCTGCTAGAGCACCAACTCTTCTAGGTGCTCACAAGATGTTTACCTTTGTAGAATCCTAGCAGTCTCATGTCTCCTGAGGTAGAGCTAAATCACAGGTATTTAGTTTTGTTTTGTTGATTGGCAAGACGGGGGTGGGGGAGTGGGCGGTGGTGGTGGTTGAAGGAGTACTGTTTAGTCAGGATCCCAGATTAGTGAGAATCAGTGCTGTATTTCTGGAGTTTGCTGTCATTAAAATATTATGTTCAACCATCAACCCCAATGCAGGGGGCTATAATTACACACCACCAATGACATCATCTAAGAAGACATCCTGAATCCACCCCAGTTTAGAGCAGATGCTTTGTATTTTTTCACATTTTGATATAAAACATTTGAATTCCTTTTGAGTGTGAGACACTGCTAAGTGCTTTCATATGGATTTCCATAGTTAAACCTAATCACAACTTGTGAAGTAGATATTATTTTTATTCTTTTCATCTCACAAAGGTGGAAATTGAGGGGTTTTAATCCATGAGTACAGAGCCTATGTTATTCGCAAAGAAGTCAAAAGTTAGACAATGCAGTGATGTAGACAAGCAGGAATTCACATATATTCCTATTGAGTATTAAATGCACAGCCAATATAGAGAACTATTTAGTAATATTCAGGGAAGTTGAAGATGTACCTACCCTATTATCTGACAATTTCACTACTGTTCATACATTCAGAGAAACTCTCTGACATCAGAATCCTAGAGGTACTTTTATGACACCTTATTTAGAGTTTGACACTTGCAAAACTTTAACATATATTGCTTATTCCTATGTATATGTATGGATATATATATATATATATATATATATATATATAGTAAAATATTAAAACATTGAATATGGGATGATGTTGAACTCTGAGAAGAAAGGGAGGGGAATGAATAAATAAGAGGTATATTATTGGATCTCAACCTTATTATTAGAATTAAGTGTTGAGTACTCATGTTCCAATAAGTTAGTTTATATTCTCTCCTCTAACTTTAATACAAAAAAAAGGGATCCCTGGGTGGCGCAGCGGTTTGGCGCCTACCTTTGGCCCAGGGCGCGATCCTGGAGACTCGGGATCGAATCCCACGTCGGGCTCCCGGTGCATGGAGCCCGCTTCTCCCTCTGCCTGTGTCTCTGCCTCTTTCTCTCTCTCTCTCTCTCTCTCTCTCTCTGTGACTATCATGAATAAATAAATAAAATCTTAAAAAAAAATACAAAAAAAGAGAAGTTGTACAAAGTGTGTGTATATATATATATATATATATACACCATTAAAAAGATGCAATGAAAAAAAAAAAGATGCAATGACACAGACACAGATTGGAAAACTCTGAAGACCAGTGTATTATACCAGTAGCAAATTCTTGATTGCAATAGGTTGCTATAACTTTGTAAGAAGTTACCACTAGGGAAACTGGATAAAGAATATTCAGGATCTTGCTGTGTAATTTCTTCACAATGCAAGTGAATTTGCAATTATATCAACAATTTCAGGAAAAAAATAAAAATAGTAAAAATTGAATTTAAAATTGTGATGTTCCCACAGATATACCTATCATTACCTTTTCTTATACATTTAAAGAATATATAAATTCATAGAGATCAAGATGTGCAACAACTGCCAACCACAAAATGTTGCTTTTGCTTTTCAAGTAGTATTTTCTGATATTAAGCAGGATTTTTGTTCCATGGAGAGATATGTGTGCAAGGCTTACCTATAGAAAACAAAAAGGGAAAATGCGCAGGAAAGTCACAAAAAAAAATTATCTGCCTTCTGAGAACTTCAGAGGTAAACTTGAACCTTACTTAATTCATTAAACAAAAAAGAACACATACTAGCTCTCAATCTGTATATGTGAATAAACGAAACCACCATTGTCAACGTTAATAAAGTTTACACTGAGTCGGCACCAAACTATTTTAATACAAAAGTTAATAACCAAACAGAATGTTTCAAACTTGGTCATGTACCAACTCATAATAGTCTTTGGAGCCTGTGAAAAAATTCAGAATACCAGTCAAGATTCAAAATTTCCAAGTTGGAAACCCTCAGGATGGAGCTGAGTAATCTACATTTATATAAAATTTCTATGTAGCGCTGCTATGCAACAGAAACTTCAGAGCCACTCGTGAATATTTGTTTTATCTCTGGCTATGACAATTTATAAAATTAACCCAACCGTAGTGAACACTTCATCTTTATTTCACATTTTAAAAAGGAAAAATCCATTCCCCTTCAATCTGATAGATTATTTTGTGTCTAACTGGAAGAGGAGTACCTATGTGTGGCCATGTGAGACCTTTAAAGCTACTCTTATGCTTAGACCTTAGGTGAACTTAAAAAAAATTCAAGGGACAACACGGTTTGAAAAAAAAAAAATCATTGATTGCTTTTCATCTTTGTGGGGAGAAAAAGCCACTTGTTTCATTTGTATTAGCACAAAATAACTTATGCTTGCTTTTAAAAAATTGTTGTTATGTATGAGACACATCATCTTGCTCTTAGCGATGTCTGGCTCATGATCGAGACACACACACACACATTTAATGAGATCTCTGAAGCATGGAAGCATATCATATGCTAGGTAGACAGAGCTCAGAAGATATTTTCCAAGTACCTTTGAACCAAGGCCTTGGAATAATTAGGTTTTCCTACTGGCAATCACACTAATAATCTAAAATTAGAGATGTCTAATTTCAGTGTCTTTCCACATCCCCAAACTATTTTGAGATCACCTGATTTTACCCTGTACCCACAGCTGTCTTGCTGGGCTAATGGAGAGTCGAGTGGGACGCATCAGGGGGTAGTTAAATACGGTTGCTCCTGCTGCTTCTCTCATTGCCCAATTACCTGACTGACTCTTGGAAGTCATAGCTCATGGAATCCTGGAACTGGGCACACCAGGGTACCCGGTCAGACAAACACAATTTCCCAGACCCAGAAGTCACTCTGTTGGCAGCTCCAGCTCAGACCCAAGACCTGCCAAGCTCCTGGGATGATTTAGCCTAGAGGATTTTTAAATAGCTTCAGGAAATGTAAAACTTCCTGTCGATTTGAATGGTTCCTGTCACTTTTTAGAACACCTGGCACTCAAATATTTAAATTACAATTCCAGTTTTAATTTGAAGGAACCTAACAATAAGCTCTTTCTACTCCCATAGTACTTTAAGTCTGACTTTTCTTTAATTTTCTAAAAATGCAGATTTGGGAAATGAAATTAGCAATGCAAGGTGAACCTAGTGTGAATTTTACTGAAGATTATGCAAATGAGGGAAATTATAATTCTATCAGGATGTCATTACATGTGTCTACTTAGACACACATTTTCTGCTATGTTTAAGTTAAACAAAACACTAAATGACTATGTAGTATGACATCTCATTAATATGTTTCCATTCACATCTGTGCCTTTAGTATAAAAAGAAAAAAAAAAAAAACAACTGCTTCAGTGATAAGAGATTAGGTCCTTTAATTAGAAACAAATGACAAATCACTGTTAACCCCATGTGATGCTTTCTAAAACTTCCATCAAATATTCCCCTTAAAACATTATTAAACACAAGTTCCCCAGATCTACTTCCTAGAAAGTGCCATTTAACAAAACCCAGGCAGGATGTTAATACTGGGGCCGAATTACAGGTTGCCAAAGCATTTCCTGTGAGGGGATTGACAGGGGATCATTTTGTTATGGGGCCACCTCCAGTGTGTTGTGACAACCACTCATTACACCTCTGAGCACAGCACTCAGCTGTAGGTTCTACAAGATGCAAATAGCTCCAAATGGGTTCAATTTAGAGCGAGTGGATAATGTATCATTCACTTCTCTAAGGTAGAAGCTTTTAATTTTCCAAGAACAAGGAAGAGAAGAACATTGCAGTTTCTGGAAATAAAGATTTAGTTAACCAACTACGCTTGAGAAATGGAGTCACAATAGCAATATCTGTTACATTATAAATAAAAACACTTCACCTGTGTTGTTTCCCCTTGGCCCAAACCAAAACACCAAGTGGTCAAGTGAGCATCACCTCTCAATAAATATAATTATCCACTTAAGAGCTCAATGTCAAAAACTAGTAACCTCTAAGTGATGGTAGGTTTTTTCTCTTACAAAAGGAACTGCTTACAAAGCTACTATAGTTAATTATAATAATACTCAAAAAGTGTTTAAAACACATTTTGATATGGAAAAAAAATATCATGGAAAGCTTTTCACAGTTGGGCTTTAATATTTTAGTGTGCTAGCTTTTATACCCCTCTGTGAATTTACCCCCACTGTTCTATTACTGATTTTAGTGTTGCTAACAATGGAATGCAGCAAGTCCCTACTACCAGCTATTTAGAAGAGAGGTATGCTAATATGGATTGGAAAAAGTCAATAAGCCCATTTAAGAGTCCTGTGTTTCACAAAGCCACAGGAGAAGCCAGAGAACTACAAAACAGGCCTGTGTGAAAAGATGGTTGTTTTCTGCTCTGAGGACAGTGGTGAGCAGAATGCTCTCTGCTCTGAATGGCCAGCATCACTCTAGGCACGATTATTGACATCTTCTGGATATTAAAGTCCTCTGTTTTGAGCACTCCACTAAGAAATTCATTTAAGAAAGTTAGTTATTCTTTAGCTTTAAAGATGATTTTCCAGTAAAGATACGTTTTGTGTGTATAATATATACATGTTTAAATAGTAAATATAGGGATCCCTGGGTGGCTCAGCGGTTTAGCACCTGCCTTCAGCCCAGGGCGTGATCCTGGAGTCCTGGGATCGAGTCCCACATCGGGCTCTCTGCATGGAGCCTGCTTCTCCCTCTGCCTGTGTCTCTGCCTCTCTCTCTGTGTGTGTCTCATGAATAAATAAATAAAATCTTAAATAAATAAATACATTGTAAATATATTTATGGAAATAAATTTATGCAAACTGGCATAGGGAACACAAGTCAGTCACAAAAGTATGCATTATGCATTATGAAGCAAGAGGAGTGGTGCTTGGGCGCCGGGGTGGCTCAGTTGGTTAGCAGTCGGCCTTTGGCTCACATCATGATCTCAGAGTCCTGGGATCGACCTCCTATTGGACTCCCTGCTCAGTGGGGAGTCTGCTTGTCCGTCCCCCTCTGACTCTCCTCCTCTCTTGAGCTCTCAATGTCTCAAATAAATAAGTAAACAAATAAAATCTTAAAAAAAAAAAAGATTCTTACTTCTGCTGAGAAACACTAGGGGTTGGTGACCGTGTACTTCAGGCCCACGGGGAAAGGTAGGCTGGCATTTACAGACTTATTTCCATCAGTCATTGGCTGGATGCTCTATTATAGTAGAATAATTCTCTAACAGGTAAGTCAGGTAAAAGAAAACCCAAAAGACAGGGACTGTTGGATTTATACTACTGTCCCTCCACGCTTTAGTAGCTCTCTTAGTCTGTTTGGGCTGCGATAGCAAAACATACAGATGAGGTGGCTTCTGAACAACAGAAATTCCTGTCTCACAGCTCTGAAGGCTGTGAAGTCCAAGACCAAGGTGCCAGCAGGTTCAGTGTCTGCTGAGGGACCATTTCCTGGTTTACCGACAGCCATCCTCTCGCTGTGGTCACTCACGGGGGAAGGGGCAGGGAAGCTCTCCGCATCATTTCATTAAGGTACTAGTCTTCTTCGTGGGGGCTGCACCCTCATGATTTGATCATTTCTCAAAAGTCCCATCTCCTAATGCCATCACATTGGGGGTTAGGATTTCAACATAAAGATGTTAAGGCATCCCGAACATTGAGTCTATAGAACTAATGGAATGCATAATTTTTAGTTAGTCATGGAGCTTTCTGGACAAATATCATAGTCCCCAGTCACTCCTGACCAAGTCTTATCTAATGAGATATAATTGTTGTCAAAAACTGACCTCCGCTTCAGAGTCAACATGTAACACAGAACGTGGGAGAAACAGCAACGATAGCTTTTTTGGTTTGCAGGGTAAAGGAAGCTATAGCAGGTTATGATCTTTAATTTTTAGTATATGTGCTGCCAAAGCGAACACAAGTTATGACCTTCAAAACACTGCAAGCCTGCTGGAGGGGCTGGGAGGAGATTTCCAGGGAAATACAGGATCTAGCTGATTTTGATAGGAATTATGTACTTGTTGCCAGCCTCCTTTGTCTGTGTTTAGGGGGCTACAGGACTCCTGAAACATACGGCAAAGGAGAGAGAAGGGGACGTTTGTGGAACAGAGGAAAAAGATTCCCTTTAAAATTAGGATTCCATGAAGCATTAGTGCAGCCATTTCATTTTTGTTCAACTTTATGTTTTCAGTAGTTTCATAATCAGAAGTGTTTCCGCAGCTTCTGAGCACCGATCTTAAAGGAAACAATTTCCTTTTCTTCAATTTGGCTTCCTTTGTATTAGCTGGAATATGGATGTAAAGGACCATGAGGATAAAATTTTATGATAAGTAGAACTATGCTCCAGAAAATTTATCTCTATACTTCTTTTAAATTTATTTATTTATGAGAGACACACAGAGAGGGGCAGAGACACAGGCAAAGTGGGAAGCAGGCTCCCCACAAGGAGTCAAATGTGGGACTCAAGCCTGGACCCTGGGATCATACCCTGAGCCAAAGGCAGATGCTCAACTGCTGATCCACCCAGGTGCCCCTGGAACACTTTTACACAGATATTTGACAAGAGGCCACAAAGAACTATGATTCTTTAGGGAAAGGCAACACATAAGGTGAACCAAACAAATACTCTAGGTAACAACCAAGACTCAGCTTTCAGACCATATCACAGAAGGATCCAACCAAACAGAATCTGGCAGTTTCACTGAGGTGAAGAAACAGATTTAGGATTCAGAGAGGCTAAGAAGAAGAGGTTATCGAGAAAAATATATTGAATATAATGAAACTAAAAAGCAGCAGAGCTCCTGAGATGTTCAGAAGGATTACACTGTCTTGGGCTCTAAACTAATCTGGACATGTGTGGTATAAAACCCCAAAAGGCTAGGGTAGACTTATGATCCTTGGCACCAAAGAAAGGCTAGGGATACTTCAAGCTATCATTAGACAGAATAGTAAAGCCTCATCAAAAAATTAAATATTGGCTAGCATCCCTTAGACACATTTTCCATTAACAGTTAAATTAGCTCCAGAATAAATGCTGTGTTGCCCTTTCCCTAGTAAAGCTTCAAAAAGAAGTCTCAAAAGGATCAAACTGATCCATTAGTAAGTTAACTGCATGCAAGAGTAAAGCTTAACATTCTTTAAAGGAATATTACAAACTTCAGCATTCAACAATATAAATTTTAGAATGGCTGGCATTCAAAAAAATATTACTAGGCATATAAATACACAGGAAAAAATAGTTAATAAAAACAGACTTAGAGATTAGAGAGAGGATAGAATAAGGAGACAAGAATCTTAACCACTATTATAAAGGTGATAAGAAGATTAGAGGACAACATGGATATAAAGAAGAGAGAAAATAAAGATGCAAAATGCTCAACCAAAGATGAAAATAAATATGTTAAATAGAAAACCCACTGAATGGGGTTAACAGAATTTAGATGCTGCAGAAGGAAAGAAAAATAAACCTGAATTTGACATAATCATAGACATTATTCAAAATGAAACAGAGGAAACCAAACACTGAAAAAAAATAAATAAACAAGGTATCAGAGATCTGTAAGGACTGCAATTCCAGCAATACAAATTAAAATTTAAATTCCAGCAATACAAATTATCACAAACTTAGAGGTTTAATCAACATCAATTTGTTATTTTTAAAGTTCTGTGGATTAGAAGTAACACAATGGTCTCACAGGGCTACTATTAAGATGTAGGCAGGCAGGCTACATTCCTCTAAAGGATTTAGAGTAGAATCTGTGTCTTTGCCTTTTCTAATTTCTAGAGGTCACCTATGTTCCTTGGTTTATGGCTTCTTTCTTCCCTTTTTAAGCCAGTGGGTTGAGCACTCATGCCATATCTTTCTAAGCCTCTTTAATGGTCACATTTTTTTCTTTGACCACAGCCAAGAAAGGTACTTTGTTTTTAGGGATCTATGTGAAATCAGGCCCACTCATGTAATCCAAGACAGTCTTTCCATCTCAATGTCCTTAACACAATCATACCTGCAAAGTCCCTTTTACCTTACAAGGTAATATATCCACAAGTTCCAAGGATAAGGATGTGATTATTGGCAGAGCAATGTTATTCCAACAACCACAGGACCCAAAAAGAAACCATTTAATATATTTATAACTGCGGTCCCATGAGGCCAAATGGCAGATAAAGGATATTTGAATAAATAATTATCATAATTTTTTGATATTTGATGAAAACCAGAAATCTGCATATCCAAAAATCTCATCAAAATTCAAGTAGAGGAATGCCTGGGTGGCTCAGCTGTTGAGCATCTGCCTTCGGCTCAGGTCGTGACATCAGGCTCCCTGTATGGAGCCTGCTTCTCCCTCTGCCTGTGTCTCTGCCTGTCTCTCTGTGTCTCTCATGAATAAATAAATAAATAAATCTTAAAAAAAGGAAAAGAAAAGCTGAAAGAGTTCACCACTAGCTCATTGAACTATAAGAGATGTTTAAAAGAAATTTTTCTAGCAAAAGGAAAATGATACCAGATGGAAATGTGAATCTATATAAGAAATAAGAGGACCACACATGGTAAATAAGTAGGAATACATTCAAAACACTCTCTTTCATTTTCATCTCTGTGAAAGGTAATTAACTATTCAAGTTAAAAAAAATGGCAATGTATTTTAAGTTTTATTTTATTTTATTTTATTTTTTATTTTTTTTATTTTAAGTTTTATAACATTTATAGGTAAATATGTTATATGGCAAAAACACAAAAAAGAGGAGAAATAAAAGGGAGTTATACTGTTGAAAGTGCTCACACTCTGTGAAGTGATATGATAGCAGTGGTATGGCAGTTTAAAAGAAACTAATTTCTTAATTCTGAAATAAAAATTTTATTTATTTGAGAGAGAAAGTGAGAGAGAGAGAGAGAGAGAGAGAGAACAAGAGCAGGGGGAAAGGGTAGAGGGAGAAACAGATTCCCCACTGAGCAGGGAGCCTGATGTGGGAACCCAGGACTCTGGGATCATGACCTGAGTCGAAGGCAGATGCTTAACTGACTGAGTCCCCCAGGTGCCCTAAAAGAAACTAAAGTTGAGAATTGGTCTTTTTAAATCTAGGTTACCGCTGAAACCATACAAGGAGGCATAGACCATAATCCAATAGTGGAGATAATATGTATCAGAATACAGTCAAATAATTCAAAAGAAGGAAAAGGAAGAAAGAATATATTGTATAAATAGAAAACAAATAACTAAATGGTAGATTTATATATGATCATATCAACAGATGTATTAAGTGAGAATGGTTTAAACATTTCAAATAAAAGACAGAAATTTTCAGATCGAATAAAAAAAGAGACTAAGCTATATACAAAGTTTATACAAAACATAAAGATGTACTTAATACTAATATTTGTTAAAAATTACAAATTGGAAAAAACATTCAACATGACTACTAGTCAAAAGAAAGCTGAAAAGTCTATAATAATATTAGAAAAGCTAGTTTCAAGCAAAAATATTAACAATTGTAAAGAATCGTATTAATGAAAAAGGAATTAATTCATTAAAAAGACATAACAATCCTACTTGTGCTTGCACTCTAATATCACAGTCAAAAAATATGAAGCAAAAACTGACAACACAAGAACTATAATTGACAATTATAGTTTGAGACTTCAGGACTTCTTTCTCAGGAAATGATAGAACATGCAGTCAAAAATCAAGTAAAGATAAAGAAAATTTGAACAATGCATCCATCAATTTGACCTAATTGACATTTCAGAACACTAGACCCACAGCAGAAGAACATACATATTTTACAAGTAAACATGGAATACTGAGAAAGATAAACCATATTTTAGGACATAAAGCAAAGCATGTAATATATGCCCCTGGCCACACTGAACAGAAAAAGAAAAGAAAACTTTTAAAATCAGTTTTAAAAATATATCATGATACAATACATGCCACAAATATATGGCAATTGTATAACTGTACTTCTAAACAAATTGAGTGTTGGCCAAGGAAATTAAATGTTTTAAATTAAAAACATACAAAAATGAAAAGATTGAATTAAAACAATTTGTTTGCTAAGGATGCCTTAAGTATCAAAAATTAAGTGGCTTAAACAAGGTATTTGTGCACACTTCTGGAGGCTGATCTCAGAGGTTTTTGTTTTGTTTTGTTTTGTTTTGTTTTTTTGGCCTCCCTCTTTGGTTTGTGGATGGCCATCTTCATGTTCATGTGGTCTTCCCTCTGTGCATGTCTACCATTCTAACACCAATTACAATATGTGATTTTTTTTTTTTAACCATACTACAAGCAATTCTTGGAGACCAATGAGCTGTCCTACAATGGGCTTATCAAACTAAACACCCAACAAACAATGCAGTTAAGAAATGGGCAGAACACATGAATAAATATGTTTCAAAAGAAGACATAAGAAGTGCTAACAGACATATGAAAAGATGTTCAATATCACTCATCATCAGGGATATATAAATTAGATATATAATGATATATCACCTCACACCTGTCAGAATGGCTAAAATTAACAACACAGAAACAAGAGGTGTTGGTGAGGACGCAGGGAGAAGGGAACCCTCTTACATTGTTGGTGGAAATATAAACTGGTGCAGCCACTCTGGAAAACAGTAGGGGATTCCTCATAAAGTTAAAATAGAACTACCCTGTGACCCAGCAATTACACTAATAGGTATTTACTCAAAGGATACAAAAATACTGATTCTAAGGGACACATCCACCCCAAATGCTTAGAGAATTATCAACAATATTCAAATTATGGAAAGAGCCCAAATGTCCATAGACTGGTGAATGGATAAAGAGGAAGCGGTATATATATATACACACACGCTATATATATATATACTACAGTATATATACTATAGTTATGTATTATATATTATATATATATAATAGAATTTTACTCACCCATAAAAAAGATTGAAATCTTGCCATTTACAAAGACATGGATAGAGCTAGAATATTATGCTAAGCAAAATCAGTCAGTCAAAGAGACAAATACCACATTATTTCACTTACACGTAGAATTTAAGAAATCAAACAGGTGAACATACAGCCAAAAACAGACAGAGTCAAACCATAAAACAGATTCTTAACTACAGAGAACAAACTCAGGGTTGCTAGAGGAGTGGTGGGTTGGGGGATGGGTTAACTGGGTGAATGGTATTAGGGAGGGCACTTATCAATGAAACTAATAAACCTCTAGCTAGATGGGTGAATTAAAAAAAAGAAAAAGGCAATCAAATATCAGGAATGAAAGATGGGATACACTATGCATCCAGGAAATTTCAAAAGATATTAAGCAAATATTATATAAAATTTCATACAATAAATCTGACAACTTCTATAGAATAGAAACTCCTTGAAATACATAAATTATTAAACCTCATAAGGAAGAAACAAATAATCTGAATAGCCATATAGAATGATCAATTGGCAGATTTTTTCTTAAAGTATAGTTGACATACAGTATTATGTTAGTTTCAGGTGTACAACATAGTAATTTGACATTTATATATATGTTACAAAAAAAAATCACCATGTTAAGTCAAGTTATCATCTATCACCATACATAGTTACTACAATATTATTGACAACATTCCCTTTGTTCTTTGCATGTCCATGACTATTTTATAACTAGAAATTTATACTTAATAATCACCAGTTTGATGTCTGTATTTATGGATCTGTTTCTGTTTTATTTTGTTTTTTTCTTTTATTTTTTAGATAAGTAAAATCACATGTATTCCTCAGTCTTATTATTCACTTATCATCATATACTCTATGTCCATCCATGTTGTGGTAAATGGCAAGATTGTATCCTTTTTAATGCTGAGTAATATCCCCTTGTATATTTATACACTGTATATTCTTTATGCATTTATCTACCAACAGACATCTAGGTTACTGCCATATTTTGGCTATTACAAATAATGCAATGAACATAGATGAATAGATCTTTTTAACTTAATGTTCTCATATTCTTCAGATCAATACCCAGAAGTGGATATGCTAGATCATACGTATTTCTTTTATAATTTTTTAAGGAATCTCCATACTGCTTTCCATAGTGGCTATACCAATTTACATTCCTACCAACAATGCATCAGCATTCCCTTTTCTCCACAATCTTGCCAATATTTTATATTTCTTGTGTCTTTGATAATAGACATTCTGAGTCGTGTAAGATGATACCTCATTGTGGTTGTGATTTGCATTTCCCTGATGATTAGTGTTGCTAAGCGTCTTTTCATTTGTCTGTTGTCCATCTGTATGTCTTCCTTAGAAAAATGTCTATTCAGATTCTCTGAATTTTTTAACTCCCTTCCCTTATCTCCTGCTCCCTCACCTCTATTTCCCTTCCTTTCAGTATTGAGTTTAGGAGTTCTTTATATATTTTGGATATATAATATGCAAACAGCTGTCATTCAGTAGGTGGCCTTTGCATTTTGTTAACGATTTCCTTCTCTGCAAAAGCTTCTCAGTTTGCTTACCATTGCAATTGTTTATTTTTGCTTTCTTTGCTCTTGCATGAGAAGACAGAGCCACTGTCTAAGACTGATGTTCAAAAGTTTACTGCCTATGATTTCTTTTTTTTTTTAATATTTTTTTATTTTTTTATTTATTTATGATAGTCACACAGAGAGAGAGAGAGAGAGAGAGAGAGAGAGGCAGAGACATAGGCAGAGGGAGAAGCAGGCTCCATGCACCGGGAGCCCGACGTGGGATTCGATCCCGGGTCTCCAGGATCGCGCCCTGGGCCAAAGGCAGGCGCCAAACCGCTGCGCCACCCAGGGATCCCGCCTATGATTTCTTCTAGGAATTTTATGCTTTCAAGTTTCACATTCAAGTCTATGATCCATTCTGAGTCTATTTTTGTATATAGTATAAAAACATGGCCCAATGTCATTCTTTTGTATGTGGCTGTTTTTCCAACAATATTCATTGAAGAAACTGTCTTTTCACAATTGTATATTCTTGCCATCTCTGTCATAGATTAATTGGGTATATAAGCATGATTTATTTCTAGGTTCTCTATTCTGTCCCATTGATCTATGTGTCCATTTTTTGTTTTGGTTTTGTTTTCATTTTTTTGCCACTACCATAGTGTTTGGATTACTACAGTTTTGTAGTATATCTTGAAATCTGGGAATCTTTCTCAAGATTGCTTTGGCTATTTGGGGTCTTCTGTGCTTCCACACAAATTTTAGGATTCTTTATTCTAGTTTTGAGAAAAATGTTACTGGTATTTTGATAGGCATTGCGTTGAATCTGTAGATTGCTTTATGTAATGTGGACATTTTAATAATATTAATCCCTCCAATCCTTGAGCATGGTATTTCTTTCCATTTGTGTCATCTTCAATGTATTTCATCAATGTCTTATAATAGTCTTCAGAGTACACCTCTTTGATTAAAATTATTCTTTAGTATGTTATTCTTTTGTTATTATAAATAGAACTTTTAAAATTTCTCTTTCCGATAGTTCATTGTTAATATATAGAAACCTAACTAATTTCTATAAATTAATTTTTTATCCTTCAACTTTATTGAATCTATTTATTAATTCTAAAACTTTAGTGGAGTCATTAAGTTTTTTTTATATGTATTATCATGTCATCTGCAAAGAGTAACAGTGTTACTCTTTCCTTACCAATCTGTGTGTTTATTTGTTTTTCTTGTTTGACTGCTGTGGTGAGGATTGCCAGTACTATGTTGAATAAAAGTGGTGAGAGTAGACATCCTTGTGTTGTTCCTGAACTCACAGGAAAAACTTTTAGTTTTTCATCATTGAATATGATGTTAGCTGATGGTTTGTCATATATAGCCTTTATTATGTTGAGATACATTCCCTCTATACCCACTTTCTTGAGAGCTTTTATCATAAATAGATGTTAAATTTTGTCACTTTTTTGGTATCTCTTGAAATGATCATCTGATTTTTTTCCTTCATTTTGTTAATGTGGTATGTCACATTGATTCATGTGCAGATACTGAACCAGTCTTGCATCCATGGAATAAATCTCACTTGATTATGTTATATGACCCTGTAATATATTGTTGAATTCATTTGGTTAACATTTTATTCAGGATTTTTGCATCTATGTTCATCAGGGATACTGGGCTCTAATTTCTTTTCTTGTGGATAGTATTTTGTCTAATTTTGATATCAGGGTAATCTGGCCCTGTAGAATAAATTTGGAAACATTCCTTCCTCCTCAATTGTTTGGAATTATATGAAAAGGACAAATATTAACTCTTCTTTAAACATTTGGTAAGATTTGCCTGTGAAGCCATCTGTTCTTAGATTTTTGTTGGGAATTCAACATCACAAATCATTAATGGGAATGTGTATCTAAACCACTGTGAGATATCACTTCACACTCCATAGGTGACTATTATTAGGATAAATCAGAAATAAGATTGGGTAGGATGTGGAGAAATTGGAACCCTTCGTATTGCTCGTGGAAATGTAAAATACTATAGCCACTGTGGATAAAAATATGGAGGTTTCTTTAAAAATTTAATTTAAATATAAAATTACCATATGATCCAGCAATTCAATTTCTGGACCTGCCCAAGATAATTTAAAGCAAAGACTCAAACAAATATTTATACACCCATATTAACAGCAGCATATTCATAGTAATCAAAAGTAATTCATAGTAATCAAAATCAAATTGATGAACCAAAGTTCATCAATGGATAAATGGATAAACAAAACGTGATATAGACATATAATGGAATACTATTTAGTCTTGAAAAGGAGTGTTGTGACATAGATTAGCCTTGAAAAGTCAGACACAAAGGTACAAATATTGTATGGTTTCATTCAAATAATATATGTAGAATATTCAAATTAACAGAGACAGAAAGAAGAATGGTGGTTGCCAGAGGCTGGAGGGAGAAAGAATGGAGAGCTATTGTTAAATGAACATGGAATTTCTGTTTGGAGAGATGAAAAAGTTTCAGAAATGGATTGTAGAGATGACACTACAACAATGCAAATGTACTTAATAATATCACTGAATATAGACAAAAAACAGTAAATTTTATGATTTTGCATTTTATTATTAAAAAAACAATCTATAGATTCAATACAATCCCAATCATATCTATACAGGAAATTTTGGTAGGAATTTAAAAATGTATTCTAAAATTAAATGAAAATGCAAAGAATCTAAAATAGTCAAATGAAGAATAAATTTGGAGTATTTTATTTGCAAACTTATTATAAGGCTATAATAATCAAGGTAAGGTGGTATAGTATAAAGATAAACATATAAATCATTGCAACAGAAGACAGAATCTGGATATTTCCAAAAAAGGAGCCAAGGTATTCAATGGAAAAAAAATCATGGTAAATTCAAAGAAGAAAGGGAAATCAAGAGTGCTTAGAAGAAATGGATATCCATATGGACAAAGAAAATAAACCTTGACCCTTATGTTGAACCGAATAAAAGAATCACTTCAAATGAATCGTGGATTTAAACTTAAATACCACACCTATATAACTTCTAGAAGAAAACAGAAAAATGTGATCTCAGAGAAAGCAAATATTTCCAAGATAAAAAAATATATATATATTAACCACAAGAGGAAAAAAGCCAAATAGGACTTTCTCAAAAGTAAAAAACTTCTGCTCTTTTAAAGATACTATTGAGAATATGAGAAGACAAAGAAAACACTGGGGGACAAATAATTACATAGCATATAATCAATAGATTACTTATATCCAGAATATATTTTTAAAACTCCTAAAACTCAGTTATAAAAAGACAACATGGCTAAAAACAAAATGCACAACATTTTTGATGTTCGTAAAGCAAACATATACATTATACATAAATATCATGAATGTCATTAGTACTATTGATAAAATGAAATTAAAATCTCAATTGGATATCACTCCAAATGCACTAGATGGTTAAAATAAAAAAGACTACTAATATAATGCTAACTGCTGCCAAAATTTGGAGTAACTGAAACACACATTGTTGACAGAAGGCAAAATGGTACAGACACTTTGGAAAACAATTTGTTGTTTTTTTAAAAGTTAATCTTATATTTGCCATGCTACTCAGCAAAACCCCTCCTAGGTATTTACCCAAGAGGAATAAAAACATATGTTCATACAACAGTGTGAAATATTCATAGCATCTTTATTCATAATAGCTAAGCTGAAATAATCAAATTGTCTATCAACTAATGAATAGAAAAATGCATAGTATATCCATAGTGAGGAATATTACTGAACACTTTAAAAAATGACCTGCTGATAAACCCAACATGAACAAATCTCAGGAGTGTTACATTAAGCAAAAGAAGCCAGACATGGACGGCTGTATCCTGAATTAGTCCATGCATTTGATATTCTAGATATGGCAAAGTGAGAATGACAACGCGCCAATCAAAGGTTGCCAGAGTCCATGTGGGGGCAGAGGATTGTGGACAAAGAGGCTTTTCATGGTGAAAGATAAATTCTGCATCCTGACATAGTATAATATGTTGAATATATTAGTATATATATTGAATATATATTAAAACTCAGCAAAGTATAAACTCAAACTGGAAAATAGGCCTTGATGAAGTGGATTGAAAATAAACATGCTTTTAACAAACACATATCTGGTAAAACCATACAGAATGCAGGGGATTAGTTAACACAGATACAGAGCAGTGATTAAGTGGGACTGAGGAAAGGATGCAGAAAATCTTGGTAATTTCCTGTTTATAAATCTGTGTACTGAGCATAGAAACTCATTTATTTTTTATTTATTCATTTGTATGTTTACGATTAATTTTGCTATAGGGACATGCTATACACTGTCTTTGTAAATATGGCATGTTTGACAGAAAAAGAATAAAAATAAGCAAAACACTAAAATTTTAAAAAAATCAAATGACTTTCTAAGAATGGATCATACAACCATATAGCATTATTCAAAGAAAAAAAAATTGTCAATAAGAGAACAGTACGTCCAAAAGGTTTTTAATGGAAAACACAATATAGTAAATGTAGTGCTATTCTTAGAAAGCTCAGATCTAGGAATATTTTCTTAAATTACACTAGGAATATGAATGAAGGAAGAGAAAGCACAAATCATACAAAATTTTCTGTTTTAAAAAAGGGGAAGTAAAGCACGAAAGAAAAATATTACCTGCATCATGTTTCTGCTTATGCAGAAAAACATAGGTCTATAAGAGCAAAGTATTGATTTGTAATCCAACCTGATTTGTGTAAGTCCATATGTGTTTTAAAAAGACATTCAGGTTACTGTAATTTTGAACTCTCTAAAATTAGTTTACAATTGCCTGCATTAGAGTTTTCTTCCATCCCACCCCATACTAGGATGTATAGATAAACAGAATAAATACATGATTAATAATATGTATATCTCTACATCTCCTGGTTACTTCTTCAATATGTTTCTGAATACAGTGTATATCATTTAATGACTACTAATAAAGATATCCAGATAGAAAGCTCTAGAAATCTTTGTATCTACATTGTGGTTGATTATTTTACTAAAAATTAAAAAACAAAAAACAAAATCAAAAAGCAAAACAGTTTAGTCATATCACATAGACCCAAAATGGCAGATGATTTTTGCAAACTCATTTAGAATGACTGCCTAGAGTTTTGTTTTGAGACTGACTCTAGTTCAAGTCTGAGTTTAGGAACAAAATCTCTTAAAAGGTTAGGGATGTCTGACCTTGGTGGAGGAAGAGAGAGAGGCTGCATTTGCAAGGTGGTGTCATTCTTAACATGGGTAATCAACCAGTTTGACCATTTAAAGAACCTCCTCTAGATATTCCCTACTTCTCTGTAGGAATGTATCCAATTGATTCTTACCAAGTAGTATGCTAGAAAAGTGATGATTTCTTTTCTCTCTCTTTCTTCTTTCTTTCTCTTTCTTTCTTTCTTTCTTTCTTTCTTTCTTTCTTTCTTTCTTTCTTTCTTTCTTTCTTTTTCTTTCTTTCTTTCTTTTTCTTTCTTTCTTTCTTTCTTTCCTTTCTTATTTCTTCCTCACTTTCTTCCTTCTTCCCTCCCTGCCTTTTCTCTTTTGTCCATTCCTCTTAACTTCTTTCCTTCCTTTTCTTTCATCCCCTCCTTTCTTCCACCCTCTCTCCTTCCCTGCCTGTGTCCCTTCACAACCAGACATTGGCTAGTGGATACAAAGCTTACAGTGGATACGGTTAAGACAATAAACAGCTTAAGAAGCAAATGCAACAGAAAAGCAATCACAGCATTTATGAGTAATGTGAAGAAAAATATTAAGGGCAGGAATGTAGAATACTGTGGTAGAGCCCTCAGGATAGGACTTTAGGGTGAGAAGAAGCAAGACAAAAAAGTATGCAGTAAGAAGGGATAATCCCTATGATGATCCCATGAAAGGAAGAAATTTGAAGACATGAGCCATGTAAAGGAGGACAGTATGAAAAAGAGATTTGTTCAGATTTCAGATTTTTTACTAAAGTTTTGTGATCTTGGTTGGAATGCTGAATCTCATAAATCTCAACTTTTTCACATATACATTGAGAACAATACTAGGTAATCTCAAAGATTCCTTGAGAGTAATAATAATAATAAAATGTCTTCTATAAAATAGTCTGTCATCTTCAACCTGGTAAATTTATCTGGTAAAAAATATGGTCATAGCAGCTGTGATCAGAAGGATTCAGTAAAATTATGGGAATTTGGTGTAGATTTTTGTTTTAATTAACTGAAAGGAGCCCTGTGTACTCTAAAGAAATTTAGAACACGTGGAAAGGAAATACAACAGAATATAAAAGTCAAGTTTCCAAATCCCATTCAAGTGATCTGCTACAGTTTACCCATCAAACAAATGGGTATAAGCCAATGTACATTTCTTTCTTAGAAAATCATTTTATAAATTATTTTTTCATTATGATTTACAGAGATTGAAATCGCCACTGGAGTTCAGGATAGAAGGGGTGGGTCATTAGGTTTCTGCCTCAAGGAAATAGGTCTCAGCATGCCACCAGCAGAGCTCAAATAGTGATAATAAGGTCATCAATTATCTTGGCCTGGATATAGTTTGAAACCCTGGGAGGTGAAACTTACACTCAGAAAAAGATAAATTGCCTTTCTATAGGATTAAGCATCATCATCATGGAAGACAGGTGGCTTGAGTGTCCAATATGGTCTAGGAAAATGTCTCAGAAGAATTAAGTAATGAAAACCAACACCTTGTCCTCTGAAAAAATGGGGTTGCTTAAATGACTTTATCTAGCACTTATTTCTTGGACACTCAAACACGATTTATTCATGTTTGATATGTATTTTTAATTGCTTATTTAGGCTGTGTTTACCGCTAGGTAAGCAGGTGTGATATTCATGATAAATACACATACAAGCACAATTTTTCATACAGTTTAAAGCAAAACAAACAGCAATAAGCAAAATAACTCTCAGAGATACAAATAACGAAAAGTTAAACTCATTAAAACAATAAACTCAAATACCATCTTCAAGAGCCACTATCCTAAAACATAACCCCTTAGAGACAGACCTATTTAAATAAATGGGCTGTACATTCTGCCCTCAAACTCTTCCAGGGCCAAGTGGACAGAATATTCTATAAGGGTCTTGGCAGGAAGGCCAGTTCTCTGGGGATACATTCTGGCCAGTGGGATCTGTCCTCAACTAATTAGTTGAGAGGTAGTGATTTCCCAAGAGTGTCATTGTTTCCACACACAAACTCTCAATACTTAGCATCGTGCCACTTACATTTACTTGACTATTTGCACACGTGAGTGATTTACTTATCCTATGCGTCAGTACACTCTATCCTTAGAGGAATGCTTGGCTTTAATTCTATCTCATATAGCTAACTTCAAAGGACTGAGGCTTGCTGGCAAATATGCAGAGGTATAATGAAGCCTGCTGGCGCTGGCTTGTGAGAGCAGAAAGTGAAATTTTCAGGAATTTTGTAAGCCAATTGTTAAACATCACTATTAGTAACTGAATTATATAAACATTCAATTAAATAAATTATATTAACAAGAGGTAATAAATATTCACGACTCTTCAATTTCTAATTATTTTACTGTATTTCATTATTACCGGTCTTGAGATTATTTCCATCTATTTTATCTATATGACGGGACTACTGTGTAATGATGGGCTACCGTACATCTCCCACAAGCTCTGTGTTCAGTGACGTTGCCCAGATAGCTTGAAATTGGCCCAGGTGTGTACATTCACATGACAAATATCAGCTGACGTCGTAAAACAGGGCCCTTCCACCCCATCCCTGCTCCTCCCACTGCTAGCTGTTAAAGATGCAAAAGCAGACCATGGCAAACCTGTTTTCTACAATAATTTACCTAGAGACAGAATATCAAAAGATCCTAAATGTTATCTTTGATAGTAACACCAACTCAAGCAGACATGGATGAAGGGCTGAAGAGTAGGAAAGACCTAGCATGTACAGAGAGCTCATGATGTGAAAACCGCTCCACTTACATCATCTCCATCAGGCCTCATAACAATCAGAAGAAGCGTATTCTCATTTTGCAAATGTGCAGAATGAAGATCATAAAGGCTTAAAATATTCTGAAAGTCATCCAGCTAAGCAGTGGCAGCACCTGACTCTTCACCTAGGGCAGAGTTTGTGAGCAAGAACTCCTTTGCACATGCCATCCATAAGCTCAGGGTACTTTGCTCTAACCAAAGTCACAAGCCTGGGAATTAAATCACAAATCTAAAATCTTCATTCTGTCTCAGAGAATTTGAACATGCATGTACAGGTGCATCCGAAAAATCAGGAGTGGCCAGGCATCGTGCAGCCTTCTCGAGAAAAAACAAGAACGTATTAAGTAATGAACAAATACTAAAAAGCTCTGAAAGAATGCAGGAGATAAAAGAAATGCTAAAGAATCCACCTTCAAACATATTCTATTACCCAGAGAATGAAATGACAGCAAAAAAAGGTACAGAACTATTCTCATGCCAAAGGGTTTGATGAAAACTTTGCATTCATTTGCAATTTTTCATTTTCCTCCTACAGTTACATTATACCTGCTATAAACAAAAGAAGATTGTTCATATTGAAATAATGCAGAAAATACCATTCCCCAGGGAGTTGGTACTAATGCCTATCCTTTACTCCTTACAGAATAAGTATGTAGCAAGCACTCATGCTAAATGCCAATGTGCTTGGAAAATGACGTGTTGATTATCATGTTTGGATATTATTCATTTTTATTTATCTTTGAAAATACAAACAAGCAGACCTATTCTATAAATATTATCTCCATTGGAAAGCTACTGCTAATAAACAAATCTACATCTTTTTGGCTACCAAATCCACTGAAATTCATTGCAAACATACAGTACTCATTATAATAACTTTTTTTTTTTTTCAGTACACACAAAAGACTATTGGGAAGAAGGGAGAGGCGGTGGATAGGGCAAACCAGTGGAAAGATGCAATTAGAGCTATGTTGGCTTGGCAAAGGCCCACTGAACAGCAAGCTGGGATTATTTATTATTTATTTGTTTGTTTATTTATTTATTTATTTATTTATTTATTTATTTATTTATTTATTTATTTTTGCCAAACCATTCCAGGCTCCTTGGGGGGGGGGGGCGTCTCATGTTTGTTAACAGTCCTTCATTTCAAAAGTATCTTCTACAACAGGAGGGAAATAAAGATATAAAAAGAATTACCAAACTAAAACCAACAGGCAAGTACACACAAAGGCATACTCACGCATACTCTGGAGGGGAAACACATTCGGTGGGAAATATTTGGCCTTGCAGGAGATAATATTAACTTGACTATGTATTACCACTTAAGCTAGGTGCAAATTGGGAAATCATCAAAAAATAGTAACGTGTGACAGTGTACACTGGGTTTACAAGTTGGAAGCATTTAACTGGTATTTTCGTATTATGTTGTTCCAGTTAAGATTCTGGTTCAAGGAAAAAGGTTGGCATAATTGGCTATATGATGGCCTGAGCACGCTCATGGGGGCTCACTAAATTGGATACTGAAGAAGACATACACCCCAAAATGAACAGAGAGGTCAAATTTTTTCATTAGAAAGGCAGTATCCTCTCCATCATTATGGCCATCGCCATCATCATCATCAAAAACAAAAACACCATCATCCTCATCACTAGCAATTACTGAATGTTGCTAAGTCAGACAGAAATGTGGTGTGACAATGTGCTTACATTTTGTTTGCACATTTGCTTTTTTTATGATTTTAAAGTTATTGGAATATGTTACTATAGCTTAGTGCAAACCTACTCAAGTATTTCCCCTACTTTCCCCTGAGTAGTGCCCAGAATTCCTTTGGAGCTCTTGTTCAGAAGTAGGTCTGCCTCTTTTTCCCTTTTGTTCCACAACTTAATTTGAGTCACATAAAGTAGGAGATACTCATTCTGCTGTCAACATCAGCAGGTAAGAAAGAATCAAGAGTAAGAATTCTAGTAATAAGACAATAGGTATTTTTAGGCTTTTGGTGTGGGGGGGGTCATATCATGAGACACAACAGGTATGGTGATGAAAATGATATATATACTTTAAAACTTTATGAAGTTATTAAATTCTATTAATTACAATAATGATTTACTAGTTTTAGGAAACACAGACTAACAAAATCAATTTAAATAATTAAGCATAAATTATGAATGCATAGGGATTGCCTCAGGATGAGGATAGACTTGTTCAGAACTTTTTTAAAAGAGCACACTGATTTCAACTAGCATTTTGTGGAATACTGCCTGGATTTGTTAATGTCCTTAGCTGGTTTGTGAATGGTCCAAATAGACATTCTTGACACCTTATCAAAGTGCTGTTTTTAAAATTCAAATGTGAGGAAGCTAACCCACTGATCAGATTTTCCCTTCTTTTGTGAGATCATCATAAACCCTCTGCTTACCCCTCTCTCGTCAATGGGTATTTCCCCCCTTTCCTCCAATCCTGCTGTGCACATGTGTAAACTTCATGCACAGAAATGCTAAGCACTGGACCTGCTCACTGTCATCACCTCCAAACAGCCCTCCCCTCAGCCTAAGATAAGCCAGCCCTTGTTTCTTTCACCTATATTGTTAACTCAAAGAAAGCATCACCTCCTCTATTTAGTATATGGTTAAATCTAATTATCCATGCCCTCTTCAGTGTTCCCAGAAATTAGTTTACATATGACTAGTGTTAACATTTGTTTATGATTCAAACCTACCTACCGGAATATGAATTCTCTAAAGCAAGAATTTTGTATTATTCATGCAGTTTTCTCCGGTGCTTAGTACTTAAAGACAGACTTTAATAAATATTCAATGGAAGACTGAATAAAGGAATGTGAAGATAGATACACACAAATAATCTATTTGACAATTATTAAGGATACAGGAATAGAGAGAGCCTGTTTAGAGTTATGATTATTTCATAAAATATAATTTTACCACTAAATTATAAATTTCTTATTAATGCCTTCCATGAATGACAAACTTGAGGGAGATGTTCTGGATTAAAGTGAGAGAAAGTCTAAGACTTTTTGGAATCCAGCTGGAGAAACATATATTCATTGATATTTATACTCAGAAACCATGTTGGATTAGATTACCTTTAAAAATTTAAGAATGTTACGTATCGCTTTTTTTCAATGCTTATTTCCTCTTCCATTTTCTTCTACATTGATTGTTCAGTTAATTGTATCCAATGCCAACGGCAACGAAATCAACCGCCTAAGTATCAGGACACTGTAGTAAGGCTACCACCAACCAAATAAGCTTTTGACCAGTTCTCCAAATGGCACCAATGCTATGTTTTATTCTATCATATAACAAAATGATGATATTAGATGACAACTCTCATTTTGGACAGAGATATGTCACAAGTTAGAGGTCAACAAACAAATTATTTGGCTCATTTCTTTTGCTCATAAAATTGCCTAATTAATTTCTTTTGTAAGAATGACATAAATCATAGAATCATATATAGAATGATAAGATCATCTAGTCTAGCATTCACATTTTACATTTGAAAAAATCAAGGGCCAACAAAGTGACAGGATTTGTGTGAGGTTGCACAATATGGTGAAACAAAGCCTAGAACCTAGAGTTCTCAATTTCTAAGTGAATATTCTTTGGAGACATTAAGAACATTTTTAGAAATAAATCCAATACAATATACATATTACTGCATCTGAATCATCTCAACTTGTTTATGGGCTATTTTGGTTCTGTCATTAAAAATAAAACACTAATATGAGGAATCCTTATCTAAAACTTTAATATATATTTTTTAAGATTTTATTTATTTATTCATGAGAAACAGAGAGACAGAGAGGCAGAGACACAGGCAGAGGGAGAAGCAGGCTCCATGCAGGGAGCCTGATGTGGGACTTGATCCCGGACTCCAGGATCAGACCCTGGGCTGAAGGCAGTGCTAAACCACTGAGCCATCTGGGCTGCCCCAAAACTTTAATATCTTAAATCAAATATAATCTTTTTGTGTACAGAAGTAAACTGGTACAGCAGAGATTTGACAGAAGAGGAATCAGTGGAGGGAGGTCTTCTCTTCCTTACAACCTACTTCTCAGAGAATATGTCCTTGCCCACAGAATCTTCTGCATGGGACCTGGGTCAGGGAACGTAGTTATGTTGGCCTGAATAAATTTGACCACAAGTGGCCACTTCAAGAAAAAAAAAAAAAATGCTATTGTCTGGGTAGAGTGTATCTTTTCAATTGATATTTTAAACTGAAATAACAGTGTTCTGAATTTCTAAGTTTCTCTGGAGTTAAATAAAGAGGTAGCATCATTTATTTATTAATTCAGCAACATTTATTGAGAATGCTAGGCATTCTTTTAACCGAATGGGAAACATCAACATGTAAAAGAGATATAGAACCAACTGTGGGGGCTTATGATCTGATTAGACAGATGATAAGCCAGAAACTTAATAAATGAGATAAAGTATATATAAGAAATTGATAAATCCTTTGAAGTAAAGAAAATACAAACTGGCTGAGGGGGATCATGATTGCTAAGGCAGAGATGAGTCAAGTCATAAGTTTAGTTTGGAAAGATGACATCTGGGCAAAGACTCTGAAGCATGTAAGAAAGATTTATCTAAGCAAATACACAAATGGAAAGAGCTCCAGGCAGGGGGAGCTCCCAACAGTATCAGCCTTGCATGTTTCAGGAGTATCAGCGAGGAGGCCAGGGTAACAGGAGTCGAGGACTCAAGCAGGAAAATTGCAATGATGAGACAGGGAGAAACTGAAGGCCTGGAACACATAAGGCATTGTGAGCAAAATCCTGAAGAATACTCCTCATATAAGTCATGATCATAAGACTGTAGAGAAAAGTCAAGAGAAAGGGGACAATGAAAGTGATATGCAGAGAGAAGTTGAGATCTTATAAACTCAAAGAGGGGAAGCTGCTGGTCTTGGTGACATGTTCTACACCTTGTACCTTTCAGATTTTCCACTATTTTTTCCAGTAAACCCCTCCATTCACCAGAGTTAGCTAGAGGTTTGCAACTCAAGACCTTCAATTAGATGCTTTGAGTTTTAAACAATTATGAAAGAAATAGCTACTATAGAGTGAGTTGTTCACATTCAGTAAGCATATACCAAAGCAGCATTTTACATCAGGACAAAACTCTAGAATGAGATATTAATGTGAATAGCCTCAAACGTTCTAAATAGAGATGTCTAATATCTTCACATTTTAAAAAATAAAATTTAAAAAGTGCTTTTTAGGGGCCCCTGGGTGGCTCACTCTGACTCCTGATTTTGTCTCAGGTCATGATCTTAGGGTCCTGGGACCGAGCGCCTGGTCAGGCTCCACCTCAGTGGGGAGGCTACTGGAGATTCTCTCTCTCCCTCTCCCTCTGTCCCTCCTCCTGCTCACAGGCTCTGTCTTTCTCTAAGATAAACAAAATATTTTTTAAGAGTATTTTTCAAAGTTAAATTCAAATGGACTATTAATACGAGGAATTGGAGTGTTTAGTGCAATGAAAATTTATGTACATTAAAATAACACAGTTTCTGCACTAATTTAACAAATATATTTATGATACAGGCTGTAATCTTGGCAAAGGGAGTGTATCTGGGCAGCTCTGATCTAGGAGAGAGTAACTTTTTGAAGCTGATGATCATGAAGGAAGCACCACAGGACAAAATGGCTTAAAATCGATATTCGAGATGAAACAATAAACACGAACACAGGAAACAACTTGTCACATGTAAAAAGAGAGAGAAAAATAATTCACTGAGTAGCTGAGCCCTTGATATTTTTCTGCAAAATAACGAATTGAGATCAAATGATTCTTATGATCCTGCCTGCTCAGGTATCTATGTGACATGTAAGCACAGTTACCCATTGGCTCACCTAAACCTCACGTGAAGGTTCTTGTCTAGGACAATCATTTAAGAACCAAACCAGTAAAACCCCAAGGAACATAAAAATGGATAGAATCTGTGGGTGAGGAGGTGCTGCTGGCTTGAGTGTGAGAGCCTTTGATGTACTTCCTGAGCCTAAGTACCACAGCCTCACAGAGGATATATCAATGTGCTGCTAAGGAATCTCAGCGCCTTGTGTTTAAAGAAAAATGACCGGAAAAACATGACCTTTATTTTCAAGTTCATAGAATTTTTTTAAGACTTTATTTATTTATTCATGACAGACACACAGAGAGAAGCAGAGACACAGGCAGAGGGAGAAGCAGGCTCCTCATGGGAAGCCTGATGCAGGACTCGATCCCCAGGCCCCAGATCACACCCTGAGCCAAAGGCACGCATTCAACCGCTGAGCCACCCAGGCATCCCGAATATTTTTAAGTGGTAAGGGAACTGCAAGGTAACATAAAATAAATAAGACAACCACAAAACAGCACCTACCACAACAACAACAAAAAAAATTGTAACTCAGAATAGGGGAACTTGTTCATGGTCCTAGAATTAGTGGAGCCAGGATGTGAACTCTGGTCCTTTGATACTGCAGAGTTACATTCCTTAAACTCACGTAGCAATGTGAGTTTAGAGAGCCTTAAAAGACATGCACCTAATACAAATCCTGATTTTCAATATTCCAACCTCATATGGTTCATACAGGAGGGTTATCAATGACGAGGATGGAGAAAAGTCCACATCTTAAAACTGAGGGGGGAAAAAAAAGATTGAAATTCTGAAATATAAAAACATCACAGAGGTAGCTGAAGACAAACATTTATTGGGACCCCATCCTGCGTCTTGGCTTCAAATGAAGGGAGTTTCCAGAGAGATGTTGAGAGACCACTCTGGGACTGAGTTTTGAAAACTCCCATTCTTTTTGGGCTGGGAAATTTGCATGTGCAATTACTACATTTGCATGCTTAATTACCCCACAGGAAGACACATATGCCAACTGGCATTTGAAAATGTGTTAACTGCACACACAGAAGGGTGGCCCTTTAAAATGTTGGCCCTAGGAATCCAATCATTACAAATGGGTCATATGAGTCAGAGTGGGAAGAGAAAGATGGTCCATTTTGAAGCAAGCTGAGCATCTCCAGTTTGGATGCACACAAAGAGAAATGACTGATGCAAAAAGTACATGAAATATTGGATTTTGAGAAAATACTCTGGAAACCAGCGGAATCTGCAGGGAAAGCATTTCAGGCATTAGCTAATTGGATTAGCTGTGGTGTTTTCTGTGGCTCCTAAGGCATGCACAAGCTATAGATTAAAATCATCAAACAACCCTGGTCAGGAGGTGAGGAGGCTCTTTTCTTGTTCTACTAAACATTTAGTCTTGTGGACTAGAAGTATATTCAGACCTGTTCTTCCTCTAAAGCAGATGGAATATATTCCAGGGAGCTTGGAGTGTATTTCTTTTTCCTGCATTCTGTAAACAAAAATCTCGGGATTAAAAAAGAAAATCGTAAAATCATAACTAAATCCTTCATTGTGCTAGAACAAAGATTGCCTATTCTCCCAGAATTGTGTAATTTCTTCTCAGCAGGAAACAATGGGGTGTAATCGGTTTCCTTGCTTCTCAAGCCATTTCCTCAGTTCAGGATAACCCTATTTAGCAGTTTCTCTCTCTGCCAGGCAAAACAAGGATTTGAAGATTCTTGCAGAGCCAGGTGCAACCCTCGGAAACATGCCGATGATTGCCAATCACTAGATCTCTTAGGATATAGGGATAAAACAGGTTGGGGGCATGAACTCCAAAAATGATGTGGGCTGGTATACAAAAATACCTGGTTCTGATTCTAAACATTCTCAAGGGTTTATTTTGGACTCCAGATATCACTCCAAAGCCTATCTAGGTGGTTTCTGGATTTCCTTAAGCAAGCCACAAACACATGCTATCAATTGAATTCTTGAAAATACAAAGAAACTAGACAGTGTTTTAATACTTCTAGCCTTCGAAATACCCCATAAATTATGCAAATGGATTTTTTTTTGGTAGTGACTTTATTTAAATGTCTTTTGTAATCTATCTTCCCAGAGGCCAAAGTATGTCTCTTTAGGTCTCCCAAATCCTTACTGCCCACATCATCAAATCTTATTCATCTAATTACAGTAATTGAATACAGGTGAATTTACAAGTCATAAAAATGTTATTTTTCCTAATTTCAAGCACTGCCTGGTTTATCTCAAAAATATTCGAAACAAGTACTGAATGTATAAACACTCATAAACATTCCTTTAGTACCCTTTTATGAGGGCACCAATGGGATGATGGACAACATTGTCCCAGGAATTTATAGACCTAAAGTCTATGAAAATACTAATGACTACTATGGCTCTTTCTTCCAATTCATGCTCAACTCAAATTCAATTAATACTTTCTATCAGGGATCCCTGGGTGGCGCAGCGGTTTGGCGCCTGCCTTTGGCCCGGGGCGTGATCCTGGAGACCCGGGATCGAATCCCACGTCGGGCTCCCGGTGCATGGAGCCTGCTTCTCCCTCTGCCTGTGTCTCTGCCTCTCTCTCTCTCTCTGTGTGACTATCATAAATAAATAAAAATTAAAAAAAAAATACTTTCTATCATTCACATCTCACATATGTATCTCTATCTTCCTGACCACCACACAGAAAATAGCCTCCCTTGCCCTATATTCTTGCTATCACAGCATTTAGTTCCATGATCTTACTGGTACTTTTCAGATTCTAAAATTACCTATTTTTATGGTTTTGTCTGAACTCACTCCAACCACAAGAACATAAATTCCATAAGAGTAGAAACAGAGTTGATTTTTTTTCTCTGCAGTCGCCTCATCACTTAGAAAAGACTGATGCCTTTTATTTACTCCATGAATATTTGTTCAATGACTCCATTGAGCATCTAGTATAAGCCAGGTAATTTTTTCAAGATTTATTTATTTATTTATTTGAGAGTGTATGTGTGTGTGTCTGGAGGTAGGGGACCTAGCAGAAGGAGAATCTTCAAGCAGACTCCCCAACGAGTGCAGGATTGGATCTCACAACCCTTGAGATCATGACCTAAGCCTAAACCAAGAGTAGGATGCCTAACTGACTGAATCACCCAGGCACCAGAATGCCATGTAAATTTTAAAATATTAATTCATTGAATCCTCAACAAAACCTTACGGGAAAACACTGTAAGAAGAGGCTGAGATTCTGAGAAGAAAAACATCATGTCCAAAATGGCACAGCTAATAAATAGAGGAGTTTAGTTCCCAGACCTGCCCTATTACAAAGACTGTTTCTTCCCAATATATGTTGTTGATTCTATTCTGAACTGTGTCATAATTGTAAAGATAATCCTCAATTAATAATTTAATGTGGCCAAATATTAGTTATTTAGCCAAAAAAGGAAGGCTTTGGACTAGATATTCTTTTAAGCTCTTCATTAATTGCAGAAGTCATGACTCCATTATTCCTATTTTCTCCAAAATAACTATAATAAATAACTTTCTTAAGGGACAAGCAAACGTACTTAAAGTATAAATATGCACTTTGTTTTTTTTTCAAAATGAAATAAAGAGTTTCAATATAAAATATGTCTTACCTAAATTTCATCAATGCAGAACTACTCTTCTGAACATAACTAAAATAAAAATAAATTTTCTCAGAACAAGCAGGTCAAGAAGAGGGGTGGTGATTCTGAGAGGCTCCCCATCAAACTTTTAAGATAAACTCTACTGAAATTATATGAATGTCAGAGTCTCTTTCTTTTTAACTCTAAGATGAATTTTAGTTAAAATCAAATGTGATCCTACAAGATCTATGCTATTTTCTTCATTTTTCTAGTATGTTTTTGCCAATGTTCTTTGATCTTTAAATGACTCTAGTTTTTAAAAAGATAATTAGACTTAAGACATCAAAATCGTGGTTCTTTCGAGACTTTTATTTGCTAAAAAGAACTACCAAATGCAAATCAGTTGCTCTTTCGGCTTTAGCTAAACGCTTGTGTAAAGTAAATATACAAATTTCAGTGTTATTCATGATACTCTATGAAGTCTGGAACAAAGTTTTTAAAAGTAAATTAGAAGCAATTATTGATTTTTAAAATGCTCACTTTATCCAACGGTTTTCTCTCTCTTGCTCATTTCCTTATGTAAAAGAATTTAACCAAAGAAAGCCAGCATTCTAATTCAATTTCTCCTCCAAAGTATATAATTTTATTTCGTCATAATGGCTGCTTTTATTTCCAGGGTCAGATTTTATTTAAATTTGAGTCCATTAGGAACAAAAACTTGCCATTTTCTGATAAACAAAATCAGCAGGGGAGCCTCTTCAAACGAGAAATGTATTTCCATCGACCTTTGTTTTATTTGATCTAAATGACAGGTATACACCACTTTTCCTGTGTTTACTTTTAAAGATTCTGAAAAAATGGGGGTGACATTTTTAACAACAAAACTAGCAATCACCCTAGTAGTCCTGTGACAGGCAGATGGAAGAAATGATAAAAAGATGTAATCCATTGCTTTAGACCACCAAAGAGGCCTAATATGAGTCATTAGCAGAAAACCGTTAATTTTCTTTTTTCCCTATTCTGACTGTTGTTTGTAGAAGTGCTCAACCTCTTAGGAATTGGAACATTTAACTGTTTCTTGCTATTTTGTAAGAGGGAGGCCAAAGCATTAAAAGAAGAGAATTAAGGAATATGTCATTGTATAGTTTAAGAAATCTGAGTGATATAGGTAACATTTTAGAGGCTCTTAGGTTGAGCCTTGATAATAGCTAGTATGAAGAATTAACACTGGTAAAGCACTTTAAAGATTATAAAAGCCTTTCACAAATAGTATCTGATTTCCTGGACATCCTCACAAGAATATGTGTCTCAAAAAGTCAATCATGTTGAAAACAGGGAACTAAAGCCCAGATCTTTTGATTCCAAAATCCAAGACCATCTTATCCATACAGACTAAAAGAAAATATGGTGACATCTCAGTCAAATAGGGATGGAAGTCATCACTTCCCCCAAGTTTGTTCTGCAAAACACCAGTTTTCTAGGATGCTAAGAGTCATCAGTTAGGGGGAGAAAAAAATTTGTGAATAAAAATGAATAAACACCATGCAGCACTTTAAGTTATATTGATCAAGGAAACTTTTACTCTGAGGATCTCTAAGGACTAAAGTTTAAAAAAAAAAAAAAAGCCTCTTGGTGAATGAATTCTGTACCAGAATCTTTTACTGTTTTAAACCAGTTTTTCTCTCCCTTCTTACCTCTCCTGTCTCTCATTTAGTGTAACTGATAAATACAGATATAGAATAGATACAGAACAATAGATACATACATTATATGTATTTGTATTTTTTACATTTATACATTTGTGTATATATGTACAAGTGTGTATGTTTTGTCATTCAGAAAATTCATAGATTTGTTGTGGGTTGGCCTTTTTGCAACCAATTTTGGATATTTGAATGTTTCCACATCACTCTGATAAGTGATCACCAATATACTTCATAGTTTTTCAGTAAAACTATGAATAAGTTTAATTATTATAATTTAGTAAAACTAAATCATAGTTTTTCAGTAAATAACAAATTATTTTTTATAAGTATGTGAATCTTTTTTAAAAACATGGTTTTATTTTTTATTTTATTATTATAATAAATATTTATTTAAGTACAGTTGACAATGTTACATTACTTTCAGGCGTATATAATAGTGATTCAACATCTCTATATGTTATACTATGCCCACCACAAGTGTAGCTACCATCTGCCACCATATAACACGAATAAAATATTATTGACTATATTCTCTATGCTGTATCTTTTATTCCCATGACCTATTTATTCCATAACTGGAAGCCTATATCTCTCTCTTCCCTTCACCTATTTGCCTATCCTCCCACCCCCTTCCTTCTGCCAACCATCAGTTTCCTCTCCATATTTATAGGCCTGGTTCTGGTTTTTGTGTGTTTCTTTATTCATTTCTTTTGGTTTTTGGATTCCACATATGAGTTAAATCACATGGTATTCATCTTTCTCAGTATAATTTATTTCACTTAGCATAATAGCCTCTAAGTCCAAAATTAGAAGAAAATTCTGAATAAAAATATGTAAAATACAATAGCATATACATAAACCATGGAAGAAGGAGTTTTTAAAAAGTTGGGGTTTTTTAGAATGTACTTGAACTTAAATGGCCATCAATTTAATACAGACTGCTATACATTTAGGATATTATACATGAACCTCATGGTAACTACAAACCCCCAAACCTATAACAGATCCAGAGAGATCCTATTTTTTGTTGAAAATAGGAACAAAATTAAACCTTGGAAGGGTTATAAATGACTTACTCAATTTCCGACCTTCCTTTTCAGAGCTATCTTGTCATCCAAGAGATTGTGAAGATACTACACTAAGCAGCTAACACCTGATTTCTATTACCTTTCCACCATATGTAAAAGTAGCACTTTAAATATAGAGAAATGTAATGTTAAGTATTTGGAGGGAGATCTGGATGAAACTATGACTTTTTTTCAGTTCCATAATTTCATATTATTTTTAAAATCAGTTCAGTTTTCCATAATGAGTCAGGCCATTACAATTTTTGATCAATAAAATGGTAAAATTCATGGTTTTATTTATTTTTATTTTTTTAAGATTTTATTTATTTATTCATGAAAGACACAGAGAGAGAGAGAGGCAGAGACACAGGCAGAGGGAGCAGCAGGCTCCATGCAGTAGCCGGATGCAGGACTTGAGCCCAGGACCCCAGGATAACACACTGGGTGGAAGGTAGGCACCATACCACTGAGCCACCCAGGGATCCCCAAATTCATGGCTTTAAAACAGATTGTGAAAAGCAACTGGGTGAAAAAAATAAATGTTCTCTTAAAAGTTTAGAGTATGTTGCAAGTAAGAAAAAGTAGAATCCTTATATATATAAGCTTAAAAAAAAAGTTTAGAGTATGTCATTTAGTACTGAGACAAACTCATAGATGACCTCTGCACAACAGAATCTAAAGGACTCTATGGATTTGTGAGGACTCCGTAGTTTTACTTTTAATGGTATTAAATGAATTATTGCTAGAAAGAGAGTTCTAGTTAGGGTAAACAATAAATAACAACTCTCTTGTATTCCATGCCCTCTGAATATCTTGTTTTACCTGCTGGGCCATAAAAGCTAGGTATTATATCAATAATCAAAATTGCATGAAGATGATTTCTAATATTTCTAAATGATTAGAAAAGAGAAACGATGATGTGGTTGTATTTTAGTCTTTATAACAGCTTCCCAGAGATAATTCTGTTACAATTTTTAAATACGGAGAAAACTAAATCAAACTGATTTGAACATATATTTCCAATAATACAAGATTGCAACTGATATAACCCATTGGTGCTGAATCATGTATGACTTTGTCCCCTTCCCCACCACTAAGGTAATTTCTGGAGACCTTTTTGGTAGCCACAATTGTGGAGTGCTACCACACTAGATCTAGTAGGTGGAGACCAGAGATGCTGCTGAACATCCCACACTGCACAGAACAGCTCTCCACAACAAAGAACCATCAGACACAAAATGCCGCCAATTCTGAGAAACCCTGCCCTAAACAAAGTGTATTGGTGGTGTAAATATTTACTTTTACACAACTTTTTCTACAGAAAAATTAAAATGTCTTCAGGAAAGGTGCAGCAATTGTATAGAATATATGTTCATACATATATTGCCGCCAAAACAAAATATCAATGAAAACGGCCTATTGAAACCAGGAAGAAAGTAAGAATGAAGTTAGATGGAGTATGGTCTAAGACTGGAAACAACGCTGACCTCTCCCTTTCCCCATGCAACTCTCAAAGTGCCTTATTCTTTTTTTTTTTTTTTTTAAGATTTTTATTTATTTGAAAGAGAGAGAGCACACATGAGTGAGAGAACACAAGCAGGGGGAGGGACGGGGGAGAGGCGGACTCCCCTCTGAGCCAGGAGCCTGACCTGGGGCTGGATCCCAGGACCTTGGCTGGGATCATGACCTGAAGTGAAGGCAGATGCTTAACTAACTAGGCGACCTAGGCATCCCTCAAAGTGCCTTATTCTACAAGCCAGAGTAAAGGCTCAAATTTTAACCAACAACAAAATCTTCCCCGCTTAATCTCAGGGAGTCCACATGCTTCACACTTTTTTTTTCCCCCTCTCTAAAATGGGAAATGCCTTGCCTTTACACTTTAGGGTTTTCAGTGCAATATGATAGATTTATTTTCAAATGCTTTGAGTTGGTTTTTCAATTTAATGATTTGTTACATTTTTTACAGGCTAATTTAGTGAATCTGCATAAGATTAATTGCATGGTCTTTTAGGACATGTGACAAATCCTTAAAAAGTGATAAAATCATGCAACTTAAAAACAAATGGTTTGTGCTATATGAGTGGAATCCCTGGCAAAATTTATTAATGCGTTTTGGTGAGGATTGTTATAAGATCTGAAGCACTATTAGGTCACAATTGAACATAGGATTGTGCAGTATTTGAAAGTAAGATATCTGGATAATTCAATAGACCAGAACAGAGTAATGAGTTTATTTTTGTAAGTAGAAGAAAACTCTGATATAGAAAATTTTTTAAAAAAATCTGTAGTGTCATATTTCTTAGAAATAATTGACAAAGCTATCTTAAGGGAGCTTATTTATTTTTAATTTGAAAATAACAAAATTCTAACAAGTGCAGTTTTTAGCCAGCTTGTGTTTTAGAGTCTAGATAAGATCCATGTTAATAAAAATGAAGAGTGCTTGCAAAAACGTTAGATTTTATAAGAAATGCTTTTGGAGGAAAGAAATATTTGTTGTATATGTTAAATCATCTAGTCTTCTACTTAAATATAGGGAATTTTCTGTAGGTGGCCTTCCAGCATGTCTCAGGTAATTATTTGCATTGCTGTACTGGGGAAAAAACAAAAATAAAATGTGTCACTTTGTGTATTTAAAAAAGGCTGCTAGGGACACCTGGGTGGCTCAGCAATTGAGCGTCTGCCTTTGGCTCAGGGCATGATCCTGGAATCCCAGGATCAAGTCCCACATAGGGCTCCCTGCATGGAGCCTGCTTCTCCCTCTGTCTGTGTCCGCCTCTGTGTCTCTCATGAATAAATAAATAAAATCTTTAAGAAAAAAAATTATAAAGGCTGCTGCACTGCCAGTTTTTGTTCAAACATGTTTGAAGTAATATATTAAACTCACATTTCCTAAACATTTTCTAAGCATCTACTGAATGTGGAAAAGGAAGAATAACCACTTACCAGAATTCCAGAAGTTCAGTACTAAAACCAGGATATTACTGGGCAGCGGGAATGGTTAGTCACCGTAGCTTGAGGTTTCTTAGTACTAAGTATTATGGAAGATTCCCAGTATTTTGATAAGTGAAACTCCTATTGGGATAAGACATGAAGCCAACTAGATATAACAACTCTAGGATGGAACTGGATAAGTGTTCTAGGGGAGTATATTAGGGTTCTCATTAGAAATAGAAGCAACAGAAGGTAGATATAGATGTAGACATAGATAAGAGGAGATCTATTATAGGATTGGTTCATGCGATTATAGAGATCCCATTATCAGCCATCTGCAAGCTGGAGAACTAGGAAAATTGATGGCATAATTCAGTCTGAGCCCTAAGAGCTGAGATGAAGGGTATGGGTGGTGTAAGTCCCAGTCTGAGTCCAAAGGTCCAAGGACCAAAAAGCACCAATACCTGATGTCTGAGGACCAGAGAAGATAAATGTCTCAGCTCAAGTAGAAAGAGAATTCACCCTTCCTCCATCTTTCTGTTCTATTCAGGCCCTCTGTGGATTGGAGGATGCCCACCCCATAATCTTCTTCACTCAGTCTGTCAACTCAAATGCTAATCTCTTCCAGAAACACCCCTACAGACACACTCAGAAATAATGTTTCTGGGCATCTCTTAGTCAATAATCATTGTAAATCCACTTGGCCTCATACACATCTCCTTAAACCATACTTAATCTCCAAATAAAGAAAAATCAAGATCATAATTACACCTAATATGATACAACTATCCTGTATGCAACCAAAAATGCGCTAATCTCTTCTCAGGAGAGGAGGTAAAAATCTTTATCTGATGTGTATTCTTCAGATATCCCATATCCTAGACTAAGATGTAAAATTAACAATACTTAAATACTAATATAAAGCCAATACATCTGTGTTACATGATAAGATAGTAAGAAGAAAAAAACCAAAAAGTTGCTAAGTACACACACACATACAAATCTATTCATAAGAAAATAAGGAAGACATTTTTAGGACAATTATAGTCTTTGTTTCCATAATTAGTCAGATGGTTATATCTATATTTATAATTACTTTCCTCTACTACCCATTTGGTATTACCCTTGCCTTGAGCAGTACCTCAGCTAGTCATGGTTCTTTACTCAATGGGATGAACCACCTTTCCTTCTAAAGGGTTTAGGCCAATACTATTCCTGCCTATACTTGGTTGTAGTTTTTCATTGACTTTAATCACAGAGCATGGTACTACTCTACATAGTAAATGCCTTAAGAGAGCTAAGATACCTTAAAGAACTACTGTGTTCTAGAAATAGTCTTCCTTACTTTCACCGAGGAATGGTAGTTCGATTCCCACTTGGTAAACCAAATTAATCACCCCAGCCAACACTATAACTTCCTTCCTTGCTTGTTGATTCAGAGGCATGAGGAGCCCAAAGTGGTTTGGTAGCAATCTTAACTTGAAGTTCATGGTCAATGGAATCATTGTTGTGCATCCCATTTAATTTTTTAAATGAAACTTATCCTATTAAAATATGACTTATTTATTATAAAGAAGCTTCTGAGGTGATTCTGATGGGCAATGAGTGCTACGAACAATGAGATGCTGAAATAGCCAGAGTTAATTCTAGCCAGGGTAGTACAGATGGTAGAAGGTTTTAAATATCATGCTTGATTGTTTTTTTCTCAAGAGGCAATGGAGAAAGATAAAAAACTTTTGAGGAGAAGGAAGAAATCACACCAATAATTTATCTGAGTTCTGGTTCAAAAGTAATTTTCCCAGGTCTTCTATGACCAATTATTTTACCTTATTTTAATTTTTGGATATCCCTTGTCATTGTCTAAAATTATCTTCACATGTAGTAATTTATAGGTTTAATGTGTCTCTCTACACTCTCAATTATACTTTGCAGGTTAAAAGTGAGAACATTTTCCTTCTATGGTAAGAAACTGTATCTTCATTCTAAACAATGAGAACAGAGCTTGGGAATAGAAGTCATTCAATTAATATGTGTTGAATGAATAAATGAATAATAAATAAGCAAGTAAATATAGAAGATAAAGGAGATAGATGCTATAGACAGGGAAGTGGATCTCTTCATCCATTTATTCATCAAATATTTATTGAGTACTTACTACTAGTTGGCACAGTAAGAGGTACAGCAGTCCACTCGAGAGATAGAGACCAGCAATTCTGTATCTGTTTAAAGAATAATTTTTGTCTTACGGATCTATATAATAAATATTGCATGCCTGCTATGTGTCAGCGCTACTCTCAAGCCTGAAGATACAGCTGTGAAGAGAAACAAGTCTTCTTCCTTCTTAGATTTTACATATCATTGAGTCTAAAATGAGAGCTATAGCATAAGTGGACCTAAAAAGATTCTGTACGAGATTGGATACTGACACTCATAGTAAGTGAAGAACTGAAGATTAGTGCAAGAGGAGAGGATTATGGGACCAGAGCCTATGTTGTGTCGAGGAGAACCAATGATTTGGAGATGTTTTCCTCTTCAGATTGTTGAAACAAATGGATAAGTTGATAATGTTGGTCTAACTCTATTAGAATCTATACTAGTACAGTCTGGTCCAATGAGGTTTTAGTAATGAATTTTAGTAGTTTAATTTTATTTCTCACTTTGTTATGTAAGCAACATACATCAGCTCATCATATTTATTCAAGGGTTCAGACAGAAGAAAGGCATATCTCACTCAGTACATTCTTACATGCTTCTCACTATGAAAACAAGGGAATTGATGAATCACACAACTGAGCAGTGACACATATCACTTTTGCCAAAGCAAGTTGTATAGCCTCATCTAAATTCAGAGGAAATCAGGGAAGAATTATTACCTAGAAAGAGGGTAATCAAAGTTATTTGTAAATAACTTTGATTAGTCATTTACTTCAGCATGGGAGCCTGTCTCCTAGTGTTACCCTTCTATCCTTCATATATATAAGTATCTTTATGTATAGTGTATGATATGTATACATTAAACCTGGAAGGGACACTAGAGACCACCTAATTCAATATTCTCAACCTACTAACTTCAAAAGGGAAATTTTTGTGGCTTGCTCAGGTCAGTGTAAATTGTAGTTAATTTCTGAAAGAATTAGAGAAATTTTATTTTAAAGAAGTTCATTTTATTCCTTATTTTAAGTAGCACATTATTTCCTATTGTATTTTTCATAAAATCAGTTTGATTTTGTTTTTAGATATTTAGCTCTTGTACCTATATTCCAAAAGTTGTCTGTCATAACAATTTATGGAGATTGTCCCAATCATTGGATCAACCATTTATGAAAAGTTAGAAAGTCACCTAATAGATAATATCTTGGTTTGTGGACATAGATCTAGACACATACAGTATCAGCATCATCTAAAGGGACATCGTAGCTCATAGTCATTGTGTGTGTGTAGCACGGTAAGAGTGTGTGCAGGCTAGCATGTGAGCACAAAGGAGTGCAAGAAAGATTTCCCATGAAATCTTTTTTTTATGTCTAAAAAGATTTTTTTTGTACTGGATTTTATGTAATTTCAAAGTTCATTCTATTCATTCGATCACTCTTGTTTTCTGTACTTTATGTTTTCCAGAACACTGAAGAGCTTATTTAAAATCACCTGCTACTTTTAGTTATCTTGCCTAAAAGAGTTTGCTAGCTTTGAATGGGACTTATGGAAGGAGAACATTGTTGATGGTGTCAATCGAAATAAATATCAAGGTAGATAAAACCTTGCAAATTGCACTGACTATACTTTCCAGAAGTAATAAAATGGTAAATACGAGATTAAAACAATCAGGAGTTTATCTTTTTAATATTTTATTTATTTATTCATGAGTGATACAGAGCGAGAGAAGCAGAGACACAGGCAGAGGGAGAAGCAGGCTCCCAAAAAAGAGCCCAATGTGGGACTTGATCCTGGGACTCCAGGATCACGTTCTGAGCTGAAGGCAGACACTCAATGACTGAGTCAGTCACCCAGGCATCCCAACACAATCAGGAGTTTAACAAAGATGTCTTCTCATTCATTACAGGTAAGACAGCATCTAATTTAGACTTTAAAAAGAACCTATTGAGGGGTGCCTGGGTGGCTCAGTGGTGGAGCATCTGTCTTCAGCTGTGGTTGTCATCCTGGAGTCCTGGGATCAAGTCCCACGTCGGGCTCCCTGCATGGAGCCTGCTTCTCCTCCGCCTATGTCTCTGCCTCTCTCTCTGTGTGTCTCTCATGACAAAATAAATAAAATCTTAAAAAAAAAAAAGGACCTCTAGAATTCTTAAAAATTCTCAAGTTGGCTTCTTTTTCCTTTTCTTTATTTTTTGAAATTAAATAATTGTTATACAGATAAGAATTTTTAAATATTTTATTGCTTTATTTAGCCAAGGATCAAAGAATGAATGTTTCCGGACTGTGTGTATGTGTGTAGGAAGATTGAATATGGTGTGTTTTGAATATTCTCTAAAAGGGAGATTCTTTCAGGAAAAATTTTCTCCCACTCTCCCTTTCTCTCTTTCTTTCTTCCTTCACTTTCTCCTACACTTTCCTCTTTCTTCTCTCTCAAGTCTCTTCTTAAAGTTAAGCAGAGAAGGAAGAAATAATTGAAACTACAAATTCACTTGTAAAACCATGCTGCCTTTTCCAAGAATACAACAGCAAATGTATTTACTCTAAATGAATATTCTCTGTCTATTACTTTCTTAATCTTAGATCAATTATTTGAGACTCAATTATTCATTTATATGACAACTATATCCATAGGGGAAATATGGCTCTAACAGTCTTCTAATTTAAATATTAGTAGTAAAATTAAATTAAATTTTATGTGATTACTAGATACAAATACTAACAATATCAGCATAGCCTTGGGGAGCCCTGGACTCAAGACTAAAGAAAATTATATGGCATAAAACTAATTAAAAATATACATATGAATGTATTAGTTATACACTTGTAGGTTTTTAACATCAGAGTAATAGATAAACCTTTTATCAAGAATAGGTCAGCAACTGTGATAAAAGATGAAAATAAATGGAAGTCATTGCTGAGAAATTCCTAATCCGATTTGTAGAGATTATTGTGAAGTCACAAAATTTTTCCGTTTTCACATTTCTAAGAGATCTAAAACATATGCATAAGAAAAAGAGGTGAAGAGAAAGTTGACTTTAAAGAAGCTTCCGTCTGAAAAAAAAAAAAAAAAGCCTATACATCTTAGAGAAATCATAAATACAACTGAAAACTGCTTACTTATTGCCCTGAGAAAGGCAATTTGGGGTGGGGGGGTCATATAACTCTTGTGTCTTATTTCATTTTAAAGCATATATAAAACTGAAAGTTACATATGTAAGCTGAGAGTCTGCTTAATCTACCTAACCTTACACCTGTTGATGCGCAACTGACCTACAGATTCATCTCCTGAGCTTTAGCCTGAAGAGAGGCAAGAAATGTTTAAGGTGTTTGCTTTACATTTGCTATTGAAACATGCTATTTTCACATCCTAATCTCCTCTCTTCATTTGCTGGCCATGCCCAAGCTTGATTGACGATGTCCTACTTTTGTCGACATGCATGTCTCTCCCTCAGTGGCCAATTCCCTAGTACCTCTGAAGCTAGCTTTGTGTCTTTCTTTCACATGGCTAAGCAGGGTACCAGCAGGAGAAAGACACTCAAAATGGATCATTTGAAGAGTGTTTAGTAAGTAGTCTATTGACAAATGGCTAGAGTGTAGGGGAACTACAAGGAATGATTGCAGGGACAGACTCTCCGCCTTAGCCCTCAAAGGCAAGGACAGGGAGTTTTCACTAGAAAATTGAACAAAGGAGAGACTTTCCACGGAAGGGTACAGCCAGCTCATTGCCAGCCTGCAGAAGGGGAACTAGAAGATACCCTTGAATTCCCTCTCCTCTCCTTCTGATCTCCTCCTTGTCTCCCCACTGGCCAACACAACCAAAAGCACAAAGCAGGGGGTCCACTGGTATAGTCTAAAGGAAACATCCCCCAGTGATTGATGAAGTGGCGGAAGCAGGAATGCTCTAAGCATTATCACACCTAACTCATTTTTGACTTTCCAAAGCCACACCAAACTCTGCTAGTTTAGTTATTGGTACATAAAAGAAAAATATTTTAGTTAGTCTGAAATGTCAAAATAGTCTACTTCTTACATATGCCAATACGATGTTCAGAGCTATCATGAAACGGTCTCAATTTTTCTCTTTCTCAGTTATCTGGTCTTATAAACTCAGGTATGTAGACATACTGGGAGATGATTCACTTACTCATGTAACTCATTTGTAGCTTTAAATAACTATATATTATATCAGTCAAACCAAGACTCTTCTGAATGCTAAAATGGTAAACTGGATGAAATGCTGGGACAATAACCATAAACTGAGACTATCTTGGGCAAATTGAGATGTATAGTCATTCTACAAAACATTTTCTCTTGGAATTTGGGTTGGGTAAACATGTCTAACTTTATGGATTAGGGAAACATAACATCCATTCACGATAGATAGCTTAGGTTTACAATATGGTTATTTAGTGGCTTATGGCACCACCAGTTAAATCCCAACCAGAACTGAGTATCGAGCAGGAACTGTCTTTGAAAATAAAAACAGTATTTTACAAAGAAGACATGGTTTACTATCAATTTTAGGGGTTTGAAAGTGTGTTCTCCTACCTAGGCTTGCTACAGACTCAGAATATCATTCTAATATACTATAAACATGTCATGTAACACTGGTTCTGATAAATCATAAGGGCTAAATGACAGCACTACTTCAGCTACAGCGTAGGTCAGCTAGATGATCTTCCTTAGTCAGTGCTCTCTACTCAGAGGTGGCAGTTTTAAAGCTGATAAAATGTCTCTCCAAGACCTTCCTTGTAGTATACTTCTTTCTTAGAGGTAAGGTGTATGAAATTCAGCAACTTGTTTTTCTTTTTATTTTTTTTATTTTTTTTATTTTTATAGTAGATATTTCAATATAACCTAGCCCATCAGATGCTAGAAATATCACCAAAAAAAGGCATACCCCTTAATTATTATAGGGTTTATCTCCCACCCTATAGCAAAAAAAATGTCTCACTAAGGCATTAAAGACATGTGCGACTTACTGCTCAGGTCCTATAAACATGGTATCATACAGTGAATTTACATGATGCCCTTGATGGTAAGACGATTGAGATATCTCAGAATTAAGTCATGGACCTGATAGAGAATAAGAAAGATAATGAAGGTGTGCTGCTGTCTCTACCAGGAGGAAGTGAATACTTTCTGTTTATGCCTACTGGATTAGAAAAATCACCAGCTACCTACTTAGTGATGACTAGCTACATGCCTACTGCCAGGAACCATGCTCAGTTGCTCTCACACTGAAATTACACCTGAAACAATTGGGTTATTTGTGGTTACACCTTGTTAAACGATAATATAATTTTCTAAGATCCATTTGTCTTCTGTGTAAGATAAGCAGTCCAATTAAAAGGAAATACAAGAGAGATTGAGTCACTATGTCTTTCAAGGATCAGTTGGTAGCCCTGACTCTGGAGTTCCCCAGGATAATGTTGTCCTGTGATGAGGAAGCTGAACTCCAGGGCTTCAAGTTCACAATTCCTATCACGACAGTCCTTACTTCATGGGTGGAAACTAATGTAGGGATTCTGATGGTTGGTGAGAATATTTTAGTCATATAGCACAAAAACTAGAGTAAAAAACATGAGTGGGTTTAAAGACTCAGTGAACTCACTATGGGACAAACTTGGGCCAGACATCAATTTACTATGTTCAGTTTTTCTCAGAGATCCCCATTCTGACTGCTGGACTATAGTAATGATATGGATCCCCCAAATTAGCATCATTTTACAGATAGTGCCCAATTATCATTAATGGTGCTTTACTGTCCCTTAGTGCATAATCATACTGGCAAACGGCCCCAAGCTTATTATTATAGGACCCTTTCCCATAGGAAACTGATTTCTTTATATAACGAGCTCTGTCTTTATAAAATAATGTAGATCTGAAAACTGGAACTTGGGTGTTGTTTGCTAATGCGATTTAAGTCAGGCAACTGGTTCCAGATTTAGAATTTTTTTTTTACTACCCAAATTGTGCCTTAGGTGACTGCCTCTTTTTTTTTTTTTTTTTTTTCATTAAGGACTTCATAATTCATCAGCCATTACTAAAGATGCACTTGAGCTAAGCAATTCTGTTACCACTTTGCCCTGGCTTTTTGTCGGGCAATCCTAGTCACCTGGCTTCTGATACTTAAGTGTTATTTAGCTCCTGTCACCCTCAGATCCCAACATTTTTTTGCAGAAATCAGGTATCTTCTATCAATATCCAAATTTCCTACTTTTATCTTCAGCCTAAAAATTTCATGCACTTTTCAAGAATGTTGTTGATCTACTCACTCAATGCTTTCGTGAAAGGAAATGTCCTTTAGGTCCTCTCAGGGCACAAGATAAGGAGGCAGGGAGATACACACGATATATATGCTCAAAGTCATTGTCATAATTCTGTCTACATTATGTCATGGAATTTCTAGCATGTCAACTACTTTTTTCTTCCTTTTCACAAAATATTAAAAGTAACCTTAATTCTCTTCTTTAGAACCACTATTCTCATGACTTACTTCTCTTTGGCCCCCAAATCTGAACACCTTACTCTATAAGACCATACATCAGAAGTCATCAGGCTACAGTCCCCTGGACAAATCCAGCCCACTACCTCATTTTATAAATAAAATCATAATGAAACACAGCTGTGCTCATTTACTTATGTATTATCTAGGATTGTTTTTGCACTATATAGGCAGTGTTGAGTAGTTGCAACAGAGACTCTATGTCTTCATTAAGCCTAAAATGTTCATCATTTGGCCTTAAAAAAAAAAAAAAAAAAGTTTGCTGATGCTCGCCCTGTATTAACTCTCTCTCTCATTCACTAAGTTCCAATCATGTTAGTATTTGTCTCACTGCTGGAAAACACTAATTCTTTCCTCCCTTGAACACGTCTTTCCTAAGATCTAGGATGAACTGGACTCTTGCATGAATAACTTCATCTTTACTCTGGTGTCGCTTCTTCAAAGGAGTCTTCATCGAATACCTTAATTAGGATTCTTCTGTTCTCTGGGTCTCTGTTTCCTTCATTGCATCTATTATAACCTACTGTTAATTTAAAATTGTTAAAATTTTGATACATTCTCTTAAGAATCTATCTACCCACCCATAACTCAAACCATCTTATTTTTTAAATTTTAATCTTGAAATAATTATAGAGTCACAGGAAGTTACAAAAACAGTGCAGAGATATCCTATCTTTCCTCTACCCACTTTCTCTTGTTGGGCACATCTATATAATTAAAGTGTAATATCAAAACCATGATGTTGATACAACATATGTATAGTCCTACGCCACTTTATTACACATATAGATATGTGCATGTAACCACCACTGCTATTAAGACAGACAACTATTCCATCACCACAAAGATCTCCTTCAGGATACTTATTTTTACTCATATCTACTCCCTCAAAACTCCAAACCCTATCCTTAACTCTTAGTAATCAGCAGTCTGTTCTCCATCTCCATAATTGTTACTCTTCCTCATTTTTGATGTATGCTTATTTAATTTTGGTCCATCCCTGTACTAGAAATTTAAAAAGATGGACAAAACTGCCTTATTTCGTGTTTTACTCTAACTTCTGTATTCTATAGAATTCAAAATTGGTCTCTTTTGAGGTTATCTGGTAGTTTTCCCTAATCCAATTTCAATGCTCTATTTAAAAGCAGTCCCCCAGCTTCCTTTCTTTAAAGAGGAACTCAATCAATTCAGTGTCCTGCCAAAATTGTAATAACAGTTCTTTTTTTATTAATAAACACTCTATTATTCACTAGCAATAGGCAGTGAACATTATGTGATAATGTCGATCAATGTACTGAAAAAAAAAAGCACCATAAATGAAACATAAAAGTTAAGGGGGCAACTATTTCGATATGCAGAGAAGCATAATGCTTTATAAGAAACCTATCATGTTACAGTGTTTTGGAAGTATTATTTATTGTAATACTTGCACACTTTGTGAATAGCTATGTAAAATTAACAGCTGGATGGAGTTTCAGAATCGTTTACCAACCAGTCGTATCTTATGAACAATTGCCTCAAATGCATTGACTTGATTTTTAAAAGAGCTGCTGACAACTTTGTGAAGACCTTGAAAAGTGTTTTATTCGAAAACAATTCTCCTAGGACTGCATGTGATTTCTCTGTTTATTTTATCTGCCTTTTATTGACAGTGTATTTTCGTTTCAATTGTTAACTTCAGAAATATTTAACATCCCTTGGAAAAATGATTTGCATCACAGCAGCCTTCTTAGCTCTTAAGACTTCATCTGTCCTGCTACTTACTTGTCTCATGACATCATCTTCTGTGTCTCAAATCAGGTCCATTTGAAATTGCAATGATTGTAACATCATACACAGTGAAGAATTGGAGAAAGATGTCAGTTGTGTCTCACTAGCCATTAATTCTATTCCTAGTCTATTCTACATTTTTAAAGTACCCACTGCTTTATCCCAAGGATTATTTAGAAATTGTATAAGCATCTTTATTTTCCTCAGTAATCCTTTGTGAAGGTGCAAAAAATGAAATCCTAACAAGCACCTGGCTTATAAGTAAGTTCCTTTTTTTATTCTTTTAGCACAAAAGGATACAAAAGTCCCAAAGCAACTCTTTATTCTTGACAAAAGTAATAATTTCCCCTATTTAAATAATAAAATAACCAAACTGTAAAAATATTTTGCATATGAGTATGGTTTCCCAAGAAAAAAAGTTGATATTTCTCTTTGCATATAGTTTCATTTAGGGATTTTGAATGAAAATTGACATGTAAATGAAAATTTTGACTTAGCAAGAACTATGGCAAGAGTGTCAGTGAGTCAGAACCATCATAACTTTACGAAGAGAGCTGAGGTGTGAAGTAGGACTGTGTGTAAGCCATACCTGAAGGAGACATTAAAAGGCAGATTTCATTGTCACCTATTAATCATTTATAATAAAAGCAAAAGCATTATAAAATATGTATTAAACACCATTAGGTAATGTTGCTATTACCATTTCTTCTGAATATACAATTAAGCCTCAGGAAGATTTACAAGCCCTATTAAGTTTTCTCCCCCAATGTGTTTCTAATAAAATCTCATATTTGTTCTGATGATATATCTGAAGAAATGTCTGGAAGTTTCCAGAGCTAAAGAGAGATGAGTGAGAAAAAGACCAACTGAAAAATGAATACTCTATCTAAAAAAGTTTGTGAACTGAGACCTGACTCACATATTTTGCTCAATGTTTGTTTTAGTTTTTAGAAACATCTGTTGTTTAATTGTTCAAAAAGTTTTTCAACATTACTTTTGTTTTATTTAATGATAGGCAGATAAGTTTCCAGCAGTAGAAACGGATAATATAAAACTCTTAAACTTGTCAAATGTTAACTTACTGAGTGTCAAACTGACTTCTGATTTAGAATACCACAAGTGTGGGTTTGGGGGTCATCAAGATACAGGTTCTAATATTATTTCCAACATTTCCTGGTTAAATGATATCTTCTAAGTTATTGATCCACTTTGAGCCATCATTATCTTGTGAGTAAAATAAGAATATTAAAGTGTGCCCTGGAAGAATGATTGATGTTTAAATGAAATGAGAATATGCACATTCACATTTACTAGATGCTCAGTAAAATTATCTTTATTCTGCATAAAAAATTTCCTTTATTCTTCATGCCTTTTACTGTTTTAACATTCTTCTTTGGATGCTTTTCCATTTATACTTCTATAATGAAGGTATTCCTTAGAATTTTTACCTAAATCTGTCTTTTACTCATTTTTCCTTTTTTCTCCGAAAAAATTCATTCATTTCCATAATCTTCATTACCAGCAAAAGCCAAAGTCCCCCAAACACACACATCTCATCTTTTCCGAGGTCCTCCCTTCCGATCTCTTCTGATCTTTAGTTTTTTCATTTCCAGTTACCATCCCTGAATCTCAGAAGACACTTGAAAGTCATCATTATCTTCAAGGACAATAATGATCAAATTATCACTCCCCAAACCTGCTATTCTCTCTCTAGCCTGTATCTCAATTGTCAGTAGCACCATTTTCTCAGCAGAACAGCAAAGCAACACTTTGGTTTTTTTTCCTTGATTACCAGTTTTTCTCAAACTTATCTCTGACTTATTCCTGTCCCTCATGCACCCCATAATTTCAATCACCATAGTTTAGGGCCTCTATATACCCATTACATACTCCCTCCAAACAATTCAGCATAAATATGTTCACTAGATTTTTATTCTTTTAACAATGTCTCTCCAGAATGTGCAGAACGCAACTGGAATATAGAAGACCTCAATGTAGCTTATGTCTCATCTTTGTCCTGAGAATGAATATCGTACACACTGATATTACCATTTGTTCCCCCATTTTATGTAACTTATTGTTCCCTATTCTGTGCAGGAGACAAGTAAGCCCTACTCATCCTTCTAATTAAAATTAGATTAATTAAAATATAAAAGATTTTCTACTTTGGAAAGCCTTCATGACATCTGACAAGCAAATTATTTTTATCTTCTGTTCTCTAACAGCAATTTGGCAAATTTAGATTACTGCCCATTTCTCACCAATTGTACCCATTTGTTTATAGGTCTATATAAATAATACACACTATATTTTTTCACTATATGGGCAGCTCCTTACTGATAGAGCTTGTGTGTGTGTGTGTGTGTGTGTGTGTGTATGGTTTTGTTTGTTTGTTTGACTTCTGAGTTACCCTGGTAAATTATACTCCAGAAAGAGAATCATGTTATTTTATTAAGTGAATGTATGAATTATGGGGCATACTCTTGACCTGATACAAAATACAGGTTTCTTGACTTTAATTAAAATGAGATAGTAAAAAAAAAAAAAAAAAAAACAATGGGATAGTACAGACAGAGCTAATAGCTTCATATTGTGTATAGAACTTTGTGTCCCAGGTACCGATTACTAATTTTTCAATGTGTATTTTAAAACTAGTAAGTTATAAAAAAAATTAAAAATAAATAAAAAAATAAAACTAGTAAGTTATAAATTTGTATTTTCATAATAAATGATTTATTATACCTATGAAATCTGACATGTTTCTCAGAATTGTATTTTACAAAGTATTTACAAATAATCAATGTATGTTAAATACTTATTGATCTGAAAACATCTCCTCAAACTTGGCAGAAATACTTTGTGAATTTTTACACACCATTCTTTTCAACTCAAAAGCTCTACTCAAGCAAAGCCTAATTTTAGAATCTCATATTATTGAGTAAAACAAAACAAAACAAAAAACTCTAAGCAGGTACAGAGCTCCAATACTTAACTGCCTTTTCTGAAGTTCATATTTCTCCCCATGCACTGGCTTCCCCAAAGGATCTTCAAAAAGCAGCACTCTCAAAACAGGATAGGTAACGAGTCAGTTAGCAACTCTGTTCTAAGGTACCATCTTCTGTAATAGATGTTCAATGACTTCAGAAACAAGGAGTTGAGATGAGAGCAGCGAACATTCTAAGTGGATTAACTGATTTGGTCATCAGTTAAGTGTGCACCCCTACTATTATTTTATGCAAAGTCTTTCTCTGTGCTGTTGTGACTTTACTTCTATTCCATCTTGTGCCAAGCAGCTGTCCAAAGCCTTCAATTAGAATCTATATTAATCTAGTTTGTTTATGAGAAGATAAGTGGCCTACCGATATCCATAAATGCATTGGAACATGTCCTGGAAATTTTTATTTTCATTATTTCAAAAATGGTGCCATTTGTTCTTTATTTGTGCCCTGGTTTTAACTCAAATGTGGGCAGGTTCTATGAGAATGTGACAAAAAGGTAGGATAACTTGTGCATTATCAAATGGGATATAGGAATATTAAAGATATTAAGGAAAACATAGAAAGTAATCTATTAAATTTCCCTACAGCTCTGGGAGAGAACATTCAAATACCCTTTTAAGATACTGATTTTTATTTTATGGATCAATCTTGCTATACTTCATGAGGTTTCTTTATTTTTGTTTTTTTCTTTAAATAGATTTCAGGATTCTCTTCTATCATTTTTTTTGAACAGACAGTATTTATTGGGATCTAGGTACAGTTCTGATTTCTAGAGACATGAAGTGGACAAACAGAAACCTCCAGCTGCATGGAGGTTTATATTGGAGTTTATATTTAGCAGTGATAACAGATAATAAACAAGAAAAATATAGGGTTCTTTTTGTCAGTAATGCTACTTATAAACTGATATCAATATAGTCACATAAAGATTTCCCTGTATTTTGCCTCTTTAACTCAAATTTTTTAATATGCTTCCAGTGACATGTTCTTAATTTTCCAAACACTGGAAGCTTTCCTGCATGTTCTTTACTTTTTAACTGTGATCCTTCAGCCACTGCACCCTATCTTTCTCTAACAATCTCTCTCTCTAAATGATTTGTGTTCCACTGGCAGCTCTGTGCCAAAGAAAGTGATATATCCTGATGAAGCCATTAAGCACTGTACTACAGACATTAAGGGGATGATATAGGCATGATTTCAATCATGCAAAAGGAAACTACCCTAGTTCTAAGAAGGAAAAGCACCAGAAAAGCTTAACCCACTCCAGTCTACATTTCCATTTCATTAGATTGAAATCTGGGAATGTCAGAACAAATTAACACTTTGTCCCCACAAGGCAATCACTGTAAGTATCATCATCAGATGCATGTTGAGCACCCGCAGAGAAGGGCTGGGCCTTAGAATATGCAGCACACTGAAAAGAACCAAAGTACAAATTGAAGAGAAATGAGTCGATAATATGGAAAATTTGTTAAAAGAAAGTTGAACTTTTCACTGTGCTGTCATGAAGATTTTCTTTAAAAATCTGTTACTTAAAACTCATGATATTGTTTCCAATATCAATTATAACTCTGAATTATACTTAAGTATCTGTTTAATTACCTCCACACTTAAGCCATTCCAATATTCAATTTTCTTTGAAATATGTTGTAACTGGCTTTATGAAGTAAATCCTTAAATGGAATACAGAAACTATATATTTTTGATAAACCAAGTTTTACATCAAGAATAATAAGAGTCACAGGTCTAAGAAACAATGTGCTTGCCAAATGCAAAATTAGAATAATTGTGCTTTAATTTGATTTTATTATTGGGATGAATTCAAAACAATAGAATGTTCAAGGCACTCCACATGTACTGTCTGCTTTGTGAAAGTTTGATTTTTTTAAATTAAAATACTTCTAGATTATATTGTATTATACATGGTATATGTACCATTTGGTATATAGGATATCAAAGTAATTTCTGGGGGATCCCTGGGTGGCTCAGCGGTTTGGCGCCTGCCTTTGGCCTATGGTGTGATCCTGGAGACCTGGGATCGAGTCCCACATCGGGCTCCTGGCATGGAGCCTGCTTCTCCCTCTGCCTGTGTCTCTGCCTCTCTCTCTCTCTCTGTCTATCATGAATAAATAAATAAATAAATCTTTAAAAAAAAGTAATTTCTGTAAAGCATATTATACTTTGGTAGTGATTAATAAATCTCATCTAACAAATCAGAGATGTCTGCATTTGAGGGCCAGTCCAAAGTAAATATATATATATATATTTTTTCAAATTGCTTTAATTATTTTTTGCAAATACTAGTATTTTACCTAAACCCATGATGTCTTTCATAATGACAAATTCTGGATAATGGAATTCATAACTTTTAAGCATAAAACAAAAATAAGCATTTGAAAATAAAATCATCCCCCCAAATATAAGACTTATATTTTCAATAGTAATTTAAGGTAGTTGAACACTAAGGCACAGATATTCACTACAAATCTCCTATTTTCTCTGAAAAATATTGGATATATTTCAACTTTTTAGTGGTACCCTGGGTTCACATTAATACCAATTATTTAACTGAGTATATTAAACTGCAGACCCTAGGGCCTATGGAACTGTGGAGAGCCATTTGCCTATACATAAAATCACACTAAATTGTTCAGCTTTAAAGATCTGAGGGCCTGCTTTTCTTAACTTATTTTTCCATCTCTTCTTCCCATTAGATTGAAAGCTCTTAGTTTTCACTGCCATTTCTGCAGCTAATAAAAGTAGTGTTAGTCTAAATTAATGTGACATAGACAGCAAAATCAATCTTTGTAGAATTAATAGTATATAGACCTTGAATGAGGAGCCTATAGTCTTCTCTTTAAACATATGTATTTGGATAATAAACTTGCTTTGAACCAGTAATTTTGTTTGTACATAGGTGTGATATATTACTAAGTTGATTTCTCTTAATAAAAAAAAAAAAAAAGAGATCATTGTTTAGAAACACGGGAATTGGAACACATAAGTTATAATTAAAAACCTATCAGAATTTAAAGTGGCACTTAAGGTCTGGTAACTGGTTGATCTGTCAAACTTGTTTTCATATTTACTATTTTGAAATTATTATTTTGGTTTTTGATAGGGCTTTTTTTTTCTACAGACGCGATAATTTTACATGTGCTTAACATGCAATTAAGTAATTTTTTTTAGATGAAGAGATCAATATAAGGAATAGGCTCTTTCACAAATGAATTTAAATGCTAATTGGAGAACAGGGAACTACATAAGTGAAAAACTGAATAAAAACACAAGATAACACCATGAGGATATGGTGTTTTAAATTATATGTGTGGGGGTTTTCTATTCAAGATGTGATCTGTAGCCTAGCAGAATTCATTTCACCTGGAAACTTGCTAGAAATCCACACCTATAGGCATAATCCCACATCTATCAGAGTTTGCATTTTTATAAGATCTACCTACATTCCATATGCATGTTAACATTTGGGAAATGTTTTCACATTAGATCATTATAGACTTATTATGATTATGAATATTTTCCAAACACATGGAAGTTTCCATACTAGCCATAATAGAAACACATGAAAGAGTACTCACCATAAAAAGCTCTGGATCTCAAAATCCAGATAGGGGAACCGGATAATCAGGCAAATGAACACCTAGGGAGACTGTTGGGAGATAGGAAAGGCTGAGTGGTCTCTCAAATAATCTGCTAGTAGTAAATTCTCAATATTCTACTAAGTTTAAACTCTTTTTTGAGGATAGAACCCTTATTAGAATTAAATGTACTCTAGTGAAATCCAACTCCATTTCTTTAAATACTACTAGTCTTTCAAACCTACTTACGGCCTCTTGCCTCTTTGAGATCTTCAGTCTTCTCAGCTGGAAGGAATTCTTACTTCTTTAGAAGCCCTATAGCAAAAGCTCTACCTAAACCACTTCTTTGATACTGATTTTCTTTTTCACTTTGCTAGGTGGGACTGTTTTCATGTGTGTAACTGACTAAATATGCTTATGTGTATCTAATCTTACAGCATACACCAGACTGTAAGATCCTCCGTGAGAACAGCTGGAGCATATCATTCGTCATAACTTTGTCAATCTATAGCAAGTGTCTATCCCATAAAGGATTGAATGAAAGAGCTGAGCAGAACATATAATATAGGACGGCTTGAGAGACACATACCTGCAACTCAGAGGCTACAGGGAAGAAGATGGGCTTCAGCAGTTCTCTATTTGGTCCAGGTGTGCTCAAGAGTAATAATAATCCCACTCTTCACAGCGTTCTTTGAGGGAGCCTATCAGAACGTTGTGAAGGGACAGCACAGCTGTTGATTTAGTTGGCAAAAGTGGAAGCGTTGAGGGCTAAATGTAATTTTTATTTACCCCTGTTATTGATCATTTCTTCTTATCCAGCCCCAAGTGAACTCTTGCTTGCAATCCTAAACAATCTCTGTATGCTTTGGTATCAATCTTTTAACATTCATTATTATTTTAGAAAGTAGTATCCTTCTTAAAATCGGATTGAGAAAAATCAAGTGGCATCCTGGGCAATTTGTCTTGAACCCAAATAAATGCTGTGGTTTTCCAAAGGCAGAGTAGGCTGATAGACTCTGAGTTTGCTAGCCTAGCTCAAGGGCTAGGTCCAGGTTGAAAGAGAGAGCAACAGCAAGGAGCGTGAAGTGCATCCTTTCTAGTGGCAAGACCTCACTCAGTTAACCCCTTCCATTAGGTGGAATTAAGAAGTGTGTGAGCTTATGAATGTCATCATCTAGAAATAAAACTTCAGTATGCCTTAAAGTCTAATATTAAATCTCATTGGGTTTTCATTGTTCACATCTATGGGCACTGCAATAAGAGTGGTAAAAATTTTATCTTGAGGAATTATGTGATATAAGGAGTCAGATTCTGGTTTTAGACACATTTTAGGTTGGAAAAATCCCTGTGTTCTACTTAAGCCAGCACTTAAGTATGCATGAGTATCATCTGGGGAGTGTATAGAAATCCAGGCTTCTTGGTCCCAAAACTTAGTCACTTTAATTTTTAGGTCTAAGACAGGGTATGACTCAAACTTTTAATGGGAACCCCTCGCTATTCTGATGTGAAGAAAGACTACCTATGAACTTGTTAAAGAAGAGCAATACCCCCCCAAAAAAATATATGCTTTAATAGCCAATTTTTTCAGAAATCAGGTTGGTTGCTTCTTAAATACTTCTTTTCCTCCCTACGATGTTCTTCATTTCTCCCTTAGTCCTGAAGTAAGCAGCAAAGGAGGTAAAATACTTATGTACATAGTCTGTTGATATATATTCAGAAATAATCTTCTGGAGAGGGTACCCACATGTCCCAGTGGGCCAACACAGTCCAGGCTTATGCTCTTTGTCCCAGCAATGCATTTTCTATCATTTTCAAAGGATCCAAGTTTGAATCATGAGTTATACGATCACCACAGCCTGATATTAACAACCAAAGTGAGAGATGTGGAGAAATGTATATGTATCTAAATAATTGTTTTCTGCTTTTCAAAGTGTTTAAGAGCATGAATGTCATTCAAAAAGTGTTTTCCAAAATGAAATGACTATATAACTTTTAAAAGGGTTATGGTCTCTAAAATGTATCCTTAATAACAAATTCTCCCCTCTTATTGGGGGGTGGAGGCTGTATTAGGAAAACTATCTAATGTCAACAACTAGAATAAAAATCTAATGTCAATAAAATGTCAAAACATAAATCTAAAAATAATTTAATTTAAAATAAATGAAACCATCATTTATATAATCCCATTAGGTTTTTCTGCCAGACCTTAATTCAAATGTGTAAATTATTAACCATATTACATTGTATTCAGTTCTTCATTTTTCACTAATAGGTGGCTGCCTAAATTTCTACAGTTACTATAATTTTTCTTGTGAATTTATAGAATTTTAATATTAGATTACATGAAAGAATACTTACTGGGTTTTTTTTTTTTTTTGTAACCTTACAATTTTACTCACCCTGTTCAACTACTAAAACTCAATTTATGAAGGGTATATAAGCAGCAAGAAGAAGCAGGGAACTATGCTGCAGCTGCTATAAATTCAAATTTCTGAAAATTGAAAATCTCTTACAGGATCTTCAGTTTCTACACCTCAAAATGAACAGGGAAGCATACTTGCACTACAAATGTACACCCTTCCTTCTTGGAAATTCAGGGACTTTGACATTATGATTGTGATTCCAATTTTACTTAAGAATTCCTAACAAGCTCTGTGCCAGTCTTTAGGTCTTTTCTGTCTGTCTGTCTGTCTATCTGCCTGCCTGGGTATCTATTTATTTTTCAATCTGTGACCCCAAATTCACAAGGATAAGTGAATATGTCTACCTTATGTGAAACAAACTCTTCTGCCTTGGTTCTTCCATGTGAGCTGACTTCACTCCTCCATCCCTTAGCATGACATCGTATCTTAATCAAATGTCTGAATCTGATCATCACTCCACCAATTCTGGGAAACAAGACAGAGCACCACAGTCACTCAGATGCAACTAAGACATGCTGGAAACACCATTTGCTGAGACCTGATGCCTAAATATCATCCTGTGGTAGGAGCTGGCACTGAGAGTCGACTTTCCAAATCTAGTGTGGGTGCCTGTGGTTTCAGAATCAGAGTTGAGTGATACCAACCACAGCAGCTTCAATGGAATGGATATTAAAACAAGGTGGGCTCTGTTGAAAAGATGATTTTTCTGGAACAGGAAATAAGTTCAGAGGATGGAAAGAGACCTAGTTAACTCTCCATCTCTAACACTTTTGTCCTAGTCAGTTCCAACATCAGAGAATCAGAGTTCATCTGCAGCCCATCTTCCATCATCCTACTTTCAGACCCCCATCCACGTTCTCTTCTTGCATACAGAGAATCCACCAACTTACATAGAGTCTCAAATTATACTTAGGGCTCTCTGGACTCAAACTCCTACCTGGGGGATGGTGAAACTTACTTGACTTGGATACATCACAAGCTTCTTAGACCAAAGGCCACCCTTAATTCCATAAGGACCAATGCAGTCATCAGCTTCAAGACTGGATTTTAGCTGAAGCACTGACTGCTTGGATTAAAATGGCCAATGCATCTCCTTGCATGGAAGCTCAACTTCGATGCTGAGTGTTTGTATCACGTACATTAAATATGCTTGTGTAAAATCCAGATTTTGTAAAAAAAAACAAAAAAAAAAAACAAAAAAAAAACCTATACAACCATTTCTGTGGGTAATTATTAAGTAAATTGGACTGGACATTCCAGTTTTCACCAATGTTGTTTCAAAGAATAAGACAGGATTCTGTTCAGACTCATCTGATCAAATCCCCAGGCAAGTACAGAAGGAAAATTAAAAGGCTATAAAAGGACTTCTCATGCAGGCATGAGAAATAGGCAGGTTGATCCATTTAAAATCTCTCTTATAATTTTAGATAATTAGTTTCCTTGACATATTAAGTATCCAATGTGAAGACCCAATGCTCAACCAAATACCACAAAAAAAAAAAAAAATCAAAACAAAAATCAAAACTGGGTGGAAGGGAGAAAAGGTCAACATTCTTAAGCCTACATTTTTCTAATATTTTAGCCAAAGCTTACTTGAATCTTAAGAAGGAATAATGTTTTTCAAACTTAACAGTTTGTGAAAATTTTCTAGTTGGCACTGAATTTTCAGGGAAGTCTGAATTGTGCAACTGATTGTCCTCAAAGGGCTACATTATTTGGATAATAATGTTCATGAAGAACTGTTTATGAGATAACCAGTATAAGCTGATATAAATAGTAGATCTGGGCTACCATTTAATTTGTGCTAGATCTCAAAACTATGATCTTTTATATCATATGCAAACTTGAAATCTACTTCTGCAGGAGTTCTTCTGTGATTTTAAATAGGATATTTTCATAAGCAAAATTTATTTATTTATTTTTTTCATAAGCAAAATTCAAAGTGAGTGCTTATCTTACCTTCACAGGAGGTAAGCTGCACTGAAACTTTACGACAAATTGTGGAAGTAGAGTGAGAGAAGAGAGAAACAAAAGGACACTCATGTATGTGTAATAGGATTTGTACCGCATAAAGCTAGTAGAAAAAATACATTGGTCAATTGCTTTGACACTCATGAATTTATAACTAAAGTAATATTTATCCTTGCAGATGTTAAATAGAATATATGTGCAAGTGTGCATAAATTTTTTCTGTCTGTATTTTTGGTAAATATTCTTAATTACATTAAGGTGTTCTAGAACCAGAAAGAATTATAAGTGAGAATTCAAAACTTAAGGATGACACCCAGGTTTATTTTTCAAGTTGTATATGCAATTTTATGTTGTTGTATCTCTGGGTCTATATGGTATGAAACGTTTTAGTGATGATTATCTTTCCAGTGAACTTTATATTTTAACCTAATAAGGTATTAAAATATTTGGGCATCACTACTGTAAATGATCATTTAAAAAATCGTTCTCTAATAATAATAATATATGTGCACAGTACTGATTCAGTATTAGAGAGACATTTACTTTCATTATTTCATTGAGTCCTTGGGAATCATCTATCCTTCACAGATGAAGAAAATGGGCCTTCTAGAGACTCTGTAATTTGCTTAAACTGTACAGATGGAATGAATCAGATTAGAGACTTACGACCTGGTTTTATACTTAGTATCTAGATACCTCATTAATTAAGCATCTTACTGCATGAGTCCGCTTCATTCTTTATGTGTTTATTTATTTGGGGACCTGTTGATGCTTGGGAATCTAAGTAGGGTAATATTAATAGATAGTGTACAGCACCTAACAGAAACAGCAACACAGCATCTCAACAACAATTATAATAAAAAGCAGTAATGAGGCCAAACAAAGGAAAAGTACAAAAGATACATCAGGAGAGAAGTATCTGCATTTGCACTATGATGAACTGTATACACAAATAAATTATATTTGAATATATTAGTGGAATTTAATGTAACATTTAGTCACTTTAAAAGTACCTATTCTAATTCAGGCAAATCAGTGTCCATGTTAATAAAGAATGTTTTCAAAGTGAAATGCTAGACCCCCAAATCTGTGATCTGTTGTTGTATTCAACCTGGAAATCCACTTTTGTAGAAGTTTTTCTGTGATTTTTCAATGGTGCAAATTATAAGCAAACTTCAAATAATTTTCCAAGTCTTTGTGAATTTTCAAAGTAATGGAATAATGTGTCTGGAAACACTGCCCGATGCACTGATGAAAATAGTTTATATTTGCACTGTCTATATTTGGCATCTGAGCAGCTAAAAAAAGTGGCCAGTGGCACTGAGGAACTGATTTTTAAATCCTCTTTAATTCAACCAATTTAAGTTGAAATAGCCACATATGGTAAGTGGATACCATACTGAACAGCACAGGTCTAGAACTTTGCCACTGAATAAGTGGTGTGAGGACCAGCAGCCCTGCAATCACCAAGGGGCTTGCTAGAAATGCAGAATCTGGGTGCTCTGAATCAGAACACTCATGAACAAGTTCTCCAGTTGAATTGAATGTACTATTAGAGTTTGAGAAGGAGTGATCTAATATTAAATTAGTAATCTGAATTGGAAACTAACATTGTCTGTGCTGTATAATTTCAAAATTTAATAGAGAAAACATAAATATAAATCATGATATTGCTTTTAAGGGTAAAGAGTCTGCAACTATATCTACTGAAAACAAAATATTTCTATGAACATTAAAAAGCTAGGCAATGAGTTGATTTCCAAGTATCCAGATGTTCAGCATTATGTTTCCAAAATATACAGCCCCACCCACTCTTCATATGAAAATTTGCCTCCAGATGTCTGGCATCATGTAGGTGCCAGTACGTCCTTCAGAGCTGCTCATGGCCAACTTGCTCACTGTACACTTGTGAATTGCCATGATGATCTGTAAAGGAAAACAAGTGCTGTTTTCCAAAATATTTTCTGTCATAAGAGGCAATTAAACTCGTTAAGGGAGAGTGGCCACCAAAGTGTAGAGTGTTGTGCTTCTCTGCTTTCGCCATTTCCTACACACAGACCAGAAACCTCAGTTCCCCAGAGAATAGGTATTAACACTGCCTGAAAATGAGAAACAGATTATCTCCATCTAAACCACTGCATCTTTTCCCTTAGTGCTTTAGTTTGGGGGTTTTAAATCTAGACAGCTTAAACTAGACAACTTCTATCACCTTCGGCAGCCCATTGGAGAACAAATGACACTTATTATCCTTCTCTCATTAACCTGCTAACACAGATTGTTTATTCGGTCAGTTTATTTTGACTTGGAGAGGCACGGAGAGTCAAACCTGCTACTAACAGTGTGGAATTGAACATGGAAGTTTCAAGTAGAGAAAGTTGTGAGGACAGCGGAATGCACATGATTGGGAGGCATCCCAGGAGCATCAGGGAAGGGTCAGCCGTGGGTTAGCTCACTGGGAAGATGTGTAGCTGTGGAGGTCTCTCCATTACATATGGGTAATCTCAGACTCTGCTGGAAGACCCCCAGACTTGCCTGTGAATCCTTCAATTTTTCTTTGCTTAGCTTCTTTTCCCTTTTTTTTTTTTGTAGGTGTATATTCAGAACTTTAGCTCTTTTCAAGCTCCCTTTCTTTAAAATATATATTTATTTATTATATATTATTTATATATTTATAATATATTATAAATATATATAATTTATTAATATATAAATATATTTGTATTATTAAATATATAATATAAATATATTTATAATATATAAGTAATATATATTTAGTTGATATACATTATTTATATATTTATATTTCTATATTTATATATTTATAGTATATAAATAATATATATTTAATTAATTAATATATTATTTATATATGATATATATATAGTTTTTTTGGACAGAGAATGAGAGAGAGAGAGAGAGAGATTGAGAGCACAAGCAGGGGGAGCAAGAGGCAGAGGGAGAAACAGGCTCTCTGTTGAGCAGAGAGCCCAACATGGGGCTGGATCTCAGGCCACCAGGATCATGACCTGAGCTGAAGGCAGATGCTTGACCAACTGAGCCACCCAGGCACCCCTCAAGCTCCCTTTCTAAGGACCATTGCTATCCAACTCTGGACAGATAATTTAGAGGCCATTAGGTGAGAATCTTTTTTAAATTGCTTCCCTTCAGTTCTAAAAATATGTCTCTACAGAAAATCTCATCTTACTCTCTCTTTTTCCCATTTCAGTGAATAGACATTTCATCTCATAGTCTCCGAGTAAGCTCCCCACCTATGTTCCAGATAATATACTGCTGCTTCCTCCACTAACTCAACATAGTAACTAACCCCTCCCACTTCTATTACCTGAGTCTGTTCTTCTGTAACTCTTTCCCTTCAATATATATTTTTTAAAAGTACATATCTCTAACTTGTTTAAAAATATTAAAAAACGAAACCTCTCTTGATATCATGCTATACTCTAGTCACACTTTACCTTCTGTATTTCAGAGCCAAACAAATGAGTCATCTATCTATACAGCATTTTCAAACACACTGCAATTCAAATTTCTCTAACCATTTTCTTGAAAAATTTCTCAACATGTTTTTCAATAATCTGTCGCTACATACTGTGTGTGGGAGGGGCAGGATGGAGCACATGCCTTTACTTTTTATCTTAGCTAACCTGCCTGCAATATTTAATCCTGATTGACCACACTCTCCTTCTGGATACTTTTCCTCAATATGGTCCCTATGACTACATCATATTTTTGCTTTTCTCTTTGTCTCTCTGCCTTCTATTCAAACTTTGCATAGCTTCCTTGTTCTCATTTCTTTACACGCTGGTCTTCTTTCTCACAGCCCTCTTCTTTTGTTCTCTTTACCTACCTTCTCTGGGTGGCCTTACTTGGGCCCGTAATTTCACTTACAGCAGATACACTGATGATTCACTAATCTTTCCCCAACCCCTTCTTTTCTGAGACCAGCTCGGTGTACTCAATAAACTATAGGGTGTTTCTACGTTCTTTCTCACAACTGACTTGAAAAATCAATACATTGAAAACAGGGCACTTGCTTTGCCTACAAATTCTAGAAGTCTATTCAGTGACTTCTCAATTTTGATGAATGAGAACAGTTATTTCATTCTGAAAATGAGACCTCTTCAGTCTCCAATCTCCTTTACTTCTCATATGTAAGAACTATAATACTTCATAGACTACCTCCTAAATGTCTCCCAGATGTATCTCTGATTCTATACTTGCTCGGCTACTGACTTTGGCCAAGTCTTATTAATTTCCTATCACTGATTACTGCAGAAGTTACTTAACTGTCCTCAAGGCTCCTAAATTTTTACCTTGTCAGTCAGAGTAATTGTTCTTAAATATAAGGGGATATTCCACACCCCTACTTAAAAATTCTTCAGTGTCTCCATTCCTCAATGAAATCCAAACTCTTTACCATATATGTACCTAGCTTGATGTATATACCCTTGCTGCATAGCTCCAGCTTATCCATCATGCCCACCGCGATCCTGGGTAATCTATCTTTAATTCTAATGAAGGTGCTATGCTTTCTGACACCTGAAATACTGCAATCCTCTTCTTTTAGTCCAATAAAGAAGAGGATAGAAGTTAGGAAATTAATTTCGATCAAACTCTCTCTCTCTCTTTTTTTTTTATCCTTTAGGCTTAAGAAAGGTACTACCTCAACCAAGTAGCCTCCCTGCTTCAAATTCACCCACACACCCCATATCACCAGTATTCTCAAAGGTTAAGTACTCTCATAATGCAGCACATCCTGTGATTACCCTCTCACTTATTCACTCAATGTGGTCCCCCTGACTACATTGTATTCTGCAAGTTACTGCCGGGTTCCATACAGATGCCTTGAATCTCATTTAGCATTTCTGTACACACTTCCTCTGGCTTCTGAGTACGCAGAGGCTGTGAGATTGTTGCTTCTAACTTCTTATACCTGTGGCTCCTTTTAGAAGACTGCTTTTGGCTACTTACTGAGGTTTTGTTTTGTTTTGTTTTGTTTCCTGCATGTGCAAAGCACTGGAAATGCCTGGGAGTTTGTATCCGCCTGGATAAGTTCCTAACCAATGACTGACAGGTACAGGAGAATGGGAACCAGCTCCATGACCTCATGTAGGAATCACTCTGAACTATATATACTACAGGTCTGTGCAGCAAGATCAGGCTGAGACTGGGGCCAAGGCTTAACTCCCACCCATGTTTGGCTCTCCCCTTTCCCTTTCCTGCCCTTGTCATTCCCATAATGGGTCCTCTTAGCATTTCTTTAATAAATCACTTGCACATGCACCCTCCTTCAAGGTCAGCTTCTTAGGAACAAAAATTAACATGCTAACTAAGTTATTTCTACCTTAGGCCTTTGCAGATGGAATTTTCTCTGTCAGAACACTCTCCTCCAACCTAAACTTTGCCTTCTAGCTAATTTCTTATGTTTTAAGGCTCATTTAACATTACCTCATCTTCAGGCCTTCTCTGACCACCGTATTGTCAGACAATAGGGATTTTTAAAAATTAAATACTTATTTTATTGTGATAAGAACAGTTACCATGAGATCTTTCCTCTTAAAGGACAGTTAAGCATATGACACAGCGTTGTCCTGTCACCTGTGGGCCTAATGTTGTACAGAAGATCTCTAGAACTTATTCATCTTGCATAAATAAAACCTCATACTCATTGATTTGCAATTCCCCACTTCCCCCTTCTCCAGTCCTTGGCGACCACCATTCTATTCTCTGTTTCTTTTTGTTTGAGTAGGTCAGGTCAGGGAGCTCATGTAAGTAGAACACTGCGGTATTTGTCCCTCTGTGATTGGCTTATTTCACTTAGCATGATGTCCTCAAGTTTCATCCATGTTGCTGCACATAAGGATTTCCTTATTTTTAAATAGTATGGATGTCCCTCAAAAAATTAAAAAGAGAACTTCCATATAACCCAGCAATACCACTCCTGGATACCCAAAAGTGTGAAAATTAGAATCTTGAAGAGATTTTAGCACTCCCACATTCACTGCAGCATTATTCACAATAGCCAAGATTCGTAGAAAGCACCTAAATGTCCAATAATGGATGAATGGATAAAAAAAATGTGGTATATACATACAAAGAAACATTAGTCAATTCTATTTGTTTTTTAGCATGGCTCTTTCTATAGGTTTTAATTATTTTTTGTCAGTTCATATTTCTCTTATTAGATTAAATTTCCATGAAGGAAAACACTATGCTGCTTTGTTCATAAAGGTGAAACATGTAAGCATGTGAAAAGATTTTGGCTTTACTGGCTGGATAAATCAAAGACTGCTAGTTTTAAAGGAAAGAAACACAAGTTGAATTCACAACTGCTAAAGAAACCCACTGCATAAATTACATACTCTTTGATGCCTAATTATCCCTCCAAACTTTTTATCCCTCTTCTCTCTCTAGTAGGCATAGAACATGCAAGGTGTTTACATTTCAACATATCTTACCAGTTTTCTGTAATGAACATGCTATCGTAATAAGCTTTCTCAACTATTTCCCATGCCAAACTTCTCAGGTGGCTGATTTGAAAATAAATCCTTTATTTCCTATGCCTTTGTGATTTTTAACAGTGGAAACCTACATATCTGTTGTGAGGGTTGCCGTCTTTGTAATTTCAGAGGAAAAGAGCAATTAATTACTGACTCCATAGAAAGGACAAAACCCAAAAGTTCTCTTCTAGATTCCTTTAATAAAGGAGAGGAAAGGACTAAGTCAATTTTAAACTGTAGTGTGAGATATTGGCATATGTCACCTTGTGGGTGCCTAAGAAAGCACCTTAGATAAGAACTTTTAGAAGTAAATAACTAAACAGGCAATAGAAAATCGAAGGGTAACAAAGTATTCACCACATAAACACTTTTTGGTGGCTTTCTAACTAATATACAATTTATATTCATATGTATTTCAATAACCTATTTATGCTCCTTATGCCTTACACAGAAGATGTATTGAATATGTTTCTAGTGAATAAGTTATTTTTCATTTCTAGCGAAGCCTGGTCTTTACTTATCTGTGTTTTTCTTTTTTTTCTTTCTTTTGAAACCTCTAGGCCACCTACGATTCTTAAACCAGTACATGCCTACATTTTCCCCTAATATCATAATTTACCATGGCAATTTCATCGCTTACTTGAATTTCTACTCCAGATTCATGTCATAGGTAGGTTAATTCTAAATATTAAATAGAATTTTAAGTGTAACCTTCCAAATTGCATTTATACAAGTAGAAAGACACATTGTACCAAAGATTTCTTAGGCTCTCATTGTTTTCTATTTGAAATATCTGTTTTATGACTCTTATCTATCCACAAACAAGATACTTCTGGAAACTGATGTGGAAATTATATCTAAAAATAATATGCATACTCACATATATAAAGGCATTATATTATATATTGTATGTTATATATGTTATACACATACATATATATATACACGTACACACATACATATCAACCTAAAGCTATCCATAATGAATGAAGTAATAGATGGTACAAGTGCTAATTTCTGTATCTCAGTATAAAAGTTCATTTCCTTTGCTGATGTTAGTAATCTAATGTAAAATGATACATGATATTCTACAATTTGATTGGGGAAGTGTATTATATATTGTCCCAAATGGAAATGTAAACTTACATTGCAACTTCTTTGCTTCTCGAATTATAATCATCAATTTTAGAAAATAAAGTTCATTTATTGATAGTCAAATGACATTTTTATCATTATAAAGCCTAATATCATCCAAATTACCACACTGGATCAAATCCAATGATCATGTAGCCTAGTATTATATATAACTGTACCTAAGTACTGTCACAACAACTGGTACATATTCAATTAATAGTAATTAAAGTGTAAACCCTATTTAGGTCACTGGTAGAAAACACTGTCCTTTGTAAGCTGTTTCAAGATTCTTTGGGTTGCAAGTAAACCAAAAAATACTGACTAAAATCTGCTTGAGACATGCAGTCATTTATTAGACCACAAATCTAGATCAAGTAGATTTGAGTTTAATGAAATCATCAGGTCATAGACCCCTTTCATGTTTTGACTCTGTTTTCTCCATGTTGTGTCATTCTCAAGCTTGATATGGCAACAAGATAGATAATAGCACCTCTAGGTCTATGCTATCCCAGGTTCAAACCAAGCAAAGAGAAGAAGGAAAGAAGGAAGGAAGGGGGGACAAAGGAAGGAAGAAGTAAAAGAAAGTGTTGAGAGATGATGGAATTAGAGTATAAGGAATTTAAATGGTTATTATAAACCTGTGTAATGGTTTAAAGTTAAATACTAGCAAAATAAAAAATTGCAAATATCAGTAGAGACACATAAATTATAATAAATAAAATGGAAATTCTAAAACTTCACACTCTAATATTTATAAAATGCCAGTGGATCAGCTTAACATCAAATTTGACTATAGAATAAAAATAGGTATCTTTCAGTACAAGAAAAAAAGAAGGGAGCCAAATTTTAAAAAGACCAAATAAAAAAGCTGATACAAAATTAGCAATATGAAATAGATTAAAAATCCATGTAATTGAAATATCAAAAAAAACAGAGAAGTAGGAAAAATATTTAAAGACATAATAGTTAAAATGTTTTTAATTTGATAAAAACTATAAACCCAGAGACCAAAAAATCTTAATTAATGTAACAGGGATAATCAAAAGGAATGATACATCAAACAATACCATACTGGAATTCCGAAAATCAATAAAAAAGACAACAAATCTTAAAAGTAAACAGGAAATAAAAGACATCACTTACAGGGAAAGAACAATAAAAAATTAACAATTTTTCATCAGACACAATACAAGCTAGATGATAAGAGAATGACAACTTTAAAATGCTAAAAGAAAAAAGGTATTATTCTAAATATTTAAGTTTAACAAAAAAAGAAAGCACTTCTAATAAGACTATTTATCTAGACAAATAAAATAAAAGTTTCAAATAAAAATGGAAATGATATGTCACCATCAGATGAGCCCAGTAAGAAATGCTAAAAGTAGGAATTCAGACAGAAGATAAATGATACTATGTTGAAGTATAACATAAGGAAGTAAAAAGCACAAGTATATGGCTAGGTTGAAAGACAAGTATTTTTTCCTCTAGTTTCTTGAATTATTTCAAAGCTAATTGACTGTTGAAAGCAAATATATAACACTGCCCTCTGAGCTTTATAACTATCTAGAAGGAAGATGTAAAATGACAGAACAAAGGATGGGAAGGGGGAAATGGAGGAGTTGTTATAAAGGCAAACCTTGAACAAGCACTTAACAAAGGAATATGTTATATATTATACATGTTATATATACATATGTATATATATAATTGCATATATATAAAATTGGTCAATAAGCACATGAAATAGTGCTGAACATCATTAGCCATCAGGGTTATGCACATTAAAACCATAATAACAGTTTATTGCATTTACACTAGAATAACTAAAATTTTTAAAAAGTGACAACCACACATGTTGATGAAGATGGGGAGCATAAAATGATACCAACCCTTTGACAATTTGTCATTTTCTTACAAAGTAAATCAAATACCTGTCCTAGAGATCCTATTACTCTGTATCTGCCCAACATTAAGGAAAACATATGTTCACAAAAAGACTGTAAAGAATACACACGTTAGTAGCTTTATTTATAAAAGTCCCAAACAAGAAACAACATAAAATATCTGTCAACAGAAGAAATAAACTATTTGTAATATATATTCAGAAATAAAAACAGGAGTGATCTGATAAAACCATAGAAAACAGAGATAAAACTCAAAAAGCTTATGCTAAATAAAAGAAGGCAGACATAAGAATACATATAGTATGTTTTCATTTACATAATGATCCAAAAATAGATCCTATTATGTGATAATCTAGATGATCAGAACTGATCTAGAAAAAGGCAAAAACATTTGATAGTAGATGGAATGAGAAAACTGGTTCTCTCTTTTGCGGGCTTGGAATGGATTGACTGGAAAGCACAAAGGGTATTTTTCCAGATGATAAGAAAAAAAAAATTCTATATTTAGGTAAGGTGTGAATTAAGTGGTATGTGCAACTGTCAAAACTCGTTGAACTGTAAACTCAAACCTGTGCATTTCTCTATAAGTACATTACATGTCCATTGAAGAACTGCTGGGAGCATCAAATTGGATTTGCATTTGTTTTGTCCCCCCCCCCCAACACCAATCACTATGGCGGAGGGGCCTGATATTTTGCTGGAGGTGGCCCCAATCATTCTGCCAGAGGAGTCTTCCCAGAGCACAGAAGGGAGTGGAAGAGGGTTGTGCATTAGATAAAATCACAGCATCCTTACTGGAAAATGCACTGAATGCAGAGAAAGAATAGAACACCATGTCTAACCTACTTGAGATAAAAGTTTTCTCCATAGAGTCACCATCTTCATCCTTGACCTCCTCCTTCTGTCTGTCTCTTTCTCTACCTGCCTTCTCACAGCAAAGTAAGATAGGATGTTAATTGCTGTCCCTGTTAATGTTTTACTTATGAGTAATATGTCAAGTCTATCTACCTTATCCTCAAGGCAATTTTATAAGGATGTAATATTTTAGGGTATAACTTTTAATTCCTAGAAATCCAATTATGCGTGTGTCTATTCCATGACTAATTTAACTCACCCATAGTTTTCTTTTTAAGTTTCAATATTTTAAGTACGTCAAAATCAGAATCCATTACAATTTTACTTTCCTGGCTTTAAAAGAAGAAAAATCATTTATAATATGTTTAAAATTTACTTCATAGCTTATCTTATTTTCAAATGAGAATATTTCAATGCTTGACATTTTCTTGTAACACGTGACAATCTTATTTTACAATTTTTTTAATTGTATAGTTGAGACACAATATTACAATAGTTTAAGGTGTCCAACGCGGTAATTCGACTTCTCTATATGTTATGCGATGCTCACCCCACGTGTAGCTACATCTGTCACCATCATTACTGTCTATATTCCCTATGCTGTGCCTATAATTCCCAGGACTTATTCAATCTATAACTAGAAGCCTGTATCTCTCATTCATTTTCTTTTACCCATAATGCCCATGCCCTCAACTTTCTCCTCTCTGGCAACCCCCAGTTTGTTCTCTGTATTTATAGGCTTGATTCTGCTTTTGTTTACTCATTAGTTTCTAAAAAGTTGGGAAATCTTTTTTAAACTTTTTGCCTTTAATACAGTGAAGTGTAAGGCATATGAAAGTTCCAGTTATAAATGCTTATAAATATAGATTATAAAAGATAACTAATTGTTTTACTTCTGCTATACGGTACTGTAGAAAGAACAATGTTATACCTCTGCCAACTGTGCAGTATTGGTAAGTCACTTCTGGTCTTTATCTCCTTAATTTTGTAAAATAAATAGGTTGAACTAAAATATTTTTATGGCTCTAAAATTGTTGAATGTTGCTCATTATAGCCTTGATTGTATCTAAAGAATAGAGCAATACAGAATTAGAAGTAACATTATTTTATCAGCAGGTGTATCATGCCCTACTTATCTTAATTGCTCTCCTAGCTCCTACTGGAGAATGTATATTTTACGCTGTTACTTTTTAAATTATGTGTCTTCCCAGAAAAACTATAAGCTCTATGAAAGTAGGAACCGTATCTATCATATTAATCACTGTATCTCTCACATTTAGTGCATTGCTGGCACACAGTATGTAGCTGCGAAGTATCTATTGCTATTGCTAGCTTTTAAGTTATGTTTTTGTTTCTCAAACCTGTATGTAGGCATTGTGCTAAGTTCCTCTAGGACCTCCGTGATTCACAGTTCCAGGAAACACTACTCACATTTCATCCTATGTACTCCATATTCTACTTAAAATATTAATTTTGACCTTTGGAGTCTTCCAACACATTGACCTTGATGAACTTATTGTGGTTTCTCGTTTAATTCTCAGTAAAAACTCATGAGTTAGATGGTAGTATTGCGTTTCACTGAAGAAGAAACTGAGGTACAGACAAGTCAATTGTCCATGATAATCCATAACCATAGAAGCAGAATGTGAACCCTGGTACTCTGACTCTACAACCTTCACTCTTAGTTTCTACCCAAGTTTCTACTGACTTCCTACCACGTTTTCAGGTGTAAACAGATGCTAGTCTCACTTCCCACCATCCTGAAGCCTATACTACTGTCTTTACCTATATTCAACCAATCTCATGTGTGTCTCATTTCCCTCTCAATACTCTATCTGTGCCTAGTTCCTACCTTTGGAGAGAGGAATATATGAAAAACAGCTTTGCTTAATTCTATCAGGAACAGGTTCCTTAACCAGGGCCTGGAGTATAACTTCACAGGTTTTTCAGAGTTAATACCAGTTTTATTTCCCATTTTTGGATATGTTAGTTTATCCTAACAGAACAATGACATCACTGGCAGGGCTGTACCTCTTCAAGATGTTTGTGTTTTACGCTTTTCCCTTTTAGCACACAAAAGTGCAGAATCAGGAATCTTATAACAGTCCATTCTTGAAAACTCCACTTCCACATTTTACAAACTGAAGCAATTCTGATAACCATCTAAAATCCCACATTTCTCCAAACCAATTTCCCATTTAAAAAAAGGAAAAAAAAAAAAAAAAAAACAAGCTGCCCAATTTATTGACTGCAATGGGAGGCAGGAGAAGACAGGGGAAAGAAAAACACACAATCTCTCTGACCAAGAAGGATACACCAAGGCAACAAAGCAACCCCTTCCTAAATGATCATGATAGATGTTTTCTACAGAAAGCATATTAGCACTCTAATGAAATAGCTGGATTCTTTCTTCCCACTCCATGTCTCATCCTATATAATATAGAGAACAAGAGAAGGGGGCATATAAAGATCCAGGGGAGTAGACACATGATGAACTTTTCCATAAAATTGACTACTTCCTGCTAAATGTTTTATTACAAATATTAGAGATACCAGATTGGATTGCAGCTGGACCAAGAGGTTTTTTGCCTCAGGCTTAAACTAAAGCTGGGAAAGAAACAGCTTCAACCCATTCTACTTCTCTGCTCTTCATAAACCAAAATGGAAAGAAAGAAGAAATATATTTGGAAGGATCATTTTAAAAATGCCAAAAAGTTGTCATGAATGGAAAAAGAAGTTCCAAAAATAAAAATACCTTTTCTCATGAAAGCATCAAGTAAAATCTAGTTAAGCAGAAGCTGTCAAGAGAAAACTTTTGGAGTTAAGTATTCATTTACTCATTCATTAATTTATTCATTTATTCACTCACTATTTACTTAGCATTTGTTTCCAGGTTATGTGGATAATATGGAAGTGGGTGCCATGCTGTCTCCACTCAGAAAACTCATTTTTCAGTGGAAATTTTTATAGATCACAATTTTGGATGTGGTATACCTGTGACTGGCCCGCTTTCACAAATTCATTCATTCATCTTTTGGTTTAACGCCCAACGACATTTTCATGTGCACGAGGATAAAATGCTACTCTTACTCTTCAAAATTTTATAATTATAGATTATAATATTGCAAGCATTGGAAATTATAAAATATTGATGTGCCCTATAGTTTTTAGTATAAATAACAACTAATATAGTAAAAACTCTAAGAGGTAAGGAAGAGCCCTTGATCAACCAGGGATAATCAAAGAAGGCTTCCCAACACGCTGAGAGGAAACTTAAAAAGACTCAGAATTTGAAATCATGGGAAGAAGGGCCTGGAAAAAGTCCTTGTTAGAATTCATTTCAGGCATATAGTAGTACAGTGGAATCAAGGAATTTGATGAGTAACAAGTTGTCAGGGTTATCTCAAGAACATATACTCCGTACCATTCATTAGAAAATATATTCTCTAAACCCAGGTACAATTTCTGGCTTATTTTTAACTTCATTTCCAATAGCAGCACAATGCCTGGCATAGAATGCCAGGCTTAATAACCATTTGACGAATTACAATGAAAGTGATAATGAATAGGGACAAGCAAAACTTAATAATCTTTGAGTTATAGGAAAAGAAGAAATTATGGTGAGCTATGAAAGCAAGATGTAGAATTTTAGACTTCATGTATTAATAGGGATAAAACAAGAGAATGTCATGATATAATCAAAGTGGTCCTTTTAGAATATTAGTCTGAAGTGATGTATAAATTAGAACAATAGGGATAAGATTCTATACGAAGATAAAAGAATATTGCAAATTATAGGACTTTATATAGCTTTCTTATACAATGTTCTAGACTTTCTGGTCTAGAGTTAATAAAAAATTAGAACTACACACTGAAGGTCTTCATTTATTTCTGTAATATCATATTGGTCCAGGAAGTCCTTAAATATTTTAAATTTTGTGAATGGTTGAAAAGTCTATTTCCTATGGAGAGAGGGCATATGATTTAACGGATTCTAAAGGAGACTGTTGAGGGGAGGAGCAAGACGGCGGAAGAGTAGGGTCTCCAAATCACCTGTCTCCACCAAACTACCTAGAAAACCTTCAAATTATCCTGAAAATCTATGAATTCGGCCTGAGATTTAAAGAGAGACCAGCTGGAATGCTACAGTGAGAAGAGTTCGCGCTTCCATCAAGGTAGGAAGACGGGGAAAAAGAAATAAAGAAATAAAAGGCCTCCAAGGGGGAGGGGCCCCGCGAGGAGCCGGGCTGAGGCCGGGGCGAGTGTCCCCAGGACAGGAGAGCCCCGTCCCGGAGACGCAGGAGCTGCACCGACCTTCCCGGGGGAAAGGGGCTCGTGGGGAGGTGGAGCAGGACCCTGGAGGGCGGGGGTGCCCTCGGGCTCCCGGGGACAGTAACAGACACCTGCGCCCCGGGAGAGCGCCCCGAGCTCCCTAAGGGCTGCAGCGCGCACGGCGGGACCCGGAGCAGCTCGGGGGGGCTCGGGGGCGGCTCCGCGGAGGGGGCTGCGGGGGGGAGCAGCTCGGGGAGCTCGGGCAGAGGAAGAGGCTCCGTGCAGAGGGGGCTGCGCAGTTCCAGGAGCAGCTCGGAGGGGCTCGGGGGCGGCTCCGCGGAGGGGGCTGCGGGGCGGGAGCGCGAATCCGCCAGCGCAGGCCCCGGAGCACAGGGCGCCGGGACACAGCCCAGGATCCCGCCTCCCCCGGGACAGGCAGAGGCCGGGAGGGCCCAGGACAGCGAGGACGCTCCTGCCCCAGCTGAGCAGATCAGCGGCCCCGCCCCGGAGCCTCCAGGCCCTGCAGAGGGAGTTCCTGCCGGAGCTGAATCCAGGTTTCCAGAGCTGCCCCGCCACTGGGGCTGTTCCTCCTGCGGCCTCACGGGGTAAACAACCCCCACTGAGCCCTGCACCAGGCGGGGGCACAGCAGCTCCCCCAACTGCTAACACCTGAAAATCAGCACAACAGGCCCCTCCCCCAGAACACCAGCTAGACGGACAAGTTCCAGGAGAAGCCAAGGGACTTAAAGTACACAGAATCAGAAGATACTCCCCGGTGGTTCTTTTGTTTTGTTTTGTTTTGTTTTGTTTTGTTTTGTTTTGCTTTTTGATTTGTTTCCTTCCCCCACCCCCTTTTTTTCTCCTTTCTTTTTCTTTCTCTTTTTCTTCTTTTTTTTTTTTTTCGTTTTTTTTTTTCTTACCTTTTTTTTCTCTTTCTCTTTTCTTTCCTTCTTTCTCTCCTCTCTTTTTCTCTTTTTCCCAATACAACTTGGTTTTGGCCACTCTGCACTGAGCAAAATGACTAGAAGGAGAACCTCACCTCAAAAGAAAGAATCAGAAACAGTCCTCTCTCCCACAGAGTTACAAAATCTGGATTACAATTCAATGTCAGAAAGCCAATTCAGAAGCACTATTATACAGCTACTGGTGGCTCTAGAAAAAAGTATAAAGGACTCAAGAGACTTCATGACTACAGATTTTTGAGCTAATCAGGCAGAAATTAAAAATCAATTGAATGAGATGCAATCCAAACTAGAAGTCCTAACGACGAGGGTTAACGAGGTGGAAGAACGAGTGAGTGACCTAGAAGACAAGTTGATAGCAAAGAGGGAAACTGAGGAAAAAAGAGACAAACAATTAAAAGACCATGAAGATAGATTAAGGGAAATAAACGACAGCCTGAGGAAGAAAAACCTACGTTTAATTGGGGTTCCCGAGGGCGCCGAAAGGGACAGAGGGCCAGAATATGTATTTGAACAAATTCTAGCTGAAAACTTTCCTAATCTGGGAAGGGAAACAGGCATTCAGATCCAGGAAATAGAGAGATCCCCCCCTAAAATCAATAAAAACCGTTCAACACCTCGACATTTAATTGTGAAGCTTGCAAATTCCAAAGATAAGGAGAAGATCCTTAAAGCAGCAAGAGACAAGAAATCCCTGACTTTTATGGGGAGGAGTATTAGGGTAACAGCAGACCTCTCCACAGAGACCTGGCAGGCCAGAAAGGGCTGGCAGGATATATTCAGGGTCCTAAATGAGAAGAACATGCAACCAAGAATACCTTATCCAGCAAGGCTCTCATTCAAAATGGAAGGAGAGATAAAGAGCTTCCAAGACAGGCAGCAACTGAAAGAATATGTGACCTCCAAACCAGCTCTGCAAGAAATTTTAAGGGGGACTCTTAAAATTCCCCTTTAAGAAGAAGTTCAGTGGAACAGTCCACAAAAACAAAGACTGAATAGATATCATGATGACACTAAACTCATATCTCTCAATAGTAACTCTGAACGTGAACGGGCTTAATGACCCCATCAATAGGCGCAGGGTTTCAGACTGGATAAAAAAGCAGGACCCATCTATTTGCTGTCTACAAGAGACTCATTTTAGACAGAAGGACACCTACAGCCTGAAAATAAAAGGTTGGAGAACCATTTACCATTCGAATGGTCCTCAAAAGAAAGCAGGGGTAGCCATCCTTATATCAGATAAACTAAAATTTACCCCAAAGACTGTAGTGAGAGATGAAGAGGGACACTATATCATACTTAAAGGATCTATTCAACAAGAGGACTTAACAATCCTCAATATATATGCCCCGAATGGGGGAGCTGCCAAATATATAAATCAATTATTAACCAAAATGAAGAAATACTTAGATAATAATACACTTATACTTGGTGACTTCAATCTAGCTCTTTCTATACTCGATAGGTCTTCTAAGCACAACATCTCCAAAGAAACGAGAGCTTTAAATGATACACTGGACCAGATGGATTTCACAGATATCTACAGAACTTTACATCCAAACTCAACTGAATACACATTCTTCTCAAGCGCACATGGAACTTTCTCCAGAATAGACCACATATTGGGTCACAAATCGGGTCTGAACTGATACCAAAAGATTGGGATTGTCCCCTGCATATTCTCGGACCATAATACCTTGAAATTAGAACTAAATCACAACAAGAAGTTTGGAAGGACCTCAAACACATGGAGGTTAAGGACCATCCTGCTAAAAGATAAAAGGGTCAACCAGGAAATTAAGGAAGAATTAAAAAGATTCATGGAAACTAATGAGAATGAAGATACAACCGTTCAAAATCTTTGGGATGCAGCGAAAGCAGTCCTAAGGGGGAAATACATCGCAATACAAGCATCCATTCAAAAACTGGAAAGAACTCAAATACAAAAGCTAACCTTACACATAAAGGAGCTAGAGAAAAAACAGCAAATAGATCCTACACCCAAGAGAAGAAGGGAGTTAATAAAGATTCGAGCAGAACTCAACGAAATCGAGACCAGAAGAACTGTGGAACAGATCAACAGAACCAGGAGTTGGTTCTTTGAAAGAATTAATAAGATAGATAAGCCATTATCCAGCCTTATTAAAAAGAAGAGAGAGAAGACTCAAATTAATAAAATCATGAATGAGAAAGGAGAGATCACTACCAACACCAAGGAAATACAAACGATTTTAAAAACATATTATGAACAGCTATACGCCAATAAATTAGGCAATCTAGAAGAAATGGACGCATTCCTGGAAAGCCACAAACTACCAAAACTGGAACAGGAAGAAATAGAAAACCTGAACAGGCCAATAACAAGGGAGGAAATTGAAGCAGTCATCAAAAACCTCCCAAGACACAAGAGTCCAGGGCCAGATGGCTTCCCAGGGGAATTTTATCAAACGTTTAAAGAAGAAACCATACCTATTCTCCTAAAGCTGTTTGGAAAGATAGAAAGAGATGGAGTACTTCCAAATTCGTTCTATGAAGCCAGCATCACCTTAATTCCAAAGCCAGACAAAGACCCCACCATAAAGGAGAATTACAGACCAATATCCCTGATGAACATGGATGCAAAAATTCTCAACAAGATACTGGCCAATAGGATCCAACAGTACATTAAGAAAATTATTCACCATGACCAAGTAGGATTTATCCCCGGGACACAAGGCTGGTTCAACACCCGTAAAACAATCAATGTGATTCATCATATCAGCAAGAGAAAAACCAAGAACCATATGATCCTCTCATTGGATGCAGAGAAAGCATTTGACAAAATACAGCATCCATTCCTGATCAAAACTCTTCAGAGTGTAGGGATAGAGGGAACATTCCTCGACATCTTAAAAGCCATCTATGAAAAGCCCACAGCAAATATCATTCTCAATGGGGAAGCACTGGGAGCCTTTCCCCTAAGATCAGGAACAAGACAGGGATGTCCACTCTCACCACTGCTGTTCAACATAGTACTGGAAGTCCTAGCCTCGGCAATCAGACAACAAAAAGACATTAAAGGCATTCAAATTGGAAAAGAAGAAGTCAAACTCTCCCTCTTCACCGATGACATGATACTCTACATAGAAAACCCAAAAGTCTCCACCCCAAGATTGCTAGAACTCATACAGCAATTTGGTAGCGTGGCAGGATACAAAATCAATGCCCAGAAGTCAGTGGCATTTCTATACACTAACAATGAGACTGAAGAAAGAGAAATTAAGGAGTCAATCCCATTTACAATTGCACCCAAAAGCATAAGATACCTAGGAATAAACCTCACCAAAGATGTAAAGGATCTATACCCTCAAAACTATAGAACACTTCTGAAAGAAATTGAGGAAGACACAAAGAGATGGAAAAATATTCCATGCTCATGGATTGGCAGAATTAATATTGTGAAAATGTCAATGTTACCCAGGGCAATATACACGTTTAATGCAATCCCTATCAAAATACCATGGACTTTCTTCAGAGAGTTAGAACAAATCATTTTAAGATTTGTGTGGAATCAGAAAAGACCCCGAATAGCCAGGGGAATTTTAAAAAAGAAAACCATATCTGGGGGCATCACAATGCCAGATTTCAGGTTGTACTACAAAGCTGTGGTCATCAAGACAGTGTGGTACTGGCACAAACACAGACACATAGATCAGTGGAACAGAATAGAGAATCCAGAAGTGGACCCTGAACTTTATGAGCAACTAATATTCGATAAAGGAGGAAAGACTATCCATTGGAAGAAAGACAGTCTCTTCAATAAATGGTGCTGGGAAAATTGGACATCCACATGCAGAAGAATGAAACTAGACCACTCTCTTTCACCAGACACAGAGATAAACTCAAAATGGATGAAAGATCCAAATGTGAGACAAGATTCCATCAAAATCCTAGAGAAGAACACAGGCAACACCCTTTTTGAACTCGGCCATAGTAACTTCTTGCAAGATACATCCACGAAGGCAAAAGAAACAAAAGCAAAAATGAACTATTGGGACTTCATCAAGATAAGAAGCTTTTGCACAGCAAAGGATACAGTCAACAAAACTCAAAGACAACCTACAGAATGGGAGAAGATATTTGCAAATGACGTATCAGATAAAGGGCTAGTTTCCAAGATCTATAAAGAACTTATTAAACTCAACACCAAAGAAACAAACAATCCAATCATGAAATGGGCAAAAGACATGAACAGAAATCTCACAGAGGAAGACATAGACATGGCCAACATGCATATGAGAAAATGCTCTGCATCACTTGCCATCAGGGAAATACAAATCAAAACTACAATGAGATACCACCTCACACCAGTGAGAATGGGGAAAATTAACAAGGCAGGAAACCACAAATGTTGGAGAGGATGCGGAGAAAAGGGAACCCTCTTACACTGTTGGTGGGAATGTGAACTGGTGCAGCCACTCTGGAAAACTGTGTGGAGGTTCCTCAAAGAGTTAAAACTAGACCTGCCCTACGACCCAGCAATTGCACTGTTGGGGATTTACCCCAAAGATACAGATGCAGTGAAACGCCAGGACACCTACACCCCGATGTTTATAGCAGCAATGGCCATGATAGCCAAACTGTGGAAGGAGCCTCGGTGTCCAACGAAAGATGAATGGATAAAGAAGATGTGGTTTATGTATACAATGGAATATTACTCAGCTATTAGAAATGACAAATACCCACCATTTGCTTCAACGTGGATGGAACTGGAGGGTATTATGCTGAGTGAAGTAAGTCAGTCGGAGAAGGACAAACATTATATGTTCTCATTCATTTGGGGAATATAAATAATAGTGAAAGGGAGTATAAGGGAAGGGAGAAGAAATGTGTGGGAAATATCAGAAAGGGAGACATAACATAAAGACTCCTAACTCTGGGGGGAGGAGGGCGGGGGGTGGGAGTGAATGGGTGACGGGCACTGGGTGTTATTCTGTATGTTAGTAAATTGAACACCAATAAAAAATAAATTAAAAATAAATAAATAAAGGAGACTGTTACTACAAAAGATTATGAAATATCTGTGGAAGTTAAACTAAATATTAAAAATAGAAAAACAAAAACAAAAGTAGAGGATATGCCAATGCATCAAATATCAGCTAGAATATTATCTCCACTAATCAAACTTGATTTCCCCTACCATAGGCAGATTTAAGCATCTTTTCCCCCTATTTTGTGCATAGCTGTTTGTCTATAACTATCATAAAAAGTTATCACAATTTATATTTAGCTATCTGCTATCTGTTAACCTCTTCCTCATTAGATTGGACTCTTGAAGAACAGGCCATTTATTTATTACCTAAGTCCAGGATCTAGCTTGGGGCTGATCTCCAAAACTGTCTTTTTATAAATTAAGGTATTTCATTTAAACAGCCAATATTTTTTTAAGATTTTTTATTTATTGATTTGAGAGAGAGAGAGAATGAGCAGAGTGAGAGGTAGACTCCCTGCTGAGCAGGGAGCGGATGTGGGACTGGATCCCAGGACCCTGAGATCATATCATGACCTGACCCAAATAGACTCTTAACCAACTGAGCCACTCTGATGCCCCATAAACAGCCAATATTTTTTTAATGAACATTTTTATTAGCTATTAAGAGTCAGAATATCTTGTTTCCATATAGATGTCACTCAGAATTTGTAGCGCATTTCCACTTAAAGGAAACAAAGCTTGACAACACTGTGGTCTGTAAATAACGATGTCTGTCAATATTGTAAGAAAACAATCCTTTTCATCGAATTTTTTGTACTGCTAATTCTCAAAACCTATCTAGGACAGAAATGCTTTAGGGAAGACACTTCACTCCACTAGTAACCTATCCTTCTCAAGTCATTTTCTTTTGTCTGCCCCTTTATGTCACATCCTCAGCACACTATTCTAGCATTTCTTGGGTTGTAATTTAGGCATTGTTTGATAGATTGTTCTCAACTTAACCCTTCAGGTTTAATCCTCAGCTTCTTTGTATTCTATATAGTACTGCTTATTACCTAGTTTTCAGTTATTATCTATAAGCTAGTAACTCTTAAAACTATGGTCCTGACCTTACCCTTTTTCAGTTCCAGGTTTCTATAGCTGGTGGATTTATCATTTACTCTCAGAGCTGTTCTTCTTCTAAGGTCCCTTAGGTCAGTGTTTCCCCCATGATACAGCATCTTCCTGAAAGGCAGACACTGGAGTCATCCTAGAAATTCTCTATCACACACATTTCCCACATTCAGGAAATCAAATTGAATGCTGATTTTACTCACAAACAGTTTGCAAATGCTTGCTGCCCATCCTTTCCCAAGACTTAAATCTTTTCCTTCAGGTTTTCCTTTCTCAGTGAATGTTATCACCTACTTTTGCAAAATAAATAAATAAATAATAATAATAATAATAATAATAAATAAATAATAAATGAATCATTCTTATCCTTTCTTTTCCATATATGTAATTCTTACAAAATCCTATCAACTTTAGCTTTAGAATAGATTCTGAATCTGTTCAGTTATTTTCATCCCTGCTAATACCACCCTTAATCAGAACACCATCATTTCTCCTCCTAGATTTGCCCCCCACCCTTCCAATCCATTCTTTACACATTAGTCAAAATCATCTTGAAGAATTGAATATGGTTTCCTGGAGAAAGAGTTAAAAGCAGCAGAAGAAGCAGCACTTGTTAGGAAACTAAGCTGGCAATGATTTCAATATGTTTGCTGAACAGAAGTAGGGAAAATGCTGTTGTACAATGAGAAGTGCGGAGAATGACTCAAGGTAGAACGAGCAATGAGATGAGGCATTAGTCTGTATATAGCATTATAGTAATAGAACCTTATTAGTATTTTAAACATCACTTTTGTTACTCAAAAGGGAATGGACAGGTGCCTGGATAGCTCAGTCAGTTAAGCTTCTAACTCTTAGTTTCAGCACAGGTCACCATGTCAGGATTGTGAGATCAAGCCCCACAATGAGCTCCACACTGGGCATAGGGCCTGCTTAAGGTTCTCTCTCTCCCTCTGCACCCCCCTTCTAAAACTTAATTAATAAAAATAAAAAGGAAATGTATTGTGCATAAGGAGAGAGCAAGAAATTAAGTAGAGTTAGTTAGCAAGTAAGAATTGATGATATCAAAGAAAAAGTTATGGATGTTGAAATCAAGAAAAATACCTGAAACTTAGACATATTTTGGAGATTAAACAGGATTCTGTGATTGACTGAATATGAGGTGCAAAAGAAAAATAAAGAATGGTGACCACAGTCCTGGCTTGAGCAACCAGCAGAACATTGGTGACATTTATGGAAATAGAGATCGAGGAAAAGATTTCAAAGAGAAGACATTATAAATCAAAGTTTCAGGGGTGGACACACTGAAGTTGACATTCAGCTGAAATGTCATTAAAGTGAAAATAAATAAGCCTTCCTCTAATTCTATAGCATCCTGGTGTAATCTTATTACTAGATAAACAAAAGAACTAAGAAATGTTCTGGTTAGATTCTGAGCATGTGTAGGAGTGACAATGTTGAGGGGATAGTTATCAAGGTAATAGTAATTACCGACATAACCAAACTTTGAAGCTCAGATTGCCTCTCTTAGAAAACATTCCTTCCGGGGCACCTGGGTGGCTCAGTACGTTAAGCGGCCTACTCTTGATTTCTGCTCAGATCCTCGGCTTGAGCCCAGTGTCTGGCTCCATGCTCACTAGAGTCTGCTTGAGGATTCTTTCTCTCCCTCTCCCTCTGTCCTTTCCCCCTATTCATGTTCTCTCTCTCTCTCTCTCTAAAATATATAATTTAAAAAAAAGAGAGAGAAAATATTCCTTCCAATTAAAGAATGGAAATTAACGCATGGAAATATTTTTAAGGTAGCAATTTAGCAAGTGTAACTGACACAGTCAACTAAAAGGCAAGAAAAATGATCATTCTAAAAAACAACTGGGTAACATGTAGGCCTACAAGTATCCAGTATCAATATTTTGTGATGTGCCCCAGATATGGTCACAGTTCCTGTTAGGACATGACAACGCTAACAATATCAAGAAGTTTCTACCAAGGATAGGATTCTGAGGCCTAGATAATAACAAATGAGTTGTTTATCTTCAGTAGCTGGACATAGTGCAAGTGATTTTGAAGAAGGCTTAAGTGTTACACTTAGGAGGGAATCTGGAGATCAGAATGAGTGAAATAATAACACACGTCACACTTAGGAGAGGAGATTAAATCATAAACAGAAAAATGAAGTTAGACTTCAGAAAAAAAAAAAAAAAAAAAAGAAATCAGATCAAATGAACCGCTGTAGGACATCAGCCATTATAGCTTTGAGACATACCTGCCCTCCTCCCCAGCAGTCATGGCCATTTGTGAGGCTAAGGGAAGCTAGAAAAAACCATGCAAACCCTGTTCATAGTAATTTGGGAATATTTATTAACTGAATAATACCCATTGTGTTCCTTAAGCTCAACTCAAAGGGATATATTTTGATCTAGGTTTATGTAACATATAGAACTATTTTTTGTGGAGATAAAGATTCTTTATAATTCCTTAGCTAATGGTTCCTCTAACATTTTAAAATACTTTGAACCCCCATAAGTCATAATTTCTCTAACATTCTCTATAACATAACTTTTACATGTAAGAGAAAACATAGGTTCTAATCTGGCAAAGCTGTAGGATGATGTCCTTAAAGAATGAGATTAGTGGTTTTTCCATTTTTATAGGCTGCTCGAATCAATTACGGAGCTTTTAAAAAACATGAATACTTAGGTTCCACCCATACAGAATCTGAATAAATCAATGTGAGATATGCCACTAGGGCTAAAAAAATCTTGAAATGGACTAATGAAATATAAGAAGAATCTATGCAGGTTTACTTAAGATGTTTTGTCTCAATATTAAAGTCAAACACTTTATAAGAAATAATTGTCCAAGAAAGAATTTTGAAGTGTTTCCTGCTTGCCTGCATTTGTGTACTATTTCCAATTTTAGAATTAAAATCTTAACACGTTAACTCTGGAGCTTGTCTTACTGGCAGCCACCTGATCTGGACTATACTAGGTAAGGTTAAATGGGATCATAAGTGAGTAAACAGACTTTAAAACTCAGATTTGGGGACATGTGGGTGGCTCAGTGGCTGAGCACCTGCCTTCAGCCCAGGGTGTGATGCTGGAGTCCCGGGATCGAGTCTCACATCAGGTTTCCTGCATGGAGCCTGCTTCTCCCTCTGCCTGTGTCTCTGCCTCTCTCTCTGTGTCTCTCATGAATAAATAAATAAAATCTTAAAAAAAAGAAAAACCTCAGATTTGAGCTATCAATGCTACATAGACAAGAAGTTGGAAATATTATAACTTGGCCAATATGAAGAGGAAAGTCTGAGTAGAGGCGCAAAAACACACACAAAGATTGATTTTACACTGAAGATACTACTAAAAGACTGCCTAAAAAGGAGGGCTTCCTAATTCAATGTAAAGATTCAGATTATAGATGGGTTGTTGACTTCTCAAAGTGGATTACTGAAAAAAGAAAAGACTGAACCTACATTGATATAATATAGAAATTGCAGCTATTAAGAGACACTAATTCTTTACAAACAGTAATACGCTGCTGAGAAATAAACACAACTTTATTTTGTCAATCCAGAGCTGCATGGAGGTTTCCCCTTTTAGCTAAAGACAGAAAAGGACACTCATGGCTTATGCATATGCAGGATACATGTGTATGATCATAACCATTTTTTTCCAACTGTTACATACACACAGAAATGCTTAGACTGTTACTAGACATACCCTCTCTATGGATAAAAGCAATTTCCTTATTTTCCAAAGTAAAGAGAGATTAGAGAAATCCGAATAATTCAGCCAAAACAACATATTTATTTAAAATACAGGCTGTTATAGAGACCACTGGATCACCAGATATAGTGCCTGAGTTCCTGTTCCTAATTAAGCAACTAATTATATATGACCCTAGGCAAAACCTTTGAACTCTGTAGCCTGGGGCACAATTTTCTCAACTAAAAAATAAACTCTTTGAACCAGACAACTTTTAAAATCTTATCCAACTATTAAAAAAAATACACAAAGGAGATTGCAAAAGGGAGGCATCATGGCCCTGGTGGTATGGATACTAAGCCTACAGTCTCTACTGCTATAATTTCTGACTTTGAGTAAAACATTCATTCATTCATTCATTCATTCATTCATTCATTCATTCCACACACTATGTTCAGCTACCTGCTATGCCTGAACAGTATGTTAGGCACTGGGATATAATAAGGAAAAATGGGGCCAAGAACCCTGCTGTATAGAATTTACACTGTCATATAAGAGAGAGTAGAAAATAGTTAAATGAGAACATTATCTAAAAATAAATAAATAAATAAAATAAATAAAAAAAATTAAAAAAATTAAAAAATAAAAAAATGAGAACATTATCAATTTGGATTTTTTTTTAATTTTTCAAAAGGCAGCAAATAAAAGGGAGCACTTTGAAGGAAGTCTCTCTGAAGAGGTAACATGAGGGAAAAGAAAGAGCCAGCCATCGGACAATTAGGGAAAGGGCATTCTAAGTAGAGAGGGCAGCAAGCGGGGGTGGGGGGCGGGTGCGGGGGGAGGTTTGTCACATACTGAACAAGAAAATCCTTATTTGGGCCTCAATTTATCTGTGTAGTAAAATGGAAGATGTGAGCTACATCAATGCTTTTATTAAGGAGAGTTAGGAAAATACAAATCCCAGGGTCTCACCCCAAGCTACTGAATCAGACTTTTGGAAGTGGAGCTAAAGAGCCATATGATTGGAAATCTCAATTTATCCTGAAGTAATAGAATTAAAAAATAAATAGCTTTAAGTTTCCCTTTTGGTCTCTAATAATTTTACAGTACTATAATAATTATTTATCTAATTCTCCATTTAAATAATCACATATAGATTCCACCCACTTTATACAATTTTTTTAATAAGACAAAGCACTAAAAAGGAAGAAACCCTGATGCTACAGGAAGCACAAGATAATGATTTACAAATCGTTGGATCGATGCTTTAATGCAGAGGGGAAATCAAAGGCATCTAGGTATCTACATGCCCATATTCATTAGAATGGAAAATTTTAAAGGGTATCTACAAATGGACTCCGAATATGTAGTTGAGTCCCTGGCACATGGTAGTTTCTCTACTTGCAGCTGTTGAATAAAACAAAACACTCTCAAAACTAAATCATAGAACAATTCCATTGATTTGCCCAAATTCATACCGTGTGAGAGGAGGGGGGGTTAGGAGAAAGGTACAAAGACACCCAACGTCTTGTCCCTTTCCATGTTTTGCAAACTGAATCACAAAATTAAAAGAAAGTCGATCTTTACTGGCATTAATGGGTATGTTCAATAGCCCTCACTCACCAGCGTAACAGAAATGGCACCTCATAGATTATCCATCATTCAAAGTGTACAGATACAGTCTTACAGAAAGATTCCGGAGCCAATATAATTATTTGAACAGTTTATATTAATGCCTGGGATTTTGCAGGATACTTGAGGGAGTTGGGGATGAGGGGTAAGCAAGCAATGAACAAAATCCTTGACTTCAGTGAACTGAAGCCAGTTAGTAAACTCCATACATTGGATAAAAAGATAGAATTTACACTCTGAAATTATATTGGGCAGTACATAATTAACAGCTAACATGTACTGTATAGGAAATGGCACAGTTTCCATGTCTAGGATAGTGTGAGTTACCACATTTCTATGGATATACAATATGGGGCTGGGATTCATGTGTTTCAGGCAAGCAAGAAGGTTCTAAGTGAGGTTGAACCTGAAAAGAAATAGAACAGGGCTGTCATTGATGCTCCATGTTTGACCATTTAGGGTCGAAACCTACTTATTCTTCAAAAGTCACTCCTATCATATTTTTGGCAACTTGTTTTTTTTTTAATTTCAGAAGGAAAATGTTTTCAAAATTAGCACAACCCACCCGCTATTCTATTTAATAGTGTATACAAGGCCTATAATACTAACATACATAAGTATAATATACCTAACTTCACCTGTATTCCCTCTGTCTCGGAATCATATGCTATTCTCTTAAGGGTTCTGTGTGTATCGTTCATTCATTTCCCCCTTCTTTTCAAGACAAAAGTGTAACCTTTATGAAAAAAAAAAGTTTCTAATGTGTCATGTGATCAATAGATATAAGTACCTTCATTTTTTAAATTAGTCTAAGGCTATTTTCCTTTTACTGTTGTATAAACAGGGAATTGAAGGGTAAAATAGTTAAAACTTAATGCTATAGTGCTAATGTGGCTTTTAAATCACGTCAGCTGCAATCACTGCATTATAATTAACAATTTATTGAACCAGCAATAAAATGAACATCACATTACTTCTTAAAGCAGCAGAATAAAATGGCTAATAAATAGCATAAGCCAGACAAATTGCAGAGTAATAGAAATTTTCTTAAGATTTATGGTGTGCAGAAAGATGGATGTGCTATTAGTAGGAGCTCCAATACTTGACAAAATTCTTTTACAAAGACATTGTTACCATGCATGTCAGAGTTCACAAGTCTAAGTGGTTTATCCAAATTTCAGCTCTCTGCTATTACAGTGGAAAATACTCATTATAAGGTTTTGAAACTGCAAGCAATGTGTACATTTGCCAACATTCAAACTGCTACTGCCAAAAAGATACTAAAATATTTTATAAACTGTCAAATAACAAGTCTGCTAGCTTAATCTGAGTCTATTTTATACTATACAGACTGTAAAACTATTACATTAATTCACTTCCTTGCAAAACTTTTAAAGAGCAGAGAACAGCCTATGTAGAAGCTGAACAAAATAACAGCTTTTTACCTCTGGAGACCCCAACAATGTCCTACTTCTATCAGGGAAGTATCATTGTTTTCCTAAAATGCAATCATACTTCCCTTAACAATAAACAAGACTGAAAGGATCTATGAAATAAAGTATCAGAAACGGTCAGATTAGAGTCAAGCCCCATGTCTCACCATCACAAATGAAAGATGTGAATGAGGAAATGAGATCTTTACAAAGTTTCTGATAAAATTATGCTTTGTGATGCTTTGTTTCTAACATAGAACTATTACGTTCACAATTTAGAGTAAAAAAATAAAATATTTTATATTATCTGAAAACGTAAAACAGCAATTAACAGCGCCTTTTTAAAGAACTTATATCTAATACTTAATTTTTAGATTAGGAGTAGTAGTCATGGTAGTAGCAGCTCCTCTAAAATGTAGAGTTGATTCCTTAGATTTTTGTCACTAATTAGTTCATTCCATAACAAGGATCCATTTTTTTCATACATAAAGTGAAATATATTCATCAAATATTTATCAAATATCCCAGGTACAAATCTACATACTTAAAAAGGAATGTATAATAATATGTGTACTAATTACTTGCTAAAAATGGTTACTACAGTTTAGCATGACACTTTCTAATGATGTGTTCTTTTTAATAGCTAAGGGAAAACTGTGATTTGCTCATTGTATTACATTATAGGACAGCTGATACCAAAAAAAGGAACATATAATACAGAATTAAATAGTACATTAAATACATAAAATATAATACAAACTTAAACAGGAAAAATAAATCTTTCCTACATGTGGAAGGGTGAACTGTACTGCTAATGTGATATGCCAAAGCTCTCATCCATTTCATAATTTTTCCAGTTAGATCATGAGAACCAAGGTCTACAGCTTGCTTTGCACCCATTTCTAGAACTAGGACATATATGAGGTGCTCACAAAATACTTGTTGAATGGATATTTCATAGTGAGACAATTCTCCTCGGACCTCTCATAACTTAGCATATCTTGTGAGCAGACGCATCATCTTTGCTCCCTACTATTTGTATAGCAAACAGCCCTGGAAGACAGAGATAGTGGCTCTCTTAGGGACAAGGGACTGCCAGCTTTACTGTTCAATAGATAAGATGAATTTCCCTAACTCATGGTTCCTCTCCTATCTTGCAGCCAACTACATGTGCATCTTACACTGGCCCAGTTTCCAGTGTAGAAACTGGAAATTGGGAGACGTGCACAAGAAAATTCTGATGGTCTAGCTTCTGTCACTACTTTGAGTGCCAAACTGTCCCTTGCCTCTGAATCAGGTGGCTCATGTGTTGCTAGTGTCCATGAAGTTGTCACAGTCTAAATAGTTAATTTGCAAACCTTTCACAAATCTTGACAATTTTACAGAGAAGACAGAGTAAAAATATCTTTTATGAAAATTAACCCTTGTTTAAAATCCTTACCTTAAAGTCATTAAGCAGTTTACAATTTTGTGGGTTAGATAAGTGAATAACACACATTTAAACAATATAAAACAAAGAGAAAACATGCCACAAGAGACCTACAAAGTGCCATATGATATTCAGAGGAGAAAAATACCACATATAGGGTGATCAAGGAAGCTTCAGAGAAAAAATGATACTGAAGTCCCATCTTAGGTGTGCAAGATTTTGAAAGATGCATATGAAGGAAGAAAGATATAATTCCAGACCTCTCTAAAAGATATGTACATGAGAGAAATTTCATAAGCAGGGAATTTTGGAAAATATTGGCAATGGCAGGGTGTCTAGTTGACTAAAGAGTGGTAAGAAAGTAGAGAAAAGGTTTGGAAACACAGTTAAGGCAATGTAGGTAAACTGAAGGAACAGTTTAAGCTGTTTTCAATAAATTTGGAAATAATTTTTTCACATAATATGATAAATATATACACCTATACACACACACACACACACACACACACACACACACCTTTTATTTATTTATATCTTTAAAGATGAGAGAAACAGGTCTTAGCTACCACTACAGTAGAAAGTCCATTTGAGATTAGAACCCACAGTCTGTGCTCAAAAGCCTGTTACTGTAAACCAAAATTTTTTAAATTCATTTTATTTTCTCTTTTTTAACTATGCAACTTTGTGCTAGATAGACTACTAGTAATTTAAAAAATAATGTTTTAGCAATAGGGAAATTAGACAGATACACACAGAGTCTTCTCCTCAACCCCTTAACCTTTACTCCCCACATCGTTTTTTGGTCTCGGGGTAGACTAATGGTGTAGGAGGGTTCTGTTTTCTATACATTTGTTATATCTTGTCTTTTCAATTTTTAGCCACTCTGATAAGTATAAGGTGATGTCTCATTGTGGTTTTGATTTGCATTTCGCCAGTGATGAATGCTGCTGAGCATCTTCTCATGTGTCTGCTGGCCATCTGCATGCCTTCTTTGGGAAAATGTCTGTTCAGGTCATCTGCCCATTTTTAAATTGGATTTGTTGTTGTTCGGTTGTGTAAGCTCTTAACAATTTTGGATGTTAAAGCCTTACTGGGTATGTCATTTGTAAAAACCTTCTTCCATCCAGTAAGTTGACTTTTGGCTTTGTTGATTGTTCCCTTTGCCATGTGAAAGCTTCTTATTTTGATGTAGTCCTCATAGTTTATTTTCACATTTGTTTCCTTTGCCCCAAGAGAATATCTAGAAAAATGTTGCTATAGCCAATGCCAGGGAAAGTTCCACTTGTTTCATCTTCTAGGATTTTTATAGTTTCACATCTCATATTTAGATCTTTAATCCATTTTGAGTTTATTTTTGTGTATGGTGTTAGGAAGTGGTCCAGTTTCATTCTTTTGCATGTAGCTGTCCAGTTTTCCCACCACCATTTATTGAAGACTGCCTTTTCCCTATTGTGTATTCTTGCTTCCTTTGTCATAGATTAATTGACCATATATGCATTAGTTTACTTCTGAGTTCTCTACCCTGTTATATTGATCTCTGTGTCTATCTTTGTGCTATTATCATACTGTTTTGATTACTTCAGCTTTGTAGTATAGTATGACATCTGGGATTATGATACCTCTGGCTTTGTTCTTCATCAAGTTTCCTTTGGCTATTGATATCTTCTGTGGCTCCAAACAAATTTTGGTATTATTTGTTTTAGTTCTGTGAAAAATGCTGTTGATATTTTGATAGGGATTGCACTGAATCTGTAGACGGCTTTGTGCAGTATAGACATTTTAACAATATTAATTCTTCTAATTCATGAACATAGGATACCTTTCTATTTGGTTGTGTCACCTCAATTTCTTTAACCAGTGTTTTATAGTTTTCAGATTATAGGTATTAATGTTACTCCTTTATCCATATATTCAACAAACGATTGTACTACTGTGTGTGTTAGTGCTTAAATATCAATCAACACAACACATGACATTCACATCAAAATACATAATTAGGGATCCCTGGGTGGCGCAGCGGTTTGGCGCCTGCCTTTGGCCCAGGGCGCGATCCTGGAGATCCAGGATCGAATCCCACGTCGGGCTCCCGGTGCATGGAGCTTGCTTCTCCCTCTGCCTGCGTCTCTGCCTTTCTCTCTCTCACTGTGTGCCTATCATGAATAAATAAAAATTAAAAAAAAAAAAAAACATAATTAAACCTTGCCCAGTGCTGTATCTGCCCTTCCCAATTAAGTTAAAACAAGAGAAGTCCTAAACACACACATCTACATTACAATGGAACTTTTTTCTGGTCATTTAAATGTACTAACTAGCCATAACTAGCCATAACTAAAATAATTTCAAAGAAGATAAAAACTGATCATTGAAAGTACTTGGGAAATCTCCAAGTAAATTGATGATGCCTACGGTTAGTTCCCACATTCTTGATCTATTTTTATTTACTGATGTAATCCCCAATTTTTCAGCATCTTGAAAGTAATATATGTATTCACGGATACTAATTAAACTCACAATGCCAAATACTAGAGGACTTCATTTCCTATTCATTTCAACTATTTTGAAAGCAAAATGGTTATTATGACTTTTCTGAAAGACTAAAAGTGATTTCTGATATTATTCTTTTATTCCTTATGTATTCCAATTCTAAGCACTATTATTTATTTTCTTCTACCACATAACAATTAGTAGGGATTTTCTCTAGTAAGGGTAGTGAAGTTACCACTTGAATTTCAAAGCCAATATACAGAAGATAAATTTACCAAATACAAAATGGTAGAGTCAGATATGGGGTGGCCAGTTGGACTCTTCTTTTATAATGAAAAACAGTTTTAATTATACAAAATGGAAAACTGCAATTGTAATGAAATCCAAAAATCCAGTTCAAGATTTATAAAAGAATAAGTTTAATGAAGAATAATGATCCCTCTCTCTCCAATAAAAAAACAGTAGCCCTAACACATGTATATTAATATGCATCAGATGTGCATTTTAAATCACTGGGCTCCTAATCAAATCCAGTCATGATGCTCCTTGAGAGAGGAAGGTGCACTGATTTTGTGAATGCTAACTTTGGTTGTGGCTCACCAAAAACAAAAGCTTCTCCATTTAGAGCTTGAAAACTGGAAACAAATTCCCCTCTATCTGAATGAACACACACATCCCTTCTAATAGATGGGAATAAGTGGGACAGAGGGTCTTTCTCACATTCTTACACTGATGCCTGAAAGCGTGACCACATTACTGTTGGCCATGCTTTTCAAGCAAAGATCATCTTCAGGTGTTAAAACATTTTCTGAAATTACTACATTCCCCCTCTCCAAAAAAAGGCTACATTTTACACCTCTGAGAATGACCACCTATCTCTGTTTGCCTGGGAATAAGGGAATTCCTGGAACAGGGAACTTTATTGCTAAAATCAGAAAAGTCCTAGGCAAACTAGAACTATCTGGTAATCCTACTTGTATACTCTGCCCAAGAGCAGCCTCTGGGAGATCTAACAAGGCCCATTAAGAATCATGACAATGATTTTCATCAACCACTATTTCTTATTTTTGAGGGTCTTTAGCTGTTCTCTGAATCCAGTAATAAGTTCCTTGTTCAAGAAATCATTAATCTAAAATCTATCTCGTGCCTTCATGGATCCTCTGACTTCCAGTTTTCATTTTGCCCAACTTACACTGGTATCCTTCCCAACTTCTCTGAGCAGCTTTCTTGCTATTTGTAAAATGTATATTTGGCAAGCATCTCATAGACTCATTCAGAGTGTGATATAAATGTCTGCTGATACTTCATCTAATACTATCTCCATAAAACTTTAAATTTTAAGAGGGAAAATCTAATTTATAGATAAACACTGAAACTCCACTTACATAATCTCACATATAAGAAAATCAAGGGGGCCATGCACACTCTTCCCTCTCCTAGTTTTATCAAGTATTCCCACAGTGAGGCCTCCTAATTTCCCTAGTTAGTGCCTCACTTATATCCCAGTCATCAGTGTGATCCAGGCTTTGGCACTACTCTTTAAGGTAGTCTCAAAGTCCTTTCCTTGGGCTTAACCCCAATATAGTAAGGCTTATTGTTTTCATCTTTCTTCCTCTTAGGCTCACCCCTATTGTGATGCTCCTTTGCAAACATCCACTGCCCTAGTAGTGTCCTAAATTGACCATTCACAAATCGCACTCATTTATTTGTCTTTTGGAATTCTGAGAAGGAGCTATCTGTGCCCAAGATCAGTTCAGAGAACTGGTACTCTGAGTACAGTCATAACTGATACATTCTCTTTAAAGACTAAAAGTTGAAGTCTGCATCATGCTAGTATTCCTTGTTTTGATCTGAATTCTGACCCTGAATTCCAGGGCCTCATTTTTTTACTTGGGTTGTTTGGATAAACTATATATATATATATATATATATATATATATATATATATATATAACCAAACAAACAAATGCCAGAGCTGTAAAGATTCTGGAGTTTGGTTAAACCCTGATCAAGATGCTCAAATGATAAACTCATTTTAGTTAGTTAGATGTGGACTCTTTTAACTATCCAATTATTGAGAGATATCTGGTAACAGGATGAAAGAAACATTACATGATGTCAATAACTCACTTTTCTGTGCCCATGTAGACATCACTAATCAATCACAGGACACTAAATTGTTGGGTTCAGATAAGGTCTTAGAGTCCTTTGGTCCACATCTCTCTAGGCAGCCACTACAAATCAAGTAGACTTGACAGCCAGGATGAAACCTATCTGCCATCCTCAATATAGTGGCATGCTTCACCTTTCTAATGACATGCCCTACTGTGCCTAAATTATCCTAGGCCACTGGCTTTAACAGCTACTTCCATGCTACTCTGAGAATGAAGATATTCCTGTAAAAGCTGCAATGCTACCCCTTTATGAATCCACATTTTTTTACCAGGTTCTCTTCTACCTTTCACTTCCGATCACCTCCACTTACCAGTATCACAGTTTTCTAACCAACTGGGCTTTATCCAGATTGCCTTTTCTTGATGATTCCATAAGAAGGAGAAATAACCTGGATAGTCTAATCAAATGTAAATTTGACTCTTCCTCAAGCCTGCCTCTTGGATTTCTCTTTTAAATTCTTACTCTGCAGAATATAGGCAAGTGGCAGCCTTCCATCAAGCCTGAAAAAAGACTAGAGGGGGAAACAACAGCCCAATTGTTAATGCATGCGATTAGGAGAGGGCAGGTGAACTCCAGGATAAGACAAAGGGTATGGGCCCAAGGGGCACCACATTCATAACCATACTCACTTTCTAATGAGGCTGACAGCAATACCTCTCATCGAAAGTCTTAATTTATAAAGCAGATTACATCAGTTCGGGATGCACATACACCCACACATGTACACATGGTCATTTCTATTACAAAAATATATACTCTAGAACTCCTTGCACCTAAATCCCAATTCAATTTATACAAAAGTTTTATGTAGGCATAATTTTTAAATGTATATTCACCACAGTAGTTCCCCTCATCCATAATTTCACTTTCTGTGGTTTCAGTTACCTGTGGTCAACCACGGTCTGGAATTAGGTGATCTTCCATTCACACTGTCAGAAGGTCAGTAGTGATCTAACCTTACATTACAATGCCTATGTCATGCACCTCACTTCATCTCATTGCATAGGCATTTCGCCATCTCACATGATGATAAAAAGAAGATTGAATATAAGATAACACCATATCACAATATAGCATTGTTTTTATATATTACTTATATTTATATATTACTTATTACTTATATTGTTATGAAGATAATACTACAATAACATATTTTGAGAAAGACCACTTCACATAACTGTTATTACAGTATATTGTTATAAACTATTTTATTCTGTTATTAATTATTGTTAATCTCTTACTGTGCCAAAGTTATAAAATAAACTTTCTCATAGGTGTGTATGTATAGGAAAAAACATAGTATATATAGGTACTGTAGCAGTTTCAGACATGTATTGGGCATCTTGGAACATATTCCACATGGACAAGGGGGAATTTCTGTATATGAAGTAAATATCAGTGACATGTCAAAATATGCACACTTGTGAACCAACTATCCCTCTTCTCAGAGTGTCAATGTAGCTGAAAGATGTGAGGCTACCATTGCCAAAAGCACGTATGAATGTTCAGTCATTTCAGGCAAGAGTTTTAATTTTATATTTAAGCTAACAAGCTTTCCATGGTTTTTATTTTAAAAAATCAGTTTGTCTATGTATGTATTGTGATCCAGATTTATCTGTTTTCCCTTTGCATATTGAGTATCATGATCCAGGTTGATCCATCTCCTGAGACCCTCATAATACACACCTCCTGTGTGTGGTTCTATGACCAATTCATCTCCCATTAATAGATCTTTCACAAGCCTAGGCCAACTAGCATCACTTTTGTCTGGATACATTCCAAAATCCAATAGCTAATTAGTCTTTCCTCCGTTGTATTAAATAATAAATATGACTCATAAGTGATTCTGATGAACCTTCTAGACATATCTTCTAGGGAAATTTCAATATTTCAGAAGGTGACCAGTATGGTTGGTCTTGTAGACTTTCATTTTTGTCTTATATTTAATAAATCATTTGCTATGCATTCTGACAACTTCCTGATGTACATATACCCACAAAGACAGAGGTCTTTATTTTTTTTATTTTTTAAGAGTTTTATTTATTTATTCATGAGAGACACAGAGAGAGCAGCAGAGACACAGGCAGAGGGAGAAACAGGCTCCCCACAGGGAGACAACCACTGAGCCACTCAGGTGTCCCAAGACAGAGGTCTTTAAAACATGCCTTCCTTTTTCTGTGTTAAGCTGTATGACATCAAAAGGTATAAAGCATAGGTAAACAAAACAAAACAAAACAAAACAAAAAACAACAAACCTCAGGGATTGTTATAGTCCTGTATGAATGTTAAGAAAAACTCCAGTGTATAAACTTGCTGGTGTGAGTTAGCAATGACTTAGCTTAGGTTAACAAGTACTTAAGTATGCTAGGAAGCAAGATATGTTAAGATGGTTAGGAAGATGTGGAAATGAGAAATATCGCATGTAGCCTTCAAACAATGGAGCCCTGTGATTTCATACTGAATCCACAAACTAATAAATTACACAGAAATGACTTATCTGCCTTTTTATTTTTATATTTTACAAACTTTTAGATGACATATTAAGAGACAGGATTAAGAGACAGGATAAGAACACAGGGATTCGAATACATCTCAGTTTGGGATTCCTTCTGGAATGTTCCTACATTTTAAGCAAAAATGCCCAAGGCAAACATGTGGTAAGTTTATCAGATTGGTGTATTTTTAAAATGACAAGCATAATTATTTATCCTTCATTTGCCTAAGTGATTGGCAATATGATATAGTTGAAAGTTCACTGAGAGAGGAAGGGAAGCTTGATTCTGTTTAGAAGCTTGGTTCTGTTGCTTTGGGACAAGCTGACCAGTATTTGACTCTCAAGTCTGCCTAAATTTTTCCTTAACTATGTGAATATAATGTAACTATCCCTTTTTTTTCATCTATAAGTAACAGAAATAAATGTGATGAGGTGAGTTAAGTGTCCAGCCTACTCCCTGGTATTTCAGGTTCACTATTAATGTTAGTTTCTTCTTTTTTTCTTAATCATGTTTCATCTTCTTAAGTCACTTCATCTCTCTGAATCTATTTCTTACCTAAAAAAAAAGCAAGAGCTTAATCTGGATGATCTCAAGTTCTTCCCATATCTGAAATTCTATGATTCTATGATATATAACATTGAGTGGATATAGTTATTTAAGCAGGGGTTATAGCAGGCAAATAAAATCAAACTGTGAAGCTGTGTTATGAAAGATAATGGGGAATGATAAACTAAAGAATATATAGATCTCCCTAAAAAACATTAAAAAATGTAAAACTTTAAGGGTGTACCTGTCCAAAAAAAACATACTCTCGGATCAAGTCTCAATACTTGGCTCAAGTCTCAATACTTGGCTCAAGGGTTCCCAATATCTAATCTAGAACTTCTGATCTCCATTACCCCATCAGCACCCCAGGTTGTTGACAGGCCTGCCGGAAAATGGATCAATTGTAATTTTAAGTTAAACTAATTAGTTACAGTCTGTGCAAGAATTTTTCACAGAAGTCGGCATCTCTGGAAAAATATACTTTTGAGGCTACCCAGAAAAGTCCAGAGCAAGAAAAGAGAGAGTCAGAAAGACAAAATCAGAAGAGAACCAGCAGAATTCTTGATTCTAGTTATACTGTGCTTTGGCGGTGAAGAAATGACCTCTCAGCATCCTATCAGGAATCATGCCTTTATGGCAGACATTTTTTTTTCCCTCCCTGCCATGAATATGTCTGAGAAACTGTAGAATAAAAATGCAAAATAGCAACTATATTTAGATACACTCCCACACAGACTCTAAAGCTTAATATTTCACTGAATACCACATGGAAAGACTGAATTAATATCCATAACTCTTCTACATCACTCATGCTTCAAAGTTGTGTTGTTATAGATTTCTTTGGCCTATATAGTTGCAAAATTAGCTAACACCAGTAATCTTTCTTTAATATAACATTCAATTGTACTTCATATGAAAAAATGCATTAGATTTATTTCTCTTTTGACTCTGTATATTCACAGAAGTTTCATTGATGTTGCAGTAAATGACAGTTTTCTACCAAATAAAAATTAAATGAGTGATTTTTTAACAGTTATTTATAATCCAATTCTAAGTATCATATGATAATCATAAGATCAAAATCATTTATGATATAGCCTATGCTCAACTCTGTAACCAACTAGTTGTCACATTTCGCAAATCAATTCACTTCTCTGACCCTCAGTTATCCTCTATATAAAATGAGGTATTAGTGGAAGTGACTAGAGTACCTTCAGAAAAGTTTATTCTGATTCTCACATTTTATGATTCTTTAACATAGGCCAAAATTAATCACTGAACGAAGCCCAAAAATTATTAGAGATTGCAACAATATAAAATTAAGGAAGGCTAATGCATTGATAAGCTACAAGAACTTGACCCCTCATTCAATTGCATCTTCATATAATGTAAATGTTAGAATATTTCTTGTTATGAAATGAAAAGTAGAAATATTAAATGCAGCTTAAATCAGAAAAAGGAAATTTCTAGAAAAAATGCACCAAATGTTATCAGAGATTATCAGTGGGTGAAGGTAGATAATAGTTTTTTTTTTTTCCCCTCTGAGCTTTAAATATCAATTAAAAAATGATATAGCTTTATCTACCAAAATTAGTCTCAAGTCTGGGGAGCACTTAATGTTATTGATATTATGATTTGCATTATAATAATACAAATAAAATAAAATGTAAATATAAAATAAGCTGTATTTCTTAAAAATCATATTATTATTCTATATTTTCTTGATTTAATATACAATGGTAATATAAAAACCAACTTTGAACAGTCTTTTTCCTATGGTATTCTGGGGTCAAGTTTCTTAAAAAGGGATGAAACAGACATTAAAATTCTAGCAACACAAAGGACTATTCTAAAACAGCTAAACAGGTCTATATGTGGAATTTTATGGTCTTTTTTTTCATTAAGGCACTGTTTTAAATGTATAACATTTTTTGAACATCGATATTTTCTTACTGAATCACATATTATACTAGATATGCAAACAAAATTCTCAGAGTCATATCTAGGAATTACATTCATCTATTCATTGATTCATTTAATAAGCATTTGCTGAGTACTGTTACCTTTCACAACATTGGGTGTGATAATATCCATGAGCTCTCTTAAGTTCCTGCCCAGGAGATTTGTAATGTTTTAACAGGGAGAATGTCCTGACAGTGCCCAAACAGCAGTACATTCTTCCCAAAGAATGATTTTTAAATGGTCCTCCCTTTGCCACAGCTCAGAGGAGAATTCTGATAAATGGCAAAGAGAATAGAGTAGCAAATAGAACAGTGATATGTCCTGGGAGAAAAAGAGACAGAGAGCCAAAACAGCTCTCCTCAATTTTCTTTCATTAGTAATGGAGGAAGCCACAGTTTTGCAGAGAATATTAAAAGAAAGCAAACGTAGCATAGAAATCAATCTATTAAAGACCTAGTAATGAAAGATCACTCTTTGAGCAAGTGAATAAGCAAAGTCTAAGACAGTTGCTGCAATTATTAATAAGGTCCTTAAAACAAGAAGCAGGCACTGCAGCCCAGATGCCATAGAATGGCATGAAACAAAAGATCATTTAAATTGTACCTTGACATACTCTTTTTCCTAAGATGAATTATCAACAGATCTTTAGTGATAGGAGGTAGAGATTTATAACAATAAAATTGAATAGACAGGTAGAGAGAGAGAGAGAGGAGTTTAGGATCCACTTTTCTTAAAATATATCATTTTGTCAACCTGATAAAGTTCCATGTTACAACTACCGTGATGACTTTATAGGTTCACCAGGACAGAACTTCCTGATTATTATAGTTAAGATTCTGAGATTCTGGTGTTCTGAATGGGTATATTGGACAGATAGTAACTCCTACTGAATCCAAGAAGTTGGGAAGGAACATAATAAGGTAAAGATGGCATTTTACAGTATTTGGATGGATGATGTAAGAAGGCTTAAATTCTGTTTTATCAATCAATTCTCCTGAAGAGAAGCTGCTTCCAAGACTATATACTCAAAAAAAAAAAATAGCAAAATGATAGAGATTTTTCATTTTATTATTAGGCTGTCAAGGTCTGATGATCAAGATTATTTACTGTTCCACAGTAAACTCCCAAAGAGGAGTCCCTTGCTCAATTCACTTAACCAATTGCATGAAGGAAGAAAGAAAAAGAATAGGGCTACATAGAACTGTATGGCCCTTTGGCATACATTTACCCTACTCACTGGATATTGTGACCCAATAATCTTGTAATGTCACTCTCCTCTTGGGACTGGCATGAGCAAAGGGACAGAACCATCTTTCATTCTCTTCCTGCTTTAAAGATACAAATTTATGTATAGGAATGCTTTAACTACCATTCTCCTAGATAGAAACATTATAGCCAGCAGAATAAAACTATAATACACATATTCAGTTTTAGAGCAAACTTAGAGATGATGTTTAAAATCTATGTGGTGAATTAATGACCGTATCATCCATGGATTTGCACTTAACAAGATACATTAAATAGAAGAAGGATTTAAAAGAACTATATCATAGTTGACTTATTTCAGAGTACCATCAAAGACATTATTATTAATATCAATATTATTATGTAACTATAGATGAATTTTCAATGTTGTGCACTGATTTTTTAATTCTTTAATGCACTTTCAGGTAATCTTATAAAGATGTCTAATGCTTGACCACAAATCCTATGAATTAGCAAATTAATATATCTGGATTAGTTTTTTTTTTTTAATATGTTCAGTCTGACCATTAATCTCTACAAGAGGAGATCCCAAATGTTGGTCCATGGATCAACACTAGAACAGAAACAAATGAATCACCTGGAAGACTATAAAATATAATTCTCAGGCTCTATCTTGAATATATCTGACATAGCATATATGGATCTCTGTGTGTGTGTGTGTGTGTGTGTGTGTTTCTTTTTGTTTTGTTTTTTTGTATAAAGATCTCATGTGAGTCTGGCGGGCTACCAGAATTAGGGACACCCAGATGCAGGAGCTTCAGGAGACATGTGTCCTGACTTCACTGACTTGATACTCCTACAAAAATCACCAAATAATAATAATAATTAAAAAAAACACAAAATGATCATATATCAAAATACTGGAACAGAGGCCCCCTGGGTGGCTCAGTCAACTAAGTATCTGCCTTCAGCTAAAGTCATGATCTCAGGGTCCTGGGATGGAACCCTCATCAGGCTCCCTGCTCAGTGGGGACTCTGCTTCTCCTGTTCCCTCTCCCCATGTCTGGTGCATGCTCTCTCTCTCTCTCTCTCTCTCTCTCTCTCCCCCTCATGCTCTCGAATGAATGAATGAATGAATAAATAAAATCTAACAACAACAACACTGGAATGACTATAAGCTGTAGTATGACATACCATCGTGTTCAGTAGAGACAAATGCTGGGGATTCAGAGTGGGGACAGCTCTGATTAGGAGCACCTCTTGGGCTAGATGGAAGTCAAGCTGAATTTTGGGGCTGTTTGGAGGTGGAATGGAAGAAACTTTCCTGTGAGAGAAATAACAGAACTCAAAGTGGCTTACGTCAGCTTATGTCTCTCTCCTTGTGGTTGTCAGAAGAGCTCCCTCGTACATTCTCTAGAAGTAATGCCCAATTAACAATCTGTGTCTTCCTAAGGTTGGAACATTATTTCTTCTGAGGATGGGATAATTTCTTGGAGGAAAAAAAGTGAACTTCTTTTACCAGCTATCTTTCTTAGATTTACATTACCATTGGAAATCTAAATGTTCTTGTACGTCCTCCTGGTGTGGAGGATTTCTCCTACATGGTTGGGGAGTGCTGAAGTTTTCTGAACTCACTGGTTACCTATGAATGAGTAGGTCTTCACTTGGTTCTGTTTTATATTCTCTTTCTATGGAAAAACCCAGAAGAGGAAAAAAGAATTTAAAATTGAGCCTCAGATTCCTATTTGATCCACCTGCAGAGAGGAGATCTACTTGAAAGATCTTGACATTCCGGATGCTACTTATTTTCCCAACCCCATCCCAAAGCATTTAGTACATTATGCAGGGTCTCACACAAAAGCTTAAAGAAATCATCTTACACAAGCAATCATTAAGTTTTCACTCCAAAAAAAAAAAAAAAAAAAGTTTTCACTCCAGTTTTTCTCAGAAAACTCTTCCACTAAGGAAATATTTATTAAGGGACTACTAAGTGCCAGGCTCTGTTTTAGACATTTGGGACACGTCTCTGAACAGAAGAAACAAAGATTCCTGCTCTCACGGAGCATCCTATTCTATCAGAGTGATGATGGCAACACAAAATAAATTAGCTGCAAATTCATAGCCAGTGGGGATTTTTTCTCAAGATTTTTATTATGAAAGTCTCCAAAGAGAAAAGTTGAAATATTTTTACATGTGCACTCATATAGATTCTTTACTATAAAATTTTTTAACACTTTGTGGTATTTGTTTTACCACATGTATATCCAGGTACCTATCCTTCTGAAGATAGACTGTTTTGTTTTTTAAAATATTTTATTTATTTATTCATGAGAGACAGAGAGAGAGAGAGGCAGAGACACAGGAAGAGGGAGAAGCAGGCTCCCAGCAGGGAGCCCAATGTTGGATCCAATCCTGGGACTCCAGGATAACGCCCTGGGTCAAAGCAGGCTCCCAGCAGGGAGCCCAATGTTGGATCCAATCCTGGGACTCCAGGATAACGCCCTGGGTCAAAGGCAGGTGCTAAACCACTGAGCCACCTAGGGACCCCCGAAGATAGACTTTTTGAACACCACATTTTGGTGCACCATTAAAATGTTTTCTGACCCAGCATTAAATAAATGATCTTATTAGGAGGAGATATGAGAGTAATGACAGTTTAAATTGGTGGCAAGAGTAACTATAAACAACAGCACAAGAAGACTAATACAGAAAAGTGAGAAAGGATATCGGTTCCTGTCTTGTATCAAGGGTACCATCCATGTCTACAAATATGGTTTGGCTGGGGGAGCAGCCATGGAGATGACCCCAATGAGGGGAGCAGGAATATTATCAAGAAGTCAGCAACTCTCCTGTAAATCCCATCCCAAGGACAGGGACAAAAACCGAAGCATGCTTCTAGGATCTAGGGAAAAGGAGTCTTTTGAAATTCATCCTAGAGGTTTACCTTTGAAACTGATGTTCTTAAAAGTTAAGCAAGAGCAACACGCTCATGATAGAGGTGAATGTGGGCAGGGGAGTCAGACTGATCCGGCCATTTTGTGGGCAATTCTGGATTCTCAAAGTTGGAATAATAATGCTTACCACAGAGACCTCCCATTAAAAATTACATAAGATAAAACTATTATGATGACAAACAATGCTTAATAAGTAGTAACTATTAATACTATTATTACTTTAACCAAATTCCTACAGAAAAAAAAAATCATATAGCTGCTGAAAAAAATAACCTATTGATGCTTAGAGGTCCCTGAAGAAAAAGTATCCATAGAAAACCATTATTTTAAGGATAAAAGTCATGGTTAAAGACTGGACCACAGCTTCAATTAGATTGGGATAGACAACTGCCCCTCATTTAATGGTCATGGAGGCTTCTGCCAAAGATTCAATCTCTATAAACTTTGGTGTTTATCTGTAAAATATTATCTACTTCAAAGTTCCCATTGTATGGATTAAATGATATATGTTGTATCCGAATTATGTCACTCTGCTGATTAAAAACTCCCTAAATGTCACCTATCATTCTTGACACACTATGTTACGTGATATAGATGCTGTGTCACCCTGTTAGAGTGTCACCAATCTCTCACTAAGGATACAATTTAGTTCAGCTGCATAAAGGACAGTGAATGAAATGACAAAATGGGCACTGGGACATCGTTGCCGTTTTAAGGTAGGTGACTCCTCTTTCGAATTTTTTTTTCATCCCAAAGGAAAATTAAGTCAGGATATGGTCCAGGAGCCTCTAGATAAATTTGACCACATTTCATCATAAACACTCAATATTAGATTTATTTTGGAAAAATTTACATCATGTATGCTACCCATAGTTTAAATCTATAGACACATATCATTTGGCACCAAAAGCTTTAAAAAGTTGCTTTGGTCAATTATATCTGATTTGTTTATTTTTCTTAAGTTACAGAAATATATTAACTTTCAAATATCTAAACTGAGGGACACTATAGATCTTTGTTGGTAGTGTTAGCAGCAAATAATCATCATTAATATCTTTCTCACAGACACACATATTCATAGAATTATTTTCTTTATTGAAGTCTACTTTTCCCCTTACCCTATAAGAAAAATTATCCCAAACCTTGAAAATAAACAATGCACATACACACACCCAATAAACCCTATGATGTCCTGTTTTGATGCAATGCTGAGCTTGATTTTCTATTGATTGCCTATTTTATAATTCTTCAGGGGCAGAAGTAATTTGTAGATTGTTATTCAGAAGAGCTGTAAATAACTGCTATCTATGGAACAGAAAACCCCAAAGTATAATTCCCTTAAAGATATTAGTCACTTTTACATATAATTTGCAAGTTTATCATAACATTACTTTATCTCAAATGGTTTTTGAACTGGTTTCAGCCTTTTGCTGGTTACTTCCTGAATTAATAGCTTGAATAAAGTATTTCTGCATGCTATTTCTATATTTGCACAACTCATGCTTTTTAACCTCTTGAAGATCATTCTTTAACACCTGTACATTCTTATTACAATGCTACCAAATTCAAGATCTAAGCTTCTCTGCTCCTTTTCAACATAACCTAAATACTATGTCATGGCAACTCCTCATGAAGCTCACAGAATTAAAATTTTGAGAAACTCAAGTAGTCAAATAGATAGATAGATAGATAGATAGATAGATAGATAGATAAAATTAAATATACTGTAAGACTGAAAAGATACTCTGGGTGGAAAAGCACATCAACTTGTTTTACTCAGATAATCTAAAATACAATAAAAGCAGATGCTTCTATAAAGGCAAAGATTCTGTTATCCAGATTGCTACTTCCATACCCATTTTCTCTCTCCTGTGCTACAGACTCAAATTTTTAAAAGGAGTCATCTTTAATTCTCCTCTGGTATCTCAATGTACAACTATCCATGTTAATTATTTGCCACTAAGGGGAAAAAAACACCTTTTCTCAAATTTCTGAATTAACTAAGAACATTCTCCAAGTTACCCAATCCGGAAACAAGGACCTCACCTATGTTTTCTCAAGGAGCATATATTTAGAGTATAAACATATCCAGTGCCTTAGGTATGTTGGTACAAAAAAATAGAACATAGATATTGAAGGACTGCATATATCTAGATCCATATATGCTATTTCTATTTAAAAATTATTGAAATTAGTATTTGAGGAGAATATTCAAGATGCTAAAATAAAATAAGTAACTCATGGTGGGGAAAATATCTCAGATAAGATAATCAGAAAAGATATCTCTGGGGCACCTGTGTGGCTCAGTCTGTTAAGCATCTGCCTTTGACTCAGGTCATGATCCCAGGATCCTGGGATGTAGCCTCGCATCTAGTCAGGCTCCCTGGTCAGCGATGAGCCTGCTTCTCCCTCTCCCCCTTGCTGGAGCTCACTCTCGCTATCTCTGTTTCTCTCTATTTATTTATTTATTTATTTGTTTATTTATTTATTTATTTATTTATTTATTTATTTATTTATTTATTTTTTATTGGTGTTCGATTTGCCAACATATAGAGTAACACCCAGTGCTCATCCCATCCAGTGTCCCCGTCAGTGCCCGTCACCCAGTCACTCCCACCCCCCACCCACCTCCCTTTCTACCACTCCTTGTTAGTTTCTCAAATAAATAAATAAAATCTTAAAAAAAAAAAAAGAAAGAAAGAAAAGGCCTCTCTGAGGAGGTGACACATGAACAGAAAACTAAAGGAGAAACATACCCATTTGCTCAGTTCTGAAGAAACATGAGCTTGAGTAAAGGAGCATATAAAGCTTGGTGTGGCTAGTGTTGAGTGGGTTACAGAAATGATACTAGGAGAGTAAAGAAATTTATTAGGTAATATATATGAATGTCATATGAGTTTCAAAAGCATTTCATTATAAAAACGTCTTCCTGAAAATCACCAGTGTGTCACACACTGTTCAGGCTGATAGGGATAAAATAATGAATTAAAAATATATAGAAGATGATGAAGTCCCAGATCTCATGATGTTTATAGTATACTCTCTAGAGAGTAGACAGTAAATATTTATTTGTAAATAATCAGACAATTTTTACTGTGTAAGTGTAACTTTCCTCTTTCAAAAGCAGACACATACAATCCTCTCCTCCACCCCAGGACTTCCTAACAGAGAAATCCACTGTTTTGCAAATAGTCCTATACTGCAGGAAAGGCCACCTCTATTCCCCACACCAGGAAGAGTCCTCATAGTCTCAGTTATTCTTAGTGCTCTCTTTTCCCTTGCCAGATTGGTTTATGACCATGCTTGGGATGCAACTTGAAGCAGGACCTAGGAAAATTGGGGAACTTCTAGGAAAAGTTCTTTTACTTTAGAAAAGCGATACATGGAAGAGATAGTCCTTATTCTGTCTCTAGAGATTGTCTGGATGTGCAGCAATCTTTAAACCAATCCAAAAGAGTCACAGTAAAGCTAACATCATTTTATGTTGCACTTCTTATTTTGTGAAATAGATTTCCTGAAGTCTGTTGAGTTAGGGTTTTTGATGAGTTAAACAACCTAACTCAAGGCTAGTATTCCTTACTCATCTGACTTCCAAATAATTACTAAATAAATATATCTCTTTCTATTTCCACTATTTTGGCTCACATTCCTATAATCTCTTAACCTGGATTACAGAAGAAATGCCTTTTCTTGATCCCCATCTAAACCATTCTCTAATTTAAAAAAGAAAAAAAAATACTATTTTGTTCCCACTACTCCTTAGCTCACAATCCTCTATTGGTTTGTTATTCCTTAAAGAATAAATTCCAAATCCCCAGCACAGTTCTAAGGTTCTAAGGTGTTGCATTATCTGACCCAATCTTCCTTTCTAACTTCCTCTCTCATCTTTCCATCTCCCAAACTCTTCATTCCATCTATATTCCACTACTGGTGGCCCAATATCTGATGTTGCTGATAATAGTTGCACTAATGACGGTCCTTACTCAGCAAAGTATTACCTGATGATAAAATCCTGATGCTAAATAAAATATATCAATACTCTAAATGCTTAGTGATTAAAGCCAAGAAATCAGAAATTATAAAATCAAACCTAGGAATTAGGTCTGATAGCTCATTTTACCAATAAGAAATAATGTTAAATAAAATTCTTAAAACCACATAACTGAAGAGTGGCAGAGCTAGAATATGAATCCAGATGACTCTGTTTCCAAGTAAACATGCTGTTTCCCTAGATCTCACACACCTCCTATGAAATGGATTTATCTATTCATAAGAAAGATTTTAAAGCAATTGAAATTCTTAGAAAAAGATAACATTATGAGATCTGTTACATATTGTAGAATCAAAGGAGGCTTGTAGCTATACAATGTAAGTGGTTGCAGATGGCCCTGTTCTTGTACATGGTCAATGTTGGGCATCTACCATGGCTCATGAGAGACAGGAACAACTATAATTGACACTCAGTTTTACTGTACCAAGGCCATCACTTTGTTCTAGACTCCAACTTCTCTTTTGCTGTAAATTCTTATCCAAGCCAGAGCAACATGTATCAGGATTAAAGAAAGTGAAGACTATTGCTATTCAAGGTGTGCCCCACATATAAGTAACACAGAACTTGTTAAAAATTAAGAATCTAGATCTTTTGAAATGGAACCTTCATTTTAAGAAATCCTCAGGTGATCAGTATGTACATTAAAGCTCTCAAACGCTAATTTAGAGATCTGAAAGATGGCCTAGATACTCAGTATACAGGCTTCTTTCTCTCCCTAAATCCTGTCTTTAAAATACCACTTCTTAGGGGCACAGAGGTGGCTCAGTTGGTTAAACTCCCTACTCTTGATTTTGGCTTTGAGATTCTTTCCCTCTGTCCCTCCCCCTCTGCTTGTGTGTAAGTGTGTGTGCTCTCTCTCTTCTCTCAAGTAAATAAATAAATCTTTAAAAAAAAAAACAAGATAAAGTACCACTTGCTAACCTCTTTTGTAAAAGCTAACCTCGATTATGAGTTCTTTGAGATAGATAATATGCTAATTATTCAAATCATAAAAATATGCTAACTATTCAAATTATAAAAATAAAAAATAAAATTTAAGCAAAGTTTCATTTCATAAAAGAAATAAATGAAGCAAAAAAAAAAGAAATAAATGAAGCAAACAGAAAGAAATCAAGTCTGCGGTTTATCATATAATGTAGTTCCTGGATATAATTTTTTTCTATTTTGTACATTAATTTTCTCTGAAATTCACTTTTATATTAAAACTAAACCTATGCAGAGATAATTAAAGGCAGAGACTGTCCTCATATGGCCCACTAGAGAAAAAGCAAGAAACGTCCCTTTGGACACTGCCATATCAATTCAAATCTATAATGAAAGATTAGCGAAAAGGACTTCACCATAAAAAATCATGAGTTTTACATCAATATTTTCAACATCATTGTATGTTCAAAGTAGGATGGCATGTAAATGAAACCTTATTTTATTTTAATATCCAAACCATATTTTTCCTTCATGAGACATGTGAAAAAAAAGAACAAATTCCCATGTGCATTGTCTATAAGAGGATAAGCTCACATAAGGACATGTAAAATGTGTGCCTTTTTGGCCATGTCTACCTAAGTACTATGATGGGGAGGATAAAATGTCCCATTTTCCCCCCACAATATTGACTAAATACAAGCTGTTTTCAAATGTGTTTCCAGGGCTTCAACATGCAAAATATATGGAATTAAATATTTTTTAGCTCTTTAGTTCATGTAAATAAAAACATCCTGCAGCTTTTAGCTTTTAAAAGTCTGCCTAAGCAGATTTTTGTTCACTTTGGAGATAAGCATATAAGTAGGAGATAGTGCAATTTAAAAAATTCATGGTAGGTGCTATTTGTTGGGGGAGGATACTATTGTTAATCTGAATCAGCCCTTCAAAGTAATCAAGCCAACTAAATTCCTAGAATATACTATAAGAGTAAAATTGTTTTCTACTCTACACTGAGATCCTATTCAATAAAGCCATTTTCTTATCAAACTATAAATTTGGAAACAAAATATTGTATCTAAACATGGTACTGTGAGCATTTTAATTCTGTTAGGGCCAAAATAATGATAAACATGGATAATAGTAATAATCCCTTTCCCCAAAGAGTCCTAGAAATCCTAATTTACTGACTGGTAGCTACTTTCACTAAGTAGAAATACAGTAATTTAATAATCTTACCATAGCAGTTTTCACTAAAGAAAATTAACTAATTCATTATTGCTTATAATTTGCTGAGGCATAGCTGCCATATTTGTAAAATCAGCAGGTTCTGAAAAAAAAAACACAAGTTTTTAAATGAATGTTCAATTTCCCCCTAAACACATAAATGATACAATTACTTAGCTCCCTCTAGTGCCAATTTCTAAAATAAACTTAATCGTAATAACTATATTCTCCATGCAATTTTGGAGCAAATGAAAATTATACTTGGCGGTAATTAACAAGCAAACTTTCAAGGGTTTAGCAGATTGAGTTTGGATTGGAACTGGACAGGATTCAACTGATGACACTGCCCTAGGTAGGCTCATGGCTCCAGTTAAAATAATGGTATTTCTTCACAAGAGTCATTTGATATGGTCCAATTAAAAACAAATTCACCAAGTTTATAGCAAAAGAATACTGATAAGAGAAATTAAGGTTTACCACTGAATATCTTTGTACACCTAATTTAGCTATAATCTCATTTAATTTGTGGTTTGTATTCATCAGAATTCAAACAAACAAATTTAAAGATCCAAGAAGAATGACACTTTAATGTATCTATCAAAGTACACTGGAATAAAAATTAATTTGCAAGTGTACATAAAAAGAGAGCGAAGTATATGGATTTTTAAAAATCCCAATAACCAAAATATCTAACTTAATGACCATATATTTCCTTAGAATTTCTCTTAGACTGAAGCATACATATGAATTTTATTTTTAACTAAGAGTAATATAAATATGACTTTAATAGGTAGATATGAATGTATTGAATGCATTTAAAGGCAAGGTGACACAATTTGTAGAAAAAGAGGAAACAGTCTCAAATAGAATCTATTGAGTAAAAAGCTGCAATAAAGCTAATGAGTATTCTAGGAAACCAAAATTTTCACAGTACTTTGTGTATTTATTGGCTTGTTTGTTTGTTTTTTAAAGATTTAATTATTTATTCATGAGAGACACACAGAGAAAAGCAGAAACAATAGGCAGAGGGAGAAACAGGCTCCTTGTAGGGAGCTGGATGCTGGATTTGATCCTGGAACCCTGGGATCAGGCCCTGAACAGAAGGCAGATGCTCAACTGCCGAGCCACCCAGGCATCCCTCATTTGCTTATTTTATTTTGTAATATAGCACAAGGGCTGAGTGAGAAGAGAACAAGGATTTTGGAATCAGATGATATGTACGTGGTTAATAAAACTAACTGCTAACTGTAAGTCTCTGTAAAACACAGGTATTGCTTCCTATCAATAGTGTTGTTATGAAAATTAAGATACTTTATGTGTGAAACATAACTGAATGATAACTAATAACTTTTTTCTAATATGCTGGTAATAAAAAAAATGTTCACAGAATAAAAATAATTTATAATTGAATTATACTTGTGGTCATTGAGAACATAAATTTTATTACTGCTTAGAAATTTCTAAGAATTAGCATTTAAAAAATATCTTTTTTTTTGTTTCAATAAACATTTTTGTGTTCTGTGCAATTAACATAAGTGGTCTTTTCTCCAAGCTGAGGGTAAGAGATGGCACAGAGATCTTAAAAAGAATGTTTATAAGTATCTGAAATTTGTGGCTAATTAACAAACTCAATGAAGAACATTTTAGAAATATTTTTAAATGTTCCAGAATTTAGAATAAATAGGTAAATCTGTGCTATTGTTTTTAAATCTTAATAAAGACTAATAACTAAATATTATAATCTAATTACATAAATAATATTTTACAATTATGTCTTTCCTCTTCATCCTTGATTCAATGAAACAAACACAAATCACTAGAAAGATGAGGTTTTTCTCCTTAATTATTGAAAAATATAGAGGTAGCCTATAGTTACTTAGTTGCTTTCTTGTCTTATTTACCTGTAGCCATAACTCTCTTAATCACTTACTGTTGTTCACTGTTCTAAGTGTTCCCTTTCTCTTTAACTGGATAGATTTGGGGAATCATCAACAATAAAAATAAATTTTAAAAACTTTTTTTTTAAGATTTTCTTTTTTTTTTTTTTTAAGAGAGAATAGGGGGAGGGGCAGAGGGAGAGGAAGAGAGAGAATCTTAAGCAGACTCCTCACTGGGAGTGGAACCTGACACAGGTCTCAATCCTACAACCCTGAGATCATGTACTAAGCCAAAATCAAGAGTTGGATGCTTAACCAACTGAGCCACCCAGGCACCCCAAAGATTTTATTTTTCAGAATCTCTATAGTCAATGTGGGGCTCCAACTCACAACTACAAGATCAGGAGTCACATGCTCTACCAACTGAGCCTGCCAGGTGCTTCATAAAACTAAATAAAATTTAAAGAAAAGATATTCCCTTATTTAGAACTGGAAATACAAGTTAGGCTTATTTCCCAGGAGAAAGTTGAAATCTGATTAAAAAAAAAAATCCTACAGTGAATCAAAGGAAAATTATTTATTTAATTAAATTTTTATTTTTTTCAAGTAAGCTCTACACCCAACATGGGTATAAGAAGTAAGGCAACAGGACTCCAGAAACCCTCTCTGAGATCAAGAGTCATATGCTCTACTGACAGGAACCCCTGAATGTGATTCATCATACTCCTAGGAAATTTAAATAACTCTTGAAGGAGAATTGTCAACCCTCTTCAGGCCCAAGTACTTGCAATGTACAAATTCTTAGGAAAAGAAAATCGGTTTGGAGAAAATACACCCTTAACATAAACTATTGTTCCATTATTTCCAATTTTCAACTTTAAGAAAGTTCAGATCACTAGGATATTCATATGAAGAGATAACAAAGAACCACAGTGAAAAGAAAAGGCATGTATTTTGGGGCACCTGGATGGCTCAGTTGATTAAGTGTCTAACTCGATTTCATCTCAGGTCTTGATCTCAAGGTTATAAATTCAAGCCCCACATTGGGCTCCAGACTGGGTGTGGAGCCTGTTAAAAATAAATAAATAAATTAATTAATTAATTAATTAATTAAAAGAAAAACATGTATCTGGTAAGAAAATGTTAGCAGGTTAACAGATTTAAGTAGTGGAACAATAAATTCCATGGGTATTATAGTAAACTAGGTTTCTATCTCAGCAGAAGATCATGTAAGCCTGGTCTATCTATGGATGGACTAAAGATCAACAGCTAATGAGGAGACTACATTTAATCAGAATTACCCCTTAACCAAATTACAGTTTTTTCGTCCCACCACCTCGTCCATATCAGTTCAGTTTTAACTCTAATGAGCACAAAACTTTCATAGAACAAGTTCATGTCACTTTCATTTATAGATATGAACCACATGTTTAGAATTGTCCTAATTATTCAGTAAGTTATTGCCCAGGAAACGAATCTACTGGCTGAATGTGTAGAGGGAAAACTATAATCTCTCGGTCAGGATAAATTTCACTTCACACTTCCATTTGTCTTTTGAGGCCTCTATTACTGGAAAAAAAAAGTTAATTACTTTGGAGAAAAATAAGAACTATGTTTTTTAAAAACAACAACAACAACAACATTTGGGAAGCTCATTTCCACATTTTCCTCCTGTCATGGCTCAAGCTTACATCACAAGAAACTTGAATAGAAAGTGAATGTATCACTCCACTTGGCTAGACCACAAGATACTGGTAGCAGCAACAACAAAAGCAGTGAAAGAGCTTTTTTGTCTCATGCTCTCAGAGCTTTCTTTGTATTAACTCATTTAGTCCTTCCAAAAACCCTGTAATCTAGGTATTACTTTCTGTTTTACAAATGAGTAAAATGAGATGTATCAAATCCACACAATTTAGTAAGTCAAAGATAAAAGTTGTGACAAAGTAAGGCAACAGGACTCCAGAAACAGACTTCAGCTGAGTGAATAGCATCCTAAACAGGACCTAAGGGCCCTAATCAAGACCATAATAACACAATAAACAGTAATCTCTAAGATAATATAAATTTACTTTTCTTTGATAACTGACAGTTTTTCAAAGTGATATTAATTCCTTTATCTCAAGTGAACCTCACAAAATGATGAGCCAGATACATCTGTCCCATCATTTCTCTTAAAAATGAGGTCACAGAAGCGATTCTATGATTTTCCAAGATCCTCCTCCTAAAGGTCTGAGGAGTAGGATAAGGAACAAAAGTTTTCACTCATAATCACCAGTAGTTTATGCCTGCAACCACAGAATTACGCAATTCTGAATTCTATTAAGGGGTTGTCGCTTTGAAAACTATAGAAATCTACTTTTAATTGGACATTCATGTAAGAACATTTAACATTTAAATTTTAGTCAAAACTTATAAAGGAAAATGGTTCCAACATATAATGCTTTCGCGTGCTCATAATAGTGCCCTCCCTAAAAAGCTGTCCCAAAGCAACACATGGGAGATAACATTCCTTCAGAATATATGATACCAGGTAGAGCTATCACACCATAAGAGCAACACCAAAAAATAAGTATCTCTCTAAAACATCTTAGAATAGTACAAAAGTTAACCCAGGTAATGAGGCAATGACCTTATTAGCAACTAATTCTATTTCTCATTTCCGAACTTATGAGTTGATGGATACTGAAGCTTAGGTGTTTTATGGCTAAATTATACTCATAATTCCTACAGTGTGTACTATTTTTTCAATATAGTAGTAACACCTGCTGCTAAGTACAAAAATGATTAGCCACAAACCAACCTACTATAGAATATCAAAATGCATTTACCCAATGAAGAACTAATGGGAATTATGCAGATTATATTTCCTTTCCCGCTGAAGGCAACCAAGCTTCACATCAATAGCAAAATGAAAATATAACTCAAATATGAAACAATATATACACAGAGACATAACCAAATCTATTTCTGATTATTTTAGACATGTTTCTTTTTCATGTAATTATTTGGTAACAAAGAACTGAAATAAAGGTTTAGAGCATTTGGTGTGTACCTGAATAGCTCTAAGTATTAATCAACTAAGAATATTATTCAGATACTTCATACCAAAATGCACATGCAGAATTAGAATGTAGATTGTGCATGCTAACAGAAACCAATTTTATATAATGCCTTATCATAATTAGATTTATTCTGTAACTTTCTTTTAAGCACTATTCTGCTGATAACAAAGAACTGAGAAGAGTAAGAAAGTAATGCACTTGGTCGATCAACTTTGGGAAGTCAGATGGATTTCTAAATTCTCTTTCTGTACTACTAAGTGCTAACTCAAAATGTAAAGTTATTTCCTAAGAATTTGTGTGATTGCCTAATTCATCATAAAGGTAACTGTTCTTTTAGTAGATGCCTTTCTTCGGTGGAAAACTTTCCCCAAAAGAGGAATGCAGAGATGAAGCATTCCTTTATCTCTTAATCATCATCCTTTTGCAGATGAGCATCACTGCAGCATATATAATAAACTGGCTGTTTTCACTCTGAGCAACTGGCAGAGAAGAAAAGAAGCATCTTTTGAAACTGAAGATATTCAGCATATATTAAATTTAGTTATCTAGATATGTGTTTCTATTGCTGAAGCTCCAGGACATATTTGCGAATTTTAAAACTACCACCTAATCATTTTGTTGAAAAACAGCAATAGCTAGAGATTGCCCAAATCATAAAGTCCTTTGCAGAAACTCTGGGAACTGTCTTGTCTACAGAATCTTTCCTCAAGCAACAGCAGGGATGAACAGATGGGCCATACCATGCTTTTAAATGTCTATAGGTTTGGATTCTGTTTGAAAAGCTGGCAAAATTATCCCCCCAAAATTGACAAGATTTAATTTCATTGAATGTCGTTAATGATCATTTCTTCAATAGTAGCAAGAAAATCTCCAACAAGTAAACAAAAAGGACTGTAGGACCAAAAGAGTTTGCAGAGCCTACCATTTTGTGTATTGTAAAATGATCAAAATAAACAGATATATTGAAAACTGTTGCTTTTTAAAAATTGGAAAGCTATGAGCCGCAAAAGATAATAGAGCAGTACCCTCTGAGATTATGGCAAATCATTTCATTTACTGCCTGATAGTTGATTATTATAATTGTCCTTAACTATATTAATTTTGTTTGTTTTTGATACTGACATTCTCCATATTTATTGCACAAATTTGCCTGACTAATCTTACATGTCAAAGAGTTTGGAAATCTAAGAACTAACCAATTATAAATCACCAATGTTGAAATTTACAGCTGATTAGTAAGCTGGAGAGTGTACTATGAAGTTCAATTGAATCTCACTAAACACTGAAATAATTCATTTGATTGTGAACCATCCACTCCAGTAATAGGAAGTTTTACACTCATTGTACAGGGCAACCTAGATCATTTAAATACATTCTTAATAATAAAGGCTGACTTTTAACTGGTTTCTACAAACCAACATATTGAATAGCAGTTGCTGCATCAGTCTTTTGCCATTCTAACTCTTTCGCCATTTAAACTCTTATGTAAAAAGTGTTCTTTGGTTTAAGTGAACCCAGGGAGGACAAATCACCCAGATGGCCACGGTGCCAATTCGGCAAATACGAAACTGCTTACTGGAATGAGTCAAATGCACGACTGATTAATTGATTTAGTCACATATTCAAAACTTTTGCTTCTTATCCCATTAAAAGTAGCACTAATGAGCGGTGTCTGTGACCTTCCAGTGAGAAGCCGCAAGTTCCACAACCCCTCAGTATTTACCACCCAAATTTAATCTTTTTAATGGACACCTTAAAAGGGATCTGATAGAAAATACTAAGAGCTGCTCAGATACTAAAACACTTAGGGAGGCTTTTGATTAATGTTGCATGATTAATCAATTGATTAATATAGTTTTCAATACAGATGTTAGGACACTGTCTACTTTAATCAACCATTCTGAAAATAGTGAAGATAAATGCCGTACTTTTGTGTCTGCTTAAAAAAAAAAAAAAAAAAAAACCTTTCTTCAAAGGTTGTTAATTATGACATAAGCCTTATTTACCACACTCAAATTTTATCTAATGTCGACATTTTTATACATAGGAACCATTAATGAGATAAGTGGGATCCTTTTGGCAAAGCCATATTTTAATCACTTTAAAAATAATTTATTTATCCAATTTATGGACATTTTCCTTAATGAGAAATTATTTTGGAATAATGCTGCAGAATGCATTAAAATCTTAAAGTTTTTATTATTATTTTCCAAGACTGTAATTTGTGATGATGCTTTCCACCATACTAAAACTGAAATCTTTATTCCAGTCAAAAATAATCACCCTGTAATTACCGTGACAAACTGCCCAAGCTGTATCATCGTGGCCATTTCAACTAATGATATTGTATTAGAATGCCTAGCAATAGACTTCAAATGGAAAATATAATTATGTGCATTAGTTTGTCTAAGCATTTATAAGATCACATATCCATCAGTTTTCAGGTCTCATAAAGAAAACCATACATCACTGTCACTGTGAGTTTTGTTATTGAAAGCACAGGCCTTTACAAACTGAGCTTAAGATGTGTATCTTAAATTTCACTTGTTTTGTGGATCACTAAAATCCCTGTAAGTTAAACCAGCATAAATGAGAAGAGCTTTTCCTCTGGTGATGGAGGAACTGTGCAACGTAGACCACTTCACACTCTGACCAAATGGAAGATTAGCCAGCCTCAGACAGCTGAATCTAGCTTTTCCATACCTCTTAAATCTAGGGGGGTCTGATTTGGTATAAAAGTCCATGGAAAGGCTTTTGGGCAAGGTATCAAATTAAAGGTCTCCTACTATTGGCTTCACTGACCTGAAAGAAATCAGAGGAAGAAAAAAAAAAATCATACAAAAGGAAATGTAAGTGGGAGTTGTGGTGGGAAGGGTGATGGGGGGAGGGACAAGAAAGTTCTTTGAAAAATGGGCAGTGAAGTTGAATGTATTTAAAATGAATGACAGCATTAAAAGGAAAATATTGATAATAATAATTGACTGGACTAGAAATATGGCCCTGACACTACACACAACAAACTATAACCTTGGGAAAGCTACTCAGTCTCTTTGTCTCCCAACTTTCTCAGTTGTAAAATGAAGAAGTACATAGATTTTTTAATTCTTTCTAGTTTTAACTTATAATAATGTTGAGAGTCAAGGCTCAATTTAGAAAACATTTTCTCTGTTAGTTCAAATAAAAATATGTATTAAAAAGTGAAACGAAAAAAAAAAAGTGAAACGTATTTATGGGTAACCCAAGGGAACTGTTTGTTTTTTTCTAAGATTTTATTTATTTATTCATGAGAGACACACAGAGAGAGAGAGAGAGAGAGAGGCAGAGGCATAGGCAGAGGGAGAAGCAGGCTGCTTGTGAGCTTCTTCACAAGGAGCCTGACGTGAGACTCAATCCCAGGACTCCAGGATCATGCCCTGAGCCACCCAGGCGTCCCAAGAGAACTGTTTTGATTGCAGAAAATAATCTATCAACAGGTATATGAAGTTCCTCCCATACCAGGAACAATAAAGTTACAAAATATTATACTCTGTGTACTCAAATCGGAATGCTTGAACCTCTTATGCTGCTTATTCATTGTCTCTAGAAAGTGATAATTTGTGTGTGATTTCCTCCGGAAATGTGTTACCTGTGCATGATGCTGAAAATATGTTCAAATACATTCTAGCATCTCTAAATCAGTCTTCTACTAGTTCTGAAATGCAAAAATTCACCTCTGTATGATACAAACGTGATAGAAACCGTTTCTCCAGAGCAGCACCATTGACAGGACCAGATAATTCTTTATTATGGGGATTATCTTACATATGGTAGGATGTTTAGTGGAATTGTTGGTCTGTACCCACCACATGCTGGTGATTCCCCTCTACCCACCATAGTCATAAAAGTTAAAAATGTCTCTAGACATTACCAGTGTCCCCCACAGAGCAAACTCTTTCATTGAGAATCACTGTCTTGGTTGATGAGCAACTAGTGCAAAATGTCCTCAGATCATAACTATGTGGATTTTAAAATAATTTCATGGCCACTTATTTATTTTGTATAACCGCTTTATACAAAAACATGTTTAAAAAAAACTAAAAAGCACCAATATTTTCTGGCATAAATGTGTTTTTCTCTATTGCTGGATCTGGGGACACTCTTTAGGTCCTGACTCTGAGAAACAATTTAACTAGAAATGTGATTACTTACCCAATTTAAATCTAACAGAGAGGAAAAGGCCAAAGTCAAAGAAGCCAGGAAAACATTGGGTAAGAGTTGTTCTATCCAAGAAAAGGAAGGTTTTTGTTTTTGGTTTTTTTCTGTTTTGTTTTGTTTTAACATTAGATTATCTCGATTATTCAGCTCATTTAAAGTCCTTATGACTTGATGTATGTTTTAACAATTGCCAGTTGTCATAAGTATGCATATAAACATACTTCACATTTTAAATCAATACTTTACTTTTATAATTTAGGAATTAGCCTTTTTATTTTCTTTCTTCTTCTTCTTTTTTAAAGATTTTGTTTATTTATTCATGAGAGCCAGAGAGAGAGAGAGAGGCAGAGACACAGGCAGAGGGAGAAGCAGGCTCCATGCAGGGAGCCCGACGTGGGACTCGATCCTGGAACCTGGGATCACGCCCTGGGCTGAAGGCAGATGCTCAACCACTGAGCCACCCAGGCGTGCCCTGTTTCTTTAGTGAGAGACAAAAAGGCTGAGGCAATAAAAAGCAGTAGTTTGAAGGGAAAGGGAAATCCGGGTATTCTGAGAGGTTGAAAGAGGAAACCGTTAATTCAGTAGACTTTCAGGACTAGAACATAGATATTCAGTTTTCTTATCTATAAAACTCTTGTTTTGAGTTTTATAGATAAGAAAACTGAGGCTAAGCAAAGTCAATACTGGGGCACCTGGATGGCTCAGATCATGATCTAAGGGTCCTGGTATGGAGTCCCACATCGGGCTTCCCACAAGGAACCTGCTTCTCCCTCTGCCTGTGTCTCTGCCTCTCCCTCTGTGTCTCTCATGAATAAATAAAATCTTAAAAAAAAAAAAAGTCAATACTGCAATGAAATAGTGGAACTAGTATTTAAATCTGGGTTTTCTAACTCAGTGATCTGTGTGTGAACTTAACCACTGTCCTCAACTAGTATATTTTATTAAATTCTCTCATTATTTCATATACACAGAAATTGTGCCTATTCAGTAAGTCAAAATATTGGTCAACTTATGTACTCAGCTATCTTCATGACAAAAGTCAAAAAATTAATGATTTAACAATCTAAATTTTTGTACCATGACCTGCCTTGATTCAGAAGTAGGAAAGAATAAAGAAAAATTGGTCAAATCTCTTTTACTCTTGAGGTCATTAATCCACCAGTTCATGGTCTATAGACAGATGCTAAACTCTATGAAATATTGCAGCACTGAAGTCATTATTATTATTACATCCCCAAATTCCAGAATTTAATTTGGCATTTCCCTGAGGTATTTACCAGGGGCTTCATTTTTCACTTTATGAGATCTGGCAGGATGGTGGGCCATATAGAACATGACAGTCTTCTGAAAACTCCATGTCAAACATTTCTGTCTACCATTGTAGAGGAACATTTCCTTTTCTCAGTAGGAAATGTCACTATTCCTTTGACAATCTCATGCTATGCTAACATTAAGTAACACTTAGCAAAATTCAGCCTACATTGTATTATTTCCATGTTTTGGCGCTGTATACATTTGTCTATGCTTTCAACTCAAAAGTTGAGCAATATTGCTTGCTGTATTTTGGTGCCAGCATAGATTTAAGCCATCCAAACAAGACTGTGTATTTGAACTGACAGAGAGTAAATGATTTGCATCTGGCATAACTGATGGTGGTGTCAAAACCTTGGAAGATAATTCATTGGTAAACATATTCCTCTGGATGCCTAGCCACACATGCCCAATTTCCTATCCAGGGATGGAGCCAAATCATTGCCAGAACAATGCAAAATATTTTATACAGATAATTCAAGAGATTATTTTGCTCTGACAGAGAACGGGCGGAGGGGGGGAATGTGGTAGAGTTTTCCTTTATTGATGAGACAAGATAATTTTTCAACCTTCATTGCAGAAATTAAATTTCATGCAAAAATGCCTTTCTGACAACTATAGAGTTGATGAACTAGTAAGAATAATCACAAACAGCAAGCTAAAAAAAAAAAAAATCTAATCTATAATTCCAAGATGTAATTGGTTAAAACACACACACACGCACACACACACACACACACACACACACAAAACCAAAACAATACAAAAAATTGAATCAGGTCAGGATTAAAAAGATGGCAAAAAAGGAATAGAGTTTTAAGGCCTTAACGCATATGCTTGAACTCTTGAAAGAAATAGCTATAACTCTAGATACTGTTCCCAATTCACAATAAGCTTCTAATTCTCATAGCAGTTTTATGCTAGCATCCTTTTGAGATATACAAGCTCAATGGAACGAACACACTCAAATTTTTCCATTCCAGTGCTTGAGGAATTTATACATGTACACAAGCTGGTACTTGTAAATGGTATTTCCTCCAAATGATCATAGAACTGAGCTGAATTAAACGTTCCATTGAAGAATTAATGCATGCCATATATAGGGAATCAATTTCAAAATATCTGAAATTAAATGCACCATTCTTTCCATTAAGCTATATATAATCTGTCTTTGATCATTTCAAGATCTTGTGGATCAATCGATCAATCAAAAATAGTTAGAGAAAGCATAGTCTGCCATAGACCCAGGGTTAGCTATTGAACTAGGAGACTAAGACATGAGTTCCAGCTCTATCTAGCATATGGTCCATAGAGGATAGATAAGAAATACACTTTAAAAGTATGATGACAGTGCAACACACTATTCACATTGATTCAGGCACAGACTCTTCCTGTGTCATTTCAAAAGATGTATCACTGGGAGGTGATTGTTATGAATGAATGTGTCCCTCTAAAACTCATATAATGAAGTTGAAAATAGGGAGATAGTCTAAAATACGACACAGATGGTTTTCAAGGGGTTATCATGCTAAAATTGTAAGCTATGGTAAGGGAGTCCCCTAATATGGCTGTATTTAGAGATGGAATTTCTCAGGAAGTAATTAAGGTTAAATGAGATGACAAAAGTGGGGTTCTGATCCTTTGAAGAAGAGACACCAGAGAGCTTGTTTCTCTCCCCTCTCCCCTCTCTTCTTCTCTCTCTCTCTCTCTCTCTCCCCCAACAGGCTCACACAAGAAGAAATCATGTGAGCACACAGTCAATGGTAGCTGCCTACAATTCAATAGAAGACGCCTCAGAATAAAACCTACCTTGATGGCACCTTGATCTCGGACTTCTCAGCCTCCAGATTGTGAGAAGGTGAATTTCTGTTGCTTAAGCCACCTAGTCTGTGGTCGTTTGTTATAGGAGCCAGAACAGACTAAAACACTGATACTACAGGTGCATTTTGAAGGATGAATTAGTTTTTATTCCACAGTAGGAACAAGATACAGATGGGGAGGAGAAACAGATGGAGAACGGAGAAGAGATGAAGAAAGAGTAAGGAAGTAAGGGCCAGGAGCAGTCTGTGCAGAAGTGTCCTGGAAAACAAACAGGCCATAACATACAAACATACTTGGTTAGAAGTAGAATGTGGGGAACTTGCGTGTAATTTTTTTTCTAAGTTTTTAAGTTTCTGATGTTACAGCAGATAGTAATAAACAGATGAAGTATATTATAAAAGTTTGAAATATTTGCTATGGAAAATGGAAAAGAAGGGGCACTTGGCTAGTTCAATAGGTAGAGCATGTATGTGACTCTTGATCTCAGGGTCATGAGTTCAAACCTCACTTGAGCTTAAAAAAAAAAAGTTGTAAAGAAAATGAAAAAATATATATAAAAAAAGAAAAACAAAAAGAAAAGAAAAAAAAGTACATTGATCACAAATCACTAACAGCCAAACAGCATTATTACTAGCATTTGGCAGAAGTTAGAAACAGGTTTATAAGTGATGGGGGAGCAGGGCTAGCTGAGGACAAAGCACAGCCGATATCCCACAAAGAACCCCCTACCCCAGGGCGGGATGTGTGTGATATTCTTCAGGAAGTTTCCAATTATCTTAATGTTAATACCTTGCTAGAGGGAAAAGCAATCTTTAACTTGACAAGGGCAAGGCCTCCAAGATCTTGCAGGTCCTCCTTAGCATATGAAAATCCTTTTGAAATCTCCCTTTTCCTTACCTCCCCCTCTCCCAGGTTTATAATCAGCCACTTTTCACAAGCCCCGGGCAGCTTCTCTTCCTGCCCATGGGTCCTGTCCCCCCCCCCCCCCCCAGCTTTAATAAAACCACCATTTTGCACCAAAGACAGCTCAAAAATTCTTTCTTGGTCGCCAACGCCGGACCTCACCTATATTCCAAAACGGTGGAATATAAGGACCAAGGACTTCATAAGGACCAAGAACTACCGAGTTTCTGTTGCTCCTGGTAGCGGTGGTGGTATTTTCCATGTGGAATAAAAGTGGAGAAAGATTAGATCGCTTCAGTGTCACCAGCTAAACCCCAAGACTTGATCTTTACCGTTCACCTCCTCGTACCCACTGATATTTGTTACACATTTTTTTTCTTAAGCTTTTCTTTCCAGCTTTTCTCTTAACATAGATGAAAGACCCTATGGACGTAAAACCCTATGAAGGAAACTAAAACCACCCTTTAGGCAAGAATCACTGCCTGAAGGCCCTGACCACCCAAATCAGTATGAGCTAACCCCCCAAACTCACCTGTACGGGTGGACCTCAAAGTTTTACCTCATTATAATACTATAATACTCATTTACATAACATACAACGTCTGTATATGGATGTTTCCTGGAGGCACATGTGGAATCTATCCCTGCCCACATAGGATGACAAGCTTCCCTATCTAAATATCCTCACCCTAAATAAAAGGAGCCCATTCACCCTTGCTCAGGGAGTCACAGCTTTCAAAGCTATTCCCTGTGATCTCCTTATTTGCTGCAAATAAGATTTGCTTTGTGAGGCAGCTCTACCGGGTGTAGTTTCTATCTTGGGGTTACCAAGAAACAAACTTCTGTTAGTTTGGTTACACAGTCATGGAGGACTGAGGGGACAGCTGCGGAGAACCAGGTAGCAAGGTTACCGTGGGTAATGGAAAACGCGCTGCCAGGCTAACTCAACGACCTGGGGCTTATACAGAAGAAAACTGAAGCCAAGGAAGAGAAAGGCAGGAGAGAAATTGCAGGGGGAGGGAGGAGAAAGGGAGAAATTGGGATGAAAGGTAAAGGAAAACATAAGAGATTTTCTTTAACAGAATTAAAAGTCAAGGAAAATTTTTGAATAAAAGAGAGTTTATCTTAACCTGGGAAGCATGGCAGAGACTGGTGAGCTCTTCACTACACCAGTTTCTTTTCCTTCACGGATACCCATATAAAAGCACACTTCCCATGTTGCCAACACAGCATAGGAAGAATTGATACAGGCCACAGCCAAGAATGGCCTATAAAGACCTCCCTAATGGGATTCCCACATCTTTGCTCTTGTGTGGTGAACCCGGAGACCATGTCTTGAAGACACAGAGCCACAAGACGGAAGGAGCCTCAGAGCCACAGGAGGAGCTGTTTTCATCAGTGTTGCTTTAATTCTTGATACAGGAAGAAATGCAGGTATATTTGATTTTTCAGGTGGATTACGTTCTGTAAATATTAGGAGCATACTTTTCAATTTCTATAAAATAAATAGTAAATAAGCTGATTTCATAAGGACTCTAGTGATATCATGATTATACCCAGCCCACCTGGGAACTGCTGTGTGACATTTTCATATAAGATCTCTTGGGGGTTCAAAAGAGGGTTATTTCATGATGACTACGAAAGGTTCAGCCAAGTGTAATGACATACTTATTGAAAAGTTTTTAACTCTAAGTGTTCAAGAGTATCTTCCTAACGCAGCAGTCCTTGTTGCCCTCCAGGCATCCCTCTAAACTAGTGTGGGTGCCTAGTTGTGACTGTATAAGATTCAAAGAGGGAGAAGCTCTGAGGAGAGGCTTCTTTACCTCCATTCTATTCGAGCAGCTTCCGGGTAGTTTCTCCTTTTCTGTTTTCACCACGCCTTTGAGTGACATAAACAAAGCTACTGTGTTTAAAAAAAAAAAAAAAAAAAACAAACTGAGGGTCTCATAACCATTCTTCCCCTTAGCCTCTTAAGTGGTTTTCTAAGGGTATTTTACAGCTTGTTCCTCCAGATAAAAGGAGGCAACATAAAAAAAAAAAAAAAAAAAAAAAAAGAAGCAGCCTCTAAAGCTCCATCCTTTCTCTTTTTCTCTTAGAAGACAAAGAACACATGCCAATGCTAATGGAGTGCCTTTGCATAAACAAAGGAAGAAGCCATGAAAGGCCTTATTCCTGAACCTCAAAAGTGGCAAAAATAAGTTTTTCCCTCTGCTAAACTCCATGGGCTGGCCTCCCAATCTCCCACAGGCTCCGGGGGAGCATCCCTGAGCGAGGTAAGAGAGGCTGTAGCTTCAGCCAGGAGACCAAATAGGAGCTTGAAGAAGGAAGACAAATTCTGCTGACCAGGGGCCCTCATCAAGGCAGGGGCTGATGATAGTGGTGGGCTTTGAAGATATTTTGTGCTTTGGAGCCCCTGAGGTCCTGAGTTAGACACTTAGTTCTGTTATTGAAGAACTGCTGCCCTACGTTGGCCAGTGCCTCTCCTTGACCTTCATTTTCCCCTTCTAAGCTGTGCAAAAGTAATCTTCACTTAACTTACTTGTTGTAAGAATGAAGGATCATAAATAGAAGCCATGTGCAGAGCCCAATAAGGGCACCTTAAAAAAAGGGGGGAGGCAATTTGATTAGCCAATCAGCAGACATCTGAGCACTGAACTTTGGTAATATCAGCTTCTTTAAAATAGCAGGAAAGAGATAGGGACATGGTGATGGTACACGGGAGTCCTCTGTACTATCTTTGCAACTTTTCTGTAAATCAAAATATATTCCCAAATCAGAAGAGTGTTAAAAATCAAAAGCAGGAATGCAGCAGCTGCCATGTATCTAATAAGCATAATAATATTTATTTTCCATAGTGTTTGCCAAAATAATGTTAATACTAGATGCGAAACCTGAAGGTGGATTTTAGCTAAGACATGAGCACAGGTGCTTCAAATAATGCCTCACGGCAGAAGATTTTTACGTCAGGCCCACACAGGGCCCAGGGCGTGATCCAGGAACCAGGATGAGTCCCACATCGGGCTCCTGCACGGAGCCTGCTCCTCCCTCTGCCTGTGTCTCTGCCCCTCTCTCTCTCTCTCTGTGCCTCTCATGAATAAATACATAAAATCTGTTAAAAAAAAAAAAAAAAGTCAAGCCCACACAAGTTGGAAACAATCTGCTTTGATGCGGGGAGAGTCAGGGAGGTGGACTCTAGAATTTACTACAGATCCATAACCCACTTATCTGAAACTTTTCCAACAAGATGAGTTTTGTGACTTAGAGTTTTTCAAGTTCTAGGAAAGAATTATTCTACATGAGGTATGGGGCAGCACCGTATAATTGCAATAGTATTAGTAATTCTTCGGTGAAATTATGAATAGTCAGGTAAATGAAATGCAGAATATAACTTCACATTAGGTCAGCTTCAATTTTTGCCACTCAGTGGGCATTTATTTCAGTTTTCAGAGCTTCAGGATTTAGATACCTCAGATAACAAATTACAGATATGCATACTGAGAAAATCCCTAAATTATTATCAACCAACTTTTGCTTCTTTCCTCCCTCGCCACCTTGTATACAAGTCCTTAGCAAGGGAAGGGCTTTCATCTCAGCGGTAGCAAAGAAATGTACTCTATGTTCAGATTTTATAAAGGAGAAAGTAAAGCGTAAAAGCAAAATTTATATTTCTTTGTGCCATTCTGACAATTCTTTTGTCTTCATGGAATTCATTACCCATCTCTCTCCTTTACTTCTACTTTCTAGATGTGTCACAGACTTAGTCAAGCTTTTCTTGCCATAATGAAGAGGAAAAACAAACAAAAAAATCAAGTTACTATATTTTCCTGAAATTACACTTTCACTGAGGACCATTTTATTTTTCCCAACCATTGAAAAACAATAGTTCCTTACCCACAAATTTTATCTTTTTTTTTTTTTTTTAGTTTTTAGTTTTTAACCTCCTCAGTTAAAACTGGTGAGCCAAATGAATATTTCAAATTGAATAATTTAAAAATGCGTGATTCCTGCCTTCTTCATAGATAAAGTTAATTTAGAAATAGCATTATTGAAACCAGGCATTCTTTCTAAACCAAGAATTCCAGATGTTTTTAGTTGCTGCCTATGACATTTCCACAATCAGAATAAATTGTGTTTCCACAGTAATGTAATAGATAGAAGTGCTGAATAAATCTCGTGCAGTTGAGATGACAAAATTAACATGCTGATGACATTTTAATGTTTCAATATAATCAAGGGGGCATGGATCATGCCTCCACCAGTTCTAATATAATTCTATTCTTTAATCTTTTTCCAAGACAAAATAAAATATAGATAGATTTCAGAAAGTATATAAGCAGAGTATGCTTCAGTCTTCAGGCAAGCTGTTTAGGATGCATGTGAAATGCTGTTTAGGTTCAGCTTTGCCAGTAGATATTTTACCAAAGCAATTGAATTATACATAAAACATAAAAAAATCCTGCATTAGGACATTTTGTTTTCTCTTTCTGAAGGTGGCTGTTGATGCTTCTGCTATGACTACTGTTTCCTATTTATGCAGAAAGTTTGCTGACTTAAACAGGGAAATCGGTACATTCTGATTGGATCCAGTGAACACCTGCCATTCACCTACTCTCACAAAATATGTAAACAACAAATACACTTATCAGACTCAAGATGGGAGGAAAAAAAGACAAATATCCGGTAATCATAAAAATGCAAAATGCATTTTTTTTTCCTAACGGTATGATGCAAACCAAGATCTTAGGCCAAATTCATCCCTGGAAGAAAAAAATTAGCCTGACTACGCATGTGAGTTGAGGATCTGTACTGAATGTCGACAAAATTGTATACTCCCTGTTAAGCGGTATTGGAGAGGAGAATGAAAGACAGGAAGATGGAACGGCTGTACCTCTACCTCATCCTCCATGGAAAGGGGAGTGATGACAGGCTAAATGAAAACACTGAATAACGATGGCCTTGCCAGAAGTCAAGTATAGACGGAAGAAGTCAGGTAAAGATGCAAATGGATGACATATGACACACAATTTCTGGGGCACTCATCATGCTTATCACAGATCAATGACAGAATGGGTATATATTACTAAGGAGTAGTTTTCAGTCTTTGATTATAAACCTTTTTTTCAAGCAAAATCTCATGCAGAAACATATTAAGCTAAAAGAAGAACTCCCTGAGTAAGCGGGGGCCTAATGGATGGCCCTGACGTGACCTCCTAGAAGACAATACTTAGTTTGCCATTGAAGGTTTGCCAAACCATGGAACAGGCACACTTTTCCCCCAGTATTACTCTGTTTGGTCACTACCAACAAACTGATCTTTTTAAAACACATAGTAACATAAAATATTTTAATACTTCCCACCTTTCCAAACTCTACCCCAATTCTGGAGGATAACCAACAAGCAGAGCCACTCATGCCAGGCCTCTGCTTGCCTCTCTTTTTTCCATATGTTCCATGTGTCAAAGTGGATGATTTCAGATGCAACTAAAAGAAACCCCATTTCAAATGGCCTAAGGATATTGTCATGGGGCTTACTTTTCTCATCTCAGGTCCATTATCCTGTGGCTGTTTCTTCTCGTGTGTTAAGGTGGCTTCCAGAAGTAACTGAAGCTTCTATTGTTCATCTCTAGCAAGAATGGTGTGGGAAGGAGGGTAAGAAGAAGAAGGAGAGAAAGAGGGCTGAAAGGGGAGAAGGAGGGAGAAGAGTGAAGAAGGAGAGAGTCATAACTGTGGAAAATAAGTTTATTAGTCTCAATGGCTCAATCTCAGAACAGTTAACAACTGGCGAAGGGAGACTTAGCCTCGGTTGGCTGAAGGGCAAGAGGGGCACTTGGTGAGAGCACCTGTGATTCTACTGTTTATTGAAGTCTGTCCTACAATCCCACATCTGGAGATCTAATAGAATAATCCACACTCAGTTGCAAAGTCAGTATCAAAGAGGTTGAACACTGAACCTGAACAGCAGCTCTGGCAGCAGGCACTAGATTAACAGAGCTATTTTGTCTCTGTCTCAGCTAGGGGGCTTTATGGGAGTATGCTGAGCATCATTCAAAAGTGGGTTTCAGTGTCACACCCGGGGGATTCAAGCATGCAGTGTACAGTTGTGTTCATTTCTCTCTCTCCTTAGATGCCTCGAACGAGTGTACTCATGCTCTGACCCTCACAGTAAAGAGCTGAGGTATCTTCAGAACGTAGAGTTGTTTTACACTAAAAACACAGCGCCCATCCCAGGCATCTATAAAAGCACTCCGAGCTGTCAGAGGCTTTACCAGATTAATAGCTCCGAAGACCTCCCATACACTAAAGACCTGAGGTCTTTTGGTGGAGGTTTGGTTGAGGGATGTCTCGCTTCTAATCTTGCTTATTGGATTTGAAAAACTCCATAGCTTTTTCTGTCAAGGAAGCTGCAGAAAAGAGAACTGTTAAAGGAATGAATTAAAAGGAAAGAATGAAAAAAGTTTAAATGTAAACTAATATTTCAGCTCAAAACACAGACAAAAACTAAATTATACTTTCACTGAAAACTGGGGGCGGGGGGGTGCCCTTTCTGTAAGATTTCTAACCTCAGAATACGCCTAAGTACATCATCACTATTGCAGTCACCTAATACTTTATTTTCTGTAAAAGAAGTAATTCACAGCTCTTCAAACTTGTTTACACAACTGTTCATCTTTCTTTCATTAAAAACTGAATTACTAGTGTATTTCTGCTATTAGGGTCAACTGAAGTTGAATTTGTGAGGAGTACAGAATTTCTAACAAACGCTATCATTCCTTCAGGCACCTTCAAATATAGTACCAGATTGTCTAAAACCTCACTGCACAAAACCACATGGGTCTCTGGACTTTTTCAAGCCTTTATGTCCAATAAAATCAACCCTTAATGTGTGTGCTTTCTGTTAGGTGACGATATGTACTTAGGGATTGAACCTAATTATAAATAAATAAATAAATAAATAAATAAATAAATAAATAAAATTTAAAACTATTGACAAAAGACCAAGTGATGCATTGCCCCTCTAAATAAAATGCAATGCCTTAAGACAAAATACAGACTTTTTTGGATGACTCTCCAATACTAACTTTGATAATAGATAGAGATATTCTGTTAAGAGACTGGGAAAAATATTTTGATAGACACATTCTTTCAATTATCCCACTTAAGTAAGTATTTGCCTACAACTTAATCCAATTTACATAAGAAGATTTCAAAATTATTGCTCTCAATTCATTTTTCTATTTCTTATTCAAAAACAACTGTTTTGAATATTGGAAGGAGTATTAAATTTGGGGTATCTTTAGTCTCATACTGATTGCAATTTTTGGCCAAATTACTCAAAGATTGTAACTTGATATATCCTTGTAAATGAAATTCATGATCCTAGGAGTGTTTGCACTAAAAGAGTAAAGAGAGGGGCTCCTGGGTGGCCAAGTTGGTTAAGCATCTGCCTTTGGCTCAGGTCATGATCCTTGGGTCCTGGGATTGAGCCCCGTATCAGGCTCCCTGCTCAGCGAGGAGTCTGCTTCTCCTTCTCCTCCCCACTCATGCTCTCTCTCGCTATCTCTCTTTCTCCCTCAAATACATACATAAAATATTTAAAAAAATAAAACAGAGAGAGAGAGAGAATAAAGAGAACACATTTAAATACAAACATGCCCACAGGAGCTAAGAGCACATGTAAATAAGTTTCAGTCAGGAAAGAGACATTAGACACAAACTGGGATATCCTGAGAACAACTTATACGGTAGCCTCCAAAATGACCTACAATGATCTTTGCCTCACAGTACTCATGTCCTTGTATAGTCACTTCTCACACTGAGTAGATGTGTTATCCAGTGAGGCCAATAGGATATTATGGAAATAGCAATGTGATTTCTGAGGTCAGGTCATACGACATTAGGCCTTCTACCTTGGATCGATGACTGGAGAAATCAGCTACTGTGTTGGGAAAATAGACTGGCCTATGGAATATTTCACATGGCAAGGAACCAAGGCCTCTTGACAAAAGCCAGAATCAACTTGCCAGTCATGTGAGTCAGCCGTTTTGGAAGTCAATCATCCATCTCCAGTTAGACCTTCCCATGACTACAGTCCATGCCAACACCATGACTGCAGCCCCATGAGAAACCCTAACCCAAAACTACCTGTCAAGAATTGTCAAAGGTTTAAGATATTGCCCTACTTGCCGACTAATATATTACCTGGCCTTGTTTTCATGGATACTTGCAGCAGACACAAGATTCCTGGGTCAGGTGACACCTGTATACACGGTGAGCTGTATTACATGAGAGAAATCCTGAGTTTAAGAAACCCAAATCTTTTATCACTAAGGACGCTATACTTTGTTCAAGTAAGAGAAAGAATTATCTATCTTCCAAGGCAAGTCGATCTGCAAATGTACTTGAAAAAGTAGCACAGAATTAAGGCAACCAATGTCTTTTCTCTCAATAAATGCAGATATGTGAGGATCCACAGAAAATTGTTTCTCAAGCCTATCCAGTCAACCACTCCTAAATTCCTGACCCACAGAAACAGTGACATAATAATCATTTATTACCGTTTTAAGCTCAGAAGTTTAGAGGTAATTTGTTATGCAGTATTAGATAATAAATATAATTTATTACAAAAAAAAGCTAATTAGAAAGTAGTAAATATGAAGTAATAACTAATTGCTAAGGAGTATTCAGGGACTCTAGGACTAGCAGCAATGGCGTTGTTACTACACTGAAATGGAAGAGATGATTGGGGGCCGGAACTTCCTGAAACCAGTGGGGAGCAAGAATCACATACAACAGGCCATTACTCAAGGAGGTGCAACCTTTAGTTAAAACAGGTAATGTAACATGGATTTTAGCCAGGAGAATAAATACCCTAACCTCTCCCTCTTCTTTCTTTCCCATTTTTCCCCACTGGCCAAAAATAAGTGGAAACTGGGGAAGGGAAACCCTGCTGATGGTATCCATACAGATAACTCCCCTAGGCAGAAAAGGATAGAAAGTGATTGGAAGGATGAGGGCAAATATAAAATATCTGGCACAATCTGGCAAATAAATCAGCTCAGGGGTGCCTCTTCTAAAAAAGGAAAGTTCCTACTCAGCAATAAATGATTGTTATGTGGTTATTTAGTTGGAAATGCAAGATTTGACAGGCATGGGTCAGGACTGGATTCACTGGAGGGAGGGACTTGAACAAAAGGTAAAATTAAATTACCAACTGCATGGAGGATCTTTGCCCAGGGGTCAGCAGCAGAAAGCCTTACTGCTTAAACTCACTGAGGTCAAGATCAACATCACTTCTCATGACCATACTGATTGCCAAAGCCAAATGTGAAGACATTGGATTCTCTGAACTCAAAATTGCAACGTCTCCACAGCCATGACTTGTAGATAATTAAAACTCTTCTGCATGTTTTTTTTTAATTTTATTTATTTATTCATGAGAGACACACAGAGAGAGAGAGAGAGAGAGAGAGAGAGAGGCAGGGACACAGACAGAGGGAGAAGCAGGCTCCATGTAGGGAGCCTGACGTGGGACTTGATCCCGGGACTCCAGGATCACACTCTGGGCCAAAGGCAGGCACTAAACCACTGAGCCACCCAGACATCCCTACACTGCATTTTTAAATAGTGTTTGAATTTAATCTAGAGTTACTTGTCTCTACATCTTATACTCAGGATGAGAGATTTTGATAGATAAACCTATCAAAATTGACTGAATTTTTAAAAGGTTTACTATAGAAATCACAAAATTCTCTATGACACAATTGGTTTTATCATTCTAACCAAGAATTTCGAAAAAATATATTTTAATATATTTTCTTAAGATTTTATTTATTTATTTGAGAGAAAGAGAGAGAGCACATGGGCACACAAGTTGGGGTTTGGCAGAGAGACAAATCGACTCCCCAGTGCGTGGGGAGCCCGACCCAGGGCTCCATCTTAGGACCCTAATATCATGACCTAAGTCAAAGTCAGATGCTTGACTGACTTAGACACCCAGGCACTCCTTTAAATTCTTTAAGTTAAAACATTTACTAAGCTCATGTATAAAAAGGAAATAATAATTTTAATATAAAATGGGCTTTAATAGGTCAATAAAAACACTAGTATACCAAGAGAATGATAGAGGAGAAGGCATCAACTAACAATTCATAAAATAAACTGAACCAGACAATAAGCACAAAAACAATATTCAACACACTTAAGAGTTAAATAAATATAAATGGAAAATACAAACATTTCAATTAAGTAAGCTTCTGGTTTTGGACTACATGTTAGTATAGGCCTTTTAGAATACTCTTGGGCAATATGTAGTCAGATTTTTTTATGTTTATTTAATTTAATATGAGAATTCAATTTACAGAAATTTATTTTAGGGGTGCTTTGGTGGCTCAGTCAGTTAAATGTCTGCTTTCAGCTTAGGTCACAATCTCAGGGGCCTGGAATTGAGCCCTACATCAGGCCCCCTGCTCAGTGGGGAGCGTGCCTCGCCCCCTGTCTCTTCCCACCTGCCCTCAGCTCCTGCTCTCTCTCTGTCTCTCACAAATAAATAAATAAAATATTTTTTTAAAAAGAAATTTATTTTAAAGAAATAGAGAATTGAGAAAATATTTATACATAAAAATGCATATCAAAGATTATTCTATATTACCAAAAGTATCTAGAAATATTTCAGTGACCAGCTACAAAAATGATAAATTAAATTCTCATGTAAAAACAATTCTGTAGGGCAGCCCGGGTGGCTCAGCAGTTTAGCACTGCCTTCGGTCCAGGGCGTGATCCTGGAGACTCGGGATCGAGTCCCAAGTCAGGCTCCCTGCATGGAGCCTGCTTCTCCCTCTGCCTGTGTCTCTGCCTCTCTCAATCTGTATGTCTCTCATGAATAAATAAATAACGTATTAAAAAAAATTCTGCATATTATTTGACAATTAAGATGAGATATTCAAATGGATTCTTGTGTTTTGGGAAACTTCTCACAAAGTGATAATGGAAACAAAATTGACCACGCTGTATGATTGTATGATGTACCTCAGTATTATTGCAAGTATATTAAACATTAATGTATATATGACTGAAAAAATATAGACATCAATAGAGGAGGATACCTCTGTGTGGAAGAAGTATAAGTGATACTATTTTATTCTTTATACTTTCTATACCACCCAGTCTCTTGAGTAATTATAAAACTCATTAACTTTTAAAATGTTATTGTCTTCACTTAAAAAGCCCAAATGAGCAAATTTTGGCCAAGTGAATAACACAAATGCACAATAAGATACCTTCTGTGGACTGTCAAAACAACATTCCCCTAACCTACCATTAATAAAGAGGTTTTATAATATAAATGACTGTGTATTTTTTATATGACTCTATTACTAAAAGTAATCAATCATATCTGTGGCTTTTCACCACACACAACAGAATACATATATTGAATTCAGGCCTAACGGCTACTAACCGGAGTTTTAGAGTAAGAATTCATGCCAAGTGATTGGTAACTGATATTTTAGAATAAAAATTCAGGGAATTCAAAGCAGTAACTTTTACTATAACTGTAACTTTGCCTTTTTCACCTCATGAGTAGATCGGTCCTTAAAGTCTCAATTAAATACTAGTTGAATGATGTGTAATCATCATAGGGAAGGCTCTGTGCAAAACACAAACCGGCTCCTTGGTAGTTTCTCGGATACGTAATCTTGGGCACAACATATACTAACCTGGGAGAGAAAAGAAAAATAAAGAAATAGGTTTGTGCTAAGACAGTTCCTCTGCAAATTTGTTTCTTTGACGAAATGAATGATGGAGCAGCGTTCTTATTTTATTTTAGAAATATAATAAAACTTCAAGGCTACCAATTATTTTACTTTCTGTTTAATAATTTTAATTTTTAAAAATCTCTTAAATATTATTCACGATAAATGGCTCATATTACTCAACAAACATGAAAAATGAAAATGTTCATTTCATATTTAAGAGTAAAGGGTCATTATGTAAGGTAACTTATTCTCAAAACAACTGAAAAAAATGGGATGTTTGTATGTATATGGAGAGAGAATAAATGGCAAAGCAAATGGGATAAAAATGTTAGCTGTTAGCAGGTGAATCCAGGTAAAAGGTATACAAGTGTGCTACTTTTATTCTTGCTACTTTTCCATAGGTTTGATATGATTTACAATAAAAAGTTAAAAAAAAACTAAAAAAAAAAAGAAAGTGTTCATTTCATTTATCCAAATTTTTTGTATGTCTGATCCATTAATAACACAAGGCATAATTTGATCATCTCTTACTTGAATTGTTTCAAAAGGCTCTTAGCTGTTACCACTGTCTGTCTCATTTCCTCACTTGTTTCATTTATTCCCCACCTTGACTTCAAAGCTACCTGTGGAAAAAGAAGCAAAAATAAAAATTAAGCAAGCATGAATTATGTATTTCTTGCCCTCAAAATTTCTTACCATGGATGGCACCCAACATTGCTCAGAATAGTCCTCAGTTGGCCTCTTTGCCATTTTCTATTATGTGCCATGCATTTTCCTACCTCCTGCATCTGCTCTCTGCTCCTGATATGCCTGGAATCTCATAAAACTCTGCCTATACTTCTAATACTGCATTTAGTTCATGTTGCCAGTTTTGCCCTCCTTATTCTGCTTTGCCCTTTATACTGAAGGCTGTTAAGATACTTTTTCTTCAGTTTTCTATCTCACAAGGATTTTCTAGAGCATTTTGCATAGAGTGTGCTCTCATTGTTGAATGAAAAAAAGACCAGTTGTTGATCAAACTCAAAATACTATTTCCAATATTGTGTGTTTCTAACCGCTTCTGTGATACTCCATGTGTCTAAATCCTTGAATCCAGGGGTTACTTTCTTCTGCATTGCTCAACACCAGTGTGGTGTCTGTGATGCTACACCATAACTTTATGGCCCTGTCACTTCCTTCAAATATTCCAATTATGACTTTGAAAAGTTATTAGCTCATGGACATTTTCAAAATATTTCCTACACACTCATTTTGTAAAAGGTTAGACCAAAGGAACTGGAAAATAATCAATGTCTTCATAAATCTACCTTTTTTCCTTCTTTTCTCAACCAATAATTATTGTGTAACTTCTATATTCCAGGAATTCTTCTAAGCACCAGGGAGTGCTATCAGCAAGGCAAAGACACTCCTTACCATGATGGACTGCTTAGACCAGCAGCAAAAGCAGATGTGAGAGAAAGATTTACAGAAAGAATTAACATTTACATTCATTGCAATTGTGGTAAGTGGTAGGAAGAAATACATTCTGTTATGGGAAGGTTTACTTGGAAAACTTATCAAATCTGGGTAGTCAGAAGAGTCCTTCAAAAGATGCTCTCTCACATTTAAACTAAGATTTATAGAATTGAAGGCATTTAATGTAATTAATATATATCACAGGAATATATATTATATATATTTATATTATATATCAATTCTTTATATATATATATATATATACATATATATATATATATATATCAGGAATTATTGAATTATTCCAGCTAGAAAGAACAGCATGTACAAAGGCCCTGAGGTTAGAAAGGACATGAAGAAACTGAGGAAGGCAATATGGTTTGAGTACAAAGAGGGAAGAAGATTTATCCAAGAGAAATGAAGCTGTACTACCTCCCAGAGAGTCTCTATTACTGCTATTAATGATGAGGGATGGATGCAGCAAGACAACAATGATCGTGGCATCCTAGCTGCCTTCTACTTTTGCAGCGTGACAAATAAGAACCAAGAATTCAGATATATCAGGACATCTCTGCATTTCCACATCCTTGACTTATCCTGTGCAAGGTTGATGGGACATAAGTGGGTGAGAATAGTTTTCCAATATGCATCTCTATCTTGACTGAGAAAATTCTGTTAATAGATTCTTTATAGAGAACTCATAACAATGAACTTAAAATCCTTCACTTGAACTTTTAAAATGATTTCATTAAAAATGAAAGCAGTACTGCTTAAGACTGTCTCATTCTCTCTCTCCCTCTGCCCCTTCTCCTGCGCTTTCACTCTCTCAAATAAATAAATCTTTTTTTTTTTTAATGGAGGCAGTAGAAGAAATAGGAAAGTCAGAGAATTATAAGATAGAGATCTTTAAAAAAAAAAAAATAAAAAAAATAAAAATACAAAATAAAAAAAAAAAAGATAGAGATCTTTAAACAAGAAGAGTCACTGTAAAATTAAAACTCCAAGCAACTATTGGCCACTACATAAATAAGACTGAAACTCAGGCAACTAAATTTGATTAAAAGAAATCGTTTTTCTTAAGTACACTTCCCATAAGCATTTAATTCTCTCAATTTCTTTACGAATTTCAGAGTAGTTGATAGTTTCTTTAAAAGTTCATAAATACAATAATATTAAGTTTGCAAAAATTGCTTGAAAGGGAAGGCTTTCAAAAATATAACAGAAAAGTAGCAATCATCAAAGGGTCTCACCAATACAGAATGCCTCATTAACGTGAGAGACCCTAAAACTCATAAAAGATACTCCATTTAAAAATGGAAAGGATGCTTTTCTGAAAGACATGGTTGCTTTTCCATTGAAATATCATTTGATTAATAATTTTCCATGTATATATCTTTGAAACAGCAAACAAAAATTTTATAGCCATAAATTTTACTGTATCTATCACATTTAATATGCTTGACGAGTCATTTTTTGATTCAGTATTTTGATCTTTTCTAGATAGAATATACTTTTTTAAGAAAATGGAAAAAATATATAAGACTAGTGATCCTAAAAGCATTTGCTAATCTTGCAAGTAAAGTTATTCTAGCAATATTGTCTTTAAAACATTTATAATGGGGACACCTAGGTGTCTCAGCAGTTAAGCATCTGCCTTGGGCTCAGGGCGTGATCCTAGAGTCTCAGGATCCAGTCCCACATCAGGCTCCCGGCAGGGAGCCTGCTTCTCCCTCTACCTATGTCTCTGCCTCTGTGTGTGTGTGTGTGTGTGTGTGTGTGTGTGTATCATCAATAAATAAATAAAATAAAACCACTTATAATGGCATTAAATATATATATATATATTTTTGGGGGGGTCACAAATAATTCAAAATTTATAAAATTCAAAAAATTCAAATTGATAACCAGCATCTTTCTCCTTTGTGGAAACGCCTGAGAAAGGATGGAGATGTTCGGCCCTGGAAACAGCCCACCCCTGATCTCCTTAGCCTGCATGTCAACTCCAAGCAAATTTGGATAAATCAGGCTCCAGTCATCCAGATGAACACCAGGTTACAGCTAATTTGAACACCTAATTAATAGACTATGCACAGAGCAACCAATAATAGAACTATGTGATTTTTGTTCACCTCTCTTTTTCTAAGACCCTATTTGCATTCTTGTGCATAGGAAACACCTGAGATGCAGAAGATCAGGTCATGAAGATTCAGGCTTGTTGAAGAGAGAGGAGAGAGGAAGAAGGGGAAAGCCAGAGTAAAAAAGGAAGGGGTAGAAAGGAATAATGGAATGAATAAATTATGGCTAGAAAGACAATGATAAAATATAGCCATGAGGAAGATAAGAAAATGAAGAGAGGGAAGTGTGGGGAAATGAAATATAGCTGTTGAATCAGAAGTTCAATTAAGTGCGTTTCAATGAATAGTCTTCCATTGTCTTTTAGCTCCAAATTTGTCAAATTCACAGTAATTTAACTAAGAGAATGAGGTAAAAAGAGGTTTAATAAAGTTTGACACACATTTTAGACATAATATTACTTCCAAAGGCAGCATCTACGCAAGCAACATTACGCTTACAGTATTCAAAAACAATATAGTTCTAATTCACATATATCATTTAAAATTCACTATATTTCTTTTCTGAAAAACTGATGAATGCAATAGAAACATGAAAGATCACGTCGTGTTTCCATACCTTAGCCTCCTCAGATTCTTTTTTCCAAGGCTTAGTTTCTCCTGAACCTATCATTAGATAACATTTATGTCTAGAGATCTAGCTGTCTCCCCCAGTTACATATTTTTTAAAAAAACTTTTTATTTAAGGAAAGATTTTATCCTAAGTTTTAACTATGAATTTCAGCTTTTCACTAAAGTAGTTGTCCTTGAGTTCTGGGATAGAAATGTGATTCTTTTCTCTTAAGATGAAATGGATCAGTGGTTAGAGAAAAACAACCCAAGTTGAACCTACAGATGTGGACTTCAATTTTCCACAGTTTTTTTTTTTTTAATTCTACTCTGTAGAATGTTTCATATTATGTAAATTTAAAAGTCAATGTGGGATATATTTTATTTTCTAAGAATTCCTAAGGAAGTCGGAAACAAGTTACAACTTGCCACATTATGATAAGTACATGAGTCAAGTTCAGTATCCTCTTAGCTTCCACCCACCCTCATCAACTTCCAGATGCACATTCTACTGCCAAAGCCGCTCCACAGCCTCTATTATGTGTTCCCTATAATTTAATATCTTTTGTACACTGGTTAGACACTGCTTGACACAAACATCTATACATAGTCTAGGGAAGAGACCACAGAATTCAGGGTCAAGCTGCTAATACTACTAAGTACTGCTAATTACTTTGAATATAAAGGTCTTCATTCTGGATTCTAATCCACTGCCAGAATAAATTTATTTTGAGAACAAATCTTGGAGATATTCGAATAGCACTGCATTTATGTGAACAATCCTGAAGTCCATAGCAGCCACATACTTCTGATTTACTTTTCAAGAATACAGTGTAAAATTCATATATGGTTCATATACATGTGTGCAAATATACACATGTAAATATATAATTTAATATACATTTAAAATGACTTCTGAAAGAGAGATGACCTTGATCGTTACAGGATACACTTTTCCTGCAACCTGATTACAAATGACTTTTACTCTAGGACAGAGTACACTTTGTTTTCTGATATTTACTGCTAATTTCATTCTCCACATCCCACTCATTAAATATCACTTGAAATATAAAACACTAGGTGTTTTAGAGAATATAAAGTAATTTGCTTTTATTTTTGAATTTTACATAAAGTAATTGGGTAAACAAGATGCCTCTGAGCTATTTTTCTATAATATGTATTCATTCATCCAATAACATGTATTTGGTTATGACCATCCCAGACACTAAGGAAAAAATAGAGATAGATAACATCTACTAACTGTTAGTATAAATGTGTGTTACATAAATTTTCTCACCAAGTTCTTTACCCTATGAGACAGGTAGAGTCTTATATTCCATTTTTTGCAGATTAGGAAGGCACAAAATGGTGAAATGCCTAGGCTATGCCACCTGGGCAGTATGTGATAGAGCTGGGATCTAAACTCCAAAGTCTATACTGTTAGCAGCTACATATTGCTGACCCTTAAATGCAAATAAAAGTGGCTTCCTACCTTCCAAAAATTTTTTTTTAAAGATTTTATTCATGCATTCATGAGAGACACAGAGAAAAAGAGGCAGAGACACAGGCAGAGGGAGAAGCAGGCTCCATGCAGGGAGCCCGACGTGGGACTCCATCCCAGGACCCCGGTCATACCCTGGGCCAAAGGCAGGCGCTCAATCACTGTGCTACCCAGGCACCTCCCTACCTTCAAATTTAAAACCAAGTTTCAGGGCTCTATCTGGGGATATAAATGGATTTATACCTATTGGAGATAGGAAGTGAACAATTTCAGAGCAGCATAAACAAAACTGAATTAGAGAATGATGGATATAGTATACAGATGGCCCACGGATTCCTTGAGAACTTGAAAACTATTTCCAGCAGTAAAAAATTTGAATATGGAAAAAAGCATCTAAATTTCTAACTCAGGAGGACAAAACTGTTCTCAAAAATTAAACAGAGGAAGACTACAGCTTGGAAGCTATCCTGCCCAACCAACAGAGCCAACTGGGACTGCACCTGGTACAGCAAAATTCCTGAGCTTAAAATGAATACTTAAGTCCACCAAATAAACTAAATCTATCATTCCTTGCCTTTTTAGACCTCAGCTGTTGTTTTTTAATGTCAAGGTTTGTCACACTCCAAGGACATATACACTTATCACTAGGGAGACACAAACGTATAAATCACGAAGGAGAGTAACACGCTAAACTTAGTGTCCTCAATAAGCATTTAACTTTGATTTACTAATATAGTCATCACATGTTCATTGAAGAGAACTGTTAGGTATATACAAGATATGAGTTAATTATATGTCACTTAAAATAATTATATCGAGGACACACATTAATGGATTCACTATTGGCTTGTAGCAGGTATTATTAATGCATCCTGAGGCCAAGGCCATTTGCAGTGACAACTGTTTATGGAAGTTTCCAATGCAGAGAAGGAGTTATGATCTGAGATCACTTAATCTTCCTGTTCCCTCAGTAAGTCAAGGGCTCCACTTTATGTTTGTGAACCTCCTCTCTTTCCCCAGCCTCTATTATCTTTGTAATATGTCGAATAATTTGTATTTATTTTATATCCAAGTATTTCATGTACTTTCAAAGACTTCCATCTACTACCTTTAAAAGAGAAAAGCAAATCCTAGTGCTTAAGAATTAACTCATTTATGATTTGGAAAAGGAAGCTGTAAACTTCTGGTATAACCAAGGAGCAGCCCGCCTCTGGTAGGGCAGCTAAACAATCAAACTTACTATGTCATTGACACTTTTATTCCAGGATTAAAATTGAAATTTTACCCAATAGTGATTTGTAGCTATTAAAAATCATAAAGTAAAATAACATTTAAGAAAAAAGTAGACTATAAAATAGCATATTTTTTAAATAGCATATTTTTATTAAGAAGCTGTGCACACACACGAAGAGTTATCAAAAACTCATATGCAAAACATTAATAACTATTATCTTTTTAAAAAAGATTTTATTTATTTATTCATGAGAGACACACACAGAGAGAGAGAGAGAGAGAGGCAGAGACACAGGCAGAGGGAGAAGCAGGCTCCATGCAGGGAGCCCGACATGGGACTCAGTCCTGGGACTCCAGGATCATGCACTGGGCCGAAGGCAGATGCTCAACCGCTGAGACACCCAGGCGTCCCAATAACTATTATATTTTTGTGTCAGAATTATCTACTGTTTTTTCCCCCCACCTTGGTCCTTTACTATTTTAAAATATTTTTTAATTGAGTATGAAATATATTTGTGTCCCTAAAATACTATTCTCAAAACCTAGTAACTAGTTCTCATTTACTTACATCATTTGCTATGCACTATATGTGGAGTTCTGTAGTTGCATTCCTGGCTTAACTCTTCCTTCAGATCTGCCCTTCACCATGCTGGCCTAATACCAAGGTCTTGCAACTAGGATTTTCTAACTGCAGGCTGTGATTCATCAGCTTAGTGGTCATAAGCAGTATTTTTTTTTTTAATATAAAATACATAAGGGACAAAAAGGAAAATATCAGTGTGCACTGTGTGGTAAGAAAATACTTTTAGTGGGGGTTCCTGGGAGGCTCAGATTAAGCATCCAACTCTTGTTTTTGGCTCAGGTCATGATCTCAGGATCAAGCCCCACATCAGTCTCTGCACTCAGCACGGAGTCTGCTTGTCCTTCTCTCTCTGCTCTCTTTCTCTGTCTGTCCGTCAAATAAAGAAGTAAGTAAGTAAGTAAATAAATAAATAAATAAATAAATAAATAAATAAATATAATCTCTAAAAAAAGAAAATGCTTTTAGTGAAACTTTTTTCTATGTTACATATATGAAAACACATTAATGGAACACTTGGGTGGCTCAGAGGTTGAGTGTCTGCCTTCAGCCCAGGGTGTGACCCCAGGGTCTTGGGATCGAGTCCCACCTCGGGCTCCCTGCATGGAGCCTGCTTCTCCCTCTGCCTGTGTCTCTGCCTCTCTCTCTCTCTCTCTCTCTCTCTGTGGCTCTCATGAATAAATAAACAAAATCTTAAAAAAAAAAAGAAAACACATTGGTATTTATGGTAAAATACATTTCTTGCTATGAGACTAGCTAAGAATCTATCTAAAAATAGATGAAGAAATGAAAGCACACTTAAGTGGTCATCTTAACTGTGTTGCCATAGGTTACATCAAAGAGGGCAGTGAGCTACAATAAAGGTGCCCAGCACTTCAAAACTTTTTATCCTTTTAACTCAGCAGCCTTCCTTAATATGGCAAATATGAAGCACTCTAGAACAAAGAAAATATAATCATTTATGTAATTAATTTGATTATTTTAATAAACATTGTTTCTAGTCCCCATAAAAATGATGATACCAAAAAATCCATACTTTGCCTCCATTAGTATCAATTAGTAACATAGTCATTTCTCAATTATATCATTGCCTACCATGCATGTATCCAATAATCTAAAATTAAAATCCAGTATGCTATGCCATTCTCATTAAATGGCTTACATCTAATCTGTTGCACTTGAGCTAGTGAAGGATATTGTTTTGGAAAGGTAATTAGCAATATTATTTCTTACAACATTCTATCTGCTACAGTAGGGAGTTTTAGAAGAAACCAGCAAATATTCTAATTGAACTCTGCATTTGACACAAGCATTCACACTGATTCTGCTAATTATTCTCTGTTTTAACTGGTCAATTAAAACTGTAAAAAGGATGGCCAGTGTGAAAGTAGTGTTTTTAAAATGTTGTCTCCCCATCATTTAACTCCAACAACTTAATAGTATTACTTTCACCAAGTGAATCAAATGCTTCCAAATGCACATATCTTTCTTAAAATACAAAAAAAACAAAACAAAACAAGTAATAGTCTGTGTCATATGGTGACAAGTACAGTTCAAAGTGCCATTATCACTGTTCTCATGGTGATAATTAATCCTTTAGTCATTATCATAATGAGAAACCATGTTCAGAAAATGCTGATTGAAAAATTCAGATATCAAACACAAGTCACTCGTTGCCTATCAGCCAAATTGATTCTTACCCTTATGGCAGATTAACACAGAGTCTTCCAAATAATTTATCTTGCCTACTCCAAACTTTTCTAGCTTTCTTATGTTTCGCTTCATGATTTTTTAAATGGCCTGCTCTAACATGAAGTACCAGCATTACACTTTTATTTCTTAATTTGTGATGGATCTTTCATCTTAATCAGAATCGTTTCCTGATTTTGTTTTTAATATGGTCTATACTTCATTCCTTAACTGAAATAATTGGAATAAGTTTGCAACTATCTGTGGCCAATTAAGTCTGAAAACTTTCAAATTTCCAAGTATAACTTTATCAACTTCAAAAGAACTAATAGTCATTTTCACATTGCCCAATGAAACCCATAAGCAAAATTAATATTTCAAGGAGGCCTAACTCTAAATTCATCTAGAAGCATACAGGTACCAAATAAGATGCTGCATTTTTTCCCCAACATGCAAAAACTCCATGTGTTATGCATTATTAAGTGTGAAATGGGTTAAAATGAGTGCTTTCTCATTTTTATCTCAGTCCAACATCAGCATGCTGGGCATTTACACAAACATGTCCCGTAATCATCTGAAAATAAACACAACTCCTCCAGTTCTATCTGAACTTTGCTAGCCTTCCTATACACCCCGCCCCCAACTGCATTTCTCAATTTGAAAACTTGAGTGTTATCCTGAAATTCATTTTTTTCTTTGGCTATCACACTCAAACGGCATGCACAAGAGCACACACACATCTGGTAATCAAGTTACAAGGCAGCATCTTTTGACACTTTTTCCTAAGGTTCTGCTGAGTCATGTGCAGCCTCACATAATAAGAAAAGAGGAAAGAGTGAGGATTCCGAGGGCAGCACTAACAGGAATCAAGTATGGGTAACTTGGGGAAACGGAACAATGTTTGCAAAACAAATAATCAAACCTCCTCAAAGGAAATCATACAGAAACATACCCACCAAGTACTTTTATACCAATGCATCTATTCCAGAAGGAAAAAAAAAATGAAATCAAATGGTTGGCTCAGTTATTTCAGTTATACTTCAAGAGCTTATAAGAAATGAAAATTCAGGGCCCTGGGTGGCTCAGTCAGTTAAGTGGTGATTTCAGCTCAAGTCAGGATCTGAGGGCCCTGGGATCAATTATATAATTGATTGTAATTGTATTATACGAGAATGCCAGCAATATCACCAATTCAGGCAAAGTATAACTCAGAGGAAATTTGGACTGAGATCATTGCTCCTCCATGAGCCATTTCTCTAGAGATACCTTTCCAAATCAAACACTCATTCAATATGCCTGTTTATTATCGCAATCTAATAATGTTCTGTGCTAGCTTGTGGATTAAGACTGTTATAATCTGCATTGACATCTTTAATCAAGTTGCCTATGTTATTGATTGTTTAATGATAAAACTATTTCCTTACTTACATGAGAAATTTAAAATCATGGTTGAAGATGGCTATTTCTCTCTCAACTGTGCTTACCTAAGAATGCCAACTTCAATCTGATCATGGAATGGAATGTAACTGGAATTTTGAGTTTGTGGAAGCAAGAACTGGAGAAGGATTCTCTCCACGTCAATATTAACTTTTTATATTCTAAGGATTTCTTAGTTCTCTGCTCTAGCTATACAGTCACAGAGGACAATGTTGACAGTTCACTGGCTAGGCAACTGGGGCGGGGGGGTGGTGGTGTCAATAAATTCTGTCCACTAATATAATATTATATGTTAACTATCTAGAATTAAAATACAAACTTTAAATTAAATAAAAAAATAAAAATAATAAATTGTAAACATCCTAAACATTTAGGATTTAAATACCCTAAATCAGCTAATGGATACTTAAGATATCTAGAGTTGAAGAGACTCTCTAATTGGGCAGGTGGGGGAACATTATGAACTACTGTCATAGGCAATTGAAGGTCTCCAACTGAGACTCAAATTATTGGCTGCTATTATTTAGATGACTACCTTCCTCAGTTACTATTAAACAAAATACAGACCACCATTTCTGTTCATCTAAAACAATGTTCTTTCTCAACTGTAGACATTTTCACTTGCTATTCCCCAGGGTGACAATATCTGATGTACTTGTGACTTTACCTGCTCTCTTGCCTTCCCGTGACTTCCCCTAATCTATTGGATTTTATTTCCTTTAAAAACATTACACCCCCCCCCCCAAAAAAAAAAAAACATTACACCCCATATTTCTGTAGGGCATGGACAGACTTAGCACTCTCTCACAGTCAGCCAAATTCTTCTAACAGCTCTTAGTGTGAACAAACAATAATGAATAGTGTGCTAAAATGATACCAATCAGCACAATAACTAGATGAGTTGATGAACATATAGAGCTTTTCCTCTTCCTTTCTATTCTTAAATAGAATCCTTTCCCTTCTTAAATTAATCCGAAAGCCTTTACCTGCAGCACAAATATTTATGGGTTAGTAAATGGAGATGGGGTGTATGGAATGGAGTGGCAGTGGTCCAGAGCAAGTCGTTGGTGCCTAAGCATAACTCAGAAGGCATCTGAGTGGAAGGCCAGCCCCAGGGAAGATGTCAGATACCGAGTGGGAAAAGGGGGATATGCTTACCTAAGAAAAAGCCGTCACTCAATACTGAAGCCCAAGCTGTGTCAACAGGGAGTCTATGCCAGGGAAAAAGTGCAATGGAGATACTAGTTTGTATACATATAGAGATTAAATCAAATTAATATATTGAGGATGATGGGAGGCAGGCTCTAATTGTAGAAAAGGCCATTTTTACAAATATGGAAAACAAATAAAACCTATAATGAACCCTATGGTAATGAGTTTGGGTTGGAATTACTGGTGGAAATACACATGTGCATATACACAGTCATACATGCATACATGTATGTAGTTATATGTAGAAAAATATAAAATATAAATCTAATAAACATGTTTTATACATTTCGATAAGAGATATCAACAGACCATATGTGTACTATCTGCATGCATATGTGTACACGCACACACACATTCTCTACTTTCCCCCACTAATAGGGCTGGAGAACAATGATACAATAAGGAATTATAAAGAAATTGGATCTTCTAATCATCACACACTACTAAAAAGAAACACACTACTAAAAAGAAACAGGGATCCTTGGAGAAATCATAGTTTTCAAGCAAAATACAAGATAAGCCAAGAAATCTTCATCTGCCCCCCCTCCCCCCAAAAAATACTCAAAGAATGACAGGATACAATAATCTGCTTCTTAATGGGTTCCCAACCGGTCAAGTCTAAATAAGTGATAGTGATGAATTAGAAGCCACTGAATAAAATAGGGAATCAGGAACCTAAACAGATAAAAATAAATAAATAAATGAATAAAAAAAATAAATGGATAAATAAATAAAGCAGCTCATGCTTGGCTCTATGAGCTTATTACATGGTCTGAAGGTACTTCCCACAAAACACTTAATAATTCCTATGGAAAAAAAAAAGATCTATAAAGGATCCTCTGAATAACTGTGTAAAATCGCTGGTGAAACATATATAATATGCCTATTTCAGGAATCTTGGTAAACACACTTTGATCAAGCAGTAAAATGAAACCATAAGTAGTGGGGCAAACAGAAACTCCTAAGCCATTCAATAGAATGTAATGAGAAAAACAAAGCATTAAGACTTTGATTTTACTTCCAATGATATATCATCGAGACCTAATTATGAGAGCCAATCCAAATTGAAGGACATTCTGCAAAATAACTAGCTTGTAATCCTCAAAAGGTTGTGAAGGTCAAAGATTGGGGAACTGTTTTAGGTTGAAGGAGGCTAAGGAAATATAATAACTAAAAACACTACTTGACTCTGACCTGGATCCTCTGAGAATTAAATGAAAGCGATAGATCTGTGTTAAATTCTTGATTTTGGATAGTTGCATCATTGTCATGTAGGAAGCAAACCCTAAAACATTTAGGGATGAAGGGATACGAGGGCAGCAACATACACACTCAATTGGCACAGGAAATGAAAATGAAGTTATTTGTACCATACTTGTAATTTTTTTAAAGATTTTAGCTATTTATTCACGAGAGACACATAGAGAGAGAGAAGCAGAGACACAGACAGAGGGAGAAGCAAGCTCCATACAGGGAGACCATCATGGGATTCGATCCCAGGACTCCAGGATCACACCCTGAGCCAAAGGCAGACGTTTAACTGCTGAGCTACCCAGGCGTCCCCATACTTGTAACTTTTCTGTAAATTTGTGATTGTTTCTACACCAAAGAAACTAAATAATTCAAAGGTGAGGAGAGAAATGAAAACAAGATAATCAAGAAATAATTATATGGTATGCCAGTTTGATAGCACCACTCAATCTTGTTTGTGCCTCTACAGATCCACTTACCACATCACAAGGAACATATTTGTGTAAGGACTACTCTCCTGCAATCTACTCTAGGATATATATTTATAGCCTCACTGCTTAAAATGGTCCATACCCATGCTTGAATAGATAATTGGATTTTAAATAACCTACCTTGGTTTGCCTTCATTTTTTTCCACAAAAGAGGAAAGTTCATATATCTATTAAAGAAGTTGCAAAAACTTGAAACAACTTTCAGTGCAGAGCACAACACATATGCAAGCCACCAATGCAAAGAGTAACACATTGCTTTCTTAGAATTATTCAGAAAATTCTTTCCAAATCTCACAAGTCTTCAAGAAAATAGCTGCGTGTATCCCTGAAAACGGTTTCTTGAAAAGGAGTCAAACATAATAAAAGAATCCCTCAGCTTGTAAACCATACTGAGAATTCTCTAAAGGGAAGCTTGTTTCAGTTGGGTCATACCCGTCAGATCATGTCCCCACTCTGTTCGTCCTTTGGCTAAGGGGTAAAATAAACGTTATTGAAACAGGTGACTGCTAAGATTCCTACTTTACTGTTTACGATCCTATTCCTTGTTTATCCTGTTCAAAACTGAGGCAGCCAGGGCTCACACTGACTAGAATTCATGTACACAGGGAAAATGCCCACTTGCCTCTTGAACATCAAATAATCCCATGGCATGACTTTAACTTAAACAATTTAATAAGAGCCAAATGTACGTTGGGTTATTTGGATAAAACTATCTCTGTAACATGTTTTTTCTTAACACTATATGCGAAATGTCAAAGCATCCAGAGGCCAGGGTAACCCCACCTTTGCTTCCTATCGCATGTTTCTCCTTGCAACTAAACACAGTTTGATATTTTCAAGATTGAACCAAGTTTCCTGTCTTTATTTTGTGCCTGTTGCTAATTTTTAACTTAAACGTTGTAATATCCTGCTTTACACTCTGCAGCTTCAGTGGGTTGAGGCAAGATTCGCTGGCTTTAAACTCTTTTCACAACTAATTTTGAGTTCTATTTCAGTTTTCCCCACCCCCACCCCCACCTCCTGCATTATCTCTTCTCATTTCCATGGACTATTTTATTCCAAGATTCTGTGTAATATTAAATTACAATAATAGCAATCAAAGTCATGGGGAGCTAAAGGATTTTCGATTGCAGCCCATGCTTGGCTCTCAATAGCAGGGCAGAAGGAGAGCCTGAAAAGCACAACAATTCAGAGAACTTGCCAGCAGACCCCATTGTCCTTTCAGTTTCTAATGACACTGAAGTACTTCCATGATTAAAATTTAAAGGCTTCCCAGTAACCAAGTAATTTGCCCAAAACTCCTTATCTAGCACTCACCAAGAAGACTCTGATTTTAATATACTATTAATCAAGCTCCAGCCAAGTTTACCACTGATACTTTCAATTACAGAGAGACTAGCTTCATCTCTCTCAGTGTGTATATATGAGGGGAATTTTTTTTTCTGATTAGTCAGTTACCCAGCAATGAAAGAAACCACAAACCTGGTTTAGACACATATTACTAAGGCATTAGTTATAGTTTTGATAACAACAAACCAAAATATTCTAAACTATTTTAAACTATTGATTGTTTTTGAGAATGATTACAAGTCTGAATTCCTTGGTGTTCACTCATAACAGAGAGCTATTACTATTATAAAACACTCATGTGTTCATTAAGACCCATGCAGACACATACTTTAAAAATATAAAAATCAACTAAGAAATTTATTTCAAAAAAAAAATGAAGATATGCAAAGATTTATCTATGTTTGTTTCAGGGTTGCTCATAATGCCGAATATTTAGAGCAATGTAAATATTCAAAATAGAAAATTGATTATACAAATTATGGATCATTCTTCCAAATAACTGAATAATATAACAGTAGCTTTATACAACTTTTTTTTTTTTAATATGGGAAATATGTGTCCTATATTAAGTAGGAGAAAAAGCCAGTTTGTTAAAATTCATGCAAATGCACAAAAACCCTGTCCATATACTCATCTACAGATGACCAGTACTTACGTTTTGGTGATTATGAGTCCAATTTATTTTCTTAATTCTGCATTTTCAATTATACATTCAAATACACATTCTTTTGTGACTATTTAAATGACATTAATTCATCTCATTCCATACATAAGAATTCATCTATATAGCCAAGGAATAATGGAAAATATTTGTCCTCTTTTTTTCTTCAGTATTTATATAGTACCATAAACAATTATTACACCAAATCTTATAATTCTGTAGAAAAAAATATGGATAGCATTTGTATTACATTGTACATTTGTGACAAAAATGTAGACAGTGTACATGCAGCTTGGGGAATGATTAAGATGATTACTAAATTACCTTGGTCAATTAGTCAAAATAATAAGATTATTATTATTTTACTTTCCTGTATAATTTTTTATTTTCTTTCTGGGAAAGTTATTTTTCATTTACCTAAAGCCAAGGAATTGTATTATATTTAATACAAACTATAGGATGACTTCAAACAATAAGTAACTATATGGCAGTATTTGCTGGTGAAAATAAGAAAAGATGAAATTAAAAATTGAATTTTCATAGCTTGAGCTAGAAAAAATATAGTTACATACTATCTTATTTATGGTTTAATGTAAATTAAGTTTTAATTACTTATATCTACTAATGATCCACACAGTAATACAGAAGAAAAATACATTTTCTGTAAAGAATTTCTTTCAAAGAAATGAGCAACTCCTAATTCTGGAGGCACAGGGTCTTACTACTGTTTGTATGCTAAGTTGAAATAACAGTATTATTGTTATTCAGTTACAAAATCAGGTTTTTATAGGAAAAAGTTATTCACCAATATGTTACCGATAATAGCTTATATTTGTATGGGATTTTATAAAGCTCTTTTAAACAATTAAATGCAACTAAATCTCAAAAAATAATAATTGAACTTCATATTAATAAATATTTTACAAATGAGAAAATTGTGCATCAAATGCTAAATGAGAAAATGTTCAACTTTACTAATAATGAGAAATAAGCAAATAAGCAGATTATCTTTTTAAATCTATAATATTAAACAATTATTTTGTTATTATTTTGATGATAACATAGGACACTGTTGGAGATGTGGTAATCTAAGATTTCTCAAATTTCTAGGGAAAAGTACAACTATTCTGGAAAGAAATTAAGAAATGTGTACCAAATGTCAAAGTATTCACATCACTTGAACAGTCTCACTTCTGAGATTGAAGCCTAAAGAATTTGACTGAAATAAAGGAAAAGTTTATGAGTAAAGATGTCCATTGCTTTATTATTTATAACTAAAAGATACAATTTAATGTGCAGCAATAGCAAAAATAGGCAATGAAATTTCAACACTAAATCTATTAAAATTATATTAACAATTATTTTTAATTGCAAGAAAGATTTTCACATTATATTACTACTTATAATATGGTGACATTTAAAAAATATAGAAGATAGGAATAAAATAAATCAAAATGTTAACTATAGTTATTTTGTAAAAGGGGTATTAACAGTGATTTTTAAATATTCTTTATTATAGTTTTTAGATTCTTATCAGTGAGTAAATATTGCTTCTTTAAACAGGAGAAAATATAACTAATTGCGCTTTAAAACTTTGAATGTCGCCTAAATATCCACTGGATTTTTCTTACCTTGAGCTTGACTTATCACTATTTATTCAATTGAAATCCTCCAAAGCATTTTACTTTAAAGATGACTGAGACCAACATAGAGATAAGTAACATTTTTTACAAATGACAATTTAAAATATTTTAAATACTTTGTTTTTGCCATTAATGTTAGATTTGTGGAAATTATATTTGGGGAAATTTTAATTCCATTATGGAGTAAAAAAAGTCATTGAGAAATAATCCTATTGCAGTTTTAGACATCTGTGATTTTAATCTTTATGATTACAATGATTACCCATGGTGATCAGTAACTTTGAATTTTAAAAATATTCTGCAGGAGAAATTCATCAGCCCTATCTCGCATAGACTCACTTTTAATATCTATGCTGAGACAGGTTATCTAAATGAATTTTATTTTTTTAAATTCTCTTTTCTAAAAGCTATGGTCTGAGAGTAACAATTTCCTTTTATACTTAAATAATGATAATAAGATGGAGTGACATATTTTAACCAAATATAAATATGCTGTTCATGTGAACATATTTAAAACCTATACATGCATAACTTTCAATATATGTGAATGCATGTCATGAAATACTTCCTGGGCCTTTTCTAAACTAATGCTATACAAAGTGAAGAAATACTTATTTTTTGGTGAGCTTTTATTTGACATTATAACAGCATCCAACCACCTGCATACATTAGATAAAAAATCCTCAGTGATTAAAATGCCAGTGATTAAAAATCCCAAGAAAACAAATGGATTCAAATTAAACTAAAAACATAAAATCACAGGTAGTTTGGACCACTTCTAAGGAAAAGAATCACAAATTTTATAATTGCTATTTCCCAGTTTTGTTTGTTTTTTTCTTTAAGATACTGGTAACTTCATATTAAGACCACAAAATAGATCTCTACTCATTCAGAGGTGATTGAATTATGTATCTTTCACTTAAGTCTTTTTTAACCTGACCTTTAAATTTTAATGACTACATATTTAACATTTTAAAATAGTCTCCATCTCTAACTTCTAAGAGGGGTAGAGGATTATTAGAAGGTACCAAATGAAGCCACAAATGTGTTTTATATCTGTATTGTATGTCAACTAATTACACAAAGATATACACAAGTATTGAGTAAATAAAAGTGAGTATGTGACCTGAGAAGTAGTAAAAATTGGCTAACCGATTTCTGTTTCCTAATGAAAATTCATTTCTTATTTTGCATATGTACTCGATTAAGACATATTCAAGTTGGATATTTCTTGAAAAATTTGAACCCTATCAAATAAACCTTCACTAGTATGCAGGTTTACTCTTCACTAAGGGGATTCTCAAGTTTCAGAGTGCTAAGTAAATCTTACAATAGAATATTTAAGCAATTGTCTATAGTTTAAAATAGTGTTGAGCTTCACTCTGCATTACCTTCCCACAAAATGCACAGCATTAACCAATTCTTTTCTGTCAACTAGCAATTTTTGGCAGATCCCTTTTGCATGATTCATGAAGGACCAGTAAAAGGCTAATTGTTCAAATTAATTTGCGTAAATGACTAAGCAAGAGATAACAAAATTACATCTGCACTTGTTTGGCAAAGATTCAATAGCAGCGGCCCTGTACTGCCAGCTGCTTCCAGACAACACTCTTGCAGAAATTAAAAGCTACAAATATTAATTAATACACTTTTTTGGTACGTTAATTTGCACTGAAAGGTTCCGGAGTGCAAAACTGCTGAGAAGATGAACCATGATAATTAGAATTAATGGGATGGATGCATGTTTTTTGCAGCTGAAGTTTTAAAAACCCATGAATGGAACTGGGAACTTGAAACTGACATTCCCATAAATCTCTATGATAATGCAGCTATTAGTATTAGAAGGATTAAGTACTATGGCTCCAGAGTTATCCATCACATGACACATTATATCCCATCTGTCATTGCAGTAGCTAAGACATGATAGCCGTCCTTGAGGAAGCTGTGTGAAAAGCTTTGGGAATTCAAGGAATTGTAGTGATGACTGTCAGACTACAAAATGAATAGCTCAAATCTCTGACTTCTAAACAGAAATAATAGCCAGCACTCTGTATTTGTCAGCTTAGTACTTTACAAATACTCTAACTCTCATAATTGTATTTAAGTTTAGTTAGGCAATCTGAATCATATAGATAGATGAGAATGGAAAAAAAAGAATAGTACAATATCACAGATTTTATCTTTAATTCGTGTATAACCTTAGGACTATGAGTTCCCTATAGGATAGTTTTTACATAATAGTATTATTAATTATACATAGAAACATCTTAGGAAAATCTTACTGTTGACATATTAGTAAAAATACTGAAGTCATTCCTGATGCAATGTGACTAAGAAGTGAAAATTCAATGCTAGCAAACTCTGGACCTTCAGTTTTATCCATACATAGAAACATCTTAGGAAAAACTTAAAACTTTTATGTAGCTCATTCTTAGCAATAAAGAGAACATGCCCTTTTCAACACAGAATTCACAAATATTGGTAATGTATGCTATACAACTACATATATATATGTGTGTATATATATGTGTATGTGTATACATATGTGTATGTGTATGCTATACAATAACACATATATATGTGTGTGTGTATATATATATATACACACACGCACGCGCGTATATGGAGAAATTTTATTTTTTCTGCTTAAAAAAAATTTAAAAATGAAATTTACTTAGCTTCCAGAATAAATGCAAACACTTATTTCATTTAATTATTTTGTACTTAAAAAGGACACAGTATCTTAAAGCTGAAAGGTAATTGTTTTATAGCATTCTCATTTGGATCACTTAGCAGCTTCTAGGAATGTAGCAGCCATCCTGGAGTACTGCATGAGAGATTATGGGTAAGTCAAAGGAGTTTTAAGATTTAAATAAATAGGAAAATTCTAGGGCAGCCCGGGTGGCTCAGTGGTTGAGCATCTGCCTTTGGCCCAGGGAGTGATCCCAGACTCCCAGGATCGAGTCCCATGTTGGGCTCCCTGCATGGGGCCTGCTTCTCCCTCTGCCTGTGTCTCTGCCTCTCTATCTCTCTCTCATGAATAAATAAATAAAACTTTAAAAAAAAAAAAAGAATGTCAAAGAACATTAAATAATTTATCCGGCGGGGGGGAGTCACACAATAATAGTTTAAGTAGCTGAGGACTTATTGCACTAAAGAGACTATAGATTTGATTTTACAGAGAATGTCTCAGTGACAACACTGATGAAACCTGGTGAATACCTTTAAATATGGCGTTAGAAGACATTTTTCAGGGGGTGAAGTAGAACTTAGTCATTTGCTTGCTCTATCACAATAAAAAATTTTGAAATACTTTTCCCTAAGAGGATAGTTTCTATCTACAAAAATAACAATTTCAGTTATGTTAGATAATATATTTTTAGATTTAAATGGCCAAATGATAGAATGAAAGTTTTTTGTGTTAGAATGGAGAGGGCAACATGTCAAGGCATTCTCTACTTGACTGAAAAAATCCATGCAACACCCCTAGAATACTACTGTAGGATGCTCATTCGTACTGCCCAACATGACTTCCCTCGACTATTTACTCAGTTTACTACTTTAGGCTTAGAAATATGCCCAGTCCACAATCTTTGTTGCTTATCAGGATTCATGTCTCATATCAAAATTCTTGAAAAATGTAAACGTTATAAAATACTTCTTTGGAGATTCAATAGGCTTTTTTTTTCCCCTACAAAGTAGTTTTTATAAGCCCTTTAGTTGTATACTTCTTAAACTGTCAAAATGTATGCTATTTTCTAATTTCTAGACTCAAATGTATATTTTTAAAATACTTCACTGATTTCAGTTTTGTTTGATGATAAGATGTATCTAAATCTAACATTCATAGTTGATTTCAGGTACTTTTTAGAGTAGTTAAAACTGTTTTTGTCAGAAGGCACAAAATATTTTTCAGTTGGTAATATGTTTCTACACATATACATAATTTCAGAACTATGTAGGCTCTATTGGTTTCTGCTTTGTAGGTGCCAGGTTAGCACAGTGCCTGATTTAAATTTGTCATTTTATCAGGACAGAATTATTGGTCCTTTTCTAAACTAATGATATTGCCTGAAAAAAAAAAAGTTAGCTATCTCTATTATCACCTTATTTGTAAATAAATATTTCAAGAAATAGCACATATCACAAGCAACAACAACCCAATATGAAGAGACCCCTATTTCCAGAAAAATACACATATTTATACAAAGAAACCAAGTACCACGTTGACATTTTATTTCTTTTGGGTAAAGTGACAAAAATTGAGAGAAAATATCTCTTTAACAAAATAAATGTAATTAAAATACACAAAACAGGTACTTTTTTAAATGGTAAATTCCTATCATTAGTATCCAATACCCATTTTATTTTTAATGCCCAATGAAGAAATAGTTCATATATAAAACTAAGAAGATTTTTGTCACAAAAATCTTAAGGCAGTAGGACAATTTTCCTGAACATATTTTTTATATCATAGTTTTATAAATCAAATACACATACACAGCTTTACTCAACTTGGAAGATCATATACAATAAAATCTCTAAGGTGAGGAGTAGCAAGAGGGGTCAATATATGACCCCAAAATATGCCACTCTGGCATGTGGATTATTTGAGTTGAAGGCAATCAGGACTCAGTTGATGCAAGGAGACCTTTTACCATTCCCTTAACTATTTAAAGGGATTTAGATAGGAGGCCTTGCTCAGAGAGCTCTGAATGCCCTATTTGTATGGCAGGGCAAACATCTAACTACCAACATTCATTCTTTCTATTGTCCTTTCAATTTCCTTCCTCCTCTTTAAAGCTCTAGGCTCTGATTCTATTTATTAGTTCGGGATGGCATATAAACCTCAACTGCCCAATATGCCTTTGTGTCTTATTATGTCTGTGAGGCCCAATTAAAATGTAATTAAATTTGTTTTTATTCTATTAATCTGCCCTATGTTAATTTGATTATTAGATTAGCCAAAGAATGAAGATAGGTAGATTAAAAATATTCCTCCCTAATAGACGCTATTCACAAACAGGCATAGTATACAGTCTCCTGGCCTAATGACTTCCACACAAAACTTCATTGTTCCTATCAAAGAAAAGGAATGATACCTAGTGCATTTCTTCCACCTAAAATGCAAATCAAAGCTATAATGAAATACCATCTTGCAGTAATTAGAATGACTAGTATCAAAACAAACAAACAAACAAACAAACAAGAAATAACATGTGTTTCCAAAGATGTGGAGAAAGGAGAACCTTTGTGCACCGTTGGTGGAAATGTAAATTGGAAAACACTAGCTAGGTTCTTTAAAAAACTCAAAGTAGAAGTAGCATCTATCCAGTAATTCTACTTCTGGGTATTTACCTAAAGAAAACAAAAATACTAATTTGAAAAGATCTATGTATCCCAATGTTTATCACAATGTTATTTTTAATAGCCATGATGTAGAAGCAACCATCGACAGAATAATAAACAAAATATAGTATATATACACAATGGATGATTACTCAGCCATAAAAAAGAAAGAAATCTTGCCACGCATGCCATGGATGAGCCTAAAGGGTATTATGCTAAATGAAATAAGTCAGACAGAGAAAGACAAATACCATATGACTTCACTTATATGTGGTCTCTAAAAAACAAAATAAATGACAATAAAAAAGAGAAATAGACTAATAAATATAGAGAACAAACTAGGGATTGCCAGAAGGGAGGGAGGTGATGAGATTGGTGAAAAAGGTGAAGGGGTTTAAGAGGTATCAAATTTTAGTAACAAAATAAATAAGTCAGAGGGATAAAAAGAACAGTGTGGGGGGGATATAGTCAATAATATTGAAATAGCTTTGTATGGTGACAGATGGTAACTACACTTACGATGACATTTAGCAATGTATATAATTGCGGAATCACTATGTTGTACATCTAAAACTAATATTATCAACTCTACTTCAATCAAAAACAAAATAAATAAATAAAATGCTTTCTGAACAGATTTTTGCCTTTTGAAGGACTCAGCTTTAAAAGAACAATGTATATCTTATATCAATGGCACAACTTCTATTAGCTATCCTACAGAAAGTAATCTTTCTGACTTGTTCCCTCTTACCCTCTGTACAATATATACCCAATAAACTATATGCTTCACTTTGGGGTATTTTATTTATTTTATTTTATTTTATTTTATTTTATTATTTTATTTTATTTTATTCTATTTTAAGTGATTATTTAAATAATTTGTTCTATTTTCCATCAGTCCTACTATTAGGCTGCCATAATAAATTAGGTTATAATTTCTTCAGAGACAGGGTCTCATACTCATATGATCTCATACTTCTGAATATCCATCATAATCCTTACTGTCACTTGTTTGGATTTGACTTATTCAGCATTTGGAAGGGCTTCAAAGCTCACAATGACCAACCTCCTTTTCTGGAAATTTCTCTCACTAAAAGCTGCCCTACTCTCACTAGCACATAAGCACAACTGTAATACAGAAATTTGTTTCTCGTGCTTAAGTAGGCACCATAGTCAACAAGAAAATCAGACTTTTTCCCCCCTCAGAAATTTAAAATGTGTGTGTTTTGTTTGGTTATTACAAAGCTACTATTAATACTTTGGGGTGAGTCCCACAGGACTACAAAACACTCCCAGGAGGGACCCAGAGGAGAGAGGCTTTCTGAGGGGAAGGAAGCACTGAGACTCAGGAAAAAGGGAGGCCATTGGTAGTAGAACCTGTGACTGCTAAAGGAGGACATGCCAGTACGGTGTGACACAGGCTGAGGACAAAAAGATTAGATGGAAAGCCACAAAGCTACTTGGCTTCCTCCTTCTTCTCATTTGTATTTTTCTGCTCCTTGTCATGACCTCAGAGCCCCTCTCCTCGCCAGAGGCAGTAGAAAGCCAATCACGTCAGAAAAATATGGAACATTTCATGAATTGGCAGGTCATCTTTGTGCAGGAGCCAGGCTAATCTCTGTGTCATTAGAAATTGGACATTTGTAACTGAGGGGACAAATTTCTAGAAAATCTTTAAAACTGTGTCAGTTTTACTACAGTGTTTTAAACAGAATGTCTGTGAAAGCTTCTAGCTGAGGTTCCTTATCTGGATTCTTGGTTTTTCACATACTTACTGCATTCTACAAGTTGGTTACCATTGTGCAGGATTTTTGTTTGTTTTTAGTTACATATCCAGTTACTTATAATTCTAAGAAACCTAACATATATATAGCACTGTATTCCCTGGAGTCAGCATCATAAAAGAAAACCCTGAAGTTAGAACTGAGGCTTCAAAATAAGGAATATGGTCTTTATAACAAATTTTAACAGAAAACAAATAGTAATTTCTTATAAAATTCCTTTCTATAAATGAATAAACGTACCCACTTTGCTATATATAGATATCCTAGGACCAAAATCATGTCAATAAAAGATGGGAAATGTCTTTTAGTATGAGGTGCATGAAGTTTGATTACATAAACTTAATCAAAATATTCACTCTCTTAAAAATTTGAAGAATCCCATATATGCTTGCTTCATTCTTCTGCTCATCTTAAATTTAGGGTATGAAAGTTTTCTTTTTCTTGTTAGACTTCTCACACCAACACCAAAATAGAGCTGTCCTTAGGAAGTGAATTCATCATCCCTAAATTCTTCATTTCATTTTCAATGATACATTATGAAACATATTTTGATTGTGAAAAGTCAATGTCCCATATCTTAAGAAGTAAAGATTACATTATCCCATTAATGAACAGGAAAAAATAGTGCATTCATAAGGAAGTCAAATGATACCTTTGGGATTTGGTCCACACAGATACTTTAAGGGAGAACATCTGTCATGAGAGAGACAATTTCTTTCTGTAAGAAGCACACAGAATCTATACAGTAGGAAAGTCCTTTATTCACAAGGAGGCAAGAGAGAGTAGAAAGCATTTACTTGTCTTTTTTTTTTTTTTTCCAAAGATTTATTTGAAAGAAAAAGAGAGAGGAGGGGCACAGAGAGAAGAAGAGAGTCCTAACACAGACTCCCAGCTGAGTGTGGAGCCCTACACAGAGCTTGTTCCCAGGACCCTGAGGTCATGACCCGAGTGGAAATCAAGAGAGTCAGATGCTTAACCAACTGAGCCACCCCGGCACTCCTGTGGGTCTACTTCTTGAACATTTTTTATTGTGGTTTCTTAAACCAAATTACTAAAATTGGTATCTAGAAATAATAATAATAATTAATAATAATAATAAGGTATCTAGAATAATAATAATAATAAGGTTTCACACACAGTCAATAAGGTTATCACTCCAGGGAAGAAAATGTTTGACATGGCTATGTATAAATTGCAGAATATATTAAGAATTTTGACATTATGTAAGAAGAGGCATTTTAATGCCTATAGTTTCTTGGATAAAAAACAGCCTAGCACATCGATGAAAAACAACAAGTTTTAAATTTTTCCACCAACACGTGGCTACTTGTAGAATTTTAACAATCAAAACATCTATTTGAAGAATTTTATCAAAAAAATCTAAGGTTTTAAGGTTTAGTCTGAGTAGAGGGACTAGATAGAAAGGCTAGGAAGGTACCATATTTCTTTAATCCAATGCATTGTGACTGAATGATATGCTACAAAGCCTTTGGCAACTGCTCCTCTGAAGTTCAACTTACCAAAGGAAAATGAATGAACCCTGTTTACCCCTTACTGGTAATAACTCACCCTAATCTTACCAAGGAAAGATCTACTACCAGGTTTCTAATAATCTTAGGTTTTTGTCTTCCTAACTCCTTTGAAAGAAAAGCTTTCATTCTTTGAAAAAACATTAGAATAAAATTCCTTGTGAGATTACTTTACATTTTCTATTCATAAGCCCCAAATAATAGCACACCAGAGTAACAGCAGCAGCCAAATATATTTACCATGTGTCTGACTGTTGATTACCCTTTATTTAGAAAAATATACTTGAGATCAGGTATGGGTTTTCTACAGCCATGTAGCAAAATGGAAAAATCACTGTTCTGGGAGCTAGACTCCTCCAAAGGCACTTGGGTTATCTTGAAGAAGTCATTTGAATTCCCCTAGGCTCACTCTATGCATCCAGCGTATGGAGCCATGAAAACTACATTCTCACCAGCTCAATAAGATCAGTGCAATTAAGATTGAGAGTTGATTTTAACTATTCAAAGCAAAGATAAACATATGAAAAAATTGCTATTCCCATCAATTTACATGTGGCTTAATCTTGATAACTTAGAAGTAGCGGGGAGGCTCTAAGAAATGAGCTAAGCAAACAAGCATATGCCCATGTTTTATTTCATGTAACGAGCATTAGCGATGGTGGTGGCTGAGTCTCCTTTCCTGGGCCATAGAAAACAGTTGATACTGCTTCCAGAAGACACTTCCACAACCAGGCATTACGTTTTTATCATATGGAAAAGTTGCCCGAAGAGCTTTGAAATCATAAACTGTAAATGAGTGGGATGAACCTAAATGGTATTATTAAAAAAAAAAAAAAAAAAGTGTGAGGCAAATTAGAAAGGGAAATAAGAAAGAATAGAGAGAAGGAAAGCAGAGACAAGGAAAACTAACAGGTAATAATACACAGTAATACACAGCTTGTTAGAAATATTAGGAATCCAGTCAGAATTTTTTAATCGATTTTCTTGAGAGTATCAACAGGATAAAATGAATGCCTTTTTTGGTCATATTTACTTATGTTCTTTTCCTCAATATTAGTCCCCCATCCCCAAAGGAAAAACAAACAAAATATCGCTGACCAAAAGCCAGGGTCTGGCTTCCTCAACGTATTCAAGCCTAGAGAGTGGTTGCATGCTTGTCATATTTAGTCTATTTCTAAGCTTGATGCAGAAATACAAACAAACATTGCTGCACAAAACCTTAGTAAGATAAGACTGTGATTCAAATCATCCTTTTAATTCAACACCTTCTGGTGAGTAGATCTAGCCAGAAGCAATGCAAACTGGGATTAAGAAACAAGACCAGCTGTCCGATGGAGTCAGTCTCTTGAAAACTAGCAGTATTTTCTCTGAGAAGTAATTGAAATAAACAAGAAATTTATCCTTGCTTCAGTTCAGGGAATGGAGAAAATTCATATTGAGAAGTGAGAAAGGAGGGTGAATTGTTTTTAAAAAATAGAAGAGACACTCTGGTAAGGACAAAGGAATGAGCTAAGAATTTACAACAGTTTACAGTAAATATTTTGGTGCTATTTTATACATAGTTTTATTTGGCTATTTTTTCCAGTTTCTCCTAACCTATCTGCATTGTTTTTTTTTTTTTTTATTATTTATTTATTTATTCATGAGAGACACACACACAGAGAGAGAGAGAGAGAGAGAGAGGCAGAGACACAGGCAGAGGCAGAAGCAGACTCCATGCAGGGAGCCCGACGTGGGACTCGATCCCAGGTCTCCAGGATCATGCCCTGAGCTGAAGGCAGACCCTCAACCACTGAGACATCCAGGGATGCCTCCTATCTGCATATTGAAGGAATTATGACTGACTGGATTTGAATTTATCTAAATTATAAGACACTACCTTTAGTTCTTACAGAAAATAGGTTTGCTTAATGCCACACATATTCTAGTGAATAAAAGCATCATCTTAGTCTACTGGGCTTGCCATAACAAAATACTACAGACCGGATGGATTAAAAATATATTTTCTGATAATTCTGGAGGCTGGAACTTCAAGATCAAGGCACTGGCAGGGTTGGCTTCTCTAGAAGCCTCTCTCCTTGGTGTGTACTGTGTGCCTTGTTGCTGTGTCTACACATGATCATTCTTCTATGCATATACATCCCTGATATTTTTTGCCTTTTCTTAAAAGGACACCAGTCCTTTCAGATTAGGGCTCCACACTTAGGACTTTATTTGTCTAATTATCTATTTAAAGATCCTATCTCAAAATATACTTATATTGGGGGTTAGGCTTCACCATATGAATGCTGTGGGGCCACAATTCAATACATAACAACACACATGTGGTAACTGTAAGGAAACTTTTTTATTAAAGATTTTATTTATTTCTTTTAGGGAGAAAGAAAGGGAGGGAGTAGGGGGAGGAGCAGAGGGATAGGGTGAGGGAAAAGCAGTGTGGAGGGGACCAGGGGCTCCATCCCAGGGCCCTGAGATCATGCATGACCTGGGCCAATATCAAGAGACTGATGTTTAATCAAGTCACCCAAACACCCCATAAGGAACTTTTTATGTATACCCTGCTGTGAGGGAATTCCTTGTTCCTAAATTCACCTATTGTTTTAAGATAAGCATCACTAAGATTTAAGTTTTAACTTTCTTTTTAATGGGATTAATGTAACTACATTTATCAGGCCATTTTCAGAAAGTGTATTAGAAAAATATTCAAATGTCAAATAAGATGCTGACCCAACCAATAATTTTAAGTAGCTGACCAAATATGAAAGCCAAGAACAGTATCTATTTTGGTCCACTATGGAAATGCTTCACCAGGCTAACCATGGCACACTGATAAGCTACGGTGGCAACTTTAGAGTAATATTTTTGAAGAAAAGGATCACAGTGACTACATACAACTATCAGAAAAATTACCTGAAGTTTGGAAGTTTGGAAACAACAAATAGATAACTGGGTATTCTTCTATTGTTTGATTTCGTATTTACTTAACTATTTTATGATCTGTAAGAAAAGCAGTTCATTTATAAATTTTTGTCAGGTACAGATGAAAATAACTCCTGTCCAAAGGAAGAGATAACCCCCAAAGTTATAATTTATTGCCTTATAAGACATTAACCAGCTTTACATGTAACCCAAGAAACTTATCATCATATTTCTTTTTAAAATTGCCTTGGGGCACCTGGGTGGCTCAGTTGGTTAAGTGTCTGCCTTTGGCTCAGGTCATGATACCAGGGTCCTGGGATCAAGCCCCTCATTGGGCTCCCTGCTCAGTGGGGAGTCTGCTTCTCCCGCTCCCTCTGCCCCTCTTCCCTGCTCATGCTCTCTCTCTCAAATAAAATCTTAAAAAAAAAAAAAAATTACCTCTACACCCACATCATCAAATGATCTTTGAACTGATTTAAACTTACTGTCTCAGTCATCAATTAATGGGTTAAACAGAATCTTTGACAAATATTCATTTAATATTTGTCTGAGAAGCATAAATTTACCTTCTTGAGAATGATACTTAACATAGCCAATAAGCATTTATTAATTGATTAATATCTTATAATGATATATTAGAAAAAGGAAACTAATCTGAAAATGGAATCCTTAATAAGAACTATAATACCAAATGACTTGTACTTTAATTCACAAATTACTTCTCATGCTTTTATAGAAAAGTGGAAAATTGGAAATTTCAGAAAAGCAACTGGAACATTAAAAAAAGATATTCTTTCATTTTTAAGTTTGTTGACTATAAATTTATGTAGGAAAAGATTATGCATATCCCCAAATTTCTTTATTGTTTTCCATTGTTAATATTTAATAAACACATGTTGATTAAACCTCTATGTGGAATTATAAATACATATTTATAAAAATAAAGTAAGAAAATGAGTACGATTTTAATGACACATTGATTCTAGGTATTTTTTCAGGGAAGAAAAAGCCCAGTGCTTTTTTAAACAAAGAAATATGGCCTAGTGTCATGGGAGGAAAGAAATCAGCCAGGTAGACTGCTGGTCATATAACGATGAACATAAGATACTTTTTACCTATTCCTCATGGGTTGATTTTCCTGTCTCCTCAATATTCAAGGTCAGGAATCTTCCCCACTATGAGTCCTTGCTTACCTATGATGCTAGGCTGAAATAGATGTCTCTAAATCCATTTAACTGTCCTTAATTATACATATGCCTCCTTCTTTCTCTCTGTTTTTTTTTTTATTTTTTTTTTAAGATTTTATATATTTATTTGACAGAAAGAGAGAGAGAGAGAGCATAAGCAGAGGGAGCAGCAGGCAGAGGAAGAGGGAGAAGCAGGCTTCCTGCTGAGCAAGGATCCAGATGTGGGGCTCATCCTAGGATTTGGGATCATGACCTGAGCCAAGGCCAGTGCTTAACCAACTGGGCCACCCAGGCATCCCTCTGCATCCTTCTCAATTCCATGATCTCAAGAAAAATAAAAACTGTTAATTTTATAATCCAACTAATTTAGTGCTTGACATTTTAGTCAACTAATTTAGTGCTTGACAACTTAGTGCTGTTTATTAAATAATTAAAATGGATTAAAATATATTTGACTGACCACCCAAAGTAAATCAATTAATCTGAAATAAAAACTTGAATATGTTCAAAAACATAAGGACCTTGTATACCTCCATATTAGTCTATCTACACACAAAAGGTAGGTCTATATGCAAAAACATTAAAACATGAATCATCAAAAAAAAAAAAATTCTCCCCAAATAACTGCTTAACCAAAGAATTCAACCATTTTGTTTGTTTACAAGTCTTCTCGGGCATTTAAACACGGTCTGAATCTGAATCAGTCTGAATCTAATCTAAACTCTACACCTTTAACTGGCAATTGCTATGATGTAGCCTTCTCCATCGTCTCATCACAGCTATGAGTTTGTATAACATTTATTTTTAAATCATTGGGATTTATAGTTATTAGCATATAAAAGTTACAGAAATATTTGAAATATCCCAAATATAACACTGGATTCCATTTCAAAGGAAGGTTTTGTTGCACATTTAAATGCCTGAAAATAAGGCATATAATAAAGAGCCTGGTAGATCTTTTCTCTGACAATATCACAGAAAATGGCTATAAAATCTGACGGAAACACTGACAGATTACCTCCGAGACGGATTACCTCTGAGAGGGATGTAGAACCCATTTTGTCTTTAAACTGACCCTGAAGATGTGTCACACGTTTGTAATATTCACAATAAAGAGTTCAAAGGCAAGACTGGGAGATTTCTTAGGCTTGGAATAAAACATTCAGTTTAGTGAGTCTAGTTTCATGCAGGGGGATGGAAACTGATGCAGAAAAAGTCTTTCAATTGTCCTTTACCTATATCTATTAATTGCCACTCATCAAAAAGCACAGCTAAACTATACAAAAAGTATTTTTAATTGCCAGAGTAGTACAATGAACACCAAAAGCCTCCTTCTAGGTCATGGGGTAGAAAACACAAAAGAGTTTATTTTTGTGTGTGCTTAAAAAAAAAAAAAAAAAATTCCACCTCAACCATATCAACAGTCCATCCGATTTGATCTCCTTCTGAGATAAAATGTAAGCTATTCTCACACCTTGGCGAGGATGTCAAGTATTTTAAGAACAGCCGTGTGAGATAAAAATGTCAGTAATTATATTCATTCCTTATACTGAGGTGCAGCCTTTGCAGTCCAATAGTTCAATGAGGAAAACAGATTATGCGAGTCAGATTTTCTGAGCTTCTTACCTTGTAAACTTTGTAAGAGGTTGTTGTTATAGCTCAACACTTCCTGTTATTAAAAAAAAAGGAAATCTAGACCTTTCCGTTTCTTTGATATATCTGTTCCATTAATCCTCATTACCTTTTTATAAGTAGATATTATTTAAAAACATACATCCTTTTGCTTTTCTTGGAAATCAATCTTAGGAAAGACAGTTTGATAGAAGTGTTACACAAAAAAGTAGGTAGTTTCTTTTTTTTTGGAATAAAATATATCCCAACAATTAGCACGTGCTATATCCCATTGCCAACCTTATTCTATTGTGTCCTCAAAAAGTTTGTTACTTAGGCAAGCAAACACTTTATTTATTGCCATTTATATATCCTGGTATGTTTCAAAGACTTCGGTAGTTGTCTCTTTGTAATATTTCAGCTTTTAAGCTGCTTCCCTGCCTCACTGAGCTCACATAAGATACATCTGAAAGCTTTAGTACAAATTTACTTCGAATAAAGTCTTCAATTCATTTTCATGGCACCAAAAAGACAGCTTTAATAACTGCAATGACAAATAAACTGGAAATCATTCCAGGCCTTTTCACTTAACTGACAAGTAGAACACTCTCATAATGAGCCGCAGGTTTTACGTTTTCTCTTTGACCATAATAGCTTCATTTAAGAGCGTCAGACCCTGACACTTCATCATTTATCTACATTATTTCTCATCTTCTTTCAAATAAATTATGGAATACTAGACTGAGCACATAAAAACAAAGTGACTTGTTATCAGTAAACAGCAAGATAAATTGTCCAGAAGTTCCTCATTTAGTTCCCTTTAAATTTAGGGGCAAGTTATTGGGTGCACCTTTTTTAACTTCCAATGTTTGCATTTTTACAGCCATCTTATTTCTCTTGCCACTGGCCTCTGTGCACTCATCCAGAGCCTGATGTGGAAAGCATAAAGTAATCCCATTATCCCAAGGTTGGCCGCTAAAGTACAAAGAAGCATAAGGGGAGAAAGTCAAATAAAAAACTTGGAAAGTGATTTCTCCACATCTGTAAAACCCCCCATCCATAATACATCTTGTCATACTAGGAAATGTGACACTTCCAAAGTAATGAACAGTGCAACTGTAACTCTTTTAGCCTGTGGAAATAAAGCACTGATTTTAAATGGATGGGTGAATGCGATCTCTTCTCACTGAAGTCCCCCCTCCTTTTTTAACCATCTAGAACTGGAGAAAATCCAATAGAATTATTATCAGATTGCATTTCTTTTTAAAAGTGTTGACCAAGTTCATAGAAATCCTCACATCTCGTACTTCTTACTTATTTGTTGGGTATTAACTTACAGAGATCTGCAGAATCATATCAGATTAATAAGTACAAAAATTGCTGTTTAAGAAACCATTAAAACATCAGTTTTTATTTGTGTCGTGCCACGTGCTGAAGTCTTGGCTGCATGCTATAATTAAGAACGAAGGATCATAGTCACCAGGTGGTTGTTTATTAACGAATTTTCAATTACTTGTTATTATGGAACCCTCAAATAGTGTATTATATTCTCTTTTGGTTTCCTAGGTATTCCAATCTATTTGATCCCAGACCTCTCACATTTAATAACATGATTATATGAAGATATATTAACAATATTTACGGATCTCCTACTTGGAACAAAATCCTGATATGGGGAAATACAAAGAAAAAAATATATTGTACTATCTGTCCTCAAAGAACTCTAGGAAAAAGGTTGATCATTTAATTTTAGCATATTATTTTTCTGAGAAGCTATAGTGGTAAAAATAATTTAAGCTCTTAATTTCTCTGCCTCCATCACTCCACATAGTCCCTTTGAGGGACTGTTCCAAGTTGTAGTTTCTGAGAAGATGGTGAAATAATATGGTCTGGCTCCTTCTCAATAAAGAATTTCCAGAAAGAAAGATTAATAGATCTGCCATCCAGCAAAAGTCACAGAAGGGTTTGTGGGTCTGTGGAGGCAAAAGATGATGGGTAAGGCTGTGTACAGGTGGGGAAGTGGTGGAGAAGTGGAGAGAGAGGTGGAAAGAATAAAAAGCAGAAAAACCTAGAAGAGAAGTAGATTAGCTAGCACTGATTTAATTAAAATAGCCATAAGTTTTGGTAGAGGCATTTCCTTTTCCCTCACTTTGCCCTTTGCAGGAATAGTGCTGGCTAGGTAAGGAAGAAGGAGGAAATATCTCTTTAAAAAGATCAGTGTCTGGGTAAATGTACTAATTATACCACAATGGTTCTTTGTTCTCTGGCATGTCCCCTACCTCCAAAAGTCACCAAGAGGGACAAAGACCAGAACGTGGATATTTTTTTGCCCATCCCCAAGTATACAACCTAGTAAGGATGCCTAATTCCCAAAGGTAACAGAGACTCACAAGGAAAAGTAAAAAGACACCTTGCGAGCTCAACAAATAAAAGAGAAAGACAACAAACTGCAAACGTATACGTCAACACTGATCTAACATTTAAGTGAACATGCTAAATGTTCTCAGATACTCAAAGGAGGATATTGTAAACTTGAAAAGGGAACCAAAAATAATAAAATATAACAACTGGGAATTCTGCGTGTGAAAATATCACAGTTAAAATAGAAAACTTGAAAAAAAAAATAGAAAACTTGATATATGGTTCAAATAGATAAAACTGAAGAACTAGTCAGCGAAACGGAAAATAAGATGCTCATTCAGAGGGATTCAAAAGGGAGAGTGATAATAAAAGAATGGGGATAGAAGTGAAAGGGTTAAGTTGAATATTCTAAAAACACAAAAAGAGTAAAAAAGAGATACAATAGAAAGTATTTAACAGATTAATGATATATATTCAGATAGATATCCCCATAAAAAGTTATAAGTTATTTATAAGGTTCAAGGAAACCAATGAAAACTAGAAGCAAATATACAGAGTAATATATTCTTGCATTTCAATATGTTTAGAGATGTGAAAGGACATTGCTTAAACAATTAATAATCATACTACTGACATGTTTATAAGGTTATGGATTATGTTGCACTTTATATTTTCAGCCCAAAAAGTAATACCTAGCTCTTAACATTTAAATGCATAATTATATAAACTTCCTCCTAAAACAGTATAATAAATAAACTGTTATCATTATTAAAGAATAAACTCCATTTTTGTTTATGCTAAGTTTGTAGAAACTAAGGTCGCCTAGTTGCATACTTTAAAAATTCACTCTAACTGGTTCCTGGGTGGCTCCATTGGTTAAATGTCTGATGCTTGATTTTGGTTCATGTCATGATCTGGGGGTTATGAGATCAAGCTTCATGCTGAGTATGGAGCCTGCTTAATATTCTCTCTCTCTCTCTCTCTTCCTCTGCACCCTCTACCCTGTTCACATGCTCTAAATAAATAAATAAAATCAAAACATCACCTTAACAAAAAAGCTTAAGTCCATTAACTACATAAATAATGCTTTATTTGGATCAGCTTCTTTCAGCTGAGACGAAAAATATCAAATAAATAAGACATGGTTTATGATTATTGATAATGTGCATAAACCAGTAAGTTGAATAAATACAGGATTTCCACATATGATGGCACAAATGAAGATCACCTTAGCTAGCAGGAAACCATATACAAGAGTCTAAGAATTTTTCTAGATAAGGTAACACCAGTCAAATCTTAAAAGTAGATATACATTTACGAATCAGAAGATTCATTTTGTTAAGATGTTGGTTTTCCCTTAGTGATTTGGAATAGAATCAGGAATACCACTGATTTTCATAAAAGGGCCAAGGAAATAGATAAAAAAAAAAGTCCCAGAAAATCTAAATACATGTATCAGAAAACAAAAACAAAACAGAAAAACTTTCACTGACACCTCATACCATACCAAAAAAACCTTCATTTTAAATAAATTATTGACACAAGTCTAAAAGCAAAACCATAAACTTTTGGGAGAAAACAGTAATATAGATTCCATAAGAGTAAAAGTATGGATAAACTTGACTTTATCAAAGTTAAAAACTTCTACCCATGAATAGACATCATTAAAAAATTAAAGGCAAGTCACACATTGTAAGAAAATATTTTTGATATGTATGTATCAAAAAGAACTTGTATTTAGGCTATGATAAGTAACAAAAAAATAACCCAACCAAAATGGGCAAAATCCTTTAGAAACTTCTAAAAGGAAGATAAATGACTGGCTAATAATAAAATGATAACACCAAATGTTGGTGAAGATGTGGAGCTACTGGGACTTTCTTTAATTACTGGGTGAGTATTAAGTGGTTCAACCAATTAGAAAGCTGGAATTTTATTATAAATTTAATTATAAACTTACCATGTGGTCTAGTTATTTCATTCCTAAGTATTTTTCCAAGATAAATGATAATTTATATATACACAAGAAAAACAACTTGTATAAGAATATTTGAGTGGCAGTTTTGTTCATGCTATCTATGAGCTGGAAGCAACCTAGATGTCCATCAACAAGATAATGTATAATCAAATTTTGATATATTCATACACTGGAATATTACCCCACAGTAGGAGGCAGTGAAGGAGGAGGAGAAGTAATAACCTACCACCTGAAACTACATGGGTACATCTCAAAAACACGTTGAATGAAAGCAGGTAGACATAGAAGAGTACACACTGTGTGACTCCATTTATACGAAGTTCAAGAACAGAGATAATAAATCTGATTACAGAAATGAGAAGAAACCTTACTTAGGAGATGTGAAAACTTACTGACAGTGGATGTGAAGGGAATTTCTGAGATGTTGAAAATTAGCTATATCTTACCTGTTTCTGTATCAAGGTGTACACTTGCACTAATAATCATCGTATTGTACACCAATTGCCTCGATAAGAAAATACTAAGAACTTTCTTTCAAGTTTGAAGGTAATCTCATCTAATAGATTTAACAAGAGACTGCACACAGCAGAAAGCAGGATTAGTGAACTGAGAAGGATGTCAATAGAAAATATTCAAAGTGAAGTACAGAGAAAAAATTAAAAGGAAAAGGGAAGTCAGAACAGAGGAGAAGAGTAGGTGAGACTCAACTAAAAGATCAGACAAAAAAAAAAAAAAAAAAGATCAGACAAGCCTTAATTAGGCTCCTAGAATAAGAGGAGGAGAATGGCATTGAAAAAAATTGAATAGTTTATGCATCAACCCATAGATTCAAGAATCTCAGTAAGTCCTGTAGGAAAAACACAAAGAAAACTACTCAGAGCCAAATTGCTAAGAATCATACTCAAAGTTCTACAGGAAGCCAGAAACAAAATGTCAAGCCCCATACTAATGGCTGAATATCAACCAAAATGGAAGCCAGAAGGCAATAGATTGAAATATTTAAAGTACTAAAGGGGAAAAAGACAGCTGTTAATCTAGAAGTGTATAGCTACTGGAAATTTGCTTTGAAGATGATGGTGAAATAAGTTTTCAGACTCAAACAAAACTCTGTACCACTCACACTTGCACGCCACAAAATACTAACCAGATTTCATCACAATGAAGAAACGTGCTCTTGCTGGAAAACCAAACTTTAGCTTAGAATAAAATGATCAGAAATGATAAATATGTAATATTGAGCCAACTGGCAAAGGAGAAACGTTTTCAAGTCCAGCTTCTGTATCACCAAGCAGGGCAACACATCGATTTGGAGCTGAGAGGTAACAAGTTTAAAACTGGCATATGAACATAACAATATTTTGTATGATATAAACTATATGACTATCATGGCACATAAGACGGAGGACGCCAAGTCGTAACTAAATCTATGTGAGGTATTTGTTTTATTGGGGAACGGTAAATGTTTAAATTAAAGTGGACTACAACATATCAGAGCTTTGTGTTGTCAGGTTATAAAAATTAAAGTAGGTATCCTAAAGAATTTGTTTTAAAAAGATGAACAAGCAAAACAAAACGAACAAGATCAACAGACACAAAGAGTTGTGCTCCACTGTTATCTATTATAATAAAAAATTAGAAACATTTCTAGTAATAGGGAAAATAGACTTATCCATACCACTGAATATAGTCCAATCAATTTGAAGAAACAGGAGTTGTAAAAGAATATCTGTTCACAACAAATGTTCATTTTGTACAGTCTTAAAAACTGTAAATACTACCATATAGAGCTACATTATTGAGCACTTCTGTTATACCAGGCACTCTGCTATATGCTCTCATCTAATCCTACTGGCAGCCCTCTGAGGTATTATCTCCATTACAGCATAATCTCATTTTCATAAATATACTCACACATATGTTGGTAGGAAAAATATATTAAATTTATGTCTGATGGGTGGGATAATCAGTATTTTTAAATTAACCTCTATTTGCTTCAGAGTAGTTTCTGTTTCTTTCCACAATGAACTTATATTAGTATTCTAAAAAACAAACAAAAAAACTAAAAAATTAAATATTAATTAAGCATTTAGAAGTTTTAAATTTTTACTCTAATCATAATTATTTACCTGGGACAGTGGACAAATTAACTTATAAAGTTAAGACATATGCATGAAGATCCTAAGCCTAAGCATACTTTATAACACAGTAGTTAATGCAATTTTCAGATTGTTTTGATTCATCTGTAAAAAGAATTGGCATAGAAGAATATCTGGCTTATCATCATACCTCTACCATTAGCAAGAGTAAATTTTTTCCAATTACTTTGAATCTGAAACCTACACAAACATTATTTTCAAGGGATTAATTAAGGTCTCATAATCTGATCTTTTAATGTATGTACACTGGCATAGGGTGCCCACAGATGGTTCACTCAGTGGAACCATGGTTGGAACTACAGGACATACATCACATCTGAAAACAGCAACAAAAGACATCAATTTTCTACTCACTATAGACAGCAGACTTTATTCAAATAGCTCAATGTAATATGAATCAAAAAGGAGCAGAGACTAGTAAGCAAGATAAGCCAAACCTTTATATAAGATCTATATCATTCATCTTCTCTCAATCCCAAATACTAGTAATATCCTTGAAAATCAAACATTTTTGAATGACTTAATGAATAAATAAGTAGGGATGCCTTGGAGGCTCAGTGGTTGAGCGTCTGCCTTCAGCCCAGGGTGTGATCCTGGAGTCCTGGGATTGAGTCCCACGTCGGGCTCCCTGTATGGAGCCTGCTTCTCCCTCTGCCTGTGTCTCTGCCTCTCCCTCTGTGTCTCATGAATAAATGAATAAAATCTTTAATTTTTTTAAATCCATGGGTTTATTTATTCATTTTTATATTTTATATGAATAATGAATAAACAAATAATGAATAAATAAATAAACCCATGGATTTTAAATGATTATAGTATGAAGACAATATACAGTTAGAAAGTAGTATCTATCACCGAAGTTTGAGATGGGCGATTCAAGGGAATCTTCAGGAGGTAAGATTTCATCAAGAGTAGCCTCAAAATACTCTGAGGTTCTAAAAATAACAAATGGATTCAAAGTTTCAGAGAGGGTGTAGACTTACATGCTAGGTCATAAATGATTTAAAACTGAGAGGCAGCATCTCTAAAAAAATAAATAAATAAAAGGCTACACTGAGAGACAGAAGCATGAAAAGTTTGAGACTTCCATCCTTGGGCCATAGTCAGCACGTACTCCACTCACCCTGGTTCACTTCGGATGTCTTTTTGATGCATGGCCACCCCACAAATTCACTTCCACTAGATGCAAAACTGCCAGGATAAAGACATGTCATGATCATCTTTGCTCCCTTCTCAATTCCCCTTGGTAATGTCCAGCAGGTGACTTTGCTGATAGTGGATATTAAATAAATAATAATAGATTCTGTGGAGGATTTAGGATCCTTGTTTTGTATTATATAAGAATATGCCAGATCAGGACTCATAAACCCAGTATATTGGTCATGCCACTTAATATGAAAACATTAAAGTTCTATTTCATGTCACTCACTCACTTTGCTCATCTTTCAAATTTCAGCTGAAATACATACCTATATATGAGATTATTTTATTCTTTGGGCCTTATTGAGATATATATGTTAACATATAACATTGTGAACATTTAAGGTGTACAACGTAATGATTTGAGACACATATATTGTGAAATGTTTACCACGATAAGATTAGTTGACATATTCTTCACTTCACATAATTACTGTTTTGTTGTTGTTGTTGTTGATGATGTTATGGTGAAAACATTTAAAATTTACTTTCATAGTAACTTCAACTGTTACTGCATTAAGTTTGCAATACAGTATGGTTAACAGTAGGTCATCATGCTGTGCAGTAGATCCCCAGAACTTATTCGTCTTAAAACCTCAAGTTTGAAAAACAAGAACAAAAACAAAAACAAAAACCCACAAGTTTGCACCCTTTGACCAACAACTCCACATCTCTCTCCCTCCCCTCCCTATAGGAACTACCAATCTACTCTGGTATGAATTTAGCTTTTTTGGATGCCACACGTAAGTGAGATCATATAGTATTTGTCTTTCTGTGTCTGGTTTACTTCACAGGGCATAATGCCCTCAAAGTCCATACATGTTGCAAATGGAAGGATTTTCTTCCTCTTTATGGCTGAATAATATTCCATCATGCCTGTATTGTTATCTCTTTTCTTTTTGATAATTGCCCTCTAATAGGTGTGAGGCGATATTTCATTGTGGTGTTGATTTACATTTCCCCAAGGACTGGGGATGTTGAGCACCTTTCATGTGTCTGTTGGTTATGTGCATGTCCTCTTTGAAAAAAATGTGTATTCAGATCTTTTGCCTGTTTTTATTTGGATTATTTGGGGGTTCTGTTTTTGTTTTGCTGTTGAATTGCAGTAGTTCCTCATACATTCTGGATATTAATCCCTTATCAAATGTGTGGCTTATAAATATTGTCTCCCATTCAGTAAATTGCCTTTTCATTTTGTTGTTTCTTCTGCTATGCAGAATTTTTTTTAGTTTGATACAGCACTTTTTTTTTTTTTTTGCTTTTGTTACTTGTGCTTTTGAGTCATATCCCATAAATCCTCGCCATAACCAATGTTGGGAAATTTTTCCCTATGCTTTCTTCTAGAACTTTTATGGTTTCGGGTCTTATATTTAATTCCTTGTTCCATTCCAAGTTCATTTTTGTGAATGGTATAAGTTAGGAGTCCAACAAAATATATTTTTATATAGATTTTCTCACATCTGACTCTAAATTATATTTCTTGTCATACTCTAATATACATTATGTGACAATAACTGAATTACATAAGATAAGCATACATATTAGAAATCCAGTAGAGCCTTATGCTTGACTCAAAACAATCTATAATTTCTTTAGTACTATTTATGCTTAAGCTATATATATAAAACATATATATAAAACCATGTATATAAATATAATACTATTTATACTTTTTAAAGACTTGGTTGATAAGGGGAACCAAATATTCAGGTTGTTAATTTCCCTCTTTTTCCTCAAGTCTTTTTTTTTCTTTTTTTTGTCAAAAAAATATTTCATTTTTACTGTAGATGTAAATCTGCAGTGGCCTTACAAATTTTGGATTATCTATTATTTTATTCATCATATTAGAAAGTTTACTCTTGCTTTCATTGATTCTATTTAGACGTCATCTACAATTCCTTTTTCTTATTCCACTTAAGTTATCTTCTTTTTTTTTTTTTTCCTTCTTATCAGTAGTCTTCTGAAGTTTTTCTATGAGTTATTTAAGTATGAGTTTCTGTTTAGGTTCTTGCTTAGGATTTGCATGGTCTCTTGTATCTTGAAAGATTTTTTTAGTAAGTTTTGGAAAATTCTCAACAATTATCACTTGAAATGTGGACTTCAAATAAAAGAATGCTAGGTCTAATCATCATAACTTCACAGTTTCTTATCTAGTTTTCTATATTTTCTTTTTATCTCTCCATCCACCTTTGGTATTTTCTTTTGATCTCTTTTAGACATTTCTAGTTCTCTTTTATTCACATCTCTCTACTGCTTAAATTATCCATAGACTTCATCTTGTTTCTTACAATTTACAGTTCTAAAATTTGAATTTATTTAAGCTTTCTAATTTCTTATAATTTTAAATTATTTGTCAATATTATTAATCTTGTATGTTTTAAAAATGGCTTCTAGTAAAGTAAGCATTGTTTTCTAAGTCTATACTTGATAGTTTCAATATGAGAAACTCTTATAGTTCTCTTTCAATTTTCTCTTTTTTGCTATAGGTTATCATTTATATTTCTTTCTCTCCTTGGATATCTTTGATCTGTTTGATGCTGTATTTGGTAACTTATCTTAGATATATTTTGAGGTCTAGGATATTGTTTTCCTCTGTTTAAACACTGTGGGGAAACTGACATCCAGAACACCTTAATCTAATTTGAGCAATAATTTTCTGGGCCACTTAAATGGCTAGTAGATGGGCTAAACTCTGTATGAGGTCATCTGCTTCTAGTTCACCTTTACTTCTAGGTAGATTCATTTTGTGTGCCAATTAGAAGATAAGAGGATATACAAGGGTGACTAAGACCATGAGCCTGCTATTCTAAATTGTGGTTCCAAACCATGAAAGAATTAACAGAACTACTTGCTCAGCCTTCCAGTCACTATTTCGTAATTTGCAAAGGTCCCTCTGGGAAAAGCACCCCACTTCCATGGATATCCTTATTGTCCTATATCTTAAACCAGAAATACTTCACAACCTTTTCGCTCTCTGATGCCTTCTAACAAATGCTTGTGGTAGACATGCCACCATTTGCACCAGTCCACCCAGTTCTAGTTTCCTCAGTGAGAAGGTTCCTCAGTTGTTATGAATTATGTCACTTTGAGAAAGGAAAGTTTCACATAGGTCATTTTAAGGACATATGCTTTAGTAGTTCAAAGCAGCAGAAAATGCAACTAAGAGTAATCAAAGGTTTATAAAAACAGTCCACAAGAATTTGAAGTAATCTGTGAAAAATATTTGGGTTTTAGTGATGGAATATAAAAAGCAAACATATTAAAAAACAAAAAATATTAATTTTGTTTTAAGTTTTAATCATCTGCAGACTTCCAAAGACTTATGATTAGCCCCTGGTCTACAGGACACTAATATAAACACCATTTCTTCTTCCAGAGTAATATTCTCTAATCTTACTTATACCAACATTTCTAATCTTCTTATAGCATGAAGCTCTCAAGATACACACATGGTTTTCAATCATCCATTGACCTCAAATATGACTTCTCCCTAATCCCATGAATGACATGAGGTTGACTTTCATAAAAAAGTGGAATCTAGTTGATGTCATTTGCCTATGGATGTACATAAATACAACTTTTAAGAACACAAACCTATTTCTTTTAATTAAAACAGATGATCCTGGAAAATATGGCACCGTTTTGCCTTTTCAACTATTGCATTCTAAGATGCTGCATGTACTTCCAAGGTTTGAAGCATCCAATATGTGTAAGGTAATCAAATTAACCAAACGATATCAGATCTTCCTTTTCTACTCTGTCTGGAAAGCTTTCTAAGGATGGAGATGAGAATAATTGCCTACTTTTGTATCGAATGAGATAAAAACACAACCTTCTTTGTAAATGTCTTTTAAACATAAAGATTTTTTAGTTCAACTTTACAATTCAAATCCAAAACAACACATATATTAAAAGCCATCAAGATAAAAATATAACATCAATTTTAATGACATGACAGTTTTGAAATATTCTACTCTGCAATGTATGAGGCTTTGTCCTATTGATATCACCTAAATAACTGTAGATAAACATTTCAGAATACAGATGCACTTTGAGATTGCTAAAAAAAAAAAAGCATCAAAAATAGATGCACAATTTCCAGATACTTCTCTTAAGAAAAATGAAATAAATGCCACATGTCATATAAGAAATTCATTTAAAATGTGCTAAAAAACTGCACATAAATGATGAGCATTGCTTTGTTTTGAATATTCATTGTAATATTAAAGTAATATTTATTAAAATATCTCCACATTATTTCAAGAAAGAATAATAATCTATTTGTAATTTACCTTTACATTCACATATATCTGTTAAAAAGGGATGTTGAAATGTTAATTTTTACTACCTCTGATCTACAATGCAACATATAAGTATAAATTCTTAAAAGAGTGCCTTTATATGTATCTTTTTGTTTGTTTGTTTGTTTTTGTTTTTGTTTTTGTTTTTTAAAGATTTTATTTATTTATTCATGAGAATGCACAGAGAGGAGAGAGAGAGAGGCAAAGACGCAGGCAGAGGGAGAAGCAGGCTCCATGCACCAGAAGCCCGACGTGGGATTTGATCCCAGGTCTCCAGGATCGCGCCCTGGGCCAAAGTTAGGCGCCAAACCGCTGCACCACCCAGGGATCCCCTATATGTATCTTTTAAGAAGACGTATCCAGGCATGTAAGGTTTTAACGAAAATGAACAGAATAATTTTATGAAATAAATTACAAGTTACACTAAAGGAGAACACTTAGTTATGAATATATTAAATCAATTCGCAATTTGTACTTTTATGCCTGAAATTATGTAATGTTCAGCTCTATGTGTGTGTTTCACTTGATTGATACCCAACTGAATGTTGCATTGATTATATATTATCCTTCCTAATCTCTTAAATCTAAGTGTAAAATAACATACATACACATAAAATGTCTGTGTACCAGGAGTACCCTGAGGTGTGAATCATTTTCAATTAAATTTGGTAAATAATAAAATATTTAAAAATGCCTCTTTATTTTCTGACTATTAGTTATTCAAGATATTAAAATAAGCAGTAAGAAGTAAGGTAATCAAACAATGATGTTATGAAAATCTGTGCATGCATTAGTTTCTGTAGCTTACATGATTCCTCAGCTCCTTCTTTTTTTGAAACTATATCAACTTACATTTTCTAAAACAATGGACGGACTGTACAGGTCTATCTTCTGAAGTAATGAGTTAGAGAATGTTGCAAGAGTGCTTGCCAAATCATAGTACCATTATTAATTCAAGCATGATGAAATTGTTCATTTTAACTATAATCATGTAATTCATCAAAATATTACTAGAGCATATCATTCTCAACTATTACACTGATAAAGCACCTTATCTTAACACCAACAAATGCAGAAAATTATTTTTGATGTTTATCTACCAAAAAAAGTAATTGTTTTGAACCTGGGCAGGCCTTGCCTCATATTTTGATAAGAGGAAAATTTCAACATGCTTTTGCGTACTGACTTGAATGTAGTTGTTTTGCATTTGAATAACTCCATCTATTAAGCTTTAAAATATGTCAGAGTGTCTGGAACTGAAATTGTATATTTCCCATATGTCAGTTTCTTCATTCTCCTTAATGAATACAGAACAAACTGGGATGGTAAGTAAGCAACCCCCTAAGTCATAAATCAACAGAATCATGCAAACCTACAATCTCACTATCCAGAAGCTCTTCCTTCCAAGTTCCCTTTGCTGTCAAGACTACAAACTTTTCAAATATTATGTTAGAAATAAACATGCATGAGCCAAAAACCTTCTTTATTGCCATTTATCCAAAATAGAGGAAATGGAGGCACAAAAGAAAAGTCAATTAGAGAAATTTTTACACTTTATAGTTCACAGAGATACTCAACTTTTCTTTATTGCTTATGGAATTGTTTATTTCATAAAGTAAGAATGACTACTATTGAAACAATACTGTAATAAATAGCAATATCCACCTACTTCTATGTTGTACTTGAGCATTGGAATATATATATGAAAATGTCTCTGCTCCCTTTCTAAAGACTACATTATCTGTACCACAGGGCCATAGAGAATAACCTTGTTAGAAAAGAGTTATCAACACCAGGAGAAACTCTGTTTGCTTTCTGTACCACTGAATCTATCATTTCTTTGTATGTTTCCCTTGTCTGGTTTTCAGATTTTTATCTTGGTAAATTAGCATTCTTTATCTGGTACATCCCACCTCCCCTACCCCCGCCCCCCATCCCCATTTAAGGATATTCTCTTCCTTGAGTTCTAGAATTTCATGACAGGCATCTTCCATTCTCAAAAACTGGTTTCCGGAATATGAAAATTAAACTTACAAACTGAGACACCTGAACAAAAATAAAAGCCCAAATACATGTCACTGAGCTACAAAACCAATGAACATACTCTATGGCCAATCTAATATACTCTTCAATTGATGCCTATTGATCGGTGTTCTCTTCCTCATCTAACATAATACACCTATGTAACATCTTGGAAGTAAAATAAATAGATGAAATCTTCCTCTACTTTGGTTCATGAATATCAATAGTAAAAATAATATACATCTTTCTCACAATTACATAAATTTAAAAGATTCTGCTGATGTACTAAACCAACATCCCCAAGAATTAAAAAATGACACTGAGTCTGTAAAAAATGTTCCTGTAAATTGATCCTTTCAAAGCTTTTGCTCTAGTCTATTTCCAGTATTAATAAGCAAACTATCTGAAATTTTTTAAAAAGTTTGTTCCATACTAAGAATTTGTGTACTCTCATTCTATTAATACTGTATCTCCCTATCTTTTTTAAAGAAATTTATTTATTTATTCATGAGAGAAATGGACAGAGAGGCAGAGACACAGGCAGAGGGAGAAGCAGGCTCCATGAAGGGAGCCCAATGCAGGACTTGATCCGGGGACTCCAGGATCATGCCCTGAGCCAAAGGCAGACACTCAACTGCTGAGCCACTCAGGTGTCCCTGTATTTCCCTATTTTGCTCAAAACTATAAAACTAGCCTTTTGTAGAACTTCTTATTTATGTAGCCATTTATTGTTTCTGGAATTTAATAAATTACACAAATTTCTGATAAATTTAACTAAGTATACAATTATAAAGATCTCATGGGTTCCCAGTTTAAACTACATTTGAATTCCCAGATTCAGTATTTTGGAGCTAATTTAAATAAACTTCAGTAGGCTTAGATAAACTGAAGGTTTTAATTCATATACTCTTGACAAAGCATGGCTCCATATGTTTAAGAGGGAAAATGTTGACTAGAAAAGACTGCAAAAAAAAAAAAATTATTGAAAGTCAGTAATTTGGTCTTTTCAATGGAAAGTGAATAATATATCCTAAATAATAGCTTGTTTATTCTTTCTAAGAGCATTATCCCTGACTATTTTTCCTGTAGAAAAGAGAAAGCATGGTCATACATTTTTATTAAAAGTTCTTATTCTAATAAGATGTTTCCTTGACAAGTGAGTTTTCCTACATAAGAACTGAATTTACTCCTATAATGAACATATTAAATACATAAATGAGTCTCTGACTACAGTAAAATTTCAGAATTCCTACCCTAGAATTTTTATTGGATTATGATCTTTCTCTCTCTTTTCCCCACTCCCAATTCATGTGCATTAATTTTTGTAAGTTGGAATTTGGGAAAGAGTATTAGCAGTTAAAAGAAAAACAATCTACAATATACAAGATATATATTTTTTAAGATTTTACTTATTTATTCATGAAAGATTTTACTTATTTATTCATGAGAGACACAGAGATAGAGACAGACTGAGAGAGGCAGAGGGAGAAGCAGGCTCCATGCAGGGAGCCTGACACAGGACTCGATCCTGGGACTCCAGGATCACGCTCTGGGCCAAAGGCAGATGCTAAACCACTGAGCCACCCAGGGATCCCCAAAATACAAGATATTTTAAAGGAAGCACATTTTTATCACTACCTCAGGCCGCAATATAAAATATCAGAACTCTCCAAATACTGCTATTTGATAGATTATCTTCACTTATATACCATAGTATCTACCATAAAAGTATTATTCGATATAAAATACAGCCCTCTGCTTTTATATATATGTAATGTAAAAGGGCACAATATAGTGATAATATTTCAAATACATACAAAAAATAAAATTAAATCTTATTAACATACAGATGTTTGCTCTGTTGAGTAATCATCTATGAACCAGAAGAATCAGTGTCATCTACTAAGCGTAAGCCCCTGGAAGATACTTTCTATCTTCTATGCATCAAAGCACTTTCTGCACATAAGAAGGCGTAAGAGCTTTCTAGAAACCAAAAATTTCACTTTTCCTGAAAATATATTTTTTTAGTTCCTAAGAGCTAAACATATGGTCGGACAAGCAACATTGTTGTCACGGAGATGTTCACGTTCTACTGGGGAACTAGATAATAATCAAATAAACACCTACCTCAAAAAGACAACTTCCCAATTCTCCTGAAGTGTGCTGAAGGAAATAAATACAGTGATATAATAAAGCAGCAGCAGAAAAGACTTCTTTACACAGGGTTGTCAGAGAAGATTGCTCTTGGGCAGTAATATGTGATTTGTTAGCTACGAGATGAACGATGTGAAGCCATTTATTACACAAGGCCTGGTCACATAAAACCTGACTGTTTTCTCCAGGTACCTGTCTTTGCTAGGTCAATAAGGAATGTATCTCTGAGGAGGAGCAGTGACATCTTTGAGAAATCTGATAATGGCTATTATCCACCTCCAATCTATGTGTGATCATAGGAGATGCCACCATGGAATTTGAATATAGAACTTCAGAGGGGCAGAGACCAGTCGAAGTATGTAAGAAAAGAGGGAGAGGTAGATGAAACTGGCTTAAGGAATAGCAAGTCCTCACATAGTCATCTTAATAAGTAGAAGCAAACAGAATATTTTGACCTATGGAGACCCATGACAATGACAACATATTGTGGTGGTGTGAAGGGCAATAAAGATGAATAGCCAACTAGAATGTGTTCTCTCTGAGTAATCATAAGGATAAACTTATTATAATAGAAGAGATGGTCAAAGGAAAATCAGGATCTTCATCCAGTTTCCAGACCTAATCCAGTTTTCATATCCTAAGCCCACTAATTAAAGGAAAGATAGGATTCCCCTTGAGAAGATTCGGCAATGCAAATGCAGGATAGAGTAGATTCAGCACTTTAATGTTTCCCCAAAGGAATGTGGGTTTATTTACCAGGGTAACCATTCATTACAGAAAAGGGAATACCCAGACTTTTCAAGGACTGTTAAGATACAGGATCGGAGTTGGTGTAGTACAGGAGGATCTGCAATACTGTCAAGGTCCTCCTTTGAGCAGGAGCCACATGAGTGCTGGACTGAGTCCATCTCTTACTGAGTTCAGTGGGTACTCAGACCCAACCTGTAGTGATTTTCTTGGTTCCTTGAGTATATATTCCCTCATTCGGAAGCAGCTGCCTGACAGAAATGAGAGTAACAGAATACAGAATGATGTGCTTAAAGTTCAGTTTCCCTGCTCAAATGCCTCTTGAGGCACCATCTAAGGGCTCGACCCATTGTCATAATTTCATATATAGTGTTTTTATAGGCTATGAACTCTCACTACTACAAAAGCATAAAATGAGATAATAATTGTGAAATTCTCTGCTCTGACCATGTATGTAGCTGCTCTGATATAATAATGGGATTTTATGTTGAAGGCTCAGCTTAAGTGTCATCTCAAGAACAATGCCTTGCAAGACCGAGTAGTGGTCCACTATGAGGAGGTCTATGCACTTAACCAGGAGCCAATAAATGATAGCTAGAACATGTAGGAGCAAAGACTTGGTAATAGGAACGGCTCCTTTCATCACCATGCACAAGGACACATTTGTGGACTTTATACTGTTATGACCACCTTAAACTCTATAGGATTAGTGGGTCCAGTTTCAGTTGATGAACATTTCTGTTGAGCAATGTCAAAAGATTTCATCCGAACTGGAAGCTGTAACTGTACACGGGGCTTTTCATATGATTGACAAGGAAGCAAACAAAAAGGCTATTATACTACCTGGGGTCAGTAATCTGATGATCAAGAGGATCTAATAGCAATTATACAATGGTAATGAGAAGCTGTATGTCTGGAACCCATGGTTTTCATCTGACAATCTGATGAATCCTGGTTGGATGACAGTGTTACTTACTTAGACAAGATGAGAAAAGGGACCAGTTTTGGTTGAAGAGCCAGGATCAAAATTTTTGTTCTGAATGTAGGATAAAAGTCAAAACAATATTAAATAGGCAGTTGAAAATAAAAATCTGGAGTTTGAAAAATAGTTTTAAGATAGAGAAATGTGTATTTAAATAGTATAGAGATGTCATTTAAGACCACAGAAATGGATTAGGTTCCTAAGGCTGATAATATAGATAGAGAAGAGAGACAAGGAAATTCTAAAATCAGAGATTGGTAGAGAATGACAACCAGCATATGGGACTTACAAGGGTATAGCCACAATGGGTGGCAGATCACTATAATGAGAAGTCATGGATCCAACTGTATGGAATGCTTATAAGAGGTCAAATAAGTATAGGAAATAAAGTTGTTAATGAATGGTTCCATCACATGAAGGCTGCTGATGAATTTGTTAGAAATAATTTCCATGTAATTATGGGTGTAAAACAAGATTGAAGAGAGCTGGATAGTGAATGGGAAGCAAGGAAATTAAGGTGGAGGGTGAACAATTATTTCAACAGGTTTTACTGTGAAAGAAATGGAGAAAGGAGGTAGTAGCTTTGGAAGGATGCAAGGTTCAAGAATTATTATTATTATTATTTTTTTTAGGATAGATGATGCTAGAGTACATTTTTTATATACTCAAAAAATGATCCTGGGGGTGTCCGGGTGGCTCAGCTGATTGAGCGTCCAACTCTTGGTTCTGGGTTCCATGAGGTCATGATCTCAGGGTCCTGGGTTCCATGCTCAGTGGGGGGGAGACTGCTTCCCCTCTCCCTCTGCTCCTCCCTCTACTGCGTGCTCTCTCTCTTTCTGTCTCTCAAGTAAATAAATATATCTTTAAAAAATTTTTTAAATGATCTTGACTGGTGAGGTACAAGGGGGTAGGAGGTGGGGGCTGGGGAAGGAAGGAGAGAGGGAGGGAAAGGAAGCGAGGGGAAGAGAGAGAAAGAAAGAGGGGGAAAGGGAGAGAAATTGATGAAGGAAGGAAGAGGGGGCTACTGAAAGCAGAGAAGGCATGTAATCCAGAGTAGTACTAAGAACATAGAGATTACGGAGATAGGCTTCTAGTGAGATGATGAGATAATTTGTTCCTGATTACTTCTATATTCTCAATCAGGTGTAATTAGGTAAAGGCAAAAGTGGGGAAAAATGGCAAGAAAGAGGAGTGTAGTCTTTTTAAGAAGAAAGTGATCTTATCTCTGAAATATAAGAGGATTAAGTACAGAGTGCCCATTTAAGGTTTAATAAAATAAGCCATTGGTCAACTTCGGGTGTGCACTATGACACTGTGATTGGTTTGTGGCTGCGTTTGTGGTTGCTATGAGAGAGAAGAAAGCAATTTCTTTGTAGAGTGATTTTTCCCCCCTCAAAAATTTCAGTTATTCTGCTGTAGATGTGGAAATATAGATAACTAAGCTTAAATTTGGGTTAGTCAAGGAGTACAGAGGAGAAAGAGTGGAGTAAAATTTTTAGGGCATTTTCAGTGCAGGTGAGGCAATAACTATGGAAGAGGACATATGTTGAAAATGAAATACTGATGTGGGTGAATGATTAGGAGTTCTTAAGTTGCTGCAAAGTATTAGAGTAAGGAAGTCAAGAGATGAAATTCGGTGGTCAGAAAATAAAATGCTTGACCCCAAGATTTTGAGAGAACTGCAGTTATTGGGGATGCCAATGTTTAGAATGTGGCTACCTGGCAATGAGCAGCTGAGTGTATTTGAAACAACTAGTGCATTTGAGAGATCTTTACAGACAAGTAAATTCAGGAACTGAGAGTTGCCAGGCAGTTAGTTGACTGTGGCTCACACATGGTTGCTACTGAGATAGATGACAAAGAGTAGAGATGGAAAAAATGAACTGACACGGCAGCGGAGTTTCAATAACAAGAGAGATTAACATAAAGAGGAAAACATGGTAGCTACAAAGGACCTGGATGATAGAGATGATAATACGAGCACCAGTAATACTGATGTTCTGTTCCATGTCTCGTGGAGTTTGAAGAGGAATTAGGAGGGGAGGGCAGTGGGAAGCGTGGAGGTACACACCCACGGCAGACACGCATCTTGTTAGCCTGGGACTGTTACAACAGTATAACTACTACCAGCTTCCGCTATTACTTTCAATAGTGTCCCAATTCGGACAATGTATTTTGCGATCACTCTACACTCACCATATTTGCAATCCTTCTGTTAGACATACCCTAAAATACCTATCTAGATTTATCTTCACCTCACACTCTACAGAAATCAGAACTCTTCACAACACTCATAGGCCTTGATCCTGGCTTTTCAGACAGGTGATTTTTATACTGAATTATCTCACTGACCATATTAGGAAGTGACTACCCGGCGACTCCCACAGGCTGACTGGTTGAGGTTGGCTGCTGCACAGAAATCCTTGGGGAAAAAAATCCCAATTCACCCGACCTGGAATAGGTACAAAAATAGCTTGATATGATTCATGAATGCTACTAAGTTTGGAAAACTTTTAATTCTATCCCATGCATAAAATAAGTGCGTGTACACGTGTATACGCCTGTGGTATTAGAAGTCACAGAAATTCCCATTTGGCCAAAAACCACTTTCCATCTGCATTCTTTCAGTCCCCTCAGGAGAAAATCCTAAAGTAAGATAGTTGGGATTTATACAGCTCCTTAACACCTATAGGGCATATTCCAAGCCTGCCCTCCTTAAACTCCCTTTGACAAATAAACCTAGTTACTCCAATGAGATTGCAAGCCCCTTGGGATTCTTTAAAATTGTGGAAAACATTATGTTCTGAATCTTTCACGGAGCATGTACTTAGTAAATAAATAAATGATTGAATCTCTTATTAGATTATGTGCAACTGAACCTTCTGTCAATATTTCTTAAGTCCCTGGACTCCAGTGGGGTTTCACTAGGCTATCTTTTCTCGCCTACTGCTGAACAACACCTTTCTTCCACCACTATGGAGCAGGAATTATGACTTGCTCCTAGGACTGGAATTGCTTTCCATCTGTAACTGCTTAGCTTCCAAAAAGCTCAGTGTGTACTCCAGTTCATATTTAAATACTTTCTCTATTAGCAATGTATTCAATTAGTAGGTTATTCAATGTGGGTATGTGTGTCCCTTTATTTATTTTTTACAAGTAGGATACAACTCTCTACTAAAAGGTCCAAAATAAAAGACAGTTTTATAAATGTTGCACATTCATTTAATAAAAATTCACTAGATATGAAATCAAAATGCATCATCATCCATTTGAACTCTAACTATCTAATTTTGGCTCACATTGTAGATAACACAGTAAATGTAATTTGTCATCATAAACGTATTATTATTTAATCATATGAAAGTTTTGGTTTATCTTGAGCAAACTTTATAGTGGCTTTAATACACAGGAGCTATTCCTGACAGATATGATGAAATAGATTTATCACTCTTGACAAATTATATTGCAAAATGTCCCCTCATGACTGCCCACAATGGAAACCGCATTGCCCATATTCAACAGGAATGTCACCTGTGATCCTTATTTTATAACCTTGTTCAGTGGCAATCTAAAGCTGCTTTTTTTGGGGGGGACTGTAGTGTACTTAGAATGTGAGATGGTTATAAGAATAATTGTGTGAATGAAGGAAACCTGTAGCCCTTTAAATCAAACTAAGTAGTGTTTTATTAAAGTGCTCAGCAAATCAATCTAAATCCAAGGGTAATAAAGCCCTAATCAGGTGGTAGAAAAAATAATAGGTTGTCATGCATGAGAAAAAATAGGCAATCATGGAATGTTTTCTTTAATTAGGTCGTGTAAAGTGGAGGAACTGAGTAGGAACTGGCAAGACATTCATCATGAGCAAGGTGGGAAATTATTTAGATTACTAAGGAAGGAAAATTGAGTGTGATACACTTAGATTTGACTGGACAGAAAATTAAAGCTTTTTTCTTTTTTCTTTTTTTTTAACTACACATACTACTTTGCTGATGATAACTATTGACAGGTGTGGGATTTTTCAAAGCTGAATTTAGCTAGTCATCTGGTTTGCTAAATCCACATATGTTAATTGTTTCCTAATGATTTTAATTTCAGCGGGGCTCCAGGCCACTGGATGTGCTCCTCCGGCATTCTTACTCCAAACTGCCTCTCACATCCAATGGAAGCTAGCTCCTAATAAACTTGAAATTGATTATTAAGCACTTCTCATTTTCTTCTTAAACTGAAAGGAATAATTAATACTATCAGTGATTGTTAGCACACTGCTCTGTACAGGGATACCTTTACAAATTACAAACATCAGTAGACAGATTTCATGTTAGACATTGTTGCCTTCACAGCTACGACTACTAAATATGTCTTTTTTTTTTTAAAGCCTTAAATTAGGAAATGTAATGACATGCTTTCAAATATTTGCAGTATGGTGACAACCACCCCACACAAAACTATGTTTACCAAATTAAATCTGAGAACTCAGCCTTCACCACCCAAACAGCATCATAAACAATAGGAACGTTGTTGGTCTTAATTCTTCTAATATGAAAGTCATTTCTATGTCCCTAAGGCTACTGCTAACTATGGACACTATGGGTATGTATGTGGCACTCCTACAGTTATTTCCATGTCAATCATCCATACAGAGGGAACATATATATACCACAGAAAAATATGATCAGCTTCAGTTTCCATGAAATGCAATCATGGGGGAGGGGGTTATAATAAGTTAAAGGATGGCAAATGCCAGCAGAGACATCTAGGACATCTGTGAATATATTCTCATCTGTTCAGTCCAGATTTAACCTGAGAATGTTTTTTAAGCAGATACTCTCAGTGCCCAGCCCAAAACTCCCTGGCCCACCTCAGAGGTCAGTTTGCACTTCTCTGGCAGGCCCAGTACTTACCTAAGGCTTTCTGACCTCAAGTACCTATTTCTCTCTATGGAGCTTGTCTGGCCAGAGTACGGGGTCGGCCAGAAGAGCCAAGTGTTTAAAGTCCCAGGGGCACGTCAGGAGCAACCCTCACTCATCGTGTAATGAAAGTTGGTGTTAATATCGAGACTCATTGCCCCTGGGTCATATTCTACACGATGTTTTAAGGGGTCTCCAGCGGGAGTGAGCCCCAACTGCTCAGCAATAACTTCACATTAACTTAACCACTATTAACTTTCTCCCCTTCCCTTTTTACTTCATTTGGCAAATAAGCTACTACTCTCTGGTCTATGCTTGGGGCAACTTCTAAACATGGGGCTCTGGGTAGATATCGCCAATCACCACTGTTGCCCATAAAATGGAAATTCTCTGCCAATCTAGTAGTGGGTGTTGGTAACACTGTATCCTGATGTCTACTTCAGCAGCAATAAACTAAGCATTGATTTATTAGTTTATTTCCTTCCATTCTGAACTGGTCATTTCTCTATGATTAATTATAAAAGATTATTTTGACACTTTTCGTTTGGTTTGGCACAATCCAAGATCTTTTACTTATGAATTAGATGAAAGGTACCTTATAAATATGTCTTCCTCCTAACTTTTATTAACAAATCTCTACTGAATACACATCTCAGAGTGTAAGTTCTCAGAATGACAATTTTTCTATCACTTTTGGATAGGAAAAAAATCACTTATTCTTGAATTCCCAAACTGATGTCTATTTTTTTAAATAATAGGAGAAACTACTTAAGCACAGACAGTTCAAAATTCAACATCATCAAACATTTTATTTTAATTAATTATGCTGTGTAACAGCTTTTGCTAAACCTATTATAGCCACTAAGAATTGTACTGAAGATTATGCAAAAGCAGAAAATGGACAATAAATTAAAAAACACAGATTAGTAAACATAAAATAAATCAATAAAGATGCATATTGGATGACGTGATGCACAAAATTATTTCATAAACTAGCAAATAAGGGATTTTGTCACAATGTTTCACATGACAAATCCAAATAAGGCCTTTAAAATGTAAAAAAAAAAAAAAAAAAAAAAAAAGCATTTAAAAACCTAAGGTAAGGATAATGAAGATCCATGCATAGTTGAATTCTTATGAGCTATATTTACTTGTCTCTGGGTATGCCCAAACCCCACGATGGGTAGGCTTTCCTGAAACCCACTGAGACAATATAGTTAATTATTGCTTGTTCACAATATGTGGTCCTAATACATTCATTCTTTTTTTAATATTTTATTTACTTAAGAGGAGAGAGAGAGAGAGAGAGAGAAAGAGAGAGAGAGAGAGGACGAGCTGGGGAGAGGGAGGGGCAGAGGGAGAAGCAGACTCCCCGCTGAGCAGAGAGCCCCACAAGGGGCTCGATCCCAGGACCCTGGGATCATGACCTGAGATGAAGGCAGGCACTTAATCGACTGAGCCACCCAGGTGCCCCCCTAACACATTCATTCTAAACGTTTAGATTCCAACAGAATCACCCAGGAAACTTTATATAAATGCGCATTTTTAGCATTTATCCCAGAAATTCTCCTTAGGTGTGGCTGGATAGAGTCCAGTAACTTGTTTCTGCAAGAATCCCAGGTGATTCTGATACAGACACTTTGATTAAACCTAGCCAATGTGCTGCTTCGTAAATTCTTGTTGAATTGGAATTTAAATGTCTGAATACACTGAATAGAAGCAACTCTCACCTTGCTTAAGAAAACATAATAAATACGTTAAGGTGAACATGTTATGTAATTCTCCATGATCACACCAACTTCTTGACAGTCAGTGGATGTAAAGACAATTAGACTACTTCCTAAGAGGCAGATTCTCATTAGCCTACCTGAGATTTGCAGATTATTTAAATTGCCTGGCTTCGTCCCAGTAACACGTACTGCATTCCATCACCGTTGGGTAACATTGAATGAAGTTTATACTTGTGTAGCCTTCATATTCCCATGTGCTGCCTGGCTGAACATTAGCCTGAGCTCCGTAAGGTTCGCTTGATTTAGTGGTTCAACAAGCCCGCCGAGGAGGTCCTACCGCCTCTCTTCCACCACTCATGAAGAACCAACCTACAAATCACTTGTCAACAACTTTGATCTACCTTGTTTCAGGTGGTTTACTCTCTGTCTATTATTTCTGCTAAGAGACCCATGAAAATTAAATACAGACCCCGCTGATGCTTGACTGACCCGGTGCTCCATCATAACAGCAGTGTAATAGCAATAAATCATTTCAACTTTAATCTATTGTTATTGATGAATGTACAATTATTTGTCATCTAATATGCTGAAAATGATGACCAAAGAAATAGATCAACTTTTTTTCTTCTTCCAAGTGCGGCATTGATGGATTGTATCCCTAAGCTGTTATTACACTTATAATGTACTCCTCTGCACTGACAGCACAGCTAGTTTTTTAATCATTCCATAGTAATCAACTTAAGACAACATAGCAAGACTCATAACTCATGTTCTTTTCTTTTTTGGCAGTGATGGGAAATGAAAATGTTTTTATTCTTTTGAAATAATTCTTACCTGACTAGGCTGAAGATTGTTTTAAAATTGTAAATAAATGGTTGTTTATTGAGCTGGAACTGAAACGTGACATATGAAAATGTCTCTTTCCAAAGGGGGGGAAATTATTTAGTCCTGAGTGGAGTGAGACAGAAAGAAAGAAAAAAAAAAAAAGACTTTTCTTGGATGCATTACTAACTTTATTCCTTCAGGAAATATTTTAGCAAAGTCAATGCCATGAGCAAAAATGCTACAGAGGAAAAATGACAATGTTAACACAGGTTTAATTCCTCTGAAAGCGCTATTCTGCTATCTTCTCATTTAGGCTTCTGTTACTAGCTAATGGCTGGAAGTTTTTATGTGATGAAATACACAGATCAGAAAGAAAAGAGATGATTTCAGCCACAATTGATTCAAGATAAAGTTTCTTCTTGACCTAAAAAAATGTTCATAACTAATTAGAAGGGTCAACACCTTGGGATTAAAACTGAAATAATTTAATCCCTCTAATATTTTGTTCTTATGAGATGAGAAAATATCTTTGAGAATTCCTGCTAAACACTAACCTAAATCTCTCTTGCTGCCATCTATTCACAGGAACAACTTCTCCACGGCTAAGAAAACTATAAGTATCAATGCTGCGTTGAAGTGAACAAACTTCTGATTCCAATATGGGGTGCAGCTTTTATGTCCTTATTAGCTTAGGAACAGGTTAGAAAAAGAGCCACGTTCTGAGGGTCTCAAAGATACACAGCTGGGATGTAAATAGGGAAGAGCTTAAGGCTTAATGAAATGTCATCTAACGTAGCGAAACTCCAAGGGTAGCCTATAGCCCAGCAGCACCAGCACCGCCTGGACACTTGTTAGAATGCAACCCTGAAGGCCCCAGCACAGAGGAGGGGGGCTCGGGAAGATGTTTTAACAAGTCTCTAGGTGATTCTGATGCATGTAAAATGGGGGAGGTACCGACTCAGTAAGGTTTCTTCTCTCTGTGTTACTTGTTAGCTGTGAAGGAGCCCAAGACAGACACAGCAGGAGGGAATTCTACTGCAGACCAGTAGAAGGCAGACGTCGAGAGGACAACTCTGAAGCCACGCTGTCTAAGTCTGCATCACGGCATAAAGTGCTCTAAATGCATGTCGTCCAGGGAAAGTCACCTACCCTTTCTCTGCCTCAGTTTCTGCCTCAGTTAGGAACAGTGCCTACCCCCATAAGGTTGTTGAGAAGACCAATAATTTAACAGACATAGAGGACTTAGGTCAATGTCTAGCATACAATATTACTCAATTAAATAACAGCTTTTTTTTTAATATTTTACTTATTTATTCATGAGAGAAACACAGACAGGCAGAGACATGGGCAGAGGGAGAAGTAGGCCCCATGCAGGGAGCCTTATGTGGGACTCGATCCCCAGACCAAAGATCATGCCCTGAGTCCAACGCAGATGCTCAACCACTGAGCCACCCAGGCGTCCCTAAATAATAGCTATTAATGTTACTCTTTCACCAATGTTTGTACACGTTAAGAGAAACTGGAAACGCCAGGGAGAAGACAGTGATGTGAAAGGAAGTGGGCAGTCGGTCCAACGTTGAGTATTAAATAATGCTTTAAATCTTTGACAGGCCAATTAGAAAATAATGTTTTCTTTCTGTCATAGAGTTGAAAATACATGAAAAAGAAAAAGAAAATAATTACCATTCTCTAATTAGGCTTGTCAAATTTCTAGTTTTCACAAACAAAACAAAACTAGCATGACATTTCAGGATTCTGATCACTACTACGTGCTGCTTTCCCAGATCACTTAACGGTACAATATTCCAGTCTTCACCTGGTCATACTGACCTGCTTTACCTTTCTCTGATACATCTGCTCAGTCTGAAATGCTTGCCTGTGTTGGAGTATCATGATAAGGGTTTTAAGAAGTAGTGTGTATAGTGGCTTGCTATTAATCTACTTTTGGGGCAAAATCCCAGGCGTGTAGGAAATAGTCAAACTGCAACCTCATGAATAATGAATTCGCTTGTCTTGTACTCCAGGTGTGTGTCTGATACGGAGAGGAGGAGTGAGCAGCAAGACAGAATGTTATCACAGGGGGTAGAGACCCCCAAACCATCAAATCTACAAAAACAGGCTGTTTATTGCATTAGTAGGAGATTCCCGAGGACTCTCATGACAGGGAAAACTCCACGATAGTCAGCATGTATTAAAGAACAATCTACAGAGGACTTCGGCCATAGTTTGTCATACCTGACCCTGTTCTTCTTTTGCCACCCCATGATAAATGTATAGTGTTGGCACAGAATCAATGACTTTCTGAAGTTATATTCATCACTCTGTAATATCAAATATTCATTTGCTTTATTCTTTAATAGGTCTTTGACTTTAATCATTGTCATTGCCATTATTATTCTCTATAATTTTCATACTTTCTGGGTGGCAAAAATGTATTTCCTATGAACTTTCTGTACAGAAGTTGGAATTATCCCTTGATTTAATGACATCAACAAAAATCACACTTCTGTAGTCCTAACAGATAATTGTAATTATTCACGTTATTGTTTTGACTGTACTTTTTGACAGCAAAATCATGCACATTTTCATATGATTTTCTGTCTTCTCAGCTCTCTTTTGCATTTGCACTGTTTTCCCTTAGTCTTAGAATCCTTTGCAAGATTAAAATACTTTGCAAATGGAATCCTTTTTTCCTGTGCTTTCCTTACTAATAATGCCACTATCTATCTGAGTTCATCAGTATAAGCCACACTACTCAACTTATTATGTGGAAGTTTTATTAAGACAGGAATCATCGATTTGTCTTCCTCTCTAATTCTTCCCCACTCAGTTTCCCTCCTTTCCCTTATAGACTCTTTCACTATTTCCTATACTCCACATATGAGTGAAACCATATGATCATTGTCTTTCTCCAACTGACTTATTTCCCTCAGCATAATACCCTCCAGTTCCATCCATGTCGAAGCAAATGGTGCGTGTTCATCTTTTCTGATGGCTGAGTAATATTCCATTGTGTATATATACATCTTCTTTATGAGCGCACATAGTGAGGTGAGCCCTGGGTGTTATACTATATGTTGGCAAATTGAAATAAAATAAAATTAAAAAAAAAGACAGGAATCATCAAGAATAAGATAAAAATAAAAAAGACCAAAAGTTGCTCATCGTAGCTACTTGCTGGCACCATCCATTTACGTCAAAATTATTTAAATACATGAATTTTATGTTTGTAAGGTAAATGGACAGAGACTGTGAAACATTTTCTGCTTTTTGTTACCATATAAAATTATATAATGGTTTTGTTTCAAATACAAAGTTAACTAGAAACATAAATTTCTAAAATTTCCTTTAAGGATAAATATATAGAATCTCAGAATTTCTTTATCTTTTATTTCCAATATAACAAAATATTCCTGATCAGCATTTATATTTAATTTTGCTTTAATTTAAGAAGACAAATATAAAAAGGATGTCAAATAAAATGACTTTTATCCAGGACAAAATATTGGTTATTTGCCTACATGGTCTCCTATATACTTGATTTTTTTCTAGTTTTCCTTAGTGAGTGATAAAAATGTAAAGTGAAAAGTCTAATTCTTAACAAGTTATCATATATAATATACACCAATTCATGTATTAATAGTAAAATGAGTGAGAATAAAGGGATAGACTGAATAGGTTGGTGTTCCTCAAACTGCTGAATTCTTATCCAAGTCCACCATAGTTTTGATAATAAGTAATACCTAAAATAATTCAAAATATCTTCAAACTTTTAGAAAGTAGTATCACTAGGATACTAACAGTCTCAGTCCTTGTATCCTCCGGCAGAACTCATTCTACAAAAATCCTTTAATTCTTAATAACAATGGCTTATTGAAAATAATCTCTATGTCAGGTGCTTCATATCAACTAGATAAGATTCCTCTTATTTAACAGCAGAATTACTCTTATCTAAAAATTAATGTTTAAGATAGGAACAATTTTCCCACTATTAAGAGGCAGACACTGAAATAAGAGTAAGGCCAGATACATTGGGGTACCTGGGTGACTCAGGCAGTGAAGTGTCCAACTCCTGGTTTGAGCTCAGGTTATGATCTCAGGGTCGTGAGATTGAGCCCCACATTGGGCTCTGTGCCAAAGGAAAAGTCTGCTTAAGATTCTCTCCCTCTCCCTTTGCCCCTCCCCACCCTGCTCTCACTCACTCTCTCTTAAAAACATGGGCCAGATACATCTACTTCAACAGCAGTTGCAAAGAAGAGGCTGTTTGTAAACTAAATTTGAGACCATCCATCTATTTCTAGGCATTGGACTATGAATGAAAGTTATTTATGCCACTTCTCACCAAAGCAGATAAGAAACAGTGTGCAACGTCCATGCTTCTCTCTGTTAAGGCTAGTTTGGAGGCATCTTTCTGATGGTAAAATTACAAAAAAAAAGTGGAAATCCACCTATATTAGTGTCCTACGGCTGCCATTACAAAGTACTTTAAACTAAGCGACTTTAACAGTAGAAATATACTGTCTGACGGTTCTGGAGGCCAGAATTCTGTAATCAAGGTGTCAATAGGTCTGTGCTCTCTCTGAAGGCTCTACGGAAGGATCTGTTCCACATCTTTCTCCTAGCTTCTGGTAGCTTCAGGGTTGGCTTGGAAATAGCTTATTCTCTCTGTGTCTCTTCATATTATCTTTGCTTCTCTGCATGTGTCTGGATTCGAGCCCACATTTCACCATTTTATAAGGAGACTGGTTAAACTACATTAGGGCCCACTCTAGTGTCTTCATCTTAATTTGACTACATCTGTGAAGAACTTATTTCAAAATAAGGCTACATTCTTAGGTCCGAGGGGTCAGATCTTCAACATACCTTTTGGGGGACCCAATTCAACCTGTAACATCACTCAAACTGCATTAGTCATGAGAGCAAGAAATCCATCACTATTGGTCTAACATATTGAGATATGAGGAGTTGTTTTTTGTTTGTTTGTTTATTTGACTATAACAAGATATCTTCTGTTCTTAACTTTATCCTATAATTCTATATCATAACACCTCTAATCACTTTTCCTTTTTCATATTTCTGTTTCCCTACCATGGCTGCTTAGCACAGTGGAATAAAACTGTCTATGGGCAACATAACAAAGTTCTAACACATGATCTTAAACATCAGTGCCACCCTAAAATACTTGTCCTGATTATTGGTTACACTTTCCCATTTTCCTCATTGGCTATTATTAATGATTAATATCCCCTTCAAGCCTCATAATCGAACCGAATTTCCTTTCTTTATCTTTCTTCCTTAAGAAAATGGCAGTCACAATGATTAAGGTAATGCCATGGCTCTGTGAAATGTCCTTTAGAAATGACCAGTTAACGTCCTGAGTCAATGCATGGAAACGGAAGGTTCTCCATAATATGGTCTTGTATACTTAGTCTCCAGCCATCTAAAGCTTTTTCCTCTTCACAGTAGATATGCTAGGCATAATGAATGATAGGAAATACGCTATACAAACATTTTTTTTTTCAGATTCCTATACCTTCAGTCATGTATTTTCTACTCTATTTGCTCCATTCATCCCACCCCCACCTCTTCTATATGCAAATTTGTTAATTTCCGCTACTATTACTACTTTAACTGTCCTGTGACTGCTGACATTTTTTTTTGGAAAAAAAGGGAATCCAACTCATTTGTAATACTCTGATTTTTATTCTAGATCTAAAAGATAGTAAGCTGATATTCATAGCTAAGCTTATTAAGCAGTAAGCCAAAACCCCTAATCAAATCTAACATTGCTGGTGGCATCTAATTGCTCAAGTATTCAAGTAATAGAATGGAGAAACATATAGACTGTATTAGTAAAGTTTGATAGCATCTAATTTGGTTATTACTCTTTCCAATGATTTGAAACTCAATATTATTTCTAAGAAGTTTATATGATAATGAATTTCTCCTGTTTTACTTATTGCTCAAAATTGTTTGGGCTATGGCATTTATACTGATCATGAAATAACGAACACTAATGAAATATTTGGGGAACTAAATAGGAAAAAGAAAAGTCTAAATATGCAGCTGCATGGAACCACTCATATTAAAATTTATTTTAAAATTTTATGATCACTTTCAATTTCATTATGTATGGTTCCACATTTTTATGTTTCCACATGTGTTAGCTAAAATGAATTGTTGTAATTAGTATAAATTGCTGTATAAGAGAAATAAAGAAGTTAAAGCTATCTTGAGGCCACTATAGCTCAAAATTTGGTCAGGAATGTCCCAATTCCTCTTCTCCACATGCTATCATTAAAACATTACACACTTAATAAACAGAATTTTTAAAGAAACCTAACAGCAAAGTCAATAACATTAATTCTAGATTACAAATCTCATCATAAAATTGTATCAAGACAGAGTATCTGTTGTCATTAAACCAATAATATTGAAATATTTGTGAACAGTTGTTTTATAAATTTGAATTATAGCTACACAAATTCTCTATCTCTCAAAAAACCTCAACAACCCATCTTTTTTATAATGTTCTAAATGCCTTAAATCCCAGTATAAACCCCACAACCATTTATACATACATGCAAACAAAAAGCAGATGTGTATTTTCAAACCGCAAATTCTGATTGGCAAAATTTAGCTTGATTTTTTTTTTTTAAATTAACTTCATCTTTACTTTGAGACTCTCTTCTGACTAGTGGCAAAAAAAAATCAATCTAGTTAACATTAGATAAGCCTGATCATGCTAGTATATTTTTCAGCCATTTCAATTTTAAACTCAGCCAATTAAGATGTCTCCCTTTCCCCTTCCTTTTTCATGGGCTGGATGACTTAGCTATGCAGGCTGAAATTGACCATGACCTTGAGAGTAAAACTCAGTAAGAGGTTGGTTTCTGTCCATGATAGCCTCGCTGAGTTATAAACTTCTCTCAGCTTCCCAGCCTTTCCACACTGGTTGCTGTCAGGGACACAGTTTCAAGTGGCGTCTAATTACATGGTCCATTCCAATATCTTCTAGGGCCCTCGCCAGCTTACTCATACTCTTTCTGACATCCTGAAAATGTTGTATTCTTCTGCATCTAACAGGTAATGGAAAAAATTCCCTTCCCTACTGTCCCAATGTTCTATATAGGAAATGGATAACATGGCCCTTCTATTCCCACAATCCACAAAACTACCTTGGGGTTTATTCATATCCCTGGAATTCAGCCTGGAACTCTAAGCATAAAGCCCCTCTCCAGAGACCCTCAATCTATGCCTGCAAGTCCTAGAAATACCTTTAAATTCTCAGCATACAAACTGGCTTTTAGGTTTCATTGCATTCTAACCAGGGCCATTATTTATATAAGAAATGTACTTCTGTTACTATTTATATAAAAACTAATATGAAAATGAAATATGTATCAAACTGGTCAAACCAGACAAGCAATGATAGTGTCCATGCATCAGCTTGCAAAGGGGAGATGCTAGCCAGCACTGGCCCTGGGAATGCATCCCTGTTAAACTACTTTAAGAATGTCATCTGCCTCAAATACTACAGTAGGAGGCAATTATTCATTTTTTTAAAGGTTTTATTTAGTTATTCACGAGAGACATACAGAGAGAGAGAGAGAGAGAGAGAGAGAGAAGCAGAGACACAGGCAGAGGGAGAAGCAGGCTCCATGCAGGGAGTCCGATGTGGGACTCAATCCCAGGTCTCAAGGATCATGCCCCGGGGTGAAGGCAGACGCTTAACCACTGTGCTATCCATGCGTTCCAGCAATTATTCATTTGTAACATGCAGCTAATTACCCCTGTGTTAATTTATACTCACTTAAATAACTTTCTAAAGAGCTACTTTCTGAATGGTACAGAGAATAAACTGGTAGATACCTATACATTTTATTGCATATGAATACAGCTTCATAGTTTGTGAATGATACTCTCAAGGCTTTTACTTAATTCCAAGACCTCAGTTCTAGTGTATCCCAGGGCTCTTACAAAAGTTTTCTTTCTTGAGACCACAAGACTGAGAAAGTAGTGAATTTAGTCGGGCAAGTGTCTTCTTACACAGGAACTTTGTCCTGATACCCTTTCTTCAAAATTCTGCAATATGAATTTCCTGGTCTATATAGCATTCTACTAACATCCAGGCTTTGTGAATTTTTTAAGGGACAACTCTAAGTGGAGTCGTTCAACAACTTTGTTTTATAAAAGATCTTTGAATTCCACTCCAGTGTATTTACCTGGTTCACTACAAAGTTTGCTATTGGCTGTTTAAAATATTTATCCAAGGTTTATTGTTATTCAGCACATAAATGCCTGAAACATCTAATTGTGCTTAATTTGATTCCATTAGTAAGACTATTCCTTGTTGGGGAGCCACAGTCAAATGCACGCCAAAGCACTTGAGTATCACATCACAGAAGAGAGTCATCTGATGATAAGAAAAGCAAAAGGGAAGCACTGTGAGGGCAGGTGGAGAAAGCCTGGGCAAATGCCTTAGTTGTGGTGAGCGCTGTGCTCCATCCTCACATTCAACTAGTGCCAGGCAGCAGTCAGTTATTATTGATTCCACACAGAATTCATTCTCCCTGAGAGTTGGCCAGAAACAAGGTTTATTAAGCCTTACATCACTTTATCATCAAGGTTAACTCCTCGCTCTAAGGGCCATTAAGAGAGCTTTATTATTAGTTTGTAATTTTGTATGTTTTAAGTGGAATGACATTATTTTGCCCAAGTGAATAAAATGAAGTACAGTAATTGTAATTGCTATTGCCAGACTCCATAGCGAGCCTCATAGGATTTTCCAAAAGTAAAATGACAATGCATCATCATCAACCTGGCTACCATCCTGCCATGACAAATCCTGGAATATTTCCAACATTCTCCAACAATTCTTGGGTGTCCCTGCATAAGATATATGACATGTCAAAGTCCAGATTCATTACCTTTCTACTTCTTTTTCCCTTCACTACAAGACAATCCTTCATCATTGACTCATTTTTTAAAGGAGTCCTCCAGTTAAAAATATATCAAGATCTTGCCACAAGATTTCTTGACACTGACTCATTATTTTAGAAAAGAATATATTCAAGGAAAGTAATGGGTAGTATAATGGCCAAGTGACAAAGCACAGCACTATACACACAAGATGAATAGCATTGACATAAGATGATAAACTAAAGTACCTGAACGTTCACGGTGATTAAAATCAATTTAAGAGAAGTGGAGTTAGGAATTAAGGTGAACCCACACATTACCAAGAATCTGAATATAACAAATTCTTAATGCCTTAGGCCAATATTACCTGGTTCCTGTTCTAAGAAATAATGTTATTACTTGCTGCTTGTTCCTCTGCCCATTGCCCGACATATTCTCTTGCTTCATATCTGTCTGTATGCATGCAACACACATAATATCTATACACACATGAGAACATAATTGAACCAGTCAACTTGACCACTGGCTCTTGCAGAAACATCGGCTTTGCAATGAAAAAGACACCAAAATAGAACTAACTTGAGCCAAAATGTGGATGCCACACATGATAAGGCCATTTCTTACAGACCTGAAACATAGTCACGTGACTGGGAAAGGATTTTATAAGGCAATCACAGAGGAAAGTCCAGTTCCTTCACACATGGTAATTTGATTTGAATCAAGTCTTTCCCACTAAAGTCTGCTTGCATTCAGCTAGATGATCTGTTGCATACACCTGTGAAATTAGTCTCAATGAATAACAAGCTTCATACAAATAGCATTTGGCGCCTGTTTTTGGAACAGGCATGGAAACTTTCTGCTTTATTCTCCATAATCCTCAAGGAGAACACCAAAGAACTCTGAATGTCCTTGATTTGAATGTGTTCAATGATTGGTGTAATACAAATGTCTACTGAAATAAAGGAAGCAAAAAACATGACCTGAGAGACCACTAACTTATATCCATTTGGTTTGATTCAAACTACAATGTACTTTCAGAATTTCCGAGTTAAAAAAATCATGTAATTCATCTGGTTAACCCCTTACCACTGTACATGAGGAAAATAAGGCTTAGTGGGTTTAAGAAACTATTTGATTAAAGATAATTTCAAAAGCCATATGTATGTTGAAAGAGGCCCACATGTACTAAGCAGTCAAAAATTAGGCTCTCTAGAATCAATTATGGAGTAGACTAAGCACAGTTAGCTTCTATACCATGTATTAAATACCCTTACACTCATTTATCTTCTCTTTTTTTTTTTTAAAGATTTTATTTATTTATTAATGAGAGACAGAGAGAGAGAGGCAGAGACACAGGCAGAGGGAGAAGCAGGCTCCATGCAGGGAGCCTGATGCAGGACTCGATCCTGGGTCTCCGGGATCACACCCTGGGCTGACGGTGGTGCTAAACCGCTGAGCCATCTGGGCTGCCCTCATTTATCTTCTCTTAAAAAAACATGGCAATAATATATACTTCGCAAGATTATTATGAGATATATATAAAATAATATCAAAGAGACTCATAGTTTAATAACTTGCAGAGAACAGAACCCCAGATAACTTCTTCCTCTTTCTGTTTAACTCATGTTAGGTTGAATTTACACTATCCTTACCCTTATTAAGGCATTAGATTAGGTGCATTTTATCACACCTGTGTTCACTGACTTTTATATTTCAGTAGAAAATATGTAATATTATTTTGGGGGGAATGTATCTGTTTTAGATAAAATGTTAATACCTTTTGTACTTTGCTGATCTTATCCAACTGTATCTAGTAAAAAAAAAAAACTTTCCTCATGAGTAAATTTGATTTTTTTTAACTATGGAATTGTGTTTCAGTTTATATTTTCTTTTTTTTTTCTTTTAAATATTTTATTTTTTAATGATTTTTTTTTTTTTCAGAGAGAGAGAGAGAGAGAAAGAGAGAGAGGCAGAGGGAGAAGCAGGCTCCATGCAGGAAGCCCGACGTGGGACTTGATCCCAGGTCTCCAGTATCATACCCCGGGATGCAAGCGGTGCTAAACCCCTGTGCCACCGGGGCTGCCCCATAGTTTATATTTTCTAGGATTATGTAGCCAGTCTCTAATTTTTAGACATTTATTTCTAGATTTTTCAAGTTTCTTGCCCTTACCAATTATGTATGACCCAACAAATATTTTTCATATACCTTGTTGTATAAAAGTTTCTGAGTAGAAACCAAATATCCATTATTGGAACCAACACAACTCAGTTATCTATTGTTGGGTAACAAATTATTTCAAAAGCCTGTGGCTATACACAATATACGCAGTAATTATTTATTATTTCTCATGGTTTCTCTGGGTTTCTCTGGGTCAAATATTTAAACAGAGTACAAGACTTGTGTCTGCACTATTATGTGTATGCACTATTATGTCTAAGGCCTCAGCTCCAAGTTCTAAAATCAAGAACTAGAATATATCTGATGGTTGAGGCTGATTGTCATTGGAATACCTACTCAAGTCTTCTCAGTGTGACTTGGACTTCTTCACAGTGTGGTAGCAGGGTTTACAGAGCAAGCTTCTCAAGACAGGGAAAAGATCAGAAGAAATCTGTATTGTTTATCACAAGAGAGTTTCAAAAGCCATGCATCATCATTTTCATTACATTGTAAAGGTTGTGATATTCACACAGATCTGTCTAGTTTCAAAGAAAGTAAACATAACCTTACTTTTGATGGAAGACATCATCATCACATTGGGACAGCTATATTTTGGAAAAATCCCTCTACAATGAAAGGAAATGAGATTTAAATTTCAGTAGATACTGCCAAACCATTCTCCAAATTGGCTTCACTATTAATATTTCATGTGGCACTTAAAACAAGATAAACTTTAATTCGCATTTGATTTCTATATGTTAAAAATATAAACAAAATATGTCACACCTGAAGTATTTCAACCAAGACAAGCATTAAGTCCTATTGCAGGGAGAAGGAAAAGAGAGAGACAGACATAGAGGGGAGGGAGAAAGCCAGGGAGAGACTCCGTTTTTTCTTTTTAAACAAAACTCTCAGGATACAGATAGGTAACACAATCTTTTTATGCCTCAGTTTCCTTATTTGTACAACTGAGATAATTAATTTAATCTCCCTCAAAATACTATTATTAGACTGATGTGAATTAACTAAAATAATTAATGTATACATAATGATGTATATAAAGCCCCCAGCATAGTAAGCACATAGTAAATGTTTAAACTTAGTGTTCTATGCTTATAATTTTATCATAATAAATTTTATAATTACTCCTATTGTCCTTTTTCACACTTTTCCATTTTCCCACGCAAATTTTTCAAAAGACTAACTTAATTGCCCTATCTCCCTTTCAATAGCCTTTATATGTGCAACCCAATATAATCTGATTTTAGCCCTATAAATATTTTACAAAAAATAGTTTTACTAAGAACATTAACAATCTCTCATTTTCTAAATTAAATAAACAATATTTAGTCTTTAGGGTAGATGTCTTTGCTATTTCTGACAGTAGTCATTTATCACTTTTTTTCTTAACATGTATATTTGTATACAGGCAAATATGTATAGATTTATGTTTACTCCTTTAGGAAATTTACAAAGCAGTTAAATTCACTTTGTTAAACAAATTTTTAAACAACATGTAAATAAAAAGGTAAATATTTGAAAGGTACTACAATTGTGCCTAAATGTAGTAAGCACTACATTATTTTTGTTACTATTTGTTATTATTACAAGAAACAAACTGATTTATTACTCATTGCCAAAACCACACAAGCCAAAAGACAATGGAGTAACATCTTCAAAGTGTTAAAAATAAATAAATAAATAAACCAAAAATTTATACCCAGAAAAATTATCCTTACTAAAAATGAGAGTGGCACCTGGGTGGCTCAGTCTCTTAAGGGTCTGTCTTTTGGTTTCTCCTCAGGTCATAATTTCAGGGAACTGAGACTGAGCCTTGCATCCTCCATGCTAGGTACAGGGTCTGCTGGGGATTCTCTCCTTTCTCATCTTCCTCTGCCCTGCCCCTGCCCAAGTATGTGCGCTCTCTCTCTCTCTCTGCAAATAAATAAGCTTTAAAAAATGAAAGAGGTATAAAAATCTTCTCAGGTAAAAAAGGAATTAAAAAGTGTATTCAATGCCAGAACTCTTGCATTACAAGAAATGTTAAAAGCAGTTACTCAGGAACAATTATGTTATAAGGCAGAAATTTGGATTTACACATAAAAAATGGAAAGTTCAAGAACTACCATAAGTGAAAGTAAATATATAAAGTTATTTTTAAAAATGCTCAAAAAACTTACTGCATAAAGCAAAAACAGAGGCAACAGTAATATATGTACAGAATATACATTTTTCTCAAGCACACAAGAGACATTCTTCAGGACAAACCATATGCTTTGCCACAAAACAAGTATTAATATAAAAAGATTGAAATCATAAATGGCCTCCACTCATAATGAAATGAAACTATAAATCAATAACAGACAGTAAATTGGAATATTAACAAATATATGGAAATTCAACAACACATTTGTGAACAACCAACAAAACAGAGAAATTTCAAGGGAGATTAGAAATTACTTTAAGACCAATAAAAATACAGCATGCCAAAATACATGGAATGCAAAGAAAATAGTGCTTAGAGGAAAACTTGTAAGGATGAATGACAACATATAAAAACAAGATCTCAAATAAATAGCAAAATTTTGTACCTAAATCAATAGCGAAATTTTACACCTAAATTATCTAGGGAAAGAGGAGCAAACTAAATACAGAACTAACAAAAGGAAGGATAGAATAAAGATTAGAACAGATATAAACAAAAAAAGATAATAGGAAAACAGTAGAAAGAAAAATGAAATCAAACGTTTATTCTTTTAAAAGATCAACAAGATTGACAAACCTTCAACTGGATGGTTAATAAAAACTAGAAAAGGTGCAAGTAACTAAAATTAGAAATGAAAGGGGGTACACTACTACTGACCTTACAGGAGTTAAAAAGATTGTAATGGAATAATTTTATGTCAACAAATGAGATAAACAGTATGAAATAGAAAAATTCCTAGAAATATACAAACCACCAAACTGGGCTAAAGAAATAGGAAATCTGAACAGACCTATAACAATGAGACAGACTGAATTAGTGCTAAAGAAAAAAAAAAAAAAAAAAAAAAAAGGCCTCTAACAAAGCAAAGCCCAGAACCAGATGGCTACAATTGTGAATTTTACCAAACATGAAAAGAGGACTTAAGACCAATTCTTCTCAAACTGTGCCAAAAAATATGAGAAAAGGGAAGGTTTTCTAATTTATTCTATGAGACTAGCATTATCTTGTTACCAAAGTCACATGAAAAGAAAACTACATAGAGACCAACATCCTTTATGAATAGAGATGGAAAAAAATCCTCAACAAAATATAAGCAAACTGGATCCAACAGCACATTGAAAGGGTATAGACCATGAAAAAGTGGAATTTATCCCCAAATGCAAGTGTGGTTGAACATAAGAAAATCAATCACGGTAATATACCAAATTAGAATGAAGAAAAAAAATAAGATCATTTCAATTAAAGCAGTAAAAACATTTGACAAAAACAAACTCTTTAATGATGAAAAACACTTAGAATACTAGGAATAGAAGGACAATTTTCAAAATGATAGATTACATCTATAAAAACCCACAGCAAACAATATATTTAGTAGTGAAAAACTAAAAGCTTTCCCCCTAAGATGAGGAATAACAAAAAGATGTTTCCCATGCTCTATTATTGAACTTTGTACTGGAAATTCCAGCAACAAAAATTATGCAATTAAAAGTAATAGAAGGCATTCAAATTGGAACAGAAAAAGTAAAGCTATCTCTTTACAGACGATATGATTCTATATTAGCTATTAGCACTAGTAAATGGATCCAGGGCACAAGATCAAATGCAAAAATCACTAGCAATAAACAAGCTGAAAAGGAAATTAAGAAAACAATTCCATTACAATAGCATACAAAAATTCAATTCTTCCCAAATCATTCCAGAGGCACTATCCTGGAATGGAAACCAAAGGGATTTTACAAGAGAGAAAACCACAGACTAATATGCCTCATAACCAGATATGTACAAATGTCTTTTAAAATACTTGAATTCAGACCTAATAATATATAAAAAGGATAATATATAACATTCAAGTGGGAGTATATCTCTGGAATCCAAGGCTAGTTTAACATTAGAAAACAAATTATCATTCAATGTAATGCCAAACTAAAAACACTATGAACACTAACAAAAACATGTGATCATCTCATTAGAACAAGCGTTTGACAAAAATCCAGTATTTGTTCTTGATACAACTTCTGAAGAAAGTAAGAATATACCTGAATGTCCTAATCCTGATAAGGAGTGACAATTAAACCAAAAAAACAAAGAATCCCAAAACCTTATAGCTAATATCATACTTAATATTGGAAGACTGAATGCAATCAGGAAGAAGAAAAGAATGTCCACTCTCAGCATTTCTTTTCAAAACTTAAGTGGAATTTCTAGCCAATCTAATAATGCAAGTAAGAAGAGTAAGAGGCACCCAGTTGGAAAAGACAATTGAAATTGTCTTTATTGATAAATAACATTATTCTTTATGATGAAAATGTGGGAGGATATACTTCAAAACTACTAAATGACTTTAGTAAGAATGAAAGGATATACGGTCAATATGCAAAAACAACTGAATTTTTATGTACTAGCAACAAATAATTGAAAATTGGAGTAGAAAATAACCATTTACAGTAGATCCAAAAGTATAGCATATGCAGGGATAAATGTGGCTGTAAGTGTGTAAGTTATATACACTAAAAACTACAGTTTTTAGAAAACTGTAAAAGAAAGTTTTTAGAAGACCCAGAAAAACAGAGAGAGAGAGATCTTACTCAATAGTTAGTAGCCTCAGAGTTTTTAGTATGCCAAGTTCCCTCCCCAAACTGATGAATAGTTTCAATATAATTCCAACATTCAAGAAGGCTTTCTTTGTAGAAATTGATGGGCTGATCTAAAATTCATACATGTTGTGACTTTGTGAAATTAACATTCAAGAAGAGTCCCAAGAACTAATGGTGAGCTGTGGGTTCAACAAATGACTGAAAGAAAACTAAAACAGGAAAGTATTTCACAGACTCACAGATACATACCTCAAAAGGCCACAATGGGAAGGTCAAGCAGGATGAAGGCAGATAAAGTGGCAAGACCTGGAGCATACACATTTCTTAGGATCCCTGCCTGGGTAGAGCACTTAGAATTTCGAGGCTAAAGCTGGATTGGTCTATTCAAGCCAAAAAAAAAAAAAAAAAAATGAGGTTTTGGTAAGTTCTGTGGAAATTTCATCTAAAACATACAAAAAAAGAAGGCCTTGGGCCCAAAGACCTATGAGTAATAAGCATAAGTCAATTACACCTCAATAATACAGAAGAAAGGAAATCGAAGTTTCTATCCGTATGCCTACACGTAAAAACACGCATGCTAGGGAAATACAAAGTAGTAATGTTGCAATTCCCATGTAGTCTACAGAAACAGAAGTAAGTGTTTATAGAAAATGAAAAAGGAAGCATCCATATGGCGAAGACAAATGAAAGCTGGAGAGAGGTTTTACGGGTTCTCTGTGCCTTCCAGTTTCTCATTTTAGTCCACTTCTGAGACCTGTCTGCATGCATTGCCACAAACTCCAAGACATACTCTATTTCCTGTAGCATGTTCATTACCGATTCATGTATTTGCATTTATTTGATTTTTGTTGTTGAAGCTAGCACAAGTAGGCTTCTGTTCCTTGCCACCCAAAGTATTCAACAATATAATAACAACTCCATCCCCCAGGATACTTGAAGCTTGACCATCAGTCCCTTTTCTCCTATAGGCAGATCTACAGAGGAAGCCAAATCATAATTAGCTCGTTTGGTGATGTGGATGCAGCACAAAAAGGAGTAGCTAAACTGAAGTGTTAATAATATCAGACTCACATAGCCTTATGTCTTAATGTCATAATAACAAGGCTTGAGCTTGCCAATAAAATTGCAATATCCAAGTCTATTTTTTAAGGCTCTCTCCTGGACACAGCTTAGAATAATACTTATTTCCAATATTGTCCTCTATGAATAATTATTTTTATCTTCATGGCTGATCTATATCCATTTTGACACTATTTCTTTAAGTACAGGGACATACTCTGTCAAGTTTGAGTTGTATCTTATGAGTGACTCTGCTCCTCTCTTCCCTTATTTAATAAGTGCTGATTTTCAAAATACTTGAAGAAAAAAAGAATATTTCCTTTATTCCCAGGTTCTTCATAGACCCTCTCCCATTATTCCTAATTACTGATAACAATAATTACACTAACTAACTGGTCTTGTTGCCAGAAATAAATTTGAAAATTTTGTGAAAACTCTTCAAACGTGCAACTTTACTACTGATATAGCAGTCAAAAATATTACTTTAAAATATATTTTGAGGGAGACTGGGTGGTTCATTTGGTTAACTGTCTGCCTTCAGCTCAGGTCATGATCCCAGGATTCTGGGATTGAGCCCTGTGTCAGGCTCCCTGCTCAGTGGGGAAGCCAGCTTCTCCCTCTCCCACTCATGCTCTCTTTCACTCTCTTTGAAATAAATAAATAAATAAATAAATAAATAAATAAATAAATAAATAAATAAATCATAAATATTAAAAGACATATTTTTGCCTGTATATTGTAACATGGCTTTCCTTATAAGAAATGTAATATATTTTTTCTTGAGTCTCTGCTTGTCATTTAGCTACTAGAGGATAAAAGGCATTAGTCTAAAATATACATAAATAACTCCTACAGATACTGACCAGGAGTCCTAACACTTTGGTTTGACTACTGAGCCTGTAAATATTATACGGAGTCTGGGAAAGGGTGGCAGCTATTCTACAACGGATGGATGGCTGGAAAAGGTATTAATAGACAAAGAGTATTTAGGTAGTCTATAATTAAGTAAAATGGTGATGGATAACTTGAGAATGAAAAGCATCTATCCTCAAGAGGTCCAGATATGTAAAGAGAATTAAGAAATATACCTGCTCCATAGGTCCAGGTCAAATAGCCTATCAGTAACCCAGAGAAATAAGCAAGTCAGTCAATGGCAAAGCTTCAAGAAACCTCAGAGAGTTTGAAACTGAGAAGATGTTTGACCAAGTAAGAAATGTTAGGGTAGAGATTAGCCTAGTCTGATGGGTCAAAGAACATAAAATTTACTCTGCAGGACATATTTTGTTCAGAGAATACCTGGAGCCAGACCTCTTCAGGTCTGACCCTGAGCCATTTACTGACTGCATGACCCTGTGCACCTGTCTTTGTCTCAGTTTCCTTATTTGTAGAGTAGGACATTAACTATGCCTCCTTCATAGGGGTGTTGTGATGATTAGGTAAGTTAAAAACTGAAGGCACTTAGGTACCTGCTATGTGGTAAGTGCTCAATAAAGCTATTATGATTGATACATGGATAAACACAATGGTTCAAACTTCACTTTTTTCACCATTGCAGAAGATCAGGCCCAGGTTTAAGTGGTCACATGTATTTATGTAGCACATTGCATCATCTGGGTATATGGGGAAAATGAATAAAAAAGCGTGTATTCTTCTATAAGTCCTTCCTTGATGCTGAAATATTCTCTAGTCTTAATTGACTTACTTACCTATGACCGACATGTCTTTTCCTGTTTCTTGGACAATTCTGCATCTCAAGTGTACTTTTTTTTTTTTTTCTCAGAAGCGATCTAAACACCTTTGCTTTCAAAAGATTAATTTACATATTATCTGCCAGGAGGAATTTCCAGCCTCTTTAGATATTAATAAAATGTCTTTGCAAAATTAATAAAAATACTTCATTATTAGCTAAACTCTGTACTAAAGTTTCTTCCTGTCTTTCTAGCACATTTCATCTTCAAAACAACATAATGAAACAGTTATTGATACCATCTCTGGTACATAGAGAAAAAGTTTGAGGAACAGAGAGGTGAAAATCCCCAGGCAAATTTCTACAAGGAGGCAAAGTCAGAATTTCAACCTACGAAGTCTGGCTTCACAGAGACCTTACTAGTTACCAGGCTCAGTGTCAAGTACAGATGTTGCCAAACTTCACCAAATGCGATAAAAATCAATTCAAAACTCAATAGGACCCAATCTGTAGTTGGAAGCTTGAAAGGTCCTTTCATTCAGCATATTTATTCTGAGTGTGCTGGATTTCAGGTACCAAAGAAGAAGATGCTATAGACAGAATAATAAATAAGCCAACCATATATAATAAGGGCAGAGATCAAAGTTAGATCCAGAAATAAGGTATGCAGGTATTTGTCTATTTTTCTTTCCCCAGCAGATAGTCAATCAATAGTTTTTGGTCAACACGATGAGTAGTTATTGTATAGACAGTGCTGTTTCTAGGGCTCTGAGTAAAGCCATAGAGAAGGTCAAAACATGGCCTTAGGCTTCAAGGGTCTTACAATGTAATTCAAAGCAATTACAAATATTAAACATTAAGTGGGAATATACTACATCACTGATTTTAAGATGTCCAAGGAAGAAAAAAATATATGAAAATGGGACATTGCATGTCCTTCCCAACCAAATAATAACAGGATACAAAAACAGAACTGTTATATTTTATTGTTTTATTTTGTACCTAAGTAATACTTGGCTTGAATCAAGAATTTCTTGGCTAAACAAAGTCTAAAATCCACTATACTGTAAATCCATTTCATTATTCACAGTTCGCAGATCAATACACATTAACTGAGACGAGTCTCTTCCTTCTGTGTCTGTGAATCCCTTTCACGTGAACCTCTCTCAGTACTCTGGTTTAAGGGGTTTCCTGAAACCACTTCTCAAAAGTTAAGAAATGTTTTCCACTGTATTTTGTACCCCATGCCTCACTTCGATCCTCATTCAGATTACAAATTTTCTTTAGACAGAATGGAACAGAAAATCTAAAAATCCCTCCTCATTTTTCAGCTCTATTTGCCAATCTATGAATCCCACCATCCTGAGTTTGGTAAGAGAGTATGAGAAAAGCTATGTTCAAGTGACAACACACAACTGGTACAACAGAAATTAAGAATTGCACTGCTCAAAAAAAAAAAAAAAGTTTTCATGTATGAAAAGAGGTACACCTGAGTATGGCTACATTAAATTTTATAAAATTATCACTTGACAAAAAAAATGAGAGACAATATGGGCTTCAGATTCAAATATATTCGGGTTCAAATTATAGATTTTCTAATTAATCCAGATAACATTGGACAATCTATTAACCTCTAACTGAACCTCAGAATAGGGTTAATAATACCAAAATAATAGATTATTATTCAGTTTAATATCAAATTACCTACTCTATAGGAAGTGTGAAAACAACAAGAGTTCTAGTCCCTTATTTTGGGAAATAGAATGAAATATGGTATCCTGTCTTATTTTACATATTTGAACATCATGTATTTTATTTTTATTCAGCAAGCAGTTACTGATAAACTATTTTTATTGGCATTGATTTTTATATTGGGGCACAAAAAAACTATTCTCCAGTAAAAGACCCCAATAATTCTAGTTGCCTGATTGGTGCAAAAACCTGCTTTCCCCAAAAGCCTGAGTCAAATTTATCCCAGTATCACCAGGTGCTAGCCACCAGCATCCTCAGACAATTTCCTGTACAGCTGGAATTCTCATAAAAAGTATCTGCTGCCTAAGTGGTATCTTTTTATATCCTATTTCCAAGGCTGTTCCCACTCTTATACCAGAAGAACATTGAAGAGCTGGGTTCCTCTCCTGGAGGATATTCCACTGTGCATCCAGCAATGTCAAAATCCCACTTTGTCGTTTTTTTTGTATTAAAAGTCAACAAAAGACTGCTTGCATCTCTTTAGCTAACCCTTAAATTATATTTCTCTAATAAAGCCTGTGAACTTACTCATATTAAATGATATCGTCATGTTTATTTTTCTCACCCTTCCACATAAATGTATAATAAGCTATGGCTTTTTTTACTCAGTAACTTAAAATATTAATATAATGTGTGTTAAAGGCATTACCATGTATTTCTTAGAAAAAAAAACACTAAATGTTTTAGATTGATTTTTGAGAAAAGGCAATGCTTGATTTTCATAGTGAATCTGAGTCCTTTCGTAATAAATAATTGGCAAGTAAGTTGTGGCAGCCGGGAATGAAAAAGCTATATGTGATCACGGCCAGTATTTCTGCCTAGCTCCTAGAGCCCATCTGGGGTTCTGGTATATTTTAGAAATGTTAGAGACTGTTTTAGTTTTAGTTTTCGTTTTCATAATCTTGAAAATCAGTATTGATTTAATGATGCTTGCTGATATCAGAGAAGCTGGCAGTGCTGCATTGCAAATCTAGCTCAAAGCAGTAGCTAGGACATGTCTTTCATTACATTTGAAAATTATTTCTCATTCCATACCCTCTACTATAAGAATTGAGAGTTTACGAGGAGATATAGGAGAAACAAATCTTTAAGCACAGTCTTTCCTATAACATGGTGTTATCTGCCTTTATGTGTTTCTATCAGGTGGTTTTATTACTTTTCCGTGGAAACTTAGCATCTTATGATCTATAGCAGCTTCTCTTTAGCCCTAGAAGTCTTGAACTAAATTCAACCATGCCACTTAAACAGTGTCCCTGAAGAAGAAAAACAATAAAATTATATTTTATTAATTTTACTACATAACCCTAATCTTTCTAATTAATATTAGATAGATTTATGCTGGCTTCTTCAATTCATAGATTTAAAAATATATGTAATGTTAGGCAACTATACTCTATCTAAAAGGAGAAGAAAAGAATGCAGATATTAAGACATTGCCAGGTTTAAGATTTGTATCTCCACCGGCCAACTAAATCTCCTATGGAAAGAAGTTAGAATAAAATTGGTTCCGAAGTAAACACAAAACACTTTACTCAAAACAGATCTTAGATGTAAATGTAAAAGCTAAAATTATTTAACTCTTAGAAGAAAACACAGGAACAAACCTTTGTGACTTAGGATTAGGCAGTCTTCTTAGATATGATAATAGAAGCATAACCAACCAAAGAAAAAAACAGGTAAATTAAACTTCATCAAAATTAAAAACTTTTGTCCAAAAGGATACCATCAAAAAGTGAAAAAAATAACCCAGAGAATGGGAGAAAATGTTTGTAAATCATATATTTTATAGTGGAATTGTATCAAGAATATAAAAAGAACTCTTAAAACCTAAGAATAAAAAAGGCAACTCAATTGAAAACCGAGCAATTTGACTAGACATTTACCCAAAGAAGATATACAAGTGTCAACAAATACATTAAAAAGATGTTAAATATTATAAGCCATGAGGGAAATATAAATCAAAACCACAGTAAGATACCACTTCACATGTATTAGGATGACTATAGCTAGTAAGACAGACAACATAACAACAGGTATTGGCAAGAATATGGAAAAATTGGAACCCTTACATTGTTGATGGGAATGTAAAATGTTGCAGCTGCTTATAAAACTTATTTTGCAGTCCCTGAAAATGTTAAAACTGGAGTTATCTATCATATGATCCAGCAATTCCACTCCTACTATATCACTGAAAAATAAAAACATAAAAATGTGTACTCCACACAAAAACTTGTACAAAAATATCTGTAGAAGCATTAACCATAATAGCCAAAAAAATAAACAACCTAAATATCAATTAACTGATGAACAAATTAATAAGAAGTGGTATGTCCATACAATGGAATAATATTTAACGATGAAAAAATGAAGTACTGATACAAGTTGCAACATGGTGAACTTGAAAACATTATGCAAAGTGAAAGAAGGGAGTTGCAATGGACCATAAAGTGTATGACCTCATTCATGTAAAATATTCAAAAGAGGCATATCTTTAGAGATAAAAAGTACATTAGAGGTTGCCCAAGTCTATGGGGGGGGCGGTTGGAGAGAAATAGAGAGTGACTGCTGATAGGTATAAGATTTCTTTGGGGAATGATGAAAGTGTCCTAAAATTGAAGCAATGGTTGCACAGCTTTTGTTGTGCAAAACAATATACTAAAAACAAATAGTATACTTTAAGAGGCAGATTGTATGTTTTTTTAAAGATTTATTTATTTATTTATTTATTTATTTATTTATTTATTTATTTGAGACACAGAGAAAGAGAGAGAGGCAGAGACACAGGCAGAGGGAGAAGCAGACTCCATGCAGGGAGCCTGACGTGGGACTCCATCCCAGGTCTCCAGGATCACGCCCTGGGGTGAAGGTGGCGCTAAACTGCTGAGCCACCCGGGCTGCCCAGATTGCATGTTTTTTAAATTATATTTTAACAAAGCTGCTGAGAAAGGTCAGGTGTAGGATGGCATTTGAATAACTGGACAATGACAATCTCACTACTAGTGTCTCATTGAGTCAAAACAGAAAGCAGACTGCAGTGTCTAAGGAAACCAAAAAGGCCTAATCCCTAGGATTTGGCCGAGATGTTGCTACACTGTTTAGGAGTAATAGAGCTTGGGCAGGATGAGGCAGCTTTCAGAGCAGACACGTCCAGAATTGGTAGGTCTGTATGTCAACAAAGTCTTTGCTCAAAGAGTTTTAACCATCCCTTAAAATAAGCAGGGTTCCCAGTTTTCCTCCTGCTAAGTTCAAGAGTAAACCATAGGTAAAAGCCTTTAAAATTACCCAAGTCAATCAAATTACCTGTCATGCCATCAGAGGCAGATAAATTTACCACCGAATGTGGCAACATGTAGATAATACTCCAGTAGACATCATGGGAAATGCATATGCCAATATGAAAGGGAAGCAGATTTTTAAATGCTGTCTAGCCAGGACGTGTCATATTACTGACAATGTAGAAAAGGTCATTGGCTATCACCCTGTGACTCTTCGATGATGACCATTATTATTATTAAATGTATTTTAAAGAGAAGGAGCTCAGAGGGAGCTTCCGAGCACTTGATATACATACGTGTACAAAGATACCAAGTAGACAGTTATGGACATGTCTGATGTGCAATTTTTAAAAAATCATCTTTCCTATAAAGTAATTTATGTTATAATGTGTAGTATGTATTGTTTTAGATCTGATTCAAAAGTTAATAGTTACATATTTTCATTATATCAATTACTTTGGATATAAAGGAGATGATTTAAAATATATATTTACATACACATGCCATCAAGGAAGTATATTGAAATGAGCTAATTAAATGAATACTAAAGGGAACTGATTATAAACATTGAAAAAAATTATCAAATAGAGCTTCATCAGGAGAATACACTCAATCTAAAAAGAAAATCTTTCTCTTGTTATTAAGCTATTGGCAAGATTTAACCATAGCTATTCCATAGGGAATTATTCAGAATTGATTATTATTCCTCGTTACAGTTCTTAGAGAAGACCTGCTTATGGACACACTCTACCTAAATCAGAGTTGTTTTTACCTAAATCTTTGTACTGTTTTCTTTGGGAGATTTCAGTGGGTTTTTAAAAAGCCTAGATTCACTAGGCTCAGAGACAAAATTATCAGTTGTCTACAACAGTTCTCATTTTTCTTAAAATCATAACCCATTCGGTATCTTAAAAACAGCAACATTAATTTTAATTTGTCATATTGTAGGGTATAAATTGACTAAATGTTAATAGCATTCTTCTTGAGTAATCAGTTCTACATGATTAACCTAAAAATTGCCAAAACATTGTTTACTCTTCATTTGTATCTCAAGAAAAAAAAGGCATGATGAGTCAGACAGAGTTGGATTAATTTACTTTCTGATTTGTATTAAAACTTGCCACGATGATTCATAATCATTTTACTTGATATTTATCCTGACAAAACAGCTTAATTTTGAAAGAAGCTCATTGGAAAATAATTCAGGGGCAAACAGTAGTCTACTTCATAACACAATTAAGTTGCATGGAAAATACCTATTTTTTTAAATATTTATTTTGCTTTTTTCTGGCCTCTTCTCCATTTCATTAAAAAAAAAAAAAAAATGGAGAAAGTACAACCTCTGAAACCTTGCAAGCACTCTCCTTTGAAGACTTTTTTTTTTTTTTTTTAATAAAATCAAAGTAGGTAGCTTGTGGTTTTAACACCATCTAGTGGGCTTCTTTTGTGACAGCAAGTAAAAACTAAAGAGACAAAAGAAGCAGAACGTAAACTAGGCCATTGAACCTTCACCTTTGAAACTTCCCAGGATTTACTTATGAGTGTACATTTAATTTACCTACAGATCCACCTTGAAGGAAACATCTGATTATGTGTTCCAATTAAAAGAAAAAAGTCTTAATTTGTTGTTTCTTCTTATAAATGAAGAAACTAAGTGACCACAAACAAAATACCTTTCTGTATTTTAAGACTGTTTTGAAAATGAAAAAACACCAAGGTCACCTGCAAAGGTCTAAAATGATGCTGTTTCCCTTAAACAAATAATTCTTACCATAGACTATTCAGCAATACAACAGAAAACAACAACTCTAATGAAAATAGTATGGTGGGATGTTAAAAACATAAAACTCCTTCATCTTGTTTCAAAAGAGTAAGATTTTATCACAGCTGTTTAATAATGATGAACATGATGTAACAGTTAATAATTTAAAGGGCATATTATAAATAACAACTGGGTGATTTAAAATTCACCGTGGCAAAGGGCGGAATGCAGTCACCTTACTTTCTTTGTTTCCAAGCTATCTGGCATTAAAATAAAATGGAAACTGAGGGAACATAGTGTATAGGTATTCAACCCTACTCTTCCATTACATACAATCCTTGGCAAGTATAACAACTGATATATTCAAATCTGGATTACCACAAATAGTTTCTTCATTTTCAACTCATAAAAAATTGAACAGTCTAATGCAGACTTTAAAAACCTATTTCAATTTCTACCATAATTTACTTAAGTATCTATACTCCATTATAACAAAATCATTTTATTTCATATTACCATTGAACTCCAGAATACTAAATCCCACATTTTTTTAAAAGATGCCACTCTTCCTGTTAAAAAAGTGTTTGATACTTTGAAAATTGCCAAATTTAAAAAATTAATTTCTTTCTTGGTTTCTATGAAAATATGCTTTCCTTAATCTCCTCTTTTTTTCTCTTCCTCTGTTTCATCCTCTATCCTTTTCATGTAGATAAATCAGTTTCTGTGGCCCTTGATTTTCCTGCTACTGGGACTTAAACTATCACTGCTATACAAGTGACACACATGGACATAATTACTGGTCTTCTCTCCTCACCAATATCCCAGCCTTGTTTTTCTCATTGCCTTAAGTACACATGTATTTGTCCATCTAGGCCACCATTTCAAAGTCAGCTTATAAAATTATATAAAATTATAAAAAGTATAAAATCATGTTCCAACCCTAACAATCTACTTTTCCAGCATTACTTGTACTTTCTGCTACTTGGAAAATATTGTTTAGAATTAACTATTCTCTTTAGAATCAAATTTACACTTAGAATTTAAGCACCACATTCTAAGGTAATGCTGCCTTAAGAACATTTCATGCTGAACAGATAAGACTATATACTCTTTCCATAAAATCCACTCATCTTCTTGTGCCTAAATTTGATGTCATCTCTTGAAAAGTTCCTCTTTCTCCTCTATGTATTGTCCCATTCACCTGTGCTTAAGGATCTAACTGCATCAGCAACCTCTCTGTCATGCTTCCACTGAGGTGAACTTGATGAGTATAAGCATCTGACACCAAAATTTAAAACCTAGGCAAAGGTTTTCATCACCATTGCATTCATCACTTTTTTTTAAGATTTTATTTATTTATTCATGTGAGATAGAGAGAGAGAGAGAGAGAGAGAGAGAGAGGCAGAGACACAGGCAGAGGGAGAAGCAGGCTCCATGCAGGGAGCCCAATGCGGGACTTGATCCTGGGACTGAAGGCCGATGTTCAACCATTGAGTCACCCTGGTGTCCCATCTCCTTTTTTATCACCATGGAATCTGAGATACCATACAGTGCTCCACCTACACCATATCCATCCATTCAACTAATATCTACTGAATTCTTTCTGTGTTGTAGGCACTGGACATAAGTCAGATAAACACACTCACACACGTGCAGAAGTATTTCCTTTCCTTATGATACGACCTACTGTAAAAGATGTATACTCAACAAATAATTACATAAATAACAATAGTTAATATGTACTGGATGTTCAGCATATGCTAGGCACCTCTGTAAGAGTCTAATAAATAAATACTTTCAACACCTAAAATAATTCTATTATGTAGATATTATTTTCCTCATGTATAAATGAAAAAAAAAATTGAGGAAAGATAAAAGAACTTGCCAAAGGCATCAAGCTTGTAACTGCCAGGGTCAGGATTTCAATTTTGGTGATGTAACCACAGAGACTGCACTTTTAACCATTATGTGAGTGGCCTATTTCAGTCTCAATTTTGCATTTTTTAAAAGAAACCTGTTACTTGTCTAATGCTGACTTAAAGTAACAGTAAATACTTGCTCAGAATTCTGTTATTTGGGCAGGGCTCAAAGAAACCAGTTTAGTTATCTTCTGATAGCATCAGCTGGCCTACAGCTAAAAGATCCACCTTCAATCGGGTTTAGTTACACAGCTGGTAAGTTGACACTGGCTGGGAGCTCAGCTGAGTCTATAGAATGTGGCCCTCACTTTGTTTGTCAGCTGGATCTCTTGGTTCTTTCCACATGGCCTCTCTAAAACCCTAGCTAATGCTTCCTCACAGCATAGTAGTGTCAGAGCAATAGAACTTCTTATCTGATAGCTGGCTTCTGAGAATATAAAAATCAAAATTTCCAGTACTTTCTACCACTAAGCCTAAAATTGACATACCTGTGCTGTTTTCTGTTTGTTAAAGATTTCCGCACCAGTCCACATTCAACAGTGTGAATACCAGGTGCAGTTCACTGAAGGCTACCTCGTGTCTATAATAGCAAATAAAATTGAGATAGCAAAGACCAGAGGGAATATAGATGATGCTAGAGAATTTTAAATCTCAGAATTTAGTGATATCAATATATCAACAGCTCATTTATTTAGCACTGTGTTCATTCATATTGGAGATACAAAGAAAGCATGACTACAGCTCCTTTCCAGAGTAATTATTCCTACCAGACTCCAACACACAATTTTACAACTTTTGAAAAACACTCATGAAAGAGTCAGTAATATATGCCGGTATACATTCTCTTATTAACAGGTGTACAACAGGCTTTCCTCTAGAAGCTCATATAGATTTCATGGGAGGATTTCTATTATTTTTTCAGAATGTTAATAATTGTTCTAAATGTTCTGATGTATCATATTTGATCTCTAGTCTCCAACAATTTAAAATACAGTCTTGGGAAAAAATGTACACAGATATCTATAAAATAAGGCCATATAAGATAAATCTCACATAAATATTATAGAATCATGGGGGAGTAGCTCTCTTTTATAGAGCTAATGTGCCAGAAAACCATTGAACAGTCTTGCTTAAACCACCAAAGGGCTTTCTTAGCCATTTTCTATGTGTCAAATTGTAAACATTTGGACTTCACCTGTGAAACTTCTAGACTTGCCATACTGTCACCAAAAAAGCATCATACAAAAAGATCTAGGCTGAATATGATGAAGTGATTGATCTAATATAATGAAAGCTAAGACAAAAGCACAAGATAAGATGTTCTATAGTCCAAGCCTTGTACAATTTATGAAAGTTTTGCCATTAGGTCATTTCTGGGATACTGACTATAAGAAAGCTTCTATACTGGGCCCCAAGTGAAGAAGAAAGGTGATAAGAAGTAACTATTATCATCTTGGATATGAGAAGAGACACAAGTCATATCCTCTGGAAGGCACAGTGAGTACAGTGGTCAGCCAGTTCTGCCTAAACTTTTGAAACTGTTCAAAGAAAAATAACTTGACCATCAGAGGGATGAAATGATAGTGCAATATCTGATTATAACTTAAGATATATTGTTGAGTTAAAACTTAGCGATTTTTAAGTCCTTCTGAATAATGTCTATTTCTTAACACTGTTTTTCTTATTGTCTTCTACAAAGAGCTGGGTAAATAATGGAGGGCTTGAAAAGTAGAAGAGTTTCTCTCTTCATACCATTCATCACTAAAATCCCTTAAAATATCCAATTATATAAGGGCTCAGTAAAGGTAATGTTTCCATATATTCTCAAGGAAGAAGAGATTTTCATAGGCAGAGGCGATAACCAGGTGCTATAGACTGAATATCTAGATCCTTCCAAAATTTGTATGTTGAAAACTAATCTCCAATGTGATGGTGTTTGGAGGTGATTAGGAAAGGTGGTTAGGTCATGAGACGGAGTCCTCAGGAGTGAGATTAGTAGCCTTATAAAAATGACCCCTTCCACCATATAAAAATACAGCAGAAAAACAGTCATCCGTGAGCTAGGAGCTCAGACACTGAATCTGCTAGCACCTTGATCTTGGACTTCCCAGCCTTCATAACTGATAGAAACAATTGTTTATCAGTCACTCAGTCTATGGTATTGTGTTATAGAAGCCCAAGAGGACTAAGACAGAAATTGAGGAAACAAAAAAAGATATGAAGGTCACAAAGCTCATTGTTTTGGGGAATGTCCATTAGCTTGTATTAAGACTTTCCTTATTTGTTTATAGACAAAATATATGTCATACAGCAAGAAATGTAGATATAGCCAGAACGCGAAATATAAGGAACCAGAAAAAATTAAAAATATATATCTATAGGTAATGGGCAGTCCCTCGATAACAATGTGGCATGGTCTTAAATATATTTTAGGAAAATTTGTGGAAAATTAACTAGGCATGAAATTATTGCAGAAGGTAAGACATCAGAAGTAGAAAACCTATTAGAATAGACTAACTACCATAAACCTGGCCTAAACAGTTCACTACTGAAAATAGGTAAATCTTTGGAAATAAATGGATAAATAGGAGATCTATGGATGCAAAAATAAGAAATTAATAGGACTGACAACTCTTCAAGAGAGTGAGAAGTGAAGAGAAGAAACAAAAGGGCTTAAGCCAAGGGTGAATGACAGAGAGGAAATTACAATGAACAGAAGAAACTGGAATGGTAAAAGTAAAAGCAAATTTGGAAGAGAAAAGGAATAGAGATATAATAATGTTTCCTAATTTTGAAGGTTAGCTTGGACATCTATTTGGAAATATTTTATCAGCATCTGGAATTTCAGAACTGGAATATAGGAGAGAGATGAAGGATTACAGTGTGTGACTTCTTTAAGGAAAAAGAATAGAAGGATTTAGGTAAAGAAGAAAAGGAAGAAGATCTAGCAAAGAAACAGATTAGGAAGTAGAAGGAGGTTGGAAGAGGGTCAATATAGGACTAGTGGGGAGGTCCTTCTATCAATACATAAATCAACATTCATTTCAGCAATACTGTAATTGGATCTTCATGCTCAGAATTTAAATTTCTCTAAAACTCAATTATGTTATATCAATATGTTTCATCAAACAATTTAAGTAAATGGGTCACTTTAATTTTTTAAAAACCTATAATCTTTGAAAGGAAGTGTTGCTTTGTTCTAGCAATGATTCTTGCCAAAATTAGTTTCCTTAAGATTATAACTATTCTAGAACTAAAAATAATTTACACATTAAAATTTTAAAAATCTATATATTCTAACAAGGGAGAAAAAAGTTTTTAAGCATATTGATTTTAAGCTATAATTTTAATTTGAGAACAATATTTGCCTTTGAACTAATTTTAATTTATATTGTACCTAAAATAAAAGTTTTCAGGAGAACTGAAGAAAAAATTTTCAAATCTCCATATTGTATTCTAGAAAAGTAAAAATATTTTAAAGGTCATGATCTCACCTAGAATGATACATTCTACCAGAGTTAAGTACTATGGACATTATACTTGACTCTTCAGAAACACTATTTTTTAGCTCATCATATCAGGTAAATATAACATTTTTCAGTTATTTTTTGCTTAGGCAGTAGGCGTATCTCCATTTATTCATTCAAAAATGTTTATTGAGCACTTCAGATGCATCAGTAAAGGAAACAGAAAAAAATCTCTGCTCTCTCATTAAATGTGGTAGTTCAGACAATGAGGTTGAACCCAAACTCTAATTTGACCTTATAAAATGTGGAGCATTTGCTGTTAAACTTATCAGTGTATTTATGCTCTGTATGTCTAAAAATCTTGTTTTTTTCTCCCTCAGAAAATCCATGTCTTTCAAGTGTGAGGAAAACCAAATGACCTTTACTCCTGTCTACTTGAATAATACTTGGACTGTTAATTCTCACTAAAATCTCCTATGCTCTACTCCTCAAAAGCAGACATACTTTTTTTTTTTAACTCAGATTATAACAAAAGATAAAAAATAGATCAAATTCCAAACAACTGACCACTGAGATCCTATTTCTGAACTTTGTCCTTCCTGGAGGGACCATAGATTTTGCACCTAATTAAATAGAGACTGAGTAATGGATTAGTGCTCTCAATGATTTTCTGATTTAGTAGACTAACTGAAAATTTCCACAGGGCAGAGTGCAATTTACTTGTGTGCCCCAATTAGCACTGCTAACTGGGGCACAAAATCGGCATAAAATTGGGCCCTGATTTTGTATCAGCCACCATTCAGGGAATGGCAAATAGCCAACAAGACTTGGAGGAAAGTCTTTAGCATCCTTCTTTTTCTTAATTGTTAAACCACACAGTAGTACAGTGTTATTTTTATAGGAAAGTTTACAGTTTGAGGATTTCTGTGGATTATCAAAAGAGATGTGGTACATTAAGAAAGGAAAAAGAACTGAAAACCTTACACTGATAGGGAGATAAAAGGGCAACTGAGGCATTGGGAATTGTCTCTAGAAGTTCTTGAGTGCCAAGCTGAATCCCAACAGCAGCTTCTTTTGCAGAAAGAAATACATTAAAATGTTGTAAGTAATTTTGCACCTGACCAAAAAAGAACAAAAACAAAAAACAAGCATAACCCTTGTGCCGTGTTTCCACAGATTGGTTATGAGAACAATGTAGCCCTATAATGAAAATGTCTATCTAAGCTTCACAGGTTTTCTCTGCCATTTTTAATCATTTTTCAGAGGCCTGTGGATCCACATTTAAAGAATGAGAATTTTTAACACATTTGTTTGCCATTTGAAAGCCCAACATTTTCTTTAATCTAATACTGCATTTCCTGCTATTTATTCGTTTAATAATAGGCTTCAATACAAACACATAGTAATGTTACCAAAAGGGCAAATGTAGTAAATAGCCTTATGAAGAAAAGTCTGCCAGCTTTTCATAATGCAAATTGGGAATCTTGTTAAAACATGATTGTGCATAGGACCTTTACAGAATAAAAACAACTCTTCTTCAGAAACCCATCTTGACTTTGCTTAAATTATATTAGAGCAAAAGACCAATTGTGGCTCTTTCATTAGCCTCTACCCTGAACTGCCTCTCCTCTGTGGATTGCTGCGGGCACTGAGCCAGTGCTAATACAGGTTGGTGGTGCTTGTGAATATAGGCAGAGCAAAAATGAAGTGGCAGGCTTATGACAGCTTCCGTTTAGGGGAACATGCAGGTATGGCTCAGCTATGGCCTCCAAATTTACCAACCATTTTACATACTATGACACTAACACCCTACCTCCACACCAGTAGGATGAGAGCTTTGCAGTTCTTGGACAGCCTAGGTAGTGCACTCATATTTTGTCATGTACATTCTTTTTAGTGTGATGGATGCAATTTGCACTTCTTCACACTTTTGTGTTGTAATTGCCCAATAAATGTCAATGTTAAAGTGAATTACCATCAGCAACATTATATAAAAAACTGTTTAGAACACTTTGGAAATTTGTCACCTCAGGTACTTATAAACCAAAACTATAATATAGTTGAAAAAGATTAGATTAATCCAAAGCAAGACTGAGATGATTCACTATGTTCAGTGCATTACTCCAAAGATTGTGGACAGGATAGTTGCTCCTTTATTTGTGGCAAAAAATAACCTATAAAATCAATAAAGAGAAAGGTAAATACATAGTAAAATTCAGAATATTTCCATATTGTAATACGGTGTGTGTTAACCCACCAAACTACAGTATAAAATTAAAGGACAAAAGTATAAAAATAGCTATAGCACCATAATTTGTTAATGAATACACAATATAAAAGAGGTAAACTGTGAAATCAAAATTATAAAATGGCATAGAAATAAAAGAGTAGAGTATTTGTAGTTATAAGACAGAATTTTATATCTATATGCTGTTTCATGTAAGCCTCAGAGAACCACAAAGCAAAATATATAGTAGATATGCACACAATGAAGAGAAGGAAATCAAAGTATACCACTATACTACAAAACATCATCGATTCACAAAGAAAGATAGCAAGAGAGAAAGAAAGAAACAAAAGAACTACAAAACAGCCAGGAAGCAATGACATGGTATTAGTAAGTACTTACTGATTAGTAATTACTTTAAACGTGAATGAATTAAATTCTCCCATCAAAAGTTGCATAGTGGCTGAATGGATTAAAAACAAGACTTAACTATATGCTGCCTATGAAAGACTCACTTTTAGGATACACATTGGCTCAAAGTGGAGGGGTGAGAAAAGATATCCCAGGCAAACAGAAAGGGGTAGGCATACTTAGATGGAATAGACTAAATCAAAAACTATAACAGAGACAAAAATGTCATTATGTAATGTTAAAGGGGTCAATTTACTCAAGAGGATATAATAATCATAATATATATGCACCTAATATAGGAGCACGGAAACATATTAAACAAATTCTAACATGTATAAAGGGAAAAGACCACCACTGGTGTATAGACAACAATACAATAACAGTAGAGAACTTCATTATCCCACAGTCAACAATGAATAGATTGTCCAGACAGAAAATCAATAAGGAAACATTGAACTTGAACTATACTTTAGATCAAATGGACCTAACAGATGCAAACAGATTATTTCATCCAAAAACAACAGAATATACATTCTTATCAAATGCACATGGAACATTCTCTAGGATAGATCATACCTTAGGTCACAAAACAAGCCTCAAGAAATTTAAAGGAATGGAATAGAACCAACTATCTTTGCTGACCACAATGGTATGAAACTAGAAATCAATAAGAGGAAAACTGCAAAATACACAGATATGTAGAAATTAATAACACATTCCTAAAAAACCAATGGGTCAAAGAAGAAATCAAAAAACATCTTGAAACAGGGCAGCCAAGGTGGCTTGGCGGTTTGGGGCCACCTTCCGCCCAGGGCGAGAACCTGGAGACCCAGGATCGAGTCCCACATCGGGCTCCCTGCGTGGAGCCTGCTTCTCCCTTTGCTTGTGTCTCTGCCTCTCTCTCTCTCTGTCCCTCATGAATAAACAAATAAAATCTTTAAAAAAAATAGAAGAACCTTGGTTCTGTTTTTTTTTTTTTTTAATCTTGAAACAAATGAAAATGGAAACACAATGTATAAAACTTCTAGTATGCAGCAAAAGCAATTTTAAGAGGGAAGTTTATGGTGATAAATGCTTACTTTAAATATACATCCATACATATATCTCAAATAAACACCCTAACTTCACACTTCAAGGAATTATGAAAAGAAAAATAAAGCCCAAAGTTAGCAGAATTAAAGAGATTACAAATATCAGAGTCAAAATAAATAAACTAGAGAATAGAAAAATATTAGAAAAGATCCATAGAAGTTAACAATTGGCTTCTTGAAAAGATAAATGAAACTGAGGAATTTTCAGTTAAATTTACCCAGAAAGAAAAGGGGGGGAAAGACTAAAAAAAAAAAAAAAAAAAAGTGAAATTAGAATGAAAGAAAATACATTATAACTGATACCACAGAAACACAAGAATCATTAGAATCTATATAAACACTTACTTGCCAACAATTCGACAACCCAAGATAAATGGAAAAATTCCTACAAACACACAACCTACCAAGACTGAATCATGAAGAAATAAAAGATGTGAATACACAAAAAAAACAAATTAGAAGAGTGAATCAGTACTCAAAAAACTTCCCAACAAATAACCCAACACCAGATGGCTTCACGGGTGAATTCTACAGAACTTTTAAGAACTAAAGTTAGTATTTCTCAAACTCTTCCAAGAAATTAAGAGACATAACACTCCCAAACCCATTTAATGAGGCCAGCATTATGCTGATACCAAAGTCAAATAAGAAAAACTCTCAACAAAATACCAGCAAACCAAAATCGATGGCATATTAAAAGGATCCCATGGGATCTATCCCTGGGATGCATAGAAGTTTCAACATATGCAAATCAATAAAGTGATATACCACATTAACAGAATAAAAGATAAAAATTCATATGATCATCTCAACAGATGCAGAAAAGGCATTTGACAAAATTTAACATCCTTTAATGACAAAAAATCCACAGTCATTATAGAAGGAACATACCTCAGCATAATAAAGCACAATCATGATAAGCCCTTAGCATCATACTCAATAGTATAAGATTGGAAGTTTTTCTTATTAGATCAGGAATAAGACCCCACTTTTCCCATTCCTATTCCATGCAGTACTGAAAATCCCAGTCAAAGAAATTAAGTAGGAAAAAGATCTAAAAGGCAACTAAATTGAAAAGGAAGGAAAATTATCTGTTTATTCACTAATGATATGATCCTGCATATAGAAAGTCCCAAAGACTACACCAAACAACTATTAGAACTAAAAAATTCAGTAAAGTTTCAGGATACAAAATCAATATGCAGAAATCAGTTGCATTTCCATACAATGATGAATTTTCTGGAAATGAAACAAAGAAATCAATCACATTTACAACAGCATCAAAAACAAAAAAATATGTATGATTAAATTTAACCAAAGAAGTGAAAGATCCATATACTGAAAGCTATAAGATACTAATGAAAAAGAAAAATTCAAGAAGACACAAATAAAGACATTCCATCTCCATGGATCTGAAGAGTTGATATTGTTAAAATGTCTATAGTATCCAAAGTCATCTACAAATTGAATGCAATCCTTATCAAAATTCTAATTGAAATTTTCACAGAAATAAAGAAAATAATCCTAGAAGTCATATAGATCCCAACCTTAATAAAGAACAAAGCCTGAGGCATTTCATTTCTGGATTTCAAACTATATTACAAAGCTACAGTAATCAGAATAACATGATACTAGCATAAAAAAACAGACACAGAGAGCAATGAAATTGAATATAGAGCCCCAAAATAAAACCTCACCTTTATGGTCCGCTAATCTTTGACAAAGGGCACAAAGAACATTCAGTGGGGAAAAGAAAGTCTCTTTCCAATAAATGGTGTTGGAAAAACTGGATATCCACATGCAAAATAATGAAATTGGACTCTTATTGTATATCACTCACAAAAATGATCTTGAAATAGATTAAGGGCTTTACTTTAACATAAGACCTGAAGCCATGAAACTCCCAGAAGAAAACAGGGAAAAATCTCGTTGGCATTGGTCTTATCAATGAGTTTTTGGATGAGACACCAAAAGCTGAAGCAACAAGAGCAAAAATAAACAAGTGGGACTATATCAAGCTAAAATGCTTCTGCACGGTATAGGTAACAGTCAACAAAATTAAAAAGCAACCTAAGGAATGGGAAAAAGTATTCGCAAACCACATATCTGATATGAGATTAACAACAAAAATATATAAAAAACCAATACAATTCAATAGCAATAATATTGATAATAATCCTATGTAAAAATGGGCAAAAGACCTGAGTAAATATTTTCCCAAAAAAGACACAGAAACATTCAGTAAGTATATGAAAAGGTGATCAACATCACTCATCATAGGGAAATGAAAATCAAGGCCCAATGAGATACTACCTCACACCTGTTAAAATGGCTATTATCAAAAAGGCAAATGCTTACTATACAATTCATAAATCTTAACCCTGGACATTTATCCCAGAGAAATGAAAATTTAGGTTTACAAAAACCTGTACACAAATGTTCACAAAGTTTTATTTGCAATAGTCAAAAAGTGGAAATAACCCTAATGTCCCTCAATGGGTCACTTTTAAACAAACTGTGGTATATCCATACCGCTGAATACTACCCAGCAATAAACAGAAATGAATTATTGATACATGCCAAAAAAGATCGACTGTTGGCTCATGTGGTTATATTTATGCATTTTATAGTCATGTGTTCCAGATCTTGTTTTAACTCGCTGATAAAATTATTCAATCCGAGGTTCCTTTTGTTGGTGTGTGTATGTGGTGGAGGGGTGGGGTGGGCGAGAGACAGAGAGACAAAGAGATAGAAAAGAGAGAATGAGTTACCATTGGATTAGGAAGAGGAGAAAAAATAAAGAGGAAGAGGAGAAAAAATAAAGAGGAAGAGGAGAAAAAGAGAAGGGGAAGGGGGAAATTTGGGCTTTATTCCCACCATGGAATCATTTATACCTAGTCAAGCCTGAAGATTCACCTACTCTAAAGCCAAGGATTGTCTTTAGATAGTCACAATGCCTTCTCTACCTTATTTCATAGTTTATATGAGTTTTGGTGATTTTCATCTGTATGTGAGGTTTTTTTTTAAGATTTTACTTATTTATTTGTGTGAGATACAGAGAAAGAGAGAGAGAGAGGCAGAGATACAGGCAGAGGGAGAAGCAGGCTTCATGCAGGGAGCCCAACCTGGGACTTGATCCTGGATCCTGGGATCACGACCTGAGCCTAAGGCAGATGCTCAACTGCTGAGCTACCCAGGTGCCCCTCCATGTGAGTTTTTAAATAACCTCAGTTTAACTTTCTAATACTGAAAATTCCCTTTTTCAATGACTACACAGAATCTAAATTTCCTTTTATTTTGTTAATGTTTCTCAGTACAACATAATCAACACTAAGACCCTCATAGATACTTTATTATATAAAAGAGCCAGCGAAAACTTTTCCAAATTCAAAAAGAACATTAAAAATGTCTGTTCATTTCAGAGATTGTCTATCTGCTCTATTACATGAAAGTCCATTGATTTTATAAGTTTCAACAACTACATCTGTTTCCATTCCAGTTATATCTGTATAATCTTGTCATTCAACAGCAATCAGATATGACCGTGGCCTCAAGATGAAGTCATAATTGCTTCATACTAATTTATCCTTATCCTCAATAATGGCCATTGACTTGAAGCCTTTGTGATCTTAAGTTTAGTTATCAATGTATTTCAGTTGTGTGTTGGACTTCATTAGGATATTACGTCTTGTTTTGGTTATCTTGCTATCTATGTTCTGAGTTCAGTTTTAATATTTCTGTGTTTAGCTGAGCAAAGGAAATTTAGGAATCCTCTTAATGAGCCTTTTGATTTTGCTGCTTGCTCTTTAACATTTACAAGGTGCTTCCAACAAAGTTCACATAATTTGATCCTTACAAAAATACCCATGGGGAAACAGGACACATGTTATTTTTCTTATTTTATATATGATAGAACTGAAGCTAGGGAAGTCACTTGGCTCTTAGGTGGCCCCCTTGGAGCTAGAATCTTTTAATTTTTATTTTGCTTTTTCTTTTTATTGTATGTATATGAGACGGTGGATACAAACTAAACATACTGTGGCAATCATTTCACAATAACTGAGAGTTAAATAATTATTATTTACATCTTAAACATACACAGTTGTGTATATCAATTATATCTTAATAAAACTGGGGAAATATAACTTACATATATATGCGTGGAAACAATGTTGTGACTCACAGCTAACTGCAGTCTCATGAGTATCCAAACAGATTAGAACAGATCCCCCAACATATAATTCCATTCGATAAACAAAGGGATAAGGAAAATGTGGGATACCTACGCACACACTGGAACATCATTACACAACGTTAAAAAAGGAGAGATCAGGGCACCTGGCTATCTGAGTCAATTGAGCATCTGACTTGATCTCAGCTCAGGTCTTGATCTCAGATCATGAGTTCAAGCCCCACATTGGGCTCCATGCTGAGCACAGAGCCTATTTTTTTGTTTTGTTGTTGTTGTTGTTGTTTGTTTGTTTTTTAAAGGATGAGATCTTGCTATTTGCAACAACACGTATGGACCTGGAGGGTAGTATGCTAAGTGAAAGAAGTCAGACTGAGAAAGGTAAATATCACAGGATTTCACTCATATGTGTAATCTAAAAACAAACAAACAAACAAACAAATGAACACAAACAAAAATATAGATACAGACCTATAAATACAGAGAACAAATGGTGGTTGCCAGAGCGGAGGCAGTTGAGGGGACGTGCAAGATGGGTGAAGGGGAGTGGGAGGTACAGGCTTCCAGTTAACAGAATGAATAAGTCATGGAACTAGAATCCTGTTCTACTCTGCAGCATTACGCACACTCTCTCAATTGACTAAGAAGGCTTCCCCATGATAATTCTATACTTTATTTTGTAAATGAGGAATTGGAACATGCATGAATTTTTGCATGTCAAAATGCAACCATACACAAAAAGGATCTCAAAAAATAATCATAGGCCTAAATGTAAAAAAACAAAATGACAAAACTCCTATAAGAGAAATGATAGAAAATCCAGGTGATTTTGGATTTGGTTGCGATACCTTGGTTACAACATTAAAAGTACATACCACAAAATAAAAAATTAAGAAGTTAGATTCACTGAAATTAAAATTTCCTATTTTGTAAAAGACACTGTTAAGAGAATGAAAAGATAAGTCCAGACCGGGATAAAAACCTTTGCAAAATGCTTATCTGGTAGAGTACTTTTACCCAAAATATACAAAGAATTGCTAAAACTGAACAAGAAGAAAACAACCCAATAAAACAGTGAGTAATGGCTCTAAATAGACACCTTAACAAAGAAAATACACAGGTGTAAAAAAGCACATAAAAGATGTTTAACATCATATGTAATTAAGGAATTACCACTTAAAAATAACAATGAGGTATCTAACTATACCTATCCATCTATCTATCACTATATATATATATATATATATATATATATATATATACTCTATATATATATACACCCACTAACAATGTCTAAAATTTTTAAAAAATGACAATATCAAAGGCTAGTGAGGTTGTAGAACAACAGGAACTTTAATTTGCTATTGTTACAAATACAAATGGTACAGCCATTTTGGAAGACAGTTTGGCAGTTTCTTACAAAAATAAACATACTCTTACCATATAATCCAGCATCCAAATTGCTTAGTGTTTACCCAAATGAGTTGAAAACTCATATCCACATAAAGCCTGCACACACATGTTTACTACAGCTTTATTCATAACTGCCACAACTTGGGGAGAAAAAAAAAGATGTCCTTCAAAAGATGCATAGATTAAAAAAAAAGCTGCAGTAGATCTGTAAGTGAAATATTAACTAGTAATAAAAAATGAAATTCACTATCAAGCCACAAAAAGACATGGAAAATTCTTTTTTATTCAGGAGTAAATTAACTTACAGATTTATATTAGTTGCAGGTGTATCATATAATTATTCAAAAATTCTATACATTCCGTAATGCTCATCAAGATAAGGGCACTTTTAATCCCCTCCATTTTCCACATCCTCTCCATCTTCCCTATGGCAACTACCAGTTTGTTCTCTGTATTCATGTGTCTATTTTTCTTTGTTCATTTGTTTTGTTTCTTAAATTCCAGATATGAGTGGAGTCATATGGTATCTGTCTTTCTTTGGCTGACTCATTTCACCCAGCATTATACACTCTAGGTCCAACCATGTTGAGGCAACCGGCAACATTTCATTCTTTTTAAGGCTGAATAATGTTCCCTTTTGTATATTCTGTATCCCTTCATCTTTAGTGGACACTGGGTTGCTTCCATATATTGGTTATTTTAAGCAATGCTGTATGAAACATAGGGGTGCATACGTCTTTTTATTTTCTTTGGGTAAATACCCAGCAGTAGAATACAGGATATGGTAGCTCTATTTTTAATTTTGGGGGAACCACCATAACTGTTTTCCACAGTGGCTGCACCAGTTTCCGTTTCCATCAACAGTGCATGAGGGTTCCTTTACAACCTCCAACACTTGCGATTACTTGTTTTGTTTTGTTTTTTTTAATTTTAGCTATTCTGACAGATGTAACATGGTATCTCATTGTGGTTTTAATTTCCATTATCCTGATGATTTGTGATGTTGAACATCTTTTCATGTGTCTATTTCCTATCTGTATGTCTTCTCTGGAAAAATGTTTATTTAGCTCTTCAGCCCATATTTTTAAATTGGATTATTTGGGCTTTTTGGTGTTGAATTGTATGTTTTTTCATATAGTTTTGGGTATTAACTTACATGAAGTATTCCTAAATGTATAATACTAAGTGAAAGATGTCAAACTGAAAAGCCTATATACTGTGTAGTTCCAACTATATAACATCCTAATAAAGGTAAGACTATGCAGATGGCAAAAAAAGATCAGGGTTCACAGATGTTTGGGGAGAGGGAGAGATGAAGAGATGGAACTCAGGATTTTTAGAGTAATGACATTACCCTGTATTACACAATATTGGTGGATACATGTTACAATACATCTGTCAAAATCCATACAATCAATGTGGGGCACAAATGGTGAACCCTAATATACCTGTGGACTTTAATTTATAATGTATCAATACTGGCCCATCAACTATAACAAATGTACCATATAATGTAAGATGCTAGCTATAGTAGAAAATGGTGTGAGGGCAGGGTGGGGAATATATGGCAACTCTATTTTCTGCTCAGTTTTTCTTTAAGCCTAAAACTGTTTGAAAATAGTCTATTAATTAAAAACATATATTCATGTCAGAGAATATGTAGCTCAAGGTCCTTTCAACTTTCTGTGAACCTTGTTTTTTATAGAATTAGTAAAGAGGATCACTAACTTCTGATTCTACAAGCCCATAAAATGTTCACATAGCTACTCAGAGTGAAAGATGAAAAGATAAATTAGTGATTCCTAAAAGCCTTCATTTTCACTCTGTTCCATCTACAACAGCTAAAAACAAAAAAACTGAAATCTTATGCAATATGAACACTGAATGAAGGTATCACACGTACGACAAGAAAATTTGCAAATGATGTCTCTATTCATTCAGTATTGCATGTTGCATAGGTTTTTGATTTGGAACTCCTCCCTGTTAAAAGTATAACAGCATAGGTATAAGGATTAGATGTATCTGTACGCAAATATATATATATATATATGTATATATATATATGTATATATATATAATACATATGCAAAAATATATATAAATTCAAATACACAAGCTTATAAATGCAAAAATGCCACTCAATAATTTGAGCTTAATTTTCCAAAGGTAATTTATATAAATTATAACTTTATACAAGAAATCATAGAATTGAAGCTTTCTCATCCCTTTCCGAGGTGAGATAATATCTATGTCTATTTAATTTTGATCGTGGTGACCCAGGAAAGGGGCCATGTCATCTTCCCCATTGAGAATAATGGTAGGAATCTTATCAGCCCCCTCCCCACCAAGCAACAATTAATAATAACAATAATGGTAATGTGAGAGCCGGTTTAAGCTATAATGATACCCTAGATGAAATGAAGCTCTGCCGTCCTCTCTATCACTGCATTCAGCCAGCTTGCTAATCAAATACTGGCAGATGAACTGGAGTTTAAGTAGCATCATTATTATGATTTAAATGGAGGCTCTTGTGAAAGACTGACAACCTTGGAAAGTAAAGTCATCCATTTATTCACAAAATAGGCAGAGCACTTGCAGTGACAATGCTCACTTCCCTTTTACTGACCTGCCAGGCAGCTTGAACTCTTTTCCAAAAGACCACATCTGGTGAGAAGAGAGTCTTAACCATTAAGGAGCAAATGCCCACATCATCATAACTAAAATAACAGTTCTGGCAAACTGGAAGCCTAAAAGAGCCCCGTGTACTATTCCTACAAGACTACAGGGAATTCATCTAATGTAAATGTCAAGAAACTGTATATTATACTTTCTGCCTCAAAAAATTTGCATATTATAAAGTTTAATCAAACTAAAAATGCGAGATACACTTAAGCTTGCACTCCATGCCCCAATGTTACTGCATCAGAGTTTTTGAGTGCTTGATACTCTATAGAGGCTTGGGGGGAAAGATCAATATAATCAGCCTTTCTTTACTCTCTATTTACAGTCTACACAGATTTTTATTTTTTTTACCTTTCAAAAGTCATGGGGAACACCATAAGCAGGATAAAGTATTGGCAACCAAATTTTTATGACACTTTTTCTAATTGATCCTCAATCATCATCATCATACACCTCTATGTTCACCACTGACTTCCTTCAAGTTCCCATGATACTCCATAATCATTTAATGGCCTTTGTCTCATTCCCTCAATCACCAACCTCAGGAATGAGATCCTTTTTCCCTGGGGAAAAATACCAACTATATATACAAAAATACTAAAAACATACTTTGTCCAAACCTTTTATGACAGATTAATCTATATGCCTTACTTGTATTAATTTGTTCAGTTCTCAAATAGTCATATTCTGTTTCCTCCTTTTCCAATATTTTAAGCAGTAGAATACCAAGTCCACAAAATGTCCAACAGTACATGAATTGTTAACAAATTCTATTTGATAGATAGAAAATTAGGTTCATAGGAGATAAATTTTTACCCATTAGGTTAAATGTTTCCATAGTCAGAAACTCTACCATGGCACTATTTGGTTTCTCTCATTCTACTGCAGATATGAATCTGATAAATGACTAAATCTAGGGGAATTCCTCAGGCATCATTATTCCAAAAAATCATTTCACATATGGAAATATAATTCGTAAAGAACAACAATAAAATCTGGGTGTGAGAACTTAGAGAGAATCTGCCACAATAATACTGTATGTTTCATGTATCATCAACACCTAGTTTCTTACATCCCCATCCCAGCCCTGCATTGAACTACCTTCTTCAACCAAAACCAAAACAAAATCCACCATTACGACCACAAAAACACAGACATACTTGCATATGAAATTATAAACAGACATTTTGTATGCATTTTTAAAAATCAAATGTTATAAATGGTTCTGATTAATAAATTGTCTCACAGAGGGATGTAGAATGAATGTCATCACTTATCCAAAAATGTTCATGGCAAATACTGCTGATTGATTGTATTGGTTTTCCCTATCAAGTTGTTAAAGGGTATGAAAATCATTCTTAACAAACTCTCCACGTAACATCTGGAGGTGGATTATAAAGTGAAATATAGTTCCTATATTTCCTAAGAAAATAGAAATACTGTACCAATTTAACTGCTAGTGGCAAAGGCCTTTTATACAAGCCCCAAATATGGAAGAAAAATGATACATGTATTTTATTTGGCTGTCCCTCATTTCAAAATCATCTGTCACAATTAATTATCTGGCATATTGTGCTGGGCAGAGGGCTCAGCAGTAGCCCTCATGGAACCCTATTTCTCATTTGCATGGTTTGATAAATGGTTTAGGTTCAGTTTGCTACCATGTTCAGCTATCAATCAACATTTAATTTTATTTTTTGCAGGTCTTCTTTATTAATTTTTTTCCTTTTGTAGGGAAAAAAAAAGTATACTAATTCCCTTTGAATAAATCTGCCACCTTTGTTTTTCCAGAAAAAAACTCCCTTTAGAGATGTACCTTAAAGGGAAGAAGAAGGAAAACAAATCTAGGAAGCTGACCTGTAGAAATGGTCTGCCTGTAACTGCAGTAAAATAAGAAGTTTGCTCGTGCTTCAAAGATTCTATGTGAGATACAAAATCTTAAATATCTTCAATACCATTGTTTCATAAAACAGATAAATTTATGAACGCAAAAACAAGTATTCCCAAGAAGATACGAAGGAAAACCATCTCAAAGTTCAATACATAATTGTTGAAAGTTCTACATATTTTGAGTGAAAAGAAAGTTGAGAATGGCCCTTATTTTATACGATACTGTGCCCTAGTGTCATCAGACATTTTCCCAAGAATTAATGCTACTTGAATAAGGTGCTGGATTAGTTTTAAAGGAAGTAACTGTATAGAACTGATCATTATTCTCACAGGTCTTTTAAAATTAATGGAATGCACATTCTTTATATTAAGAATCCTGACTTCTTTTCTCCCTGTGTGGAGCTAGCTACATATTCCTACCTCGCTGACAATAAAACTGGTGAAAACTGGCCATCAGAGGAAGAGCCTACAGAACAGTTCAATGACTTGAAGTAGTGGTTGTAACACTGAGCCTCCATTTATTCTCTCATCAATCTCCTTTTCCTCCACCTTTGACACTGCATTGAAAGAGAGATTAGGCTGAGTATTATTATTTATTATTATGATTTATTATTATTGTTAATAATTATTCTCAAACAACATAACAATTTTGGATAATTGGGCAGAAAGCTCTCCATGCCATGCCTTCCTCTCCACGTTTTTGTCTTTCTTTATTCAAAGAACTTTAGAAATGGAAAGAGATGGACAGGTTATCTCATCAAACCTCTTATTTCACAACCTAAAAAAACTGAGAAATAAAGAGGATGATGGCTTTCTGAAGAGTCATGCAATTAAATAGATGGTTGACTCCAGATTCCTATTCTAGTATATTTTTATTACCTCATTTTGTCTCTGAAATATTTTATATCTTTTATTTCTAGTGGATTTGCTGCTTTATCTTCTACTTCTTTCATTTTATTTGTTTGTTTTTACTCCTATCAAAGAGCTTTCAGGCATCTGTGTAGTTGTTCACTCATCAAATGGAGTCCTTACAAAATATGGAATTCTAGACTGTGAGGACTGAGATAAAACAGAGCCATGAGAAAAATATGTTCTAGAGAAATTACACAAGTTTAGGACCATATAACATGAACAAAGGTACTGATGTCAAGAGAAAATGACCACTAACCTGGAACTGAAAATATTCATCAACCTTCATAGAATAGACTTGAGAAGACATGAAGGTACCTTGTCAATAGAGTCCATCCAGGAAGTTCTGGCTTTGAGAACTCTATGGGGAACCTACTTAGTTCTTCTTCTTGTTCTTCCTCCCCCTCCCCTTCCCTCCACCCTCCTCTTCCTACTCCTCCTCTTCTTTTTTTAAATATCATGAATTTCATTGAATAACATAATGCCCAACTTTTCTAAAGGAATATTTATCCATTTATTCCCATCAGTATTATATGAGAGTTCTCTCTTTATGTTGTTCACTCATTACTTCATTATTTATATTTTTTTATTCAATTAATTTAAACTGAAAAACAGAAAGGAAAACACTTCATCCATTCATCCCGTCCCCACTGTCTGCTTCTGGCAAACACCAAGTTGTTCTTTGCATATGATTATATCTATCTCTATAGACATAGAGATATAGAATCAGATTCCACATATTACAGAGATTATATGGTACTTATTTTTCTCTGATTTATTTCATCTAGCATAAAGTCCTCAAAGTCCAGCCATGTTGTCATAAACAGTGAGATATCATTCTTGGTTATGGCTATATATTAATTATACACACACACACACACACAATTTCTTCATCCATCCATTGATGGACACTTAACTTGTTTCCACGTGTTGGCTATTATAAATAATGCTGCAATGAACATAGGGTGCTTACATCTTTTTGAATCAATGTTTTTGTTTCTTTGGATAAATATCCAGAAGTTCTTCTTAATTAGCAGAAGTCCCATGTGGATCAGAGTGCTTCTCCACTCCATCCTTGCTGTACAGTGAGCTTAGCTCTACCCAGGATATCTCTACTTCAGAACCCAACCAAGCCTAGCACGAAAGATGACTGTGTTCACTTAGGATATTTACCAACCTTTCACAAATTCTGACTAAAGCCACATGTTTTTTCACTGCCTCATTTCTTAGAACCAGCTTCATCTTTTCTCTCAGAACCCAGTTCTCTTTTCATCACATCTTAAATAATTTACATCTCATACTCTTCAAACGGTTTGGAACAGACATTCTCTCATCAAATAATAATGACTTATTTGTAAATTATTATTCTAATTATATATTGTACAATATAAAATATATACAAATCTAGACATTTTAAAAGGATTAGATGACAAAGTAAACACTATTTTATGACTTCTACTTTAATTTTCTACTGACACTATACAAGAACTGTATGTCCTCAGAAAAAATATTGTTAACCCTATTTTAGTGAAAGTAATGTAACTGAATTCATTATATTGTAAAGATATTCTTTAACACTTTAACTACAAGCAATCCTTGATTCAATTTATTTCAATCATTGGTTTTAACGGATCTCATAGCTTACAAGCATATCTTTCAAGAATATGTAGACAGACATAAAAGAAATGCATTAGTATTTGCACTTTCTGATTAATTATACCCATTTTTCAGTCACTTACCAATTATACAAAGACTATTTGTTTAAATTTATCTAGTAAATTCCCTCTCTCCTCCTTGATGTCATTTTTTTTCTTTAAAAACTAATTGGAAAGTATAATATATGTTATATAATTATAATTTTTATGTTATAAAAACTAAATTGGTATTCATTAAAATTCTTCACTTGGCAAGTTTTTAAATGGTGTAAGTTTCCAAGTATTTAATAATGATCATCATCATAACTAATAGTAATTGAAAACATCCCAATATCAAGCAGTCTCTTAACCTTTTCTATTATAGCTTCATTTATTCCTCATAATAATGCTATGAAAAAGAAATTATTTCTAATCTTTATATACAGACGAAGACATATGTAAAAGCTTCTTAAGTGACAGAACATTTTCCCAGCACCTTCTAGACTTCTAATTCTTCTTCATATTATCAAAGTTTTTGTCTGTCTGTTTGTTTTGGAAGTTGTCACTTTCTCAGTCATGTACTGTAACTTGAAGGAACAGTAAAGTGTAAGAGACTGGATGTGAGTGTGTGTGCATGTTCCAAAAATATCTTTTATACACCATAGTACTAAAAAACATTATCAACTCAGAAAATTGTTGCAAATTTGGAAAAGTTTTTCTGTGGAAAACCTCAAATTTAGCTTTGAAAATACTTTTACACACTTGGTTACAAAATAGCAAAGAACTTCTGTGTGCAATAAAGATTTCCATGGTCACTCTCAATCTCTCCACATAGTTTTATAAAGATTTTATCAAAAGCAAAACCTCAAACCCATCACGACTGGCACATGATACTGCAACTGGTTGCAGTAAGATGGGACTACATGAGGTGGCAGCAGGGTGGTGGGAGGAAGAGAGAGAGAGAGGCCGCCATCAAGATTTCTTCCTGCTAGTCACTCTCCAGCTCTAAAGATAGACTCTGACCTACCAACTCAGCATCATGTCAGGCTATCCAGAAATGCTGAATTTCTTTCCTATTTTTAGATTAAAGTAAATATATACAGATATTTAACGGTTTCTTTCTACATTTTAGGCTCCGCACCCCCCCCAGCATTTTGAGCACCCAACACTGGAGTTTAATCAGACTTGCACTTGTCTCACCAACAGATGCAGAAGTGTGGTCCTAATGTCTGTTACTGATGACATGCAGAAATCCAGAAACAGATGATCTTCTCTGGAGATAACTAGAAACTTCTAAAGTTCCAGAGTCAATGTCCATCCCCTAAATTGACATGTAAAGGAAATTAAACATCTTACACAGATGGCACTGGAAACCAGCTCTCACTCTATCCAGACAAAATGAGCAGGGAAATGGTTTGGGAAGATCAGCCTGGCATTCCTCATCTGACCTCCATTGGGATTCAGAGCATTTTGAAACAAGATTGGTCCCAAGACATTATTTTTGCTTTTGTACTCTTCTCTGAAAAACAAAAATACTGAAAAGTACTATCCTTCAAGAGGTACATTTTTTTTTCCCACATTTATTGTGATGTAGAATAGCTACAGGATTTTGGCAACTTCACTTTATCACCTATACCTCAATTTCCTTAAGTGCAAATTGAGAGTGTTAGTTGCAGCTCAGTGGTTTTCAAACTTTGTCAGCAGAGTCTTTTATTACATGACATGTTAGGTGGCATCATAAATATGAATAGGAACGAGGGCCCCACGTACTTGTTTTCCCCCTATGGCAGCTTGCAAGGTCACTCTGAGGAACCTGAAAGTGCCACAGAACACAGCTTTAAAAAACACCACACTAGGTCTCAAGGGCCCTCTCTGGCTCTAAGACACTATGATTGATGAGTCAGGAAACCTAATTCAGTTTTATACTTTCTCCTTGCCTCAATAGAAGATGACTCAATATTATAAAATGGGAAATTTATGTAACTCTGTCACTTAAAGGCAGAAAAATTGTGGTACAGACAATTCTACTGAAATGTTTTCATCTACACAGAGTTTATCCTCAATAAGGTCACTGAGGTTATTAACTAGACCCTTTGTACTCAACCATTCCCAAATAAGTTAAGTCGCTGCTATTCATTAACCTTTCTCTTTCTTGTTAAATAGAAGCATTAGAAATCATCAATAGATGAGTGCTCCAACTATACTTCTTTTGATGTGTACTTTTATTTTTGCCTTGCATTTTGAGGTCAGCAAACAAGCCAAAAGCCTAGGAAGGCACAGAGGCAATGGGGACACAGCTATATAAAGAAGGCTTTCATTAACCTGCTGACCCACCATAATTTCAAATGTCAGCAGCTAATCAGACACTCACTGACATCATCAATGGATGGAGAAGAGAGATATCCTGTGGGATCAATCTTCTTTCTTACTCTGAAATATATATTTATAACGCCAGAGGGTTACTTCTCCTCTGAAGTGATGGTGGGAAAATTTCCCTCTCCTATTGAAATACATGCTTCTAATGCTGAAGTTAATCATTAATTTTGATGGAACAGCAGAAACATGTATTTAAACGTCAGAAGCTGACTACATTATTGGCTACTCCTCTTCTAAATTCTCCTATGGCATTCTGACAACATGGGCAGCTGTAATGTTTGGCTCACTAATCCAGAAAAGAAAAGGTAAGCTAAACTATATTTCTTTTCATATAAAGAATTTTTCTCCATTAATTGTATTTATCCCACTGGGAAAAACGAAGATAGGAGTATTTCTATTACTTCAATTGCTAAAATTTCTAATATAATATCCAATGTTTTGTCCACTCCCCCAGAAACCCCAATCTCAAATGCATACAGAGAATGTTTAAATGCGTTCAACCAAATCCAAGAGAAACAGAAGGTGAAAATTTACTAAGAAAGGAAAGAATTTACAATCTAAATTTTATTAATTTTATGCCATATATAAAATTTATCTTTACAATGAGCTTCTCTTGGCAAAATAATCATTTAGACCCATTACTGACTCAACAGTCCTAGCCAAATACATAAATAAATATGAAATAATACCTCAAGTTTTAAACACATATAATGTACAACTCCTGGTCTCTACATATTATTTTAGATCTCAAAACAACAACAACAACAACAACAACAACAAAACCTCGTAATATAAGCATTCTTCCTCATTTGAGACTCTTATTGTCTCTCATTAAAGGTAATTGATACTATGAGAACATAAAATAAGCACCTCTGCATTTAATCCAATCCATCTCATTTAAAAACCATTCCCTAAAAATTTGATCTTAATCTTCAGAACAGTTAAGTGATAGAAACCAGGAAGTAAGAATCTGAAATGGATCATGTATTCTTCAGGATAAAATATCAATGTATCAAAGTGAGGAGAAAGAGTAAAATCTAAAAAAAAATTTGAGCAAATAAGGGAGAAAAATTCTATAAACTAACCACCAATACCTATATGAGTACATCAGCACCTGATTTCAAAGTTAAAACAAAACAAAATACGACTCTTAAAATACAGCATGAAAGATTTTACACCTAAGTTGTATCTTTAGTTGTGAGAGAATTCTGGTATAACCACAACCCACTAATGCTTTAATATTAATAGAATAATCAATACCTTTAATTTTTGGTAATGCTTTTATAATAAGCCAGGAAAGACTAGACTGCTAGTATCACAAAATTACTGATAGTCTAAATGTTTAAATTAGATTCCACATTTTGAGCAGATAAAACTAAGCAATAATTTTAGATCAGTGAAAAAGTCATTCTATACTCATTTTCACTTCAACAGATATCCAAGCTATTAATTTTATTTTAGAAATACCTCATAACAAAATAATAGCAGTAAGTATGTTCTTGCAGTTTACTTTCAGAGTTTGTCTCCTACATTTTGTAACCTCCTGTGAATCATTTAATATCCCTGATATTTTTATGGAAACCAAAACAATAACATAATCTTATATGAATCACTTAACCCCTATAGGATGGCTTTGAAGGTCAAGTAAAATACAACAAAAGAAGTTATAACAATTTCCAGTGAACTGATATATTACCAGTGAAGCTCATGCACACTCTGTTCCCACCATTTGAAACATGGGCAAATACAAACCAGCCTCTATAAGATGTGCCTTTTTTTGCCATGGAAAACTTAATATGAAAAAACTGATAGACTATGTGTGTAAAAATATCTAATAAGTATAAGAGAGACAAGTATAAAAGTTTGGGGGAAAAAATCAAGAGACTGTTTCATTCATATTATACTATATTTAAATTTGTGTCCCCCTTAAGGAGAAATAAACTGTAAACCATTGAATATTTAACATTGCACTTTTTCATGCAAGAAAGTTAATTTCAAGTCCCAATCAGCAGTCTCAATCTTCAAGAAAGGACTTAGGCCCTAAATCAAAAGACTGCTGAGGGGTTGTGCCCATTTTGAAATAAATTAAATGTTTAAGGTATGAGGTATTATTTTTTATGCCTCCTGATTTTTAGCTAACTAACCACTTTCAGGTTCTAATAAGAGGGATTCTATTTAGATATATGGGTAGCGAGATAGAGAGTAGATAATTAAATATGGATTTTTCTCTCACACTATACATACACACACAACTATAAAGTGTTAAATCAAGCATTATTTTCAAGGCTTCATAATCAAATACACTTATTTGCTCAAATGATTTAAATGGACAGAACAGTATATATTTGTCTTAGTCTATTATTTTTCCCAAATTAGTTGGAACATTTAAACATTTCAGATAAAGTCAAGGAATTTTGGAGATTCAGTGCATAAAATTTTAGGTTTTTAAGCCAAGCTATTCATTTTGTACAAAAGAAACTGAGAGCTACCCCAGCCTCAGATGAATCCCCTTATATAAAACATGAAGAAAGGGATGCCTGGGAGGCTCAGCCATTGAGCCTCTGCCTTTGGCTCAGGGCGTGACCCCAGGGCTTCAGGATTGAGTCCCACATCGGGCTCCCTGCATGGAGCTTGCTTCTCCCTCTGCCTCTCTCTGTGTGTCTCTCATGAATGAATAAATAAAATCTTAAAAAAAAAGAAGAAGGAAAATATAGTGTGTACAATAGTTCTCTTATGGGTTGTTCAGATGTTATGACCTCCAGCTTACTCCGTGGCATGGTTTATTCTTACAATCTGGGAAGGCCTGGCTTAATTTATTTAAACATATAACACTATAAAATACCTGATATGCTATTAATTTACACATTAAAAACCAGTTTAACAGAAACCGAAATTATTGATGTTAATAATGTAATTAATACTATATCATTGGTATACTTGGAAATTATATCTATTATTCCGTCTAGGTAATTGTTACACACTTAATTATTTGGAGAAACACGTTGAGATAGAACCCAACATTAAAAGCATATCATAGGGACCAACTCATGGACAATGTCCCCTTTTCAAAGTCCGATTTAATTTCATCTTCACTTAAATGAATGTCATGCATTCTATTTATAATCTTATCCAGCCACCTGAATTTAGGTGCAAAAATAAAAGGCTTGAAGCATAGTCCTGAATAGTAGATGTCCTTTGCTTTACCATGAATATATCCATTGTCTCCTATTGCTACATTTTGAGTCTGTCTACAAAGAAAAGGTTGCAACCAATATGAATGTCATAACAAAAGCTAACTGCGGTCACTGTTTCAGGCTGGTCTATACCATTATGCTTGGCATGCAGTGGATACTTATTTTTTCTAAGTAAATGAATGAATAAGTGCATTTGCTTAAAAAAATAAGATACATGGAAAAAAAAAAAAACCTGCCATTGGTTTATGTCCTATTTCCCAAAGGTGACGTCCTATAGTACTTATGTATTAAACATGCTCTTTTTGGTGTACTGTTTCTGTGGTCTTAAAACTCAATTAAGATTTTCAGTTTTATCTATCTACATTAGCAATCGTTAGTTACTCTTTTTTTGACTAATGTTGGCATTAATTTCTGTGTATAATTCATTGTTTTTAAAGCTCCATTGAGAAAGACTTTTATATCCCTTCATTACCCACAACTTATTTTGGCATTCAAATTTCTTAAATTAGACTCTAGTGCTATTGTGCTGGTGACCCTTACAAGTTTGTAAACAAATACATTTGTTCTCTATATATTTACGCTTTGCCTTCTAAACAGAGTGAAAATAAACCTACAATCTTTATGTATTCTCAACAGGCTTTGATGATACAATTAAAATACAAAGTAACCAGAAGTTAAATTATCAATAAGAGTCATTTATTTTGCATTTTTATTTTAAAGAATACTTAAGAGAATTGTGATGAATTAGCAGTGACAAACTACTTCTTGCAGGCTGATTTTGTGTGGAGAGTTTAATTAAACTTTGCAGCTGTTTATCTCTATGATGATTAAATTTTCATATGTAAATTACATGTATTAAGATCCAGATACTTATGTAAATGTCACTTGCCTTAATGTTTTGTGTTACTGTTATTAACATCTAACCATCAGTTTATAATCTTCTTGTATTGCAATCTATTGGCATGGGTACATTGTTAAAACAATTAGATTTAGATCCTAAGAACAAACAAATTTATTTTGCATTTTTATCTACTACTCAATGTTTATCATGCAATCTATTTAGAGAGAAGTAAAATCTAAAGCATCTAGGAAGAACACCTGTCTACTTCCAAAATCCATTCCTTAAAGAAGGCATTCTATGCACCACCGAATGTATACAAACAGATGATTAAGAAAAAAATGCCAACAAACAAAAACAATAATTATATTTTCCAGAAATGTTAGAACATGTAGACAATAGCAACAGATACAGTATAGCATATATTTTGGACCTGCTATGTGTATATTATCGATATAGTACTTCAGAAAATGAAGTCCCTTCACATCACCTCCATGTAAACAAGGAACTCAGCTTCTGCTTTTCAGATTAGCTCTTCACTCTCTGCAAGTGGAGGGAAGGGAGTATTTAAAACCAGGTTGCTGAGAAAAAAAAAAAAAAAAAACATCAAATAACAATGGAGGTCCTCACATTCTTCAACCTAACTCCCAAGCCTAAATCAACATACTCTTCAAACCATCAGAAATTTGATCTCTAAGTGGAATAAAAGGGAGTAGCTTACTAAATAGAAGTCACTCAAAATGCCATTAACACATATCCTTCTTCACAGATACTAGAGATGGGAATAATTTGGAGAATGTGTCACCTTTGTGACAATATTTGTGCTAAGTTTGATTTACTATCCACATCTGAATTCTCCCCACGACAGCATATGAGGTATTATCATCCTTATTTGAACTATAAAAAATAATCTACTCTGTTTGGCTCCAACAGATTCTTCTCTAATAAATCAAACTAAAAATGGAAACAAAAGGGTGATTTCCCCCTTCACTTGATGACTACAGTTGTTTACAGCAATGGACTCCTAACGGTCTAAAGGTTAACCTCCTTCAAAAATATATCTGTGCGTGCACTCTAATATATGTATATTTTCATCCCTATAGGCTTGTCAATTAGTAAATTGGATATTGGTAAAGCTTTATTTCTTTTGCATATAATACACGTAGGCAGAAGTCCTAATACTTCCTTTCCACATTACATGGGATCATTTTGTACATTTTTCTGGGTGCGTAGTCTACAAATCTGGATGTACTCGGTGTGTACGTAATAAGCAGTCTCAGGTCTCTGAGAGCTGTTTAGCATTTCTCTGCTGCCTGACTTTACCTACCCTTCCATCTACATTTCAGACAAGTTATGCTTACAGATTATAAGAGGGTGAGGACAAGAAGAGGACATGATACACCTAGGTAGATAGGCACCTATTCTTAAAAAAGTCAACATCACGGTATAACAGTGACTCCGAACTTCTGTAGTAAGACAGTTAAGTATTTTTCAAAGAATCACATATTCAAGTCTATTTTGTTTATGTGCATGGCCTAGCACATTTTAGGCACTGATAAATATTTGTCACAATAATGTTTAATTTTCATAATTCCTATCACTCCTCACACAACTTTCAACTAATTCATTTATTTACCTTCTCGCTTAAACAATAGAAGTTTTTTTCCTCACAGTTTTGGAGGCTGAGAAGCGAAGATCAAGGTGCCGGAAGCTTTAATTCCTGGTGAGGGCCATCTTCTTGTAGACAGCAGCCTTCCTGCTTTATCTTTTTGTGGTAAAAAGAGGGAGCAAGCTCTAGTCTCTCTTCCGCTGCTTTTAACCCCATCCTCACTAACCCCATCCTCATCAAGTTTCACTGGTTTATACTTAACCCCAAACTCAACCGAGTTGTATACATTAAATATGTAGCTTTTTTTTTTTGCCTTCTTGCTTTATCTTCATGTAGTAGAAAGTGAGAGCAAGCTCTAGTCTTTCTCTCGCTTTTTAGCACTAATCCCATCCTCACCATGTTTCATGAGTTTATACTTAACTCTACTAAACTCTACTAAATTGTATACATTAAATATGTGCAGCTTTTTGCATGTTCAATTATACTTCAGCAAAGTGTTTTTGTTTTTTTTAAAGAATTTATTTATTTATTTATTTGGGAGAGAGACGGCACAAGCAGATGGAGAGGGAGAGGGAGAAGTAAGCTCTCCACTCAGCAGGGAGTCCAATGTAGCGCTAGATCCCAGGACTCCAGGATCATGACCTGAGCCAAAGGCAGGCTCTTAACCAACTGAACCACCCAGGCACCCCTTTAGCAAAGTGGTTTTAAAGAAATGAAAATGACTCAAGGAAAGATGCCCGTGATACACCTAAAAAAGTGAGTCAAAGAAAGAAATCAGATGGTGGTTTTCTATGTATGCATTTATGTACAGATGATATCGTTTAGGTGGTAGCTCTGATGGAGATCAAGCCAGACTGGTCCAGGAGCAAAGGAAAGGTGCCTGAGTAAGGACCGTGTTTCTTTTCAAGTTGCAAGACATTTGAAAAACAAGTAGAAGAGAAGGATAGGGCAGTAAATGGAAAGTAGAACAAGATTCTGAAAATATTTGTTTTTGTGTCCTTCTGATGGAGAATGGCAAAGGATTTGTACCCATTACAGTTGGATTTGGTTGTGACACTGTTATTGACTGAATGGTTGCTTCCCTCCAAAGCTGATGATTTTGAAGACCTAACCCCTACTGTAATGATATTTGGACACAGAGCCTTTAGGAAGGAACGTATTTAATAAATTTATTTATTGCATAGACTCTCAGAATTCCTGTTTTTTTTTCAGGTTTTTAATGTCACTTCAATATTTAGAAGGCTTCTGTCAATGTCTCCAACTCTCTGTTTATACTTTATATGCTTATCAATTACAATCCTGTTTCTTTTATTCATCTTTGACATGAGAAATGGCAAAGAAATATTACATACCAAAGAAAACAAGATTTTTCACCAGAAGGATCCTTAAAGTTAGTTATAGTCACCTATCTCGCCCAAACCAAACCAATTAAGTGTATTGATCATAAGCTCCACCAATCTCCTTCCTTGTTTTGAGAGAACTTCAGATATATACAGTTATTTCTCACTTGATCCAGAGATAGCTGAATCCCCTCAAATTTTGTCTCAGTATACTGAAATATTTAAACTTTGAAATGCAAATTTGGCAAGTATTTTGTAAAAACAATGCAACAGTTGACTATAGGTTTTCTTGAGTGGTGATGCGATAATTTATACAAACTATCTCGCAATACAACTCTGTGAAACATTGAACTTTTCTCCTATGCCTCACACTCCTGAGATGACAAACATTTCTTCCTCTCTTCCTCACTATTCCCTCCGTTCATATGCACATTGTTTTCTTGTTCCCTTCTTGACCAAAGGTGCACACCACTTAGTGACAATCCCCTTTCAAAGACCTAGATCCTTAACATGTGGGTTTTCCTGCTATGGGCAGCCCTGAGTCTCAACCACCTCCCTCTTCTTACTCATGTCTTTATTAGTAGTTATGATACTGGAATTCTGGTGAATAAAATCCTCCATTTTGTTTCACCCAGTTAAAGGTAAGATTTAATAATGTCCATTCTTTCACGAGGTTGAAAGTGAAGGTTTAGTGTCCATCCTTCCCAACCCTCCCCATTTTTATCACCATTATTCCCCACATTTCAACACAGAGAAGTCATAATCATCTATTAAAAGTTTAAATCAAGAGTTCTGGGTTCCCATAGGAAAACAGTGAATACGTAAATTAGAATATATCCAAATATTCCCCAGCCACACTGATCTCTTTTCCTTACTCAAAAAATTAAGCTTCTTTACAATTTGCAGATTTTCCCCAGCCTATCAGGGGGAGGGAAACTCCTGCTCCTGACCATATCATGAAGGTAGGTTTCACTTACCTCCTCTTGTCGGCCAGTCAAGAGGAGCTCCATTCACTGAATGTCTCAGTACTTTTTTTATTTCTCAGAATAAGCACTTGTCACTAAGTAATATTTTTGCTCATTTGTTCATGTACTTGTTTTTTTATCTTCCTCCTCATGCCACGCGAACGTGAGTTCCACAAGAATAGGAAACTCATCTTCCTTGTTTGAGGTTTTATTAGTGGTGCCAAGACTAGGATCTAGACCTAAGGTATACTCAAAAAATATTAAAGTGATGCGTTGATGTATTATCCTGAAATTTATTATACATGGCTATGCTGAATGAATCTAAACTTTCTTACAAATGAGCTTTTCAAATATCTAAGGAAAGCTATCTTACTATCTTCATTTCTATCAGCTAAAAACTCCCATTCTTCTTCCATTTTTAGTCTATCCTTGACCCTGCTATCCTCTTTCCACACAGTTCAGTTTGTCTATATGCTTGAAATGTATGAAAATTTTAGAAATATTTTTTTAAAGATTTTATTTATTATTATTATTTTTTTAATTTGAGAGGGAGAGAGGGCATAGGAGAAGAGGAGTGTCAGAGGGAGAGAGACAGGCAGATAATAAATTGAGCAAGAAACCTGACCAAGGGCTGATCCCAGGACCCTGAAATCATAACCTGACCTGAAACCAGGAGTTGGATGCTTAACCAACTGAGCCACCCAGGCATCCCAATAAATTTCTCTTTTAAAGCTGTGGTGTGCAACTAAAACTTTCCAATACATACTATTACATTTACTTTTTAATCTATAATTTTAAATACCAAAAAATACAAATATATATAATATATATTATAAATAATATACAAATTACCATGTTTACATATATATATTACCATATATAATATATATTACCATGTTTCTATCATGAATATCTGACTCATATTAATGGTTGCTTTATTTGCCTCAGAGCTTTCACTTTTTTTTAAAATCAAAAACAAAAATATAAAGATACATTTAAAGCACTGAAGCTTCATCCCTCACCCTCAATTATTTTCTTCTCATTTCCTTCCCAAGTGCTGGTTCTTGAATTGCCTCTCTGATAGGTAGGGTCAAATTTGTATTATTTTTCACATACTCAGCCAATTTTGAATGTGTTATTTACTCAAAAGTTAATTTCATATGGCTGCCTCTGTCATGTCATGCTTCCTAAGTATTTTAAGTAGGACTGGGATCCCTGGGTGGCGCAGCAGTTTGGCGCCTGCCTTTGGCCCGGGGCGCGATTCTGGAGGCCTGGGATCGAATCTCACGTCGGGCTCCCGGTGCATGGAGCCTGCTTCTCCCTCTGCCTGTGTCTCTGCCTCTCTGTCTCTCTCTGTGTAACTATCATGAATAAATAAATAAAAATCTTTAAAAAAAAAAAAAAAGTAGGATTGCTTATCCATAAAATAATGTTTTCTCTTTCTGTGACACTACCCCTACCTTAAGTACTATAGCTCTTTAATTAACATTAATTAATAGGATATAGCAAACACCTGGAATTTTGATTAGCGTTATTTTGATTTCATAGATCACCTTTGGGTTGAACTGCTATTTTCTTAATCTATGCTTTTATTCAATATATGAATTTAAGGATTTAAATTTCTATAACTTTAGTTAGATCTCAAGTTTTTGAAATACACTATGTTTACTGTTCAGTTTGAAGCACATTCTAACTATAATTATAATTTCTTTGCTGAGCCACAAATAATTTGGAAATGTTTTATTTCATTTCTATATTGTGGGATTAAGGGGATTACTTTTTGTTATTAATTTCTTTATTAACTACGTTTTATGAGATCATGATGTGCACGATATTGTGCATTTGGCATTATTCTAATGTTGTACTTCTATTTTATATACATACTCTGTAACATTTTTGGTGCCCTTCTTTACTGAACTCTACCTTGTATCATTTCCTTTACACATTCCTGAGAATGAGTTTTGCCAATTTCCATTTATCTGAAAATAAAATATTATTTTATTCTCAGGTTAGGAATATTATCACCAGATACAGAATTTTTTTTAACACTGTTTTTCTTTATTTAAGATATCTTATGGGCCACAATTCTGTCTGAGCAGTCTGTGGTGATTCTCACTTATTCCTGTTTCCATGTGGTCAATGCATCTTTTATCCCTTGGGTACTTAAGAGATGTTATCTCTAACTTTGGTCTTTAGCAGTTTGACTATTATGTTCCTAAGTTTGATTTGATTGCTTATTGATATTTTTAATTTACTGCTTTAGATTCACTGTGCTGCCTAGATACATGCGTAGCTATTTTTCATCATATCTGGGAAGGTTATGGGCAATATTTATTTTCAAATATTTTTTTCTACCCCAATCTCTCTTCTCCCTGAACCTGGATTTCTGACTCCTTCACTCAGCAGGAGTGCCATTACTGGACTAGGATCATAGCTCTCTGAGAGTTTGGGAGATGCTCCTCTTAACCCTCACTTCCTGCAGAGAACTGAGGGATCATGAGGTTTACCTTGCCAATTTTTCTGTTTCAGGGAAGGCAGGCTTGAGTGCCTGTTAGCTCCTTCCTGAACACAGGAAAACAGCTTGCTTATGTATTTCACCAAGTTATATAGTTTCTTTTTCTCTATGTTGGGAAGTTTAGTGCTTAACCAGGTGCCGCATCATGGAGGAAGATAACATCAACATCAAGATCCCGTATTCATCAATCTCTAAACCTAAGTTTGTTAACACCTTCCATAATACTCTATTTAGCCAAATAACTTGCCTATTTCACCAAATAATTTTAACCAAATTATTGGTTTTGCTTTATATATGTTGAGGATTATTATTACTCTGCATGTAGTTCCAGAAAATTTATATTCTATCGATAAATTTTTAATTTGATTTATCCTACTCCTGAGAGATTGTTTTATTTTGCTTTGATATGTACTCAAGTCTATTTTATCTGGTATGCACATAGCTACTCGAGATCCTTTGTGATTAACGTTCTCAGGTATAAATCTCCCAACTCTTCAATTTTCAGTCTTTCTGGTAACATTAATAATAGTTAAAGTCTTTGAGATAATAAAATGGCTTTAGAGAAACTGGGGGTAGCCATGGCAGTGGTGGGGACGGGGACAGTATGTTTAAAAGAACTGACGAGGCTGCAGAGTATGAGGAGAATAGATCCCAGAGCCAAAATGCCAGAGTTCCAACCTTGTCTTCATCATCTATTATCAAGTGGCCTTGGAAATTCATTTAACCTCTTTCTATCTCATTTTCTTTGACTGACAAATATGTAATAGTAGTAGCATAACCTGTTTTGATTGTTATAAGAACTAAATTAATTCATATTTGTAAAGCACCCTGAACTGTGCCAGTAAAATAGTGTTGTGTTTGTGTAATAGTGTTGAAATAGTTATGTGTTTATTAAATAAAAATAGGCATCAGAAACCATAAGGAAAGAACAAAAAAAAAAGGTTTTTGTCTTTCAAAAAGAATATATTGGATTTATTTAAACAATTTAAGAATATCTCACTTTCACAAACTTAATCTGGCCATACTCTTTGGGGTTAATTATATATTTAAATTCTTTCTATGGTTTGTGCTTCCTATTAGCAATGTTTTTTCTCGAGTGTCATTCCTCTTCCTTCTTGTGTTCCATTGCACTAAATAGAATCAATTTCTTTATGTCTACTTTTTTCACCTACAGATTCAAAAGCTAGCCATTCTATATTTAGTATTTTATTGGATATTTTAGGAGACAACTCTCCACAGATCACTTATACTTCTACATGTCCTGTAAGTGGAATCTCTATCTTAGACTATCTTGCCAAGGATGCTTGTACAGTACACAGCAGCCTCTAAAGATACAGATAGTATCTCCCTCTGAAATAAGTGGCAGATTTGTTTCCTACTCACCACAACAAAAGAAGTCCTGTCTCCTCTGGCACAAAAGTCAGATGAGCTTCCTGCCCACTATAAAAGATTCAGATTTTCTAACCTGAAGTTTCCTTAGCTGTGCCTAAGACCCTCTCCTACATATTCAGCACCTACCCAGACCTCTTCACATCACCTTCATGGAGCAGAGATCAAGGTTAACAGATACAAACATAAAGCTCATGCTACTTGAGTAAACAAGGCTTTGGTTTCTAAGTCAGAAGTCTCATATCTTCTAGTATCTTCTAGTATCCTAGATGTTGGTGAGAATGGGGCAAGAGAGCTGAATCATGCATGTACAGGATCATATAGTGTCTGTAAGTTTTGATATTTTGTTCACCAGGGAGTTTTGCATTAATTTTCCAACTTTCCATTGCTTTAAAATATTACTTAATTTGACTACTTAGACTTTTGGCACCTCCTTAACATTTTTGCCCAAAGTAAGTACAACACTCCCTCATTCTAGTTCCAAACGTGCTTCTGAGTCAAGAAACCCCCAGAGCAGAAATAAGTGCTGTCAGCAGTGAGGATATAGGGATTTGGGTGAATAGAAACCATTAGAAATTGGCACAATTTTAGCTGTGAGCAGCTGTCTGAGTACTTAATACTGAAACTAAAAGGCCCTTATTTACTGGTATGGAGCTATGTTCTCTCTCCACACCCTCTGATACCAACACTTCTAGTATGACTTTGATAGCTTTGAGGGGAAAACTTTAGTAGTGGTACTGAGATCTCCCTTCCTCAAAGAAGACCAAAGGCTATCCATATGTCATAGTATCCTGGGGAGATGGTGGGGGTGGGGCGGGGGGGGGAGAAATGACTCAAACTCCATTGGATTCAGGTTCCCAAGGTAACATCTTACCAATCTCACACATTGTGAATACCCAGAATTAGGTAATGGGATTTGGGTAGAATTCACAACAGGTAAAGGAAGTTCATGTAACCTTATGGATGAAACCTTCTGGGCGGATTCAATGTATTTAGAGTTGTGGCTTCAGCTGCTAAATACGAAAACACTATTGATATTTTATATGTACATACTCATAATAATGGATGGAATCATTTTACTGGGAAGAGCCACATGTGTATTCATGCTAATAGTACCTGTGGGGCCCCACAATCCTAATTACCTTTTTTGAGCCTTAAACCTCCATCACTGGTGACTTTACCAATTGGAAACCCTAGCGAGGTGAGGTAACCTCCACCCAGAGGCAACATTTTGATGCTGGACTTGCTGTCTTCCTGATATGCTCAGCTATTAGCTTCCTACTGGGCTCCTGTGGGAACTGTGTGACATGTGAAAACACTATGGTTCCCCAGCCTGATATCCCCTTTTGGTGATGGCCAACTGGGACTGAAAAACTAACAAGGTAAGAAGAGTCTAATTAGTCTTATATGTCAAAGGGAAATGGTGTATTCAAGAGCGAAGCCAGCCTGGCCCCAACAATATCTTGGCTTTATAAGAAAAATAGCAACTATCTTTTTGGAGGAAGCTTTATCTTCTACTCTGTTATAGGAAGCAAAGCTGCTGGTTCAATAGGACTCTTAATTCATAGACATTCTTCTTAAATAGCCATGCCTAACTTACATTTCTGGATTAAAGGTTGAAGGTTAGCAGGAGATGACTGGACAAAAGGTAGATTTATAGCTACTAGTATGGAACACCCAGATTGTGTGGCCGTGTAAGAACTATAACCCTGGCACATACAGAGGAAATTCCTTCTGGACACAATAGGTATAAAAGGACAAAGAGACACGGATAATCTTTGCTTTAAAGAATGACTTATGGAGATTTCCACATGGTGGAGAAAGCTCTCCCAAAGTGTACCAAACTGTAGCCACTAGGTCTGCCATCCACGTTGGATGTTTCTGACCATGATATGATTGTCATTCCCCTAGTAGTCTATGAGAAACAGCAGTTTCTGTTGGTTCCAGCTTCCACATATTCCACAGGAAAACACATACATATAAAAGAAAAGAAGAAAGAAAGAGAAAAGAAAAAAAGAAAAGAAAAAAGAAAAGAAAAGAAAAGAAAAAAGAAAAAAAGAAAAGAAAAGAAAAGAAAGAAAAGAAAAGAAAAGAAAAGAAAAGAAAGAAAGAAAAGGAAAAGGAAAGAAAAGAACATGAACGTATTCCCCACTGCATTTCCATAGCCACCACTCAGTTATTCCATGGGACAAGTGAATGTCATCTGGCTGTGTGGACAAACAGCACACATTATATTACCACTCTCTCCAAACAACAACAATCACCAAGTCATCTCAACCACTGGAAATTAACTTGGAACCCTTAAGGCCTGCCTACCAACTGGATGGGATGCCATATTGTGAGCTTGTACCCCTAATGTACAGTTTTCACATTATACTGTTGTGGAAACCAAGCATTAAACTGCCTCCCTCCTGAAAACATAGTCACTGTGTATCTTAGGGGGGTGCTCATAAAATATTTTCAAGTGTTTACAAAAATACTCCTGTAAAGACTCAGTCAGTTAAGCATCTGACTCTTGATTTCAGCTCAGGTCATGATCTCAGGGTTGTGAGAATGAACCCTGATTTGGGCTCCAGGCTGGATGTTGAGCCTGCTTAAGATTCTCTCTCTCCCTCTCCCCCTCTGCTCCCACCCTCCCACCTTCTACTCCCCACTCATGTTCTCTCACTTAAAAAAACAAAAAAAAAAAACAAAAAACGTGTATAATGTAGCCCTCAAAGGATTGCAGAGATATCTCCAAAATAAGACTACCCTTCTGGGAGAGCTTTCTAGAGGGATGAATGACTGCTCATGTATGTACAGTCTGAGTGCAGTTATCCCTATAATGAGAGTAATTGAACTAGGAAAAGTGAGATAGAATTTCTCCCTGACTTTAGCTTTAATGATCAAGGACAATACCTTGGTCTTAAAATTCTTTCAAATCTGTCTCACCTTACTGGTCATGGTTGTAATGGGTGCCAGAATGGCCCTAGATCTATACTTTATTAGCCGAGGTCAATTAATACCTCCAGCTAAGTGGGAAAGCCAATACAGAAACTTAAGAAGGAAGCCATCTAGCTTTCCAGTATAGACTCAGATGGTGTAAGAAATGTATCCAGCTGTTTGTGGACATGGTCAAGGTTAATATTGCAATGGGACTCATCCTGCTGTTTCATAGCAAATGTAATTAAATGCCTCATGAGACAAATTGTGTAAATTCTGTCCCAGCCTCTGTCAAATTAATCAGAGTAGCCAATGGTGCTGTGTATTCAAGGGAAAATGCCCTCATGCATAGACATTGAAAAACATACATCATTGGGAAGCAATTATTTCTGAATCTCTCACATTTCTGCACATGTTGCAAGGTGAGATGCCATCTACCTTTATTCCAGACTATATTTTCAAGGATATTTGTAGAGCAAGTAAGCCTGAAATATATAGTATTTCCTTCTGGAGCATTAGCAAGGCATTATAACTGTAGTCTAAACAAAATAACTTTGCCTCCAAAGCAAAGGGCAGTCAGATTTATAGCCTATTATAAAATAATCAGGTTCCTTGAGTTTAGAGCTCATCATCTGTTATGCAAATCACTATGTATGCAGATATCACCTGGTTCTCATAATATTCCCTTATGATGAGTCTTGGAAACCATGAAAGATATTAACTGATACATTGGCTGCTACTACTATGAGTAACCAAGAGTTCCTTATCTCTAACTCAGGAGTTTCATGTTTTCTGCCAGTATCCATGAAATTCCAACAAGCTAATTTTTTAGCTTGCAAGGTAGGTAAAAAAATCATATACCCTTCAGTCTTTGAAACAACTCAAAGCAACATTAAAACATATGCAAATTAGTATAACTAAAAAGCCAACAGATGGACTAAAGTATTTTTTTTTAAAAATTAAATATTCCAAGGAGAAGGCAAAAAAGGAGGAACAGAAAAATAAAGAAATAAAACTGAGAGAATAAATAGAAATGATTAAATGACTAAATAGAACAATATCTAATGTTGCAGCAAATGTTAATTTACAAAACACTGTACTTAAAAGACAGAAAATGTCAGAATAACAAGCAAGACCCAATGATACACGGGGTGACATTCTCATCATATATCAAAAATACATGGCATGAACATGAGTTACCACTGATGATGTTAATATTTATCAACTGACTGAGATAGTGTTTGTCAAGTTTCTCTGCTGTTAAGGTTCTTTTTTTCTCCTTTTCCATTCTGTACTCTGGATAGAAGTCACTGTAATACATCCCATATTTAAGGAATGTATCGTATCACATCTTCCTGTTTATTTTCATCTCTTGATTCTAGCTACTTTTTCAAATAAGTCTGTTCTTTTTTTACATTATTTTCTCATGATTTATAGACTTTTCTTATATTTTAATCACACTGAACATACCAATTCTATAATCTGTTAGATATTGTATTAGTATGAAAAATCTATTGTTTATCTTGTTAGAAAAATCTGACTTATATAGGTTGTTTCTCTTTTGGAACTCTAGAAGTGTTTGCAGGGTTATATCTCCATATTTCATATTCTATTAATTATGTCAAATGACCAAAGAGAGCACCAGCATGAGACTATTTTTTATATTACCTTATTGTGACTGATTCATGGATCAAAAGGATACAGTAAACATTCAATAATTGAAACCTATATATTATACAGGCCAATGACACACATGAATTATAATTTCACATTTTCAGGATAGAGTTTAATATTTTCTCTGCCTAGAGACCAAGGTATTTTTCATTTTATCATTTCTTTTCAATGTCTCAGATTTATACAGGAGTTTACAGTCCATCTCCCTATTTTTTGTAGGCCCAGGATTTTCTCTCCTCTGCACATTAAGAAACCTATCTTAGTAGCTGTGAACCTTGAAAATATAAGATAAATAATGACAAGCCAACCAATTCCTATTAGGAGTAAAATAACCACAGCCAACTCTCACTACCGTTATTTATTAGGCACTTCCTGTCCCAGCTTCTTTCCATAGTATATCCCATTTAATTGTGACAAACACCTTATGAGGTGAAATTCATTAAAAACAAACTTCAGATATAATCAAGTCAGAAATGTTGATCAAGCTGACTAAATAATGACAGAATTGATATTTGAAACAATAGCTAATTATAAAGTTGGTCAACTTAACCTACTTCCCTACATTGAAGAATACATATATACATATATACATACATATATTTTGTTGTTGTGTGTTGTTAACAAACTGAATAATTATCTGATATCTACAAAATCATAACATGTAAAATAGTAAGGTTTTTATTTTAAATTAATAATTTACTATAACTCATGTTTCTAGGGCAAATCATACAGCAATCAAATATTTTTTTCTTTTAGTTGAATCACATAGATAACCTCTTGCTGCTTTTCTTTTCTTTACTATTATATTCCATATCATTAAATGTGGTAAAGAGACCACAAATGTCATCTCCGGAAAATATCTGTTTTCCAAACCTGTCAGTTCAGCTATTACTAGAAACTAATTGTAATCATGGCTTTGTAGCATGAACAATCAGTGAATGAGCAAGACCATACTGTTTTGTGAGACTGACCGAAGTCGAAATTAATCTGAATCATTTATGTAGCTCAGTTCAGTGTATGCATCTTTTCCATTCATGTCCATTACAGCAAGGCTACGGCAAGACCCAACAGTCATTTTTTCGCTAAGCTTGTTGGTGCCTTATTTTTTTGTGATTTTAGGACTATTTTAAGATGAGGAAACTATAATGTATGTATTTTATGTGACTTGAGAAAAGTAAATTAAGCACCAAAGAGAGGAAACCTATTAATCAGGAGAGTCATATCCCTCAGTAATTAATAATAATAATAAATATAAATACTAAAAAAATCACACTCACTAACATGTATATATATATGTATGTGTATATGTAATCTTTTAAAGATTTCTCACATTTTCTTATAACTTTATCAGTAATCTGACTTCTTTTCAAATATTCATATATAGAATATTTGTTAGTGATTTTTATATTCTCTAATGAGAAGGAAAACTTAGTTGGCCTACATTGTTTCATTCTTCACAGGCTTGTTTTATTAATTTCTCTGCTGGTTGTTGAGAACTATAACAATAAAAAATAGAAATAGTTCATCAATTGCAGATTCTCAGCAATTACCAAAAGTTAATTAGAATTATTAAGATAACAAATACGTTCACATAATGCTCTTGTTGATAAATGTTAACCACATTTAATAAGGAAATCCAAGACTAAGCCAATCTCATAAATTGTTTTATGTTATGTTAATGCTTTTCTGGCTGGTCAAATTAAATATTGATAGACTATCCTCTCAGAAAGGGTTAGATGAAGACATTTTATGTATTTCAAAACCTAAAAGCCCAAATAAAACCAACCTAGAAACACTGTTAAATTGTTAAATAGCAAAAATTAACATAATTATTTGTGTTCAGTTCTACTTTCATCTGCTGAAGAGAAAAAATAATATGGGACTGAGACCACAGTAGGTTATCAACTTATTGCTCATATTATATGTTAAGTATCAGTAAATATTTAAGTAAAATGTTTAGTTTTCTTTGCAAAAAAATAAGTTAAACAAGATTTTAACAGTAATTAAAAATAACTAAAGACAAACTATTACTTTTCTTGAGCATGTATTTTATTCTCAACATTGTGTTGTGTCATAGAAAAATTTCCAAGTATATAAATTACAAGTCCCCTTTCTTCAAGAAGTTCATAGTTGCTGAGAACATCAGATTGATAAACATGAAATAATTTACACTATATATTACAAATACTTATATTAATACCTTTGTTTCATTTTAACTATTATTACATTGGCTTTCAAACAAGATGCTATATAAATGAAAACTTTCAGAGTTAATAAGAATGACATGTAAACATAGACTCTACATTATGTTTACTTTTTAAATATTTCAAAGTGTGCTTATTTTTTAAGTTGAAGAAAGCAGTATTTCTTTATCCACCAATAAGCAAGCATATCACTAATGCACACTAAGCAGAAAAGTGTAAAAATCTGAATGTGTTATTTTCCTATTACCTGAATTTGAATAAAAGTAAAGAAATTCAAAATGCTCTATTTTATTTGTCTATTTCTCCCATGTCACATTGTTCTTTAAACTACTATTTCATTTTACTCTAATTCCAAAGCTGAGTCAGCATTTTAAACTCATCCTGATTATGGAAATTTGTTATGGCAGCCCTAGGACACTAACGTTATTACTAATTTCCAAATTATTCAACTTTACATTTTCAATGGGCTAGTTTAAGACTACACAGAAAGAGTTGTGATAATATTACCTCTAAGATGGCACTCAGAGCATTAGATTAAATTTAAAAACAGCTTGATTGGGCAGCCCAGGTGGCTCAGTGGTTTAGCGCCACCTTCAGCCCAGGGCGTGATCCTGGAGACTTGGGATCAAGTCCCACGTTGGGCTCCCTGCATGGAGCCTGCTTCTCCCTCTGCCTGTGTCTCTGCCTCTCTCTCTCTGTGTCTCTCATGAATAAATGAAATCTTTAAAAAAATAAAAATTAAAAACAGCTTGATTATTTAATAATTATCATCATCACCTCCACCTTCTTGTCATTTGTCTATATGGCAGTTTTTAGCTAGAAAGAACTTTGTCATTACTTGTTAAGCTTTGTAAATCTCTAATATAAAAATTTAAGTAGGTTTGGTATTGAATCATTTCTACAAGTCTCTGTGAATCACAGACTATACTGTGCTTTATTCTATAGACTTAGAATCTTGCTGCTTATAGTGAGAAGAGCCTATGTATACATCTGCATCCTGAGAATAGTAAAATGGAACAAAGTTCCAGAAAACTGAAGACTGGAACGTGTAATGTTTATGTGGTCCTGTATCTTCCCTCATTTTTCTACCTACCAATATGTATATTAGGAGGCCAAAGTAGAATAGTGATAGGAAAAAGATGAAAATCTTTTCAAGATGATCTACTCCTACTCTCCCTAGTCAAAAGTGAGCATTACTTGCAATATCACAAGTGTTTCATTGGTCTTTTCCACCCATACCTGTTTGAGGATATGCACTTATACCTATGAACACAGGTGGAGGAAGGTGGTTTTGATGGGCATGGAGGAGGGTTTGAAAGACAGCCCCAGAACAAAAATGCATGAATGAGGCCAGAAATAAAGAGGGCATACATAATGCTCTCAGTCAGGTCCGGTATTCCATCACCTTTTTACCTTCTCCCTCTAACAGCCAACTTTTACTTTTATTTGAGGATTAAAGGCATTTACACTTGACTGTTTATGGAGGTTTAAGACCCTCCCTCAAGACAACAATTAAGAGAATTGGGCAGCCACTAAGATCTAATAGCCATGATTTGCACTAAGTATTTTGGTGGCTTAAAGTTTTGAGATTTTAAGACTTCTTTATTTTTGGATGAGGAGACTATGATGTGTATGCATGACTTGAGAAAGGTAAACAGAACAGAGTTATTTAGTACATGCTATGGCTCCTACAAATTGCTGAGCTCTGAAGTAGTGAGGTCACAACAAAGAACAAAATATAATCTACATCTTCCAATGCTCTGAATCTAGAAAATAGGACCTATACACTGGAAGTAATTCTAGACAAATAACATTCCTTATAAGGACTGTACTTTAAATAAGTGGGAAAAGATTTGCAGAGCAAAGAGCGTTTATTTGTAAAGATAAACAATAATAAATACAAATACAAATAAACAAATGTTTATTTGTAAAGAAAGAGTTCTACATTTGAAGGAAATGTACATTGAATTGACAATACTGGAGGGCAAGGCAGGTGGAAGCACTCCAGGAAAAAGCTGGGCAGAGCATCTAGATGGAAGAGAAGCATAAAAAGATGTACTGGGGTTAAACGGAGACAGTCTCCAGTAAGGAGTGAAGATCATTCTCAAAGTAGTTCAGAATTAAGGACTCAGGAAAAATGAGTTCCAAAGTAAAGATAAGATCGGGTGGACAAGACAGACAAATTGAGAAGTCTGTCTTGATAAGGAACCGGAAATGTTTATAGAAGCACTTTCTTAGAATAGTCTCTCAGAATTGGGTAAGACAAACCAGAGAGAACAAAGGCTAGAAGATCATGGCAGGAAGCAAAAGGAAAATAAAATTGAAAAGACATGAACAAATAAGATTAGATGACTGATTAGGATGCTGAGCCAGAAAGATAAAGTGCACGAGTCTATAAGAATGACATCTGAGTAAACTATGAATATAGAGCTCTAAAAAAGGTCACCCATCTGAGGCGGCAAGTGGAGAAGCTGAAATCCATTTAATAAGACTTTGCCAGGGTAGGACTTAGTATGCTCAGGGTTGGGGGTATCTTTTCTCTTTTATCCTCCTCTGGAGGATAAAATTTGCTAGTGATAATCACAGAGGGTGCTTGTCTGTCACTTATGCAACACTGCATTTTCAGGGCCCACAAGTGAGTTTAATACACAATAACTGCTCTGCCCACATTGTATAAGTAACTAGTTATATAAAGAATGTGGCAAAATATAACAATGGTGATAATAAAAACAAAAATACCTAGAGAAATGTTGTGTTATCTTGAAAATGACATAGAGAAGAGAATTCCAAGATACTTTGCTTCTCAGCCAATAGAAATTGAGAATAGAGATAAGTAGAGGGTTCCACAAGGTGTTTAATATTTGAGGGTAAAAGAGGGATAGCAGGAGTAAGGAAGTTAGAAGAGCTTTCTTTGGGAATAAGTTTAGAGGAAGAACAGAAGAGACAGAGGACTCAGCTTTGAGTTTTCTCCAAAGTTAATGTTTGAGACTTTTAAGAACAAATAGCAGTGAAGGAAAAGCAAAGGTACCATTAAGGAATATGCAAGAGAAAGGGGAATATTTAAAAGATGACAGATTTCAGGAAAGCATTTGTGATTAGCAGCACAGATAGCAAAGAAAGATAAAATGTGATAAAATTGAAATAGAAGTCTTTTAAAATGTCTAGAAAAAATGATGATTTTCTTTTATAAAGTACAAAGAAATAGAACTTTAGATTCTAGATTATAAAGAAAACAGTGGTGGGGTGGTTGTGAAAGAAATAAGAAAGGAGCCATAACTCAGTAATGTGTAGCAGTTAAGAGATGTAGCTTGGGATTAGGAAAAATTCAGGTTGAAATATCAACTTCGGCAGTTTTCCACTCTGTTACCAAGGGCAATAAGTCAAGTGCTCTAGATTTGTTTCCTCATTTATAAAATGGGAATAGAACTATACACCTCATGGGTTTGTTATAAGGACGACATGAAATGAAGTACAACTGTATTTTAATTGGTAGCTATAGCCCTAAGTCAGATTCTAGGGACAAACTATATAGTAATTTTTTAAAATACAAAAATGCTCACAAGTCACAACAGACATAATTTTGTGTATAAAACTCTAGTAGTGATATATAAAATATAATTTTAGTGTATTCCAATTACACACAAATTTATCTTTTCTTTACTCTTTTTTTTTTAGTTTTCACTCAGCAAGTGTTATTACTTTCCTAGGGCTACTATAACAAAGTACCACACTCTGGGTGGCTTAAACATCAAAAATTTATTTTCACAGTTCAGGATGATAGAAGCCTGAGTTTAAAATTTTGGCAGTTAGTTCCCTGTGAGAATCGTAAGGGAAGGATCATTTCCACGCCTGTCTCCTTGACTTCCAGATGGCCATCTTCTCCTCATCTTCATATCATTTTCCCTCTATACATGTCTGTGCTGAAATTCCCTATTCAGTGAAGACATGAGTCATTGGAGGGTGCACCCTAAAGATCTCATTTTAGCTGACTCACCTCTTTAAAACACCTGTCTGTGAATAGAGTCACATTCTGCAGTACTGGGGGTTGGGATGTGAATATCTGGATTCGAGGGACACAAAATTCAGTCCATGATACAGATATAACTGAGTTTGTATAAATGAATTACAATACTGTTTGGAATGGTATCTTTGACAGAGCACTCCTTCAATAAATGATAGCTACTAATTGTTAAGATGAACATCCTTGTAATAATTTTGAATTTTGAGAAGTCCAAACTAGGAAAGTGAAAACTTGTTAACATAAATGTCCAAAAATGGAAAGTTGAAAGAAAAAATTCCAAAAAGAAAACACTGAGTATTTTGAATCATGGTACATTCTAATAGTAGAGATATTTATCTGTCCCACTGCCTCTTAAAATAATTACCCAATATTGTGCATTTACATGTAAATGCGTCAAGTATTTGTATATCCATGTGTCAAGTCCAGGAAGGAAACTGAGAAGCCTCCTGAGACCTGAGCTCTGCTCCTAGGTTAGCCTAGCCCACACTGCTTGCCCTGTGGTTGACTTGCTACACGTCAACTCACTCTTGTGCTCTTCAAATATTCCAGACAGTAGTACTTTCCAGTATAAATTTAGGTCTGCTTAGCTTGGAATAAGACTTAGTAGAATATGGTGCTTCAATAAACTGCTTCTGGGACCCAGATTCCCATTGTGAGGCCAGCCCCTGTTCTCATTCTCACTTGACAAAAATCTAAACACCAGGCTGGTTCCCCTCTTGTTCTCCCTCCATCCTGATTTCCCATTTTCACATCAAAGATAAATGACTTGCCTTTCTACACTCCTCCATCAAAAAAGAAAAAAAAAAAGCTATTCTAATACAACCTAAAATCAAGCCTGAAAAATCATGAAAGTTATGTCCAGTCTCTGACATGTAAACAGCTTAGAAGTTGTCACTCTCATCCCTGCAACTGAAAGCTAAGCAAAGCGCAAATCAATAACATTTTCTAGATCCATCAGACAGCTGAGGTCATAGGGTAAACTCAAGCCCTGAAAACTGGAGAGACAAGTGAAGGCAAAGAACCATAGCTTAACATAAACAGCAGTTGCTAGAGCCAGAAACTGATAGAAAAACAGAAGTTGTAACTGACCAATTGCTACAGATTGAGTACAAACACCTAAGAGGAAAGATGATTTGCTGTTGTTTTGTGAGGAGGAACATTTTTTGAGGTTTACTTCCAGGAACATCTCCCTGTTTTCATTGACAAGATGTGAGAAAACTTTTCATAATTCCAGAAGGGAGTATGTTGGAGGGGGGAGAATTAACCATTTTTAAGGTATTTCCAGAACATTCTGTTTTCTGCCTGCTTTCAAGGTTAAGTACTTTACCAAAGCCTAACCAACCAATGGAAGGAAAATACCCAACTCCATATACCTCTAGCCATCTTCCTACCCAGATATGCATAAAACTAAAGGCCTATTTACTGCTACCCCTACTAACCTACTACATCATGTCCAGCTTTCAATAAAAATATAATGCATGTTAAAAGGCAACATAAAAATAAAAGATAAAAGTCTGATAAAAGATAAAGTCTGAAGACACAGGACAAGTAACAGAAGAAGACTGAGATATGGAGAGATTTTGGAAATTTGTTGCCCAGAATTTAAAATAATCATGGCTAATATGATAAGGATTCTAAGGGAATAGTGAAAAATGTGCAAAAAACAGGTAGACAATATAAATAGAGAAATGAAAACTCCAAGAGAAAGAATCAAATAGCCCTCTGATTTTCAACAATCTACCATGTATCTAGGGAAAGATTTATTTTTCTTTTTTTTCTTTTTTTTTTTCCCTATTTGAGCCTAGTGGTAACTCTCATTTGCAGGCTTTTCCTGGTTTTAGAAAATTTGTAGCTATAATTTACTGAATTTGGGTTGCTGACGTTTCTAGAATTTTTATTGTAGAATAACAGAGGAGAGGGAGCTGCACGGAGGAAGGGTCCCAGAAACCTGCAGGGGAATGCCCCCAGATGTCCTTGACTGAGGGCTGGACAGGGCAGGTATATAGTACAATCTCTATGAATTCTAACAGGGAGCAGTCCCTGAGAACACAGTTTTCCTAGGACTGGGGAAGTTCTCCAAACATGGAGCTTTTAGTTATAAAACTGGGACAGTCCTGGACAAACCAGGATGAATTTGATCATCCTAACTGGAAAATATAAAGTTGAAGAGAGATATGAGAACATGGGCAATGTTGGAAGATATTGCTGTTCTGGGGCAGGTAGAATGGAGACGTCAAACCAAGAAAATTTAGTTAAGATCCAAAAAGTACATAAACCAGAAGTAAAGATAAAAATCTATGTCAAGGGCTGTGTTACAGAACTAAAGACAAAATTATACTGACAAATTCTAACACAATCTTAAAACCTATCATGACAGGATCAAAGTGAGGGAGCAATTTACATAATTTCCAAAAAAATATTCAGTGCCTATTAAAGGAAGAGAATATATTCCAGATTCAAAGTAACAAAATAGCCACACTGTCAAGAACACAACTTTTGGGGCACCTGTGGCTCACTGGTTGAGTGTCTGCCTTCAGCTTGGGTCATTATCCTGGGGTCCTGGGATTGAGTCCCACATGGGGCTCCCCGCATGGAGCCTGCTTCTCCCTCTGCCTGTGTCTCTGCCTCTTTCTCTGTGTGTCTCATGAATAAGTAAATAAAATCTTAAAAAAAAAAAAAGAACACAAGTTTTAAAGTACTAGAATATAAATGAGCAGGAAATCATGATCCATAACCAAGGGAAACATTACTTAATTAAAAAAGACTTCATGGTGACATAGATGTAAATTAACAGACAAGGACATCAAAGCAAGTTACTATAAACTTTATTTTTTTTTCCATCTTTCACTACTCACATTTTGTACCAGATAATTCTCTGTTGTAGTGGCTTTCCTGTGCATTACAGGATGTTCAGCATCATCTGTGGCCTGTACCCACCAGATACCAGTAACAATTCTCTCATCCAGGTTGTGATAACCCAAAATTTCTCAGACATTACCAAATACCCCTAGAGAGGGGAAATATCCCCCCCCGCCCCTGGTTAAGAACCATTGCTATACACTGGAAAAGAGAGAGATTACCAGGACATATAAATAAGTGTAAAAAAAAATGAACTGCAAAATAAAATGAATAGAATGTTTATTTCTTTGTAAGAAAAAATGTATGCATGTATGTGTTTGTGTATATATATGTACACACACACACACACACACACTAGAATATACTAGAAACATAAACCAAAACTAATTATAATGGTTATTTTATAAAGGGAACGGGAACAAATTATAGGAGACCAGGATAGAAGTGAGACTTCTCTGAATATAACTTGCTGCATAATTTTTTATTTATTTTTTAAAATATTTTATTTATTTATTCATGAGAGATACAGAGAGAGTTAGAGACATAGGCAAAGGGAGAAGCAGGCTCCATGCAGGGAGCCCGATGCGGGGCTCAATCCCAGGATCCCAGGATCATGATGTGAGCCAAAGGCAGACGCTCAACCACTGAGCCACCCAGGCATCCCTGAATATAACTTCTGCATAGTTTAAACATAGGAAATATAAGTATTTACATTTTCAAAAATAAAATTATACAAAAAGAAAAAATACCTAATATTTTTTAATGAAAATAAATGTAATCATACCAGAAAAAAATTGTTCAAGTGATTTTATAGCATAGTACTTTGACTATACATGCTTAGATGAATATAGGTCCTAAGTAAAAATGGAGCTATGGAAGAAAACTGTAAAGTTTATCCTCTAATTATAATTATTATCAGTAGCATTTTCAAACTAACTTATAATACTATAGGATAACAGAAGTCTTGACTTGGAAAAATGGCAAAAAAAAAAAAAGTAAATAAATAAAATCATTAACTATTTAACTCAACTTATCTTTTACAAACTTTGTTTCAAAATACCTGATAACTTCTAGTTGAAGATGGGAGGTTTTAATCATAGAATTCTAGCTAATTAATGAGGGAGAAATTATAGAATTATAAAATCCATATTTTGCAATTCTAGTAAAATAATTATTTCAGTTAATGATTATAAACAGAGAAACTATTGGATGAAAAGCTGATAAAGAATTTTAGTAAGAAAACCAGTCTTAAATAATTAAACCCAAAGCTTAAACCTCTGACATTAACTTCCATTTATAGAGTATATAAAGACCAAAAAAAAAAAAAAAAAAGTTGAATGATACCAAGGATTTAAACAGATAAATCCAAAATGTAAAATATTCCACAGAAGAACTAACTCTTCTGGAGCAATCAATATCAGGATAGAAAAGAAAGACTGATTTTACCGATTAATGGATATTTTAAGAGACCAAAGAACCAAAAATAATATGTGGTTACTAGTTGGATCGTAACTCAAGGAAACTGTCAAAAGACATTTTTGAGATAGGTAGAGTAATTCAATTCTATACTATTGGATGATCCTAAAGCTTTACTTATTCTTTTTGTTGTTATTATGTCTGTATAAAATGCCCCTATTTCAAACAGGAACACCCTTGAACATATACAGAAAAATGGCTTAATTCTGGGATTAGTTTTAAAATATGACAACAAAGGATAAAAAAGAAAGACAGATGAAGTAAATACTGTAAAATCTTGATAAATGCTGAATCTGGATGATGAAAACATGGATTAGTTGTAGTAATCTTATTACTTTCATTTATTTGTGAAAATGGTAACATAATAAAGATTAAGAATATTGTTTCAGACATAGAAAAACATTTGACAAAATTCAATGACCTTTCATACAAAAATTCTCAACAAAGTAGGCATAGAAAGAACATACGTCCACATGATAAGGGCCATATGTGGTGCCAGCCATTCTGACAAGTGTGAGGTGACATCTTATTGTGATATTGATTTGCATTTCCATAATGATTATTTGAACATCTTTTTATGTGTCTGTTGGCATACACTAATTCTACTTCTAGATATCTATCTGAAGAAAACAAAAACACTAACTTGAAAAGATATATGCACCCCTATGCTTATCACAACATATTTTACAATAGCCAATACATGGAACCAACTTAAGTGTACATCAATGAATTAGTGTGGAAAAGAGTGTGTGGGGTGTGTGTGTGTGGGGGGGGTATAATAGAATATTACTCAGCCATAAAAATAAAGGAATGAAACCTTGTCATTGACAATAACATGGATGGGACCTGGAAGGTATAATGCTGAAATAAGTCAGAATGGAAAGGCAAATACCATTATGATTTTACTTATATATGTAATCTAAAAACAAAACAAATGAACAAACAAAACAAAGACAGACTCATAAAGACAAAGAACAAAATGATAGTTTCTAGAGTGTGGGGATTGGGAGAATGGGTAAAATAGGTGAAAAGGATTAGGAGGTACAGACTTCCACTTACAAAGGAAGTCTTGGAGATGTAAAAAAGCACACAGATACAGTTAATAATATTGTAATAACTCTGTATGGTGACAGATGGTAACTAGACTTAATGTAGTGTGCATCTCATAATGTACATAAATATTGAATAACTATGTTGTGCACCTGAAACTAATATAACGTTATATTGTATTTCAGGACACTTGGGTGGCTCAGTTGGTTAAGCATCTATCTGCCTTTGATTCAGGTCATGATCCCGGGGTCCTTGGATGGAGCCCCATATTGGGCTCCCTGCTCAGCAGGGGGTCTTCTTCTCCCTCTGCCTCTGTCCCTTCCCACCCCACTTGTGATCTCTCTCTCTCTCAAATAAGTAAATAAATAAATAATATTTTAAAAATACATTTCAAATATACTTCAATTAAAGATAAAGAAAAAGGGGCGCCTGGGTGCCTCAGTCAGTTGAGCATCTGCCTTTGGCTCAGGTCATGATCCCAGGGTCCTGGGATGGAGCCTAAAATCAGGATCCCTTTACAGAAGGGAGTCTGCTTCTCCCTCTGCCCCTTACCCCACTTGTGTTTTCTCTCTCTCTCAAATAACAAATACCTTTATAAAAAAAAGATAAATAAATATATTTTAAATAAAAAATAAAGGCCACATATGACAAGTCCACAGCTAACATCATACTCAATAGTGAAAAGCTGATTTTTTTTACTTTAAGATCAGAAACAAAACAAGGGTTCCCAGTCTCATTAGTCTTATTCAACATTATACTGGAAGTCCTAGTCAGAGCAATGGGCAAATAAAAAGAAATAAATGGCGTCCAAATCATAAAGAAAAAACGTTTTATTGTCTCTCTTTGCAAATGACATGATCTTATTTATAGAAAACCCCAAAGACTCCTCCCCCACGCACATACAACAATGTAGAATAAATGAATTCAGTAAAGTTGCAGGATATAAAATCAGTAGACAAAAATCAGTTGCATTTCTATATACCAACAAGGAACTATCTGAAAAAGAACTTAAGAAAACTATCCCATTTACAATAGCAACAGAACGAATAAAATATTTAGGACTAAACTGAATACCAAGGAAGTGAAAGACCTGCACCCTGGAAATTACAAGACATTGATGAAAGAAACTGAAGTAGACATGAATAAATTGAAAGATATTCCATGATCATGGAGTCAAAGATTTAATATTGTAAAAATGATCATACTATCTAAAACAATCTACGGATTCACTGCAATCCTTATCAAAATTTCAATGACATTCAAGTTAACTTGAAATAGATTAAAGACTTATATGCAAGACCTGAAATCATAAAACTCCTAGAAGAAATCTTAGAGGAAAAGCTCTCTGACAGTGGTCTTGTCAAAGATTTTCTGGATATGGTACCCAAATGCAAAGGTAACAAAGGTAAAAATCAACAAGTGGGATTGCATCAAACTGCAAAGCTTCTGCACAATAAAGGAAACAGGCAACAAAATGAAAAGTCAAACTATGCAATGGGAAAAAATGTAAAACATATATCTAATAAATATATTTAAATTTTAATTACCCTAAATATACTTTAAAAAAAAAAAAACTTCTACAACTTAACAGCAAAAAAAAAAAAATCAATCCAATTTAAAACGGGCATAGGACCGGACATTTTTTCAAAGAAGGCATATAAACAGTCAACAAAAAGATAAAAAGGGGCTTAACATCACTAGTTATCAGAAAAACACAAATTAAAACCATAGTAAGAGGGACGCCTGGGTGGTTCAGTGGTTGAGCATCTGCCTTCAGATCAGGGCATGACCCCAGGGTCCCAGGATCGAGTCCCACATCGGGCTCCCTTCATGGAGCCTGCTTCTCCTTCTGCTTGTGTCTCTACCTCTCTGTGGCTCTCGTGAATAAATTTTTTAAAATCATTAAAAAAAAACACCGTGACATATTGCCTCTTATCTATTAGAGCAACTGTTACCAAAAAGCCAAGAGTAACAAGTGTTGGTGAAGATGTGGTAAAAAGAAAGTGATTGTGCACTGCTCACAGGAATGTAAATTGATATAGTCATTATGGAAAGTATATGAAGATTCCTTGATAAACTAAAAATAGAACTATCATACAATCCAGCAATTCTGGATTTATATTCAAAGAAAATGAAATCAGTATCTTGAATAGATATTTGCTCTCCCATGCTCATTGTAGCATTATTCACGATAGGTAAGATATGACAACAACCTACGTGTCCATCAACAAATGAATAAAGGAAATGTGAAGAGAAAGTGTGTATATGATATATATATTATATACACACATGCTATAAATGTACATACAACGTAATATTATTCAGTTATAAAAAAAGAAGGAACATCTGTTGCTTTTCACAACATGGATATTGTGAAAATACAGACACAGAAAAACAAGCAAGACAAGCACTATATAATCTCACCTACCTATGGCATCTTAAAAAAGTTAAACTCATAGAACCAGAGAGTAGACAGTGATTGATTGCCAAGGGCTGGGGGGCTGGGGGGCTGGGAGCCAGGGAAAGACGGGGAAATGCTGGTCAAAGGGTACAAACGTTCAGTTATAAGGTTCTGAAGATCTAATGTACAACATCAGTAATGATAGCTAATAATTACCATAAATTACCCCATATTTGAAATTTGCTACAAGGGTAGATATTAAGTGTTCATCATACACACACTCACATACACATTTGCGCACATACGCATAGAGGTAAATGAGGAGATGGATGTATAATTAACCTGATTGTGGTAATCATTTCACAGTGTGTGCATATATTAAATCATCACATTGTACACCTTAAGTAAAATCACATACAACCTAAAAAAAATTAAAAAACATAAAAAATGTTTTCAAGGAATATTTGACAACATGGCAAATGATAATGTTATAAGAAGGTATTACACATGGCTCCAATTTTATTATTTTTTCTCTGCGGGGGGCGGTAATTATAAATTATTTTTCTTTAAACTTTTTAAAATGTTTTTAGACATATATTTATGATTACAAGAATGAATATATTTTAAAAGTAATATTCATAAAACCATGTTAAGCCCTGTACTGACACAGCTTTTACATCTTTGTCTGCTGTGCCACACCTTTGATTATTTTAGCTAAGATTAACTTGTCACCTTCCCATTAACAGAGCTGTCAGAAATTTCACCTTTGATATTACCTACTCTGGTATTTCAACATGTCTGATTATCATCATTATTAATCATTATAATTCTGTAGAATTTAATGATTTTAAGTCATAATACAGTTCAATCAGCAAACATTTACTCTGTGTCTAGTATTTGCCAGACACTGTTCTAGGCACAAGGGCATAAAATACTAAAAAATGGAGACTGTGCTCTAATAGAGCTCAGAATCTCAGACTACTAAAGAACGAAGAGAATGACATGTCCTCCAAGGTAACTAATAGCAAGGCCACCTCCTGAAAATATCTTCAGTCCTCCAAGATATCCAATTACGAAGACTAATCATATGAAACTCCAACATCCAACAATTTGGCCTAGAAAGTGTCATCTTCATATGTTTCAACCCAATAGTTCTCTAAGACTTGTATTACAGAGATGAAACAGACGTTTGAGGCCATTTGTTTAATTCTCTTAAAGATGATGAAACTATAGACCAAAAGAGATGATTATTTGCTCAGAGTCAGAAAGCAAGTGAAGGATCCCTGGGTGGCGCAGCGGTTTAGCGCCTGCCTTTGGCTCAGGGCGCGATCCTGGAGACCTGGAATCGAATCCCACGTCGGGCTCCCGGTGCATGGAGCCTGCTTCTCCCTCTGCCTGTGTCTCTGCCCCTCTCTCTCTCTCTGTGTGACTATCATAAATAAATAAAAAATTAAAAAAAAAAAAAAAGAAAGCAAGTGAGTCAGGGGTAGAAAGCAGACGAACTAAATGAAAGGCCTCCTCTCTCCAGTTACTGGTAGTATAAAGGAAGAACGAGATCCAGACTAAATATCATATATTCTAAAATTGCCATAGCTTATAAAAACCATTAGTCTCCCACACTTCCCATGCATACAGTATAGACAGACTGACACTTGGATCTAGTACTGAGAACTAAGGAAAAAGAAATTGGATAACAACCAAACATGTGTGTGTGTGTGTGTGTGTGTGTGTGTGTGTTTGTGTGTGTGTGTTTTAATCAAATTGCCCCACAGGCTGCTGGAAAACATATTTTGCAAACGCCGACAGTATGCCTGTCATCCACTTCCTCGTGGTTCATATAAGTCACATACGAAAGCAGAAATCAAGAGCCACCGAATGTCAATTGATTAAGCTGGTAATTTTAATGTTTCTCTTTGAGTAGTTGCACCCACAGTGGCTCCAAACTCTGAAATTTGTAAATAAATTCAGCAGATATAGCCACTCTAATATAAGCCATGGTGCTCGGTGGGAGAGAATATTAACCTTTGCCTGTGGGAGCGACGGGAAACTGAAGAGCGAGCCAGACTGTCTCTTTTTTTGAGAAAGGTTGGGTAGCCAACAACTACAGATCCATACTGCATCTGTTTTCAATTTTTAAAGCATGTTTCTAAGTTATATTCTTATAATATTAACATAATTAATTTTAAAGAGTAGCTTTAGTTTGCCTCAACAAATCCTCTTTCAAACATCCTAAGCAAAGATGCTTTCCACTTAGAAAGTTTAAGCCTCTTTTTACTGAACAACTAAGTAGCTGATCAATTAATTAATTCAACAACAGTATATCCAGTAGCAAAAGGAGCAAGTATGAAGTGGAGCGTTGGCAATGAGGAACTGAATCAAAGAGATACAGATCCCTGCTTGGGACCCACACACAACTTGGGCTACACTGATCACAGCAATGTTTAGAATATGTTGGTTTTCATTCTTTTTTTATTATTTTTTATTTTTTTGGTTTTCATTCTTATAAGAAAGGTTTGAAGCCCGGTAGATGCTAATGCCTAGATTACAATACGGATTCAAAGGGACACGTGCACCCTGGTGTTTATAGCAGCATTATCAACAGTAGCCAAATTATGGGAAGAGCAGCATTATCAACAGTAGCATAATGTCCACTGACTGGTGAATGGATAAAGAAGACGTAGTATATAATGAAATATTACTCAGCCATCAAAAATAATGAGATCTTGCCATGGGTGGAGCTGGAGTGTGTTATGTTAAGCAAAACAAGTCAGTCAGAGAAAGACAAATGCCATATGATTTCACTCGTATGTGGAATTTAAGGAAAAAAAAGTGAAAATAGAAGAAGATGAGAAACAAAGGAAAGGAAAGCAAAAGATAAGAGACTCTTAACTGTAGGGAACAAACTGAGGGTTGCGGAAGGGGAGGTGGGTGGGGGATGAGCTAAATGGGTGATGGGTATTAAGGAGGTCACTTGTGATGAGTACTGTCATCTGTAAGTGATGCATCACCGCATTCTACTCCTGAAACCAGTGTTACAGCACATGTTAACTAGAATTCAAATAAAAACCTTAAACAACAAAACAAAAAAAGTATTACGTCATTCTTCTCTCAAGTATCCTACAGTGATAAGTATAATTAATAATATTGACTCATTTTAGGAATAAGCAAGCAAGTAAAGAACAGCGAGCTCCTGGCAAAGTCAGCAGAATAAAGAAATCCTAAAACCCAGGCATACGACATTGACTTGATTAAACACATGGGCTTGTCTCCTTCATTCTAGTTCCATTTTGTCTGTATTTTCCTGATGGTCTACGATCAACATTCATGTAATTGTAAAATGATTTTAAAAAGTAACTTATTCTCTAGATATAATGGTGTATGTTAGAAACTGACAAAATGAAAATTCTGTGTTATAATGTACCAGGAAAAACACCAAATTTAGTAGTCAGAAGGTCAGGGTTACAGCATTCATTTAAATACTGAATTTGCTCAAATCTATAATATTTTCTAAGTGTCAGTCTTCTTATACATTAAAAATAGAAACAGTAGTACCTACTTTGAGTCATGCCAGTGGTCATAACATGTCTTGTAGTTCAAATAATTGACAAAGTGTCAATTTGCATACATTATTATAAACAAAGCATGATTTTGAATATATATCTTAGGACAGCATAAAGTTAATGCTTTAACTCACACTGAAAGTATTTTTCCTTTTACTTCTAAGCTCATAATTATTATATTTTAATAGGTATATTTGATTTTACTTATATTGATTTAAATCATGTTTCATTTTGCCCCCATACTGTTTTTTAAAATTTTGTAGGATACTGCCTATCTTTTGTGGGTTTTTTACACAATTTTCAAGTAATATTGTGTTGTATGGCCTTTCTGGGCTGCTGGAACCATTGTAGCGCATGGCAGTGGGACAGGGTGTGGTGCCAAGGGCCAGAGCCTGGTGAGGTTGGGGTGAGGAGGCTTCTGTGGACTGGCCTGGGTTGATGTGAGCTTTTAAAGGCCCTGGGTGGAAGCACTGGGACTGAAGCTCTGCTTCTCTGCATCAGGGCCCTTGGGGAGTGGGGTCTAAGCGCTTCATCTGCAGAACCGCGGGTCTTGGGGAGGGCGGATGGTGGTGGAAACCAGCCCCAAGATGTTAACACACCTCTGAGGTGATGCTGCCCCTTGGTCTGGGTACAATCATTGGAATTGTCTGGAGCAAGTTTAAATACTTGTCACGAAAGCTGCTGGGCTTCTTCACTTCGCATCCAGCTGCATCCGGGCCTGAGGCAGTGGCCACTTGACACCAGGAGCCCCTTTGGATCTTGAGCAGAGAAGCAAGGCCTGGGGGAGGGGGGTTGGGAGCTGATGCTGAGTGCCTGCACCATCCACTCTGTCTTCACTATTCAGAACATATAACTAAAATATTTAAAGAAACTGATTTTAAATGCAAATTAAAGGGCAAATGTTCTCAAAAAAAAAAAAAATGCCCCCTAACAAAGTCTTTACCTGTACCTTCTTATTTCCATTCTCCTCTTCTTTATCTATGTCTTCAAGGAAATTTTTCCGGAAGAATACCTGGATTGTACAATTCCTGAGTCTTGTATGACAATGCCTTTCCCATGGGATCCCTGGGTGGCTCAGCGGTTTAGCACTGCCTTCAGCCCAGGGTGTGATCCTGGGTCCTGGGATCCAGTCCCACATCGGGCTCCCCGCATGGGGCCTGCTTCTCCCCTCTGCCTGAGTCTCTACCTCTCCTCTCTCTCTGTGTCTCTCTCATGAATAAATAAAATTAAAAAAAAAAAAAAGAAATTGCCTTTCCCTTGCTTTGATATGTCATTTATATGCTACAGAGATAAAGAATTCTCGGTGTACCATCTCTCCCCCTATTGACTTTGTGGATTTTCTTTCTTTTTCTGAGCCGTTATCAATTTTTATTCTCATGATTGGTGATGCCAATCATCTTTCCTGCGGATTCAAATCCTTAATAAATCCTTTCTCTAAAAATTCAAATACTTAGTACATCTCCTTTAGGATTACTTTCACTAGTATAGTTTTCTTAGGCTTTCTTATGATTTTCATCGTTGGTCATTTACAGCACTGATCACGATTACTGAAGTATTTCTGCTCTTTATTATTCTAATAAGCTTTAGGGCTCTGCCAAGTAATTATTTTTCTCCTAAATTATTTCCTTGCATCTTATATCTCATTTAATTGCTTATATTCTTTAGATGTGATTATGACTCCGTACTTTGTAATTTCAAATTGATTTCAGTTTCCTATAGTAAATTATCTAAATTATTCTTTCTCTATTTCTATCACACTATTTCCATACTCTTTTTATATTTTCTCTGTAAACTACTGCCATAGGCTGCACGCTATTCTTCAATATTACTATTGTTACTACTACTATTATTACTACTGCCACTACTATTACTACTACTATTATTTTATTCTTTATTAGTATAAGTTCAAATTAATATAATTCTTCTAGGTTGCAATGGCCAACCTATCAGCAATCTTAAAATCGTTCAGTAATTTCATAGATTTCTTTTTTACATGCTTAATGTATTATTCATATTAAGTATGTGCTTCTTGCTTATATTTGACAAATATTAATACAAAGCAAATTTATACCATAAAACAATAAAAATAGAAAATTTTAATTATCTTTTTTGTTTACTGTTGTTAATGTCATTCTTTTGGCTGGAGTTACTGGGGTTTTTTGTTTGTTTGTTTGTTTTTGTTTATTTTTTTTACAGTGTCTAACACTCCCCAAACACAACAGTAAAAGTAAGTGGGATATAGGTCCTCTACAAAAAGGTTTGTCATCCAAAAGATTTTGTAATCAAGTTCAGGGGCAGTTTTGTTTGTATAAAAAAGTTATTTTTTGTTGTTGTTTGTGAAACACTTAATGTCCAATTCAAAAATTTCCCTAAACCTTAGAATATTTTTGATATTTCATTTAGGATTTTGAAACAAAGTTAAATTATTCCCATGGTCCAGAAAAACCCCTAAATAATAACAGAACACTGGGTGTCTGGGTGGCTCATTTGGATAAGCATCCATCTCTTGATATCAGCTCAGATCTTGATCTCACGGTGCTGAGTTCAAGCCCTGAGTTGGGCTCCATGCTGGGTGTGGAACCTGCTTAAAAACAAACACCAAAACCAGAATGCTGTAATTGTGTGTTGATGAGTCCCATGTCCCCAGAAACTTAATTTTATTTCATTATGACTTAACATTAGTACTGAGACAGGCTTCTTGAAGCAATAAAGGATGTCACAGTTATGGGAACCTGAAAGTGCAAGTGGGAATGGGACCATTTTTGCAAGCTAACACCCCCCCCAACACACAAACCAGGAAAAAAAAAAGGGTCCTCTAAAAACTCTGGAAACAAAACAATCCAATGGGTTGGTGGTGCTGTTACCGGCAATTTCTTCTCATTGCCTAAGACATAAAATAAAATTTTGGAACATTAGCATCATATAACCACATGAGGGTGCTCTCTCCCCAAATATGTGTCTGCAAAGTGAGAGGCCTCAGCTAGGAAAGAAAATTATTTTGTTGTGTGTCCTTCCACATACATTTTGGAAGACATGATGAAAGAATTTGCTAGAATAAATATGTGTAATGAGGAAAAAAACACTAAAAAGTCTAGACCTAAACACAAACGGACTTTTACTCTATTACATATCTATGTAGTATAAACCAGGCATACAAAAGGACACCTTTGATTTAAAAATACGGGTGTACATAAAGGTTTAGAGTGTTAGGTAAAGCGTGGTCCATAGACCATCTATACCATGCGGTAGAGGGAGGCCAAGGGTTCATTAAATAAGCATGTCTCTATGTTATCCTGACCTGAAGACTCAGACTATCTGGATGTAAGGCCCAGGGATCTGTATTTATATTTTTTTCTTTCTGTAATTAAAGTTTCAGAAACCCTGGTATGGAGTCACTTAAAAATAATTACTATTGTAAACAGTGACATATATATGAATATTTAAATCTAATAGGCTAGATGCTTCTTTGACAACTGTGTTATCAACTTTTGGAAGCAGTTCATTCACAAGGGAATTTTATCTGGAATACAACTGAAAATTCTCACCCAACCATCTCTCAAGTTTCACAGCAATAATAAATACAACACCTGCTCTCTGAAACAATAGACAATATGAACTTTCACTCATCTTGCCAGATCATTGATTTATTTTTTCCTTCTCGTTCCTTTTGACCTACTTCGGTAAATAAAAGATAACCTCATGTGTCGACATATAAACTTCATACCGGTTAGGTTTAATTCATGCTTGTCACTTCCAGAAAACTGCCTGAATATGAAAAACCTTAAGAAATAACTTATAAGGAAATGGGTTTTGTAATAGAGAACCATAGTTATAATTGTGTGTTCTGTGGGAAAATAATTTATATTGGATAAAATTTAAAACTTGGTTGAAGCAGTAAATGGTAAAAATGTTTATCCATATGGTCAGCTCTTGATCTTTTAAAGGCCCAAAGTTATGCTTATCGTCTAACGGCCTTGACTTTGTACACGGAATTTGATGTCCCAGAAAGGAGAAAACACTAGAAGGAAACAGGTTGTAGGGTCTGAACTCCAAGCTTAGGCAAAGGTTGATGAGTTTTACATGCAATAATGTAATTTCTAGGATCAAATTAATGTCTGTAAAAATAAAACTGGCATATTTCTGTAATATATGTATGTGTGTATATATATGTATATATATATGCCAATTATGTACATAAATTCTACATAAACCTAATCTATATACATACATACATAACTACTCACACAGCTATATCTGTGCATCAATCTCTGCTTAGTAGTAAAAATTATAGAATATTAGGACTCAGATGGGATCTACAAGCCTCTCTTTCTACCCATTACACATCTCATTCTATAATTTTCTAGACAGTTAACGATCTGGCCTCTGCTTGAGTACTCCCTCAAAAAGGAAGCTTCCTACTGACAATTACAGATCACACCATTTTAAATGGCAATTATAAAGAATATTGATGATACTGTCTTAAACACTGATACTAGATCAGTAATTTTCACCCATTACTACTAGTACTTTCTGAATCTACTCATAATAAATGTATTTTTTCATCGAACAACTTCTAAATCATTTTTTTTAAGTTTCTAACACTCTCCATTAAAACTGATGCTTTTCAAGTGTCGTCTTCAAAGGCATAAAGGCAAAATAATAGTTTGTGCTGGGGCACCACAGAGGGCTTTGATGCCTCTTAATCTAGACTTCATTCCTATAAACCAAGATGTCTTTCTTAGATGCCTCAGCAATGATGAACATCGAACTTAGGTAAATCCTTTACCTTTTCCACAGTAGCTTTATTGAGTCATTCTTTCTTTTGCTCCCACATAAATAAATGCATTCATTCAGAAATAATTTCTGTGCACCTACTGTAAGTTAACAGTAATTTAGGAGTAAGGGATAAAATGGTGAATAAAATAGAAAGAATTTCTTGGCATTAGGAATTTATATTTTAGCGGGCAAAGACAGATAGCAAAAATGTGTAAGTTATACTGTTGTTTTTTTTAAAAGATTTTATTATTTATTTATTTATTTATTTATTTATTTGAGACAAAGAGCGAGCACTGGAGCTGTGGGGAGGGGCAGAGGGAGAGGCAAGAAACAGACTCCTCTCTGAGCAGGGAACCCAACGTGAGACTCCATCCCAAGGACCATGAGATTAAGACCTGAGCCAAAGGCAGACACGTAACTTACTGAGCCACCCAGGTGTCCCAGTTATACTGTGGTTTAGAAGGTAATATATGTTCTGGAGAAAAATTAAGTATGGAAGAAAGTCTGACATTAGGAGAAACTGAAAATATTTACACAGACAGCTTAAATAGGATAGTCTCATGAGAAAATAATACCTGACTAAAAATGTGAAAGATATGAGGGAATGAGCAACAAAAACTACTTTGGAGAAAAAGTATTACAGGCAGAGTGCAATGCCCTGAGGTAAGCGTGGACCTGCTGTGTTAGAGAATAGAGAGGTCAATGTGGTAGCAGAGAATTACATTAGGCCAGAAATGAAATGGGAGAGGAAAGACTTAACAGACCATTGTAGAGACTTTAGGGATGTATTTTGAGTGAGAAGGGTCCTGATTGGAAGACACTGGGTCTCATAGTGACAGGGTAATATTTAACTGGATTAACCTGACTACAAAGTTCAAAGTACAAAGGATATAGCAAGGGTGAGAACAGAGAGAGAGTTAGGAGGCTACTGAGTTAGGAGGCTACCAGGTGAGAGCGGATGGTAAACTAGACCAGTGGAGATGTTGAAAACCTAGGCAATCTAGAATTATTTAGGCAAAATTTTCTGACTGACTACATTTAGAGGTAAGAAAAAGTGAAGAGTCAAGAATGACTCCAAATTTTTGTCCTGAACTAGAGAATAAAGTTAATTGGGATGGAGAACACTGAAGGTAGTGCAAGTCTAGAAGACAAAATGAGGAACTCGGCCCACAGAAGTATGAGGTATTTCTACTGGGAATATGCATGGAAGTATGAGATAATTTCTACCGGAAATTCAAAAGGAGATGCCTATGCAAGTAGGCTGCTGGATATGTGAATACACAGTTCAGAGATTTAAAACTGGAAGAGTCACCACACAGATTCAATGGTACAAGCATGAATGCTCTCTAAGAAATAGAGGAAAATGGGGCACCTGGATGGCTCAGTAACTGCCTTGGGCTCAGGTCATGATCTCGGGGGTTATAGGATCGAGCACCACATAGGACTCCCTGCTCAGTGGGGAGTCTGCTTCTCCCTCTTCCCCTGCTCCTACTCTCTGTCTGTCAAATAGATAAAATTTAAAGAAAGAGAGAGGAGATGAAGATGGAGGAGGAGTAGTTGTAGAACTATAAGGAGCTTGCTTTTTTGAAATCAAGCAAAGAAGGTATTTCAAGGAGCAGGTGTATCATGATAGCTGGTTTTATTTTAGGTTGAATACTAGGGTATCACCACCAACCACCTTGTTTAATTCAACCCAGATTTCAGGCTGTCAAGTTAGTCTGAATTTTGAGTCTAAAATTCATAACTTCTTAAGAAATACCAGTCTATGCCCTTAAAAAAATTCTCCATTAAGCATCACCTTAAGAAAAAAATTCATCTAACTCTTGTTAGTTTTGAGACATCAAATCTGTTCAAATTTTAATTCTGACATTGCATATATTAACTTTTCCTCCCATCTTTGTGTCACTGATAATTTAATAATCTTGCCTTGTATGAATTCATTCATTCAAATCATTGACAAAAATATAAAACATGACACATCTCAACGTATAATCTTCTAATTTTATGGAATGCCACAAGAGATCCCTCCTGAATTACCATCTATTTAGTGATTATATTTTAAGTAAAGTTATTGACTCAGCTATAAATCTATCTATTATTCCAAATCTTGTATTCAAAGACATTCTTCTTTCAGTAATAAAAGCATAATATTTTTGAACTTGAAGAGACCTTGAAGATTAGCTAGGCAAATCACTATTAGGGAAGACAATAAAATGTCTTGAAGTTTTTCATTAAAATTATTTCAATGCAGTGGGCCAAGTTAATAGGTATTTTGCCATTACTTGTTCGTCTCATAAGCTGGCTCATTATGCAATTGTTTTCTTACGTATTCCTAAGCCATCAGTTTGGGGGTCCATTATGTAATTATGCCCACCCAAAGATTAATAAGTGCCCTTGTATATAGTTTCCAGGATTTTTTTTTTCTTCTAGAAATCCAACTGTTCATAACCTCAGTGTCAGTAGTAAGTTTTCCCATTCCATGTACAAATACTTCCATTTCCTTAGAATGCAATCCATTTGGGCCAGTGTGCTTAAATAGATTTAAGGAGATTTGGATTATCTTTTTAAACACTTCCCACTTTCTATACCTTAATTCAGTGGGTGCTGGATGCTTACTTATTTGAGCTTCAGCATTTTCTTTTCTTTTTTTTTCAGCATTTTCAATCTGAAGCTTACCACCCTTGATTTAGCTTTTGTCACTGTCACTTGTAAAGAGTTTACTTTCTATATCAGTATTGTCTAATAAAACTTTCTGCAATGATAAAAATTTTCTCAATCTATATGAAAGGACAGCTTGAAATGCAGCAGAAATACAGCTAGTACAATTGAATCTTTAAATTTTTTTATTGAAGTGTAGATGGCATACACTATTGTATTAGTTTCAGGGCACAATACAGTGATTTATATATATATATGCATATATAAAATATATATGTAAATTATGTATGTATATATTAAAATATGTATATTTATATATATACATACATATATATATATGTGTATATATATACACACACACACACACACACATTACAAAGTGATCACCACCTTAAGTCTAGTTACCATTTGGCCCCATGAAAAGTTGTTACATATTGTTAACTATATTCTGGAAGTTTGTATCTTTTAATCCCCTTCCCCTATTCCCCCTATTTTTTTTTTGTTTAATTTTAGTGAATTTAAATTTAAATAATTGTATATGTGAAGTGGCCACTATATTGAACAATACAGATCTATACTATCTCATTCCAGCTTTGAATGTAGTTCAATGAGCCCATTGAGTTAATTCTAGTAATTCAAGAACGTAGATCTGTGGGCTTGAGATACTACCTACAAAACAAAAAGCAAAGGTGCTGGGCAGATCATGTAAATAGGTGAAAGAAACTAGTGACAACTGTAGGGGACCTAAAAACCATATAACCATTCTGTAAATAACAGTAACTACTTCATCAAAAGCAGCCTGCTGATTCAGTCAACTGTAGCTGTGGCTAAGATGTTAAACCAGAATTGCCAGATCTGACGGTCCAAGAGAACCACAAATTCAAATTTTTAAGTAAAAATTTTTGACTTTTAAGTGTTTACAACATATTCAAATGTTTACAAAATATTACACATGTCAAATAAGACATATCTATAAGTTACCTGTTTGTGATAAATTGCCTAAGACGTTTTTATAGTACTCAACCAGGGACAATTTATGCATATGTGCCCATCCTGATCATGTGCCCAATTCCAGGTTTTCTTACTCCACCTAAAACAGGATTAGCTAATCTCGGATTCTCGATAGATTTATCCTTTCATTTCAAAAATTCCCACTTCATTATTTACCATTTTCTGATTTGTACTTCATAATAACTATTAAAATACTTGATAAAATGTAAAAATTCATAAAATCCTTCAATTCTGATAAATTTCTCTAAGATCTATTGAAGTTTAGAGTATTAGCAGCCATGAGAGTTCAATGCTTGCAACCCTTTCATCTCCAAGATCACTTCAAGAATTCAATTTCAGACAGTTTACTCACAGAAGAACAACTGAATAGTAGGCACCTTCTTACAATATACAAGGCAGAGATATCTGAGGATTTGTTCTAGGTATTCTTAGGGAACCATTATCAGCAAACAAATCAAATGGAAAGAAAAAAAATGAAAACTAAATGAAAGGCATGTATGACTTCTCACTTGCTTAATTACTACTTGTTTAATAACCGACCGACCTCATGTATGAGTGCTCTCAAGTATAACATAATTACTTAGCAAATAATCATTTACTTATTAAAATGACTATGTTCACAATATTGTGCCATACACTGGGAATGTTGAAGAAAATAAAATGTAGTCCCTGACCTCTAAGAGCCTAAGATGTTGTGAAAGAATCCCATGTGAAAGCATCAAGGAGCCTGTCAACAAGAGCGAAATGATGCAGCAGAGAGACTACATGTGAGCTAAGAGGCTGTATATTTCACTTGTTTCTTATTTAATTAAATTGATGGGATTTCCTTATAATGAGCAGAATGTTATTCAAATGTGTCCCAACAACAGACACTGATGACATTCCACAGTGGGAATGTTTTAAATCGTATAACAGGAACACTGTAGAAACTTGTGTATACCCCTACAGTATCTGATAAGTTAAAGTAAAAAATGCTAATTAGGGTTGTAACATGTGCTGAGTTTCCTTCGAAAGTTAAGTGTAAATTAAGTCTCTAAACTTCTGTGCTCATTACAAAATAAAGGAACTTAAATAAAATATGAAAAAATCTTTTTACTTATAAATATGGGAGAAAACAGAGTAAACTATTTAAAATGGCTCCATACATATACAGGCATACATCAGGGATATTGCAGGTTTGGTTTCAGCCCCCTACGATAAAGAAAATATCATAATAAAGCTAGTCAAATGAATTTTTTGGTTTCCCGGTACATATAAAAGTTATGTTTACATTATACTATAGTCTATTAAGTGTTATGTTAAGTGTTATTAAGTGCATTATGTTTCATAAAACAATGTACGTACCTTAATTTAATAATACTTTATTGCTAAAAAATGCTATCTATGATCTGAGCTTTCAGCAAGTTATAGTTCTGCTAGTGGAAATTCCTTTTTTTTTTTTTAAGATTTATTTATTTGGGAGAGAGAGAGAGAGAGAGAAAGCCTATGTTCACACAAGTAGGAGGAAGGACAGAGGGAGAATCTTCAAGCAGACTCCACCTTGAGCCCACAGCCGCATGTGGGGCTTGATTCCACAACCCCGAGATCCTAACCTGAGCTGAAATCAAGAGTTATACGCTTACCCTTACTGAGCCACCCAGGCTCTCCTGCTAGTAGAAATTGTTGCCTCAATGTTGATGGGCTGCTGACTGATCAGAATGGTGGTTGTTGAAGCCTGGGGTGGCTGTGGAAATTTCTTAAAATAAGACAATAAAATTTGCTGTATTGATTGACTCTTCCTTTCACAAATGATTTCTCTGTAGCATTGATGCTGTCTGATAGCATTTCACCCACAACAGAACCTTTGAAAATTGGGAGTGAATCCTCTCAAACTCTACTGCTGCTTTATCATATAATATTCTAAATCCTTTGTTGTCATTTCAACAATCTTCACAGCATCTTCACTAGGAGTAGATTCCAACTCAAAAAACCACTTTCTTTGCTCAAACATAAGAAGCAACTTATATTTAGGTTTTTTTCATGAGATTGCAGCAATTTAGTCAAATCTTCAGACTCACTTCTGATTCCAGACCTTTCTGTTTCCACTATATCCACTGGTCCACTATTTCCCCACTGGTCTTGGGTCCTTCAAAGTCATCCATTAGGTTTGGAATCAACCTCTTCCAAACTCCTGCACTCCTGCTGATATTTGACCAAAATTTTCCCACGAATCACAAATATTCTTAATGGCACGTAGAATGGTGACTCTTTCCAGAAGGTATCTAATTTACTATGGCCAGATCCATCAGAGAAATCACTATCTATTGGCTGTGATGCCTCATGAAAATGTTTTTTTCTTAAAAAGCAAAACTTTAAGTCGAAATTACTCCTCGATCCATGAGCTGGAACCATGTTATGTTAGGAAGCGTGAAAATATTAACCTCTTGTACATGTCCGTCCGAGCTCTTGGGTGACCAGGTGCATTGTCAGTTTGCAGCAATATTTTGAAAGAAATTGTTTCTTCTGAGCAGGAGATCTGAAGAGTGGGCTTGCAATAGTCAGCAAACCCTGTTGTAAACAGATGTGCCGTTGTGTCATTCAGTCTTTGTTATTCTATCTCTAAAGCACAAGCAGAGCAGAGTGAGCAGAATTCTTAAGAGACCTATTTTCAGAATGGTCAACGAGCACTGGCTTCAACGTAGAGGCACCAGTTAGTTGCATCAGCCATTAACGAGTCAGTCTGTCCTCTGAAACTCTGAAGCCAGGCACTGACTTCTCCTCCTTAGCTATAAAAGTCCTAGATGGCAATTTCTTCCAAATACAAAGTTGTTTTCATCTACATTGAAAATCTGTTTATTGTAGCCACCCTTCACTGCTCATCTTAGCTAAATCTTCTGGATTCCTTGCTGCAGCTTCTAAATTGGCACCTGCTGCTTCACCTTGCACTTTAATGTTATGGACATGACTTCTTTCCTTAAAACTCATGAACCAACCTCGGCTAGCTTCACACTTTTCTTCTGCGGTTTTCTCACCTCTCTCATCCTTCAAAGAATTGAAGAGAGTTAGGGCCTTGCTCTGGATCAGGCTTATTAGGCTTAAGGGAATGTCATAGCTGGTTTGATCTACCCACTGAAACTTTCTGCCTATCAGCAATAAGGCTGGTTTACTTCCTCATCGTTTGTGTGTTCACTAGAGTAGCACTTTTAATTTCCTTCAAAAACTTTTCCTCTGCAGTCACAATTTGATTAACTCTTTGGTGCAAGAGACCTAGCTTTCAGCCTATCTTGGTTTTGATATACCTTCCTCGCTAAGCTTAATAAATTTTAGCTTTTGATTTAAAGTGAGGGATGTGTGACTCTTCCTTTCACTTGAACACTTAACAAGGGCCATTGTAGGGATATTAATTTGCCTAATTTCAACATTGTTGTGCCTCAGGGAATATGGAGGTCTGAGAAGAAGGAGAGAAACCGAGGAATTGCTGGTTAGTGCAGTCAGGGCACATACGTTTATTGTTTATGCTTGCCATTTTGTATAGGCCCGGTTGGTGGTTCTCCAAAACAACTACAGCAGTAACATCAAAGATCACTGATAATAGATCTATATTAACAAATGTAACGAAAAAATCTCAAATATTACGAGAATTATCAAAATGTGACACAGACACACAAAGTGAGCAAATGCTTCTGGAAAAATGGTGCCAAAAGATTTACTCCACACAGGATTGCCACAAACCTTCAGTTCGTTAAAGAAACAAAAACAAAACAAAACAAAAAAGTCTCAGTATCTGCAAAGTACAATAAAGTGAGATATGCCTATATCCTCTCTTTAGTAAAATATCCATTTTTATTTGCAATTTTTTTGCTTTTGTGTAAAACGACCTCTCTGAGCCTATATAAAATGAAAACAAGGGACAAATGATGTCTAATGCACTATCCTAGGTTTGGTACTGCCATTCTGAAATTCTCCTCCAAACCAAGTTGTATGTGTGTTTCATGTGGGTAAATTTGGCTCCATACTTGCATTATGAAGGAAACTAGCCAGAGTTATCACTAGAAATGTCTATAGCTTTATTTCTCAGTAGTTAAAAGTCTAATGGCAGGAGCCAAGAGCACAATGTGGAAAATTCTGCAAATGTTACTAACACCTACACTCAATTCAAATTGCTCACTTATTATTTCAAATAGTGTATGGAAGTGTATGTCACTTAACAAGGGGGTGTAAAAATGGTGCAGCCACATGTCACTCTACTTAATACTTAACCTAAAATAGGAAAACATTTCACAAGTTCATAAGAACAGTCAATAAGGCTCCCAGAAAAGGTCCCATTTCTCCCTCTCTGAAACTATTACATCTTCTTGTTTACTGTGAAAGGAAACTCTCAGGTTCAATAAACAGAATAATGATATGGCTTTGGTAACTAAAGCTTTACTTTGAAGATAAACCCCATTTTGTTTAATTTTAAAAGTAACTACTACTGTCAAATGTGTAAGTCACCATCCCTTTACCTCCTAAACTGAAAGTTGACTTCTCCATGGGTCTCTACCCGTAAAGAGTAAAGGAATTCTCTGAATAAGTCACTTCAACTTTTATACAAGGTGGTCCTTTCTGATCTCTGCACTCTTTTGCTTGATTTATTATTTCAATATGGTTTGAGTATGATTTTACTACGGAAATTGAGGGTAGAGTCAACATTTATTATAGCACTGCATTTTAATCAGAAAGACTGACCATGTATAAACTATTAGAATACCAACATTTTTACATTTTTAATACTCTCTTAGGTTAACTGAAGTGTTATTCATTATAAAGAGTTTGTTTATTTATTTATTATTTATTTATTTATGAAAAAGAAAGAGAAGGAGCATAAGCAGGAGGAGTGGCAAGCAGAGAGAGAGGGAGAAAGAAGCAGGCTCCCTGCTGAGCAGGGAGTCTAATGTGGGACTTCATCCCTGGGATGATGACCTGAGCCAACGTCAGACATTTAATTGACTGAGCCACCCAGGTGCTGGATGTGTTATTCATTATAAGCACATTTCCTTGGCAAAAATAAATGACAGTAGACAGCACTGTGATGTATTAAATGATTTCATCATAAAATGATAAGAGTTTTGTAGTTTCAGCTTTTTAAAAATTTTTGTTGAATCTTTAAGATTCTTATTTACTATCACCTTTCACAAGGTTGGAAGGCATACCATGGAAGCCCTCTGCCAGTTTCACAACGTCCTGAAAAATTTCAACGTACTCCTCTTACGTCCAACCTTCTTCTAAGCATGTCGTTTACACAGGTGATCTAAGAACTCTGCCAAGGCAATTTGGCTAGTGATAGGACCCCATTATAGAAATTTGTTTCCTGAAATTTGTTTTCTGAAAATAAACTCCAGAGCAGTTAATAACAAACACTAGTGGCAATTTTCCTGAAATGGCTTCTGGGTTTATCTAACATAAAAGTCACACCAAAAAATGCCTTGTATTTTGTGAATCTTTCACTTAATTAGATGATCTCTCTCTGAATTTGGACCATAAGCCACACAAAGTGGAAATCAGGAAATATGATGAGCAAATCTGGATATCTACAGAAAGAGAAGCCTGTAAGCAGGATCTCTGAAACAATAAAAACCTACACAAGCCATAAGTAAGCAGAAGTCTTAAATAAAGATATATTATGACAAAAGAAAAGAAAGGAAGTGAGAAAGTAATCAGTTTGCAAGGGCAAGAAGTTGAAACTGAATATAACTGAAGTCATCATAAAGGAGACACATTATAGGAGCAAAGAATGGTCTCTACTAAGGTAGTTCCCTGAGATGCTTTGCATCTAAACATTTCATTTCTCAAAAAGGACGATTATAAACTAAAAAGAATTACGTGCTAATATTTTATGGCATCTGCTAAGATAGTTTACTTTCATTTTTTTAAATTCTGTATCCATCTTATAATATTTCCAATCACCTAAGCTAACAGGAATGGATCCTTATTCTTTGCCCCCAACTGTCCTTCTGGAATTTCCTCTCCATTTCCATACGTCTTAATCCTACCTGGGAACAAATGCTTGGTGTTTTTATGAAAAGACTTTGTAATGCATACTACAGTATTGCTATTTTAATTGTGTTTCTAATATTTCATCTATATATTTAATATTACAAATGAGGGCTAATTATCAGTTTAGCTGTAACAACAGTGAAAAAAATCTCTGAAGTAATAATGCATATCCATCAAAGTGGATTTTTCTTTGATAATGTTTGGAATTATTTTTCTCTCCCCATAGGATGTTTATTTACCAAAAAACCCCTAGTAGCATATTCCACAGCAATCTCCCACTTAGCTTGCTTTTGACAAACTATACTGGCCCATAAACTGATACATAACAATGGACGACATAAAAATCATTATTTCTTTCAATGAGCAATATTTTGCTCATTGATTTTTTGATAACTCAAACCTCTAACATTTTTAGTAAACAGTAGACATAAAATTTATTTTTTATTTTAATTTTTAAAGTTTTATTTATTTGACAGAGAGAGAGAGAGAGAGAGAACACAAGCAGAAGGAGCAGCAGTGAGAAAGAGCAGCAGGCTCCCCACTGAACAAGGAACCCAACCCAACTGCTGAAGGCAGATGTTTAACCAACTCAGTCACCCTGGTGCAAGACATAAAGAGATTTAAAAACCATTTTACATTTCCCAGCTTGATTTTTTTTTCTGCTAGCATTCATATCTTGCAAGTAAACATTTTTCATTCACTTTCTTGTTCATTCATTCTTTCAACCTTTTAAAAATACATACTATAGACAAGGTGCTCTAATACATGAAGGAAACTGGTTTGCCATTAACTTTCATTGTGTAACACTGGTGTCCTTGTGCTTTATTACTGCTAAGGCAAAATTTATTTTGAAATCTTAAAGTTTAGATGTTTCTGCTTTTTCAAAAAGGTAGAATAGTATTATCACAGTATATGTGTGCTACTTCATAATCTAAATTTTGGTAGAAGAAGTGTAGAAGAAAAGGAATCGTCTGGTCTCATCTAATCCTAATGGTTCCCAGCCTCTTAGACTCCACCCCATGCCTCTTGCCTCCGGCTCCACCTAGAAATCTGAAATGTTGAAAAATAGATAATTAAATAAGTAAAAGGATTCCAGAACAGAGAGGTAGATGACAAAGGGGGGAACTTTATCCAAAATTATATTTACACATTTTAATAACAGAAATCAGAATGAAAACCTTAAATAAAAGCTTAATTATCTCTTCCCTTTCCTTCTCTTCTCACTCCAAGCTCTGTCTCATGATTAGATCTACTGTTTCAACACCACCTGCAATCAAAACAATGAAAATAAAAACAATATAGGGATCCCATTTTCAGCCAGAATTGGCAATAATCTCTATGTGGCATTAGTAAGGGAGATAGGCATTCTGACACATTGTGATGGTGTGTAAAATGTTACTGGTCCTTAATCAGAAACCTCAAAATGTATCTATTTTGTCCAACAAGTCTATTTCTAGGAACTTTTCCTAATGATTTGCATTTGCAATAAATATCTAGATTCTAGTAGCTAAAATAAGTAAATAAATGGCTGCAATTTTTCCCATATTTTTGAAGTGTGACTTTTGTGGAGAAACGGCTTTACCTGGTGAGCGTGCTCTTTAGTAGTAATTTCTTAGAGTAGCTTCATGTTTTCTAGTCCTGGGGCCTCTACTTAGCATTCTTCATGAGTATTCATCTCCATAAAAATGGTTAGAATCTCAAGAAGAATTCCTCAACAAGCCTACCACTAGGACCCTGAAGAAGAGGAATCAAAGTTCTCTACACTGGCCGGTAATGATAATTGCCATCAAGGGACCAAGAAACTTCTGAAAGTTTATAGTAACATCATTTACAAAAACTCCAAATGGAAAACACCTTGAGATTTCCATCACCTGTAAATCAGACACACTGATCATGGTATATTCACAGAATGGGAAGCAATACAAAAATAAACCTTTAACCACAGTGACATAAAAATGAATGAGCTTCCTAAGAATAATCTGGAAGAAAATAAGTCATCCACACAAAAATACATGCTGAATTATGCGTATAAAATTTTTTAAGGCAGGCAAAACTAATATATGGTATTAAAATCAAGATAGTGGTTAAGAGACTGGTAGCTAACCAATGACACAAAATCCTTATAGTTAAACCAGAGGAATTCAGGCTCAGTATTTAGAGCTTTCAAACATCAAACTGAAAAACTGCACATCTGAACTGTAGTCTAAAATGTAACTAGGGATTTGAATATACCTTGAGGGTACAGAAAACCTTTCCGAGTGGCACACAGGCTCATACAACTTCTAGATCTTCCGTGAAAATATACACTCCTTCATTAAAAATAATGTTGATTGAGAAAATAGCTGCAATAGGAACATTGTGCAAGTTTTCCTCTTTCATTTCACCTTTAACACCCACACTTCTCATACTACACCCAAAGAGAGTAACACACCCTAACCACTTTAGCAGTGCACGCTGCCTTGGAATATAAAAATCTGTGAGGCACTGAAAAAAGAGAGGCAATTCAAAAACTGATATCTGAAAAGGCTCTTTTAATTAGGCACCATAAACCCATAGTTTTTATATACTTTTATCAGGGATAAAATATGGCATTAAATGGAATGCAATACAAAAAGATTATAGGGACATAGAGCAATGTCGATGAATCTTGCCAATGTAATTTGGAAGTTCTGAATTAAGATATATTTTGGATTGGGATGGTAGAAATGATGATTATTGTTTTGTGACTTCATCTGTTCTACCCACTGACTATCCTTAGGGAATCCATTGCTTTGAGGGAGCAACACATGAGAACAAAACAAAGACCGTGTCAGTAAGAAACAGTGATGTTAGTGGAAATTGATTTCATTGAAGTGACACCCTCATGCAGGGCTCTATGCTTTATCTATTTACTAATGTATCTAAAAATTAGAAAGTATAAAGTTTTAAAAAATCATGCTGAAAAATTTGCTATGAAGTATACCTTCCCTATAATTTTACCATTTTCAGGAATGAGAAAGAAATTGAGGAGGAGATTCTCACTGACTAGTGCTGATTGTCTCAGTAACATATTTTCACCATGATTTCAAGGAGGACATATTAATATAAATTCTACCTTGCCAACAGATCAACATTACATCTTGGAGTAAATTGATTACATACTGGAAGCAAGATAGTGTTGTATATTTTCTCAAACACCTATTTAGGTTTACAGGACAACTTTTTCATGAATTTTTATAGAATGCCTTATTGAATTCTGAAAATCTATATTCATGTCTACTTAGATGAAATTCTAATTTTTTTTTCATTCCCACCATGTATTATGGGATCTACATTAATTTCACAGAAATATTTTGCAGGATCTCTAAAAATGGACTAAATATGGCAGGAGAGTGGTACATCCCAACTCCAATGGGCCAGAAGGTCCTATGTCTGGGACCTTTAGGACCTTATCTATGTATCTCTTCATCTGGCAGGTCATGTATATCCTTTATCATCTTCTATTATTTAGCAAAATATTAAATGTAAGTATTTCGTTGAGTTCTGTGAGCTATTCTAGCAAATAACTGAATCTAATTGATGTCATGGGAACCTCCAATCTGTAGGCAAGGTTGAATAACCAAGGTGACCCGGGACCTACTACTTGCAACTGGCATCTGAAGTAGGGGGCAGTCTTGTGGGACTAAGCCCTTAGCCTGGGAGTCTGCACTAACTCCAACTAGTGTCAGAATTGAATTGAATTATAGGGCATCCAGCTGCTATCACAGAGAATTGCCAGTGTGGGAAGTGTTATTATGTCAGAAGTGTTGCGAATGTAATAATCATGTAAGAGTAAAAGAAACATGTAGTAGGAAGAGTAAGTTTTTCCTACATACTGGTTAAGAACTTGCTCATACACCTTAAAACTGATTTTTAGAAGATACTAAATTACTAGACTAATTAAATTCTATGGATACATTTAAAGAATATGTCATTTTTATTTTAAATATTAATAATTACAATATATCAGAAATTTCATTAATCCTAAGTATTTAAACTTGATAAAAAACAATAAGATGCCAATTTGAGATATAAAAGGGTAAATTATTTTTAAGTTTCTTTTAGAAAACCTGGTGACCAGGGGCACCTGGGTGGCAAAGTTGGAGGCATGTCGGACTCTCAGTTTCAGTTGGGGTTGTGATCTTGGGTTCATGAATCTATGCTAAGCATGGAGTCTGCTTGAGATTCTCTCTCCCTTTCCCTGCCCCTCTTCAGCTCTTTATCTCTAAAATGAATAAGTAAATCTTAAATAAAAATTAGGTGAGCAGAATTTATGAAAATAATTCCTTTACCTATGGTCTATCATTAAAAGCAGGAGGAATAGAGATTTGACAGGTATGTTAATAAACAGTTTCCTTTAGAATTCCTTCATAAATTTTTAATGTTTTCATTACTATCTTCAACTTATTTATTATAAGACATAATAGAAATAGATTTTCTATATAATCTGTGGAAATTTTATAGGATGCATCTTTATGAAAATACCCTCATGATATAAACATCTGTTATTGAATACTAGAAATAGTTTCTTCATCCAAAGAAATTCTAAGTTCCCTTTGATAAGACTATAAACCATCTAATTTTCCTTTACGACTTGCCTGTTATAGAAACCTCAGAGCTAAATTTAGTGCTTAACTCTTCAGTATAATAATTTTCCCCTTCATTCACTTCATGACTTTGGATTATCCAATTTTTAGTTAATTTTTTTTTGTATGTCTCTTACTTCAATCTTATTTAAATCCCTTAGAAGGAAAATGTTTGCATTGCATACTGGTAAGAACATACATTTTTTTTTAAAGATTGTATTTATTTATTCATGAAAGAAACAGAGAGAGAGAGAGAGAGAGAGGGAAAGACACAGGCAGAGGGAGAAGCAGGCCCCATGCAGGGAGCCCGACGTGGGACTCGATCCTGGGTCTCCAGGATCACACCCTAGGCTGAAGGCAGCACTAAACAGCTGAGCCACCCGGGCTGCCCAAGATCATATGTTTTGAAGTCAGACTTCCCCTGGCCAAATCCCAGCTTTACTAGCTAGTATGGTGTAACTTTGGGCAAATATGAGATCTCTGTGCTTCAGGGTTTAATCTGTGCTAAAATGGGAATGATTAGAGTACCTACCTCACATAGTTTTTATGAAAACCGAATCAATTATTAGTTACGAAGCACTTAGAACAGTGCCTGACACATAGTGTTATTTAAGTATTTGTTAAATAGAACTGAGTGCCAACCATTTAAACATTTTTTTTATTCTTAAAGTCCCATAATATGGAAAGGTTATAAATCCTGCAATAATAAAGAAAGAAAGAAAGAAAGAAAGAAAGAAAGAAAGAAAGAAAGAAAGAAAGAAAGAAAGAAAGAAAAAAAGAAAGAAGAATATTTATTACATATCAGTGAGACAGCATACGACCTTGAATTAAAAGTAGTTAGTATTAACCAACAGAAATCTTCACCTCTAGTCCATTACTATTTCTTTATGCAGATGTGAGTTGCTCTCATCCTCATGAAGAATCCTCAGAGAAAGTGATGGGAAGCTTAGATGTCCTACTTCTTATTGTGTTAGTTACTAGAAGTTCTCCATGTGTAAGCTCAGTCCTAGGCTTAACGTAAAAAGCATTTAGAATTAACGTGCAAAGAAATTTGGAACTGCCTCTGAAGTCTCAGATTTTCAGCTAAATCTCCAAAGCTCAGAGCAATAGATACGATGTGCCCCTACGTTCTGAAGAGTGGTAATAAAACCACCCATGCAACGCTGACCAAAACGGATCAGAGCCAGTCAGGGTATCATGACCCCTAAAAGAATTGCTATCATTTCATTAAAAGTCATTATAAGGTGATACATGACATATAAAAATAAAAAGTTTGAAGGGAATTCCTGGGCAGACAGGATGTCTTAACTCGTCTTCTCTGTGAGAGAAGAGGATGCACACTCTTCTGTCTTCATTGAAGCCAAATAAGTGACAGCTCTTGCAAGAGAACTACTTACAGGGTTAGGGTGCTTCTAAGAAAGGAAAGATCCCTCATGCTTCAGCAAGATGACCACCATGCTCTTGTCATTCAGATGAGGTAAGATGACACAGCCCAGGAGAAAAACTCCACTTCAGGAGCAAACAACACAGAGAAGGGAGCCTGCTATTCATACTGAAAAACCTAGAAGCAGAAAGCTGACTAGGACTGCCTGCACTTGGCAGGATGCGAAAGGAGTCAGAGTTAGGCAAACTGTCTTGCACAGTTTGGTGAGACACAGATGTGCGAGTTTCCAGGGGGCCTTGTATACACTTGCACACTTGCCGAAGGTAGCAGGGAATCACTTTGATAAACTCTGTCAAGGGGAAAACACAGTCAGGAGAAGAAAGCACGGTAGTGCACCATCAGGGGTGCAGAGGACCTCAGGAGGAGTCTCCTCAAATCCTGCACAGTTATTCCAGTTGTCAAATATCCGTCATGATCATGACTAAAGACCGAAAACACCACCCAAGGGAAAACCACAGACAGCAGCAGTGAGGTACACACCATTTGTACCTCTTTCTCTAATCTTTCCTCCACACCTCCTGCCCCAATCCTAGAAGGACAGAAGAGGGAGGTGGGACAGGAAGAGGAGGTAGATAAAAATGATGCAAGGATAGACCACCCTTCCCTACCATCTGGCTCACTGGTGGGTTTTTCTGTTTGTTTGTTTTGTTTTGTTTTGTTTTTTGTTTTTTTATTTTTTTTTAAAGTAGACACAGATCATGCCTAAAAAGATGAGGGAACAAACTTTTTAATTGGATGTGAAATTGAAATTTTAATTTAAACTAAACAACATTTTAATAACTGCACATGAAATTATTTTTCTCGTCAAAAGAGATAGGAAGGTCACGGGATCTGGTTGAGACACCATATACGTGCAGGCAGGGGAGGTTTGATAGATCTTGTGAAGATATTTGGGGAGGAGGAAAATGGGAGAATTTCCTATATTGCAGTTGCTTTGAGTTCAGTCTGATGCAACTTACCATGTAGAGAAGATTATGTAACTAATGCATGCAAGGCCAAGGATAATATAACCTCTCTAGACAGTTCTTCACAGTTTATGATATGAAAAGTGACATAAAAGATGACTTCAACTTAATTCCCTCTATAATATCAAAGTCCACTAATCTGAAGCATTTGTTCATTACAGTTTGCCCAGCACTGTAACAAGCTACCCCCACAATTTCTCATTAACAATTAAACATTCTGTAATAATTCCTCCACCCGGTTTCGCAAAGCGGAAAAATTAGTCCTGCATTAATATGCATGTACATTTCCACTGATTTAAAATCTTCTCCCATTAGTTCTGCCAGTCATATAAAAAATGATCTCTTACTGAAAAAAAAATGATTTCATCACTTTATTCAAATTCTTACATTAACGAAACTATAAAATGGGTTAGGCTCCTAGGTGTTTGTTCATTCAATCTATTCTGATGTTATGTTCTCCATTTAGATCAAGGTTGGCTTTTCTTTTCTTTTTTCTTTTTTCTTTTTATTTTTTGTAAAAATGTCTTCACTACAAAAACCTCCCAGCCTAGCCACATATTTCTCCTCAGCAGTATGTGACATTTCTCAAAGACCCCAAATTCTGAAACATTCTTCTCTTCATCCAGTCATTGCTCCTAAATCTGAGCTTGCTCCTCATTACAAATTCTAGATGTTGCCTGTTTTCCTGTCTCCAAGCTCATCCCATCTTTTATGATTTCCTTTGCCTTTAAAAAAAACTCTGGCATTGATGTCAAAAATATTATTGTGTAATATCCTTCACTTCTACTGAAGAATTGCTATCATTTCAAACACTTGCCAATCCCCAGGTCTCAACAACCTCTACAGTGTATACTCTGTTTTCTATATCTGGGGCAGCTGAGTATTAGTGGAAAAATCACATAATTACTCTAATGACATTCAGTACGAATCCAACCTCCCTACTCTCAACTTGATGCTCTTTGCTGAATGGTGTATACTTATTTCATCTATTGTTAGTACCCCAGCAAATTTATAAGGACAGCTAATCCAGACTTTTTCACTAGCCTTAAATCCTATATACACCTGATTGCTTCACTGTAAACATATATCATATCCTACTCCCCCAAGAAATTCTGAGTCCAACGTGAAGTATCACTACAACGTTTTGGGACCTTTCTTTCTTCTAATCTTTGAGGGAAACTATATCCTTCCTTCTGACCAAGACTTTTCCCTTCACCACCAGTTTGGTTGTTTTCTTATTAATTCTTACTTAAATCTAAGACTTGCTCCATTAGTTGTCTTATTCTCTTGCGCTTCTCAGTTTTTTCTTTGTTAGTATACTGACTCTCCTAAAATAAATGCCAGCTCTACAATTTCCTCAAGCTACTCTATTCTTTATCCTTCTATTCTATTCATCATTCTGAAATCTTCACAAATTCTTCTATGTTAACAGCTCCTAGTTTCCCATCGAGTATACCATATACCCAAGCAATGTGGTTGCTAAACTCACCAACCTAACGTAAATTAGTTCCTCAAGGCTTATCAATAACAATTTAATCTCTGCATCTCCTGGCTCATCCCAGTTTTCTGGTCTATACTTACATTAGGTTAAACTGTGTCTTCTCCTACAAACACATGTTTGAAAGTTCTAACTTCTAAAACCTCAAAATTTGACTCTATTCGGAAATAAAGTCTTTACAGAGATAATCTAGTTAAAATGACCCTTAATCTACTATGACTGGTATCTTTATAAAAAGGAGATATTTGGGCAGAAAGACATGAACAGAAAGAAGAGGATATGAAAATACACAAGGAGAAGATGGCATGTGACTGGAGTGATAAATCTATAAGTCAAAGAATGCAAGTACTGCTGGCAAACATCACAAGCTAGAAGGGAAAAGGAACAATTCTTCCTATAGCAAAGATAATATGGCCCTGCCAAAGACTTGGTTTTGGGTTTCTAGCCTCTGAATCTGTGAAAAAAAAATTAATAATAATAATTTCTGTTGCTTCAAGCCACCCAGTCATTGGTACTTTGTTACAACAGTCTCAGGAAACTAAGACAATACTTTTCTGCATCAGTCTCTACTGTGGAGCATCCTGCTTTACAGCCCTCTTTTATCTTGGTTTTCAAAGTCATTTTGACATCCAAACCCTCTCTCTGTCAACTACACTCTTTGTTCTCTTCTTCCCTCTAAGATGTCTTCTATCTTTCCTCTCAGACTTCTCATCTTCAAATCCAGCACTCTTTAAAATATTACGCCATTTGATTATTTACGTTGTTTTCTTACGTAGCTTTTCCTCAATATTCCAACCAAAAGTAATCATATTTTCCTTTGTGTCTATAAAATATTTCTTTTTTTTTGTCTGCCAGCATTCACATTTCATATTTCTTCTCTGAATTTGGTTACATGACTTATTCTATGGCATGGGTCAGCAAAGATTTTCTTAAAGGGACGGATAATAAACTTATTAGGTTTTCCAGACCATACAGTGTAGCCAACTACTCAATTCCACTGTTGGTGCAAAGAAGCACAGACAATACATGCATGGGGGCACCCACACATGTCAGAAAAACTTTATTTACAAAAAACAGGCAGCCAGGAAATCTCCCATTGTTTACCAAATCCTGTTCTAAATTATAAATTTCTTGAATCCAGAAGTTATTTTTTAGTATACCTTGTAGAACTGGCATTTGCCTCTCACATGCATATAACTGAAAAATGTACCTTAAATAAAACTAACACATATTCTCATGTACTTCTCTTTCCCTGTATTCCAGCATGTAAACTTTTAAGAATAAGCTGCATAAAGAAATGCAAAAATAAATTCACGGGTTTATTTAATCTGGACAATGACTAACATTCTTCAAAGACGCTCCACCATTTAAGATATGTGGCCCTCTCTCTCTTTAAAATATGCCAATATATAATAAAAGAACCCACACTTTGCTTGGAATACAGAAGAGGTTTCTTAAAATTGAATAGAAGACAGCATTAGGTGAAATGCAAGTGCCACAATTGTTGTAAGGAGGATGTAAATATGAAGGGATATAGCGTGCAAGGAAGTCAAGATAATGTTGATCATGAATCAATTATTCATCATTTTATATTCTTATTTATTATTATATAGCAAACCATCCCAAAATGTAGCAGCTTAAAACAATGGTTTATTCATTCTCATGATTGTGTGAGTTGACTAGGGAATTCCTCTGCTGCTTTCACCTAAGTTCCCAGATGGGGCTGTTTTCAAATAGAAGACTGGTTGACCGAGAAGGACCAAGAAGTTGGTCCTGTTTGTTTTCTGGGGTACAAGAGACTGTTCCCAGGGTTACCAAGAGGGCAAGGGTAGAAAGTGCAAGGCCTCTGTAGACAGAGGCTTCAGTAGTCACACAAGATCACTTCTGCTGCATACTATTCATTAAGGAAACTCACAAACCCAGCCCTGATTTCAGAGGTGAAGAAACAGCCCCCACCTCTGGAACAAGGAAAGGCAGGTCATATCGTGAAGGAGTATGAATGCAGGGAGGTGTTATTTGTTCAGGCCATTATCATATTACTCCTCAACATGATCCTTAAAAGGAGGCAAATTTGATTGGCATTATGAGGTGCACAGGGGAATAATGGGAGAAAAGACCGGAAAAACAAATAAAGATGAAATAACAGAAGCTGGCAAATGCCAAACTAAGGATTTCAATTTATCCATTGACAGTGAGAAGTTAGTGGATATTTGGGCAGAGATGTCTTCCTCCCTCACAAATAATTCACATTTTTGCAAAGGAGGTCAAATATGAATCCAGCGTATTTTTGTTTTTTTTCCTCAGAGCTGAGGAGCAAAATAATGATGCCTGGCTTTATTAAAAAGGAAATGGCCCTCAATCACAGCATACAGTAAGAGTTTTCTAGTTGAGAGAATATCCTGATGAGTATGCAAACCCTAAAGTTACTGAAAGATGCTCAAAGACTGTCTTTAAAGAAATTCAGAACAGTATCTTTTCATCCACTTGTGATACTTTCATTTCATGATACAACACAGGAGGGTGAGTCCAGTATTTGGGAAAAAGAACTAAAGGTCTTCATAAATTTCAAGATCTTTCTGCTGTGAGATTTTCAGATATTCCATGTCACGCTCTTACTTTTTATTTATTCGACCCTCCATCTGGAAGCTAATAGAAGCAAATAAACAATCTTTCCTTCAATTCACTTCACTCTCCACCATGGACCACAATTCTCAGGATATGTTTAATTCAAACTACCTGACTTGGTTATTAGAAAACTCAAAGGCAATAGCTTTGTTCTATGTGACTCATAAATAATACACTGTATTGGAGAATGTAGCATAAAGATGAGGAATTCCTGCTTAAGGTAATATTCACAGCATGCTATTAATCAACCACTTGGCCCACACTTTTTAATCTCTAACTAATTTTACACAAAAGCAGTTTGTTCAATTAAATTGGCTACTACTGGGAAAATTCCATAGTGGCTACAGTTAAAAAAAAAAAAAAAAAAAAGGCCTCCCTGTTTGCACTACATGTAAGCCTAGTACTGTGAGATAGGAAAGGACTTGATATATTTTAATCTTATTGAAAGTACATGCCTACAATTCAGATATCCTTTTTGAATGGTCATGCCAGATTACAGACATAAGCTCCCCTAGATAGCCCCCGGCTCTCTAAACACAGTAGTGTGCGCAGTAAACAGCACAGACAGCAAAGGATTTGTTGACATTCCTTGCTGGTTGCCACAGGGATAAAACCAAATTGAAATCCTCAATATATAAAAGACCACGGATATTAACACTCAAGCTACTCAGTCTGAATTCAAGACAGACCTAATTCTATAACCTTCCAGGTGCTCTCAATATATCTGAATCCTAATGTACTTCACTCAGAACTGTGTGTATACACAGGAATTGGAAAGTGAGCGCTGCAGTCATAAAATGAGGTTGAAATTTCCTGTTGATTCAGATTTTATCTTTTTTTTTTTTTTTTTTTTTTGGTGTCGTCTTCACATGGATTTGAAAGCTTGTTTACAATTGTGAATGCTCTGTGGGGTACATGCGTATCTGCGTGTATGTTTTGTATATATGATGTAGCAGCATTTACCAGGAAACTCTCTCTCTCCCCCCCCTTTTTTTATTTAATCTATCACAATGAACGTGTACCGAGTAAAAAACATTTACTTCAGTTCATTGCACAGTATGACTCCTTACAGGCAAAATAACTGAAGCTTGTATTAGGCTTCTCTTTATTGTATCAGTGAAGTTGGATATTATCTGGCTTTTTAGATAATTCACAGTGCTGAAAAGTGGAATCATGATATTCAAACTATGCTGAAATTCAGGAGGGAATAGTAAGATAAAAATAAAGGCATGCAGTTATGTGATCCAGTATGTACTAAGTTTTAAGATTCTTAAAAATTAAGAAAAAATTAACAAAATTACCATGCCTTTTTTAGGCAAAAAACAGTATAATGTGTAATTTATATAAGGCATTAATTAATTTCACTTCAGCTATCATGCTTAAACAGATGTCATTAATCACACATTTTAATTCCATTAAACGTGTGTCTAAATCAATCTTTTCTTATAAACTTCAATATCTTGAATGTCATAGAAAGTCAAGTGACAGATTGCTCTGTTTCATTCAAAAGAATCAATCTATGAAGCTACACGTGAGGATTTTAGGATTGTGTTGGTTGATGGTGTACAGATTTTTATTTATAAGCACTTTCTGGAGTCACACAACTTTTATGCGGCACACAGCACTGCAAAGATAAGCTAATTTAAGGACCTTTACCAGGACATACTCTAAGAGAGTTTAAAGTCACCATGGCAACAAGTTACCAACCCTTAACAACCTTAAAGATGAATATTTACTCAACCCACTAGACACCCACTATGCCTTCATTGTCACTAGGGCAGTTAGTTCCTATTGCCAGTTACATCATCCTTGCTGCTATTTATTCAGTTTCTCACATCTCTATGCTCTCCTCCCATCATCCAAAGTATCTGCATTTCCTTGCCAAACACTTAAGCAGCTCTATTTATTTTCCTAGTTCTAGATTCTGTGCTGCATTACTCCTCTGGAGTAATGGATTTATTCTCCTCTCTATCCATCTCTGAGGCATAAATTCTTAGCTTATTAAAATAGCAATGGTTACCGTTTGTGGAGTGTTAACAGTGTTGTATACTGCACTTATTTTTCCCCATATGTCATCTTAATTTTCACAATACCTGTGAACCCAACAGTAGTGTAACCCTCTTGGTCAAATCCTGGCTCTCGGGGCCCTCCAGGCGGCTCAGTTGATCAAGCTTCTTGACTCTTCACTTCAGCTCAGGTTGTGATCTCATGGGTTCTGAGATTGATCCCTGCCTCAGGCTCTGTGCTCAGCACGGAGTCTGCTTGAGGTTCTCTCTCTCCCCCTCTCACTGTCCCTCTCCATGCTCATGTTCTTGTTCCCTCTCTCCCCTCTCTCAAATAAATAAATAAATCTTAAAAAAAAAAAAAATCCTGGGGATCCCTGGGTGGCGCAGCGGTTTAGCGCCTGCCTTTGGCCCAGGGCGCAATCCTGGAGACCCGGGATCGAATCTCACATCGGGCTCCCGGTGCATGGAGCCTGCTTCTCCCTCTGCCTGTGTCTCTGCCTCTCTCTCTCTCTCTCTCTCTCTCTGTAACTATCATAAATAAATAAAAATTAAAAAAAAAAATCCTGGTTCTGCCACTAATTAGCAGTATAACTTTGACAAGCTACTCCAGCTCTCTTGCTTCAAGAATGTCATCTGAAAATGAGAATCATATACCTAACTCCATAGGGCTAACCTGAGAATTAAATGAGTTAATATATATAAAGCACTTTAGAAGACTATCTGCCACACAACAATGGTGGGCATATACTGACAGCCTGCTAGTCTCCCCAATACATATGAGGAAATGGGCTGGCGACCTCGGTAATTTACCAAGATCATATCACTAGAAAGGGGTGGGGATGAGATTCAAATGTTGATCTCTTTACTCCTAGGCCTTGTGCCTCCCTCATTGTGTTGCCTTTTTCCCTTGGGCAAATCTTCTATTGCAAATATATCTTAATTTAGAGTTCCTAAAGTTCTTTTAAATAGTTTGTCTCATTTGATCTTCACAACTGCTAGAGATAATACCAGTTCTATTATTATCCTCTTTTTTTTATTTTTCATTTTTTATCTTTATTTTATTTATTTATTTATTTTTAGGTGAAAAAACTGAGGCTTAGAAAGATTATATGATCTAAACTTGGTCTCACTCAGAAAAAGGAGGCAGTTCATGCTTGGGATTCAGCATTCCTGATTCCTTGGTTAAAATTCAATCTTGAAACATTTAACAAGCAAATTGAAATAAGTGAATGAATCAGCTAATTTTAATTGACCTATTTTTGTCTCAGTTTCCACATCTGTATAATAGGAATCACTATTGATCTGTATCAATGGGATAATTAAGTTGATCCATGTAAAGCTCTCAGCAGAGTACCTAGCATATTGTAAAAGCTAATTAATTAATTTGAGGTACTAGGCAGAGGAATGAAAGAAACAGGAAAAGTGACTGCTTCAAAAAGTAAGATCTTGCTGTATTTTAAACAGACACAATGTCTAGTGAAAGAATGAGTTTCATCACTTTACCTTTTCACCATTCATTCTGGAATTCATTTGGAATCTATTTCTGCACATGATACGATGTAGGGATATTTACTTTTTCCCATATGGTCATACAATTGGCCTAGGATTATTTATTGAAAACATCATCTCTTCCCCAGTGTTGTATGATAAAGTAATTGTCATCAATTGTAACCTTATATATGTAGATTTATCTCTAGAACTTTATTTCCCATTCCAATGCTAATTGTCTACTTGGCCAGTACTCTACTATGTGATTTCATGTACCTTTATAAAAAGTTTTAATGTCTGACAAAGTTCACCAATTTTGTCTTCTTCTTCAATATTGTCTTGAGTATTTTTTGCAATTTTTATTTCCATAATAAATTTTACAGTCAGCTTATTTTTCACACAATCTTCCCAAAATTCTTTTTAGCATATTGTAGGAATACCGTAGCAAATCTGTAGGAATTGACATCTCTATAGTACCGAGTCTTCCTATCCATGAAAAGTACATAACGATAAAATGGCATATTCTTTTATTTATTGAAGTTCTAATTTCTCTCAAAATTATTTTGTGCTTTTATGTCCATTAGATTTATACATATTTTATGTTTTGTATATATAGCATCACATTTTTAAAAATTTAATTATTCATTGATAGCAGATAAGAAAATAACTAAACTTTGTATATGGACTTGTATCCAGCAAAATTGCTAATCACACATTTTAAAGGTATTCATTTATAAGTTATTTTGCATTTTTCCACACATGCAGTCATGTCATCTATTAATTATAACTTCATCATCCTCCTGTCTTTTCTCTTCTCATTCTCAATCACCAAGGAATAGTTTTCAGTTTTAACCACTGAGTTCGAAGCCTGCTGTAGGTTTTTTATAGCTATAATTTATCGCATTAATGAAGTTACGTTTCATTCCTAATTGCTAAATTTTATCATGAAGAGGTGCTGACTTCTGTCAAGTAGTTTTTCTGTTTCTACTGAAGCAGTCATTTCTTTCCCCTAACGCATACTCAATACCATTTGACTACTGAAAATTTAATTATCTTTGCCTGAGATAAAAATCCTACCTGGTAATAACTTGACATTACATTACTAAGAATTTTTATATCTTTATGAGAAATATTATTTTGAAATTTTCAATTTTATTTGGTAATTTCTTTGACAGATTTTCGAATCAGCTCATGCTGACCTTATAAAGGATCAGAAAATGTTCCTGATTTTCAAATAAAGAATGTAAGAAAAGTATCTGAAATAATACACTGGTGAAGCCTTCAGTATTTGACATTTTCTTTGTGAAATTGAATTAAAGAAGGGACTCAACTTCTTTAACAGGTAATCAACTGTTCAGGTATTTAATATTTTGTCAGTTTGTAAGTCCCTCTCTAAGGAATTTATCCATTCCTTCCAAATTATGGTTTTTTTTTCATAATTCTCTCCTACTATCTTTTTGATTTGACAGGACTACAGCTATGTCTCTTTGCTATTTCTGATACTGGTAATTTGTGATTTCTCTTTTTCTTGAATCATTCTTGCTTAAGTTAAACTTTTAAATCTTTATTTTCCATTTCATTGAACTGTACTTTTATCTTTATTTCTTTTATTCTAGTTTCCTTAGGTTTGCTGTGCTTTCTGTTATTGTTCTTTCTTTCTGTCCTTTTGGTTCCTAAGATAGACACTTAGATCATTGATTATTCACCCTTTCTTCTTTCCTCGCAGAGGCAATTAATGCTATGTATTTCCATTTAGTACTGCTTTTAATCCAACCCACATATTACAATTAAATTTTAATTTTTTCTAGTTCTGTTTTGACTTTTGATCAATGGAGTATTTTAAAACATACTCTAGGCACCTGGATTTTCTCCATTTATCCACTTCGTATTGACTTCTAGCTTAAGTCCATCAGATCAGAGCATATTCATTAGATAATACGTATCTTTGAAAAATGTTGAGACTCTCCTTTTGGCACAGGTTATGACCAATTTTGCTAAATAACCTATGGACATTTGTAGAGATTATAAATTCTTCTATTGCTGATATAATATTATATTCTTGTCAATTGCATATAATATCTTTTCCTTATTGTGTTTTTCAGATATTCCTTATTCTGACTAGGCTTTTAGTCTGTGTTTATATCAACTTCTGAAAAAGCTGAGTCAATGCTTCCTATTATGGTTATAACCTTGTATTTTTTTTTCTTTTAATTCTATTAGTTTGGCTAAAATAACTTAAAAATATGTTATTGAATGTATACCTATTTTTGATTTTATGGTTGTAATATCATTGCATTAGAATGATGCTTCAGTCATTAGGAAATTTTCCTCTTTCTCTACTAATAATTCTTTCTTCAAAGTTTACTTTGTTGGTCCTTTAGGATTTTCCCCATTTTTATTGAGTTTTTTGTTTTCTTATTGAGTTGAAAACTCTCTATATATTATAAATACAAGTGATTTTTAAATGTGTGGGTTTTTTAAATATTCTCTCACAGTCTGTGACTTGCCTCTTTATTATATTAGCAAAGTCATCTGATAATGCACAATTTATCACTTTGTTCTGTTACAGGTTTGCTTTTTGTGTCATCTCTAATGTAACTTTGCCTAACTCAAGTTCACAAAAGTTTTTTCTCCTATTTTCTTTTACTAGAAGTTGTGCAGTTTTAGGTTTAACATTAAAGTCCACAGTCCATTTTGAGTTAGTTTTTGCATATGTTATGAGTTATAGATAGAAGTTTTTTTTTTTTTTTTTTCCTGAATATAGCTATTCAATTATCCTGGCACATTTGGTGAAGAGACCACTCTTTTTAGGCTATGCTAATCCCTTTGTGCCTTTATACACATTTAAATCAATTTGTGAATTCCAAAAATGAAAAATATTGTAGGGTTTAGTTTATAGGTTTTCCAAATATTTGTAAAATGCATTCCTGAATATTTTATATTTGATTTATTTTTAAAGATTATTTATCTGAGAGAGAGAGAGAGAGAGAGAGAGCACTCAAGCTGGTGAGAGTTGGGGAAAGGGTCACAGGGATAGGGAGAGATGGAATCTCCAGCAGACTCCCCAGTAAGCACACAGCCTGCAGCCAGGAGCCCAGATTCAATCTCAGGACCCTGATCATGACCTGAGAAGTAACCAAAAGTCAGACACTCAACCAACTGAGCCACCCAGGTGCCCCAACTTCTTATTTTTGTATTAGTATAAATGGCATTACTTTATATATTTCAATTTTCATTTGTTTATTCCTAGAAAGACAATTGACTTATATATTGACAATAAACTTAAAATTTATACAATTTTATGATCTTCAAATAAAGACAGCTTTTATTTTATTTTATTTTATTTTATTTATTTTATTTTATTTATTTTTCTCACATCTAGGCTTAGAGTTTTTTTTATGGAACAGTTTTAAACTCTGAATTAGATATCTTTATTTGAATCTTCAAGGAACTTCTGCTTCTGCAAAATTTGCTTCTGTCTTGATCAAATTCTTGAGACTGCAGTTTGCTGTTTAAGCCCCCTCCCACTGCCTCCAGTCATAACCTGTTACTGTCATGTCCCTTGGGAATCACAATTTGGCCTAATATTCAATACCTGAAACCCATTATAAATTCAATCTTTTTATCCATCTTGAGACAAGCAGAGGTATCAAATACTCCCATTATATGATCTAATTCAAAGAAACATTTCCTCTATCTGACCTCTCTTCCAAAGCTTCAACTTCAGATTGGTTTAAAATAAATCCTTTAAAAAAATAAAATAAAATAAAATAAACCCTTTAAACATTATTTGTTTTCAAACCAAATGTATATAAAGTATCATCTTCTCATCTAACATTATATATATAAAATCATTTCTTTGTTAACCATAAGAATGATTCCATGGTATTACCAGGTGGTAGCCTGATGCAAAAATATATATATTATATAATATATAATATACACATATAATATATATAATATAGTACAATTTGGAGGAGTTTTATATGTTTCAGTCCAGTATTCGGAGCACCTGGGTGGCTCAGTGGTTGAGCATCTGCTTTCGACTTGGGTTGTGATCCTGGTGTCCTGGGATCGAGTCCCACATTGGGCTCCCCGCAGGGAGCTTGCTTCTCCCTCTGTCTGTGTCTCTGCCTCTCTCTCATGAATAAATAAATAAAATATTCTTTTAAAAATCTGGTATTCATGCTCAGTTTTCATGCCTATCCTCTCTACATTTCAGACAACAATGTAAGTAAAAGTGATATCTAAAAATATAAGTTTTTCCAATTGTTTGGGAGCAACTGACTGAAATCAGGTAATTGTTATTATTCCATCAAGGCACTCACATGTCACTGGATGAAAGATATCTCCTCTTCTTTCTTCTATCATATTCCTATCTGATATCAGTCATGGGAGATGCCAAGTTCTGATCAAAAAGGTTTTTAAAATATGTAACTAGCAAGAGATACAAATCTTGTTTTCATTGATGTCACTGGTTCTCAGAATCAAAGTTCAGCATAATTAAGAAAAAATATAAGTTCATCTTGGCCTCTTAGAAAATATATAAATATTAACATGGATAATTATGAAAAATATTGAGATGGGTTGATGTGCAAGTATGCAGTAAATTCTGGGAAAGAGAAGCTGATTTAGAAGACACAACATCTCAGTTCCTGACCTAACACACGACTTTGAACAGGTTGTTTGGCACTGAGTGCATTAAAACCTCTCTAAACCTTAGTAAGTCTTCCTATAAAAAAGAAAAATTCTGTTTTGTGATGGTCATATAAAAGACTGAATATTTTTAATTTTTTCAAAGATTTTATTTATTTGAGAGAGAGAGAGGGACAGAACACAAGCAGAGGGCGGGGAGCAGAGGGAGAGGGAGAAGCAGACACCCTGCCAAGCAGGGATCCCAACATGGGGCTCCATCCCAGGAACCTGGGATCATGACCTGAGCCAAAGGCAGATGCTTAGCTGACCAAGCCACCCAGGCGCCCCAAGCGACTGAATCTTAAAAGACAACTATGAAAATTATAAAGAAAAATATAAAGTTAATACCAATATTGCTAGCTATTAATTGCAATCAAAATTATGGCCCTAATTTTCATCCACTCTATATCATGAATATAAGAATACAATAAATATTATCTGGCCATTAGAAACAAAGAAATTAAAATATGTTGTAATTCAGAACAAAAAGGGGCTTGAATATCATCCATATACTTTAAAAATAGAATCTAAAAGCAGCATTCTCCTTAATGACTTTGAGTGATGAAAATATGAGAAAAATTCAGGTGTGCCTTTGACTTCTGCTCAAACATAACTGATGTTTCCTAAGCAAGCATTAAATTAGAAGTATTTTGAAGTGAATGGTATATGTGGCAACTGCAATTCACTGTCATTCAACATTAACTAAAATAAACATCAAATTGGGCAAAAGGCTTGAAATACTATATACTGAAATAGAAATAGAAATAAGTGAAGCATCCAGATAAAGTTAAAACACCTTTTTCTTAACTGAACTTTACAGCTTTTTAAACCGTATTTTTCTTTCCATTTTATCAATACATTCTTGAATAAAAGGATTCCATCTTCCAGGGAATATGCTGTCAGTAGAAGACAGAGAACACCAAAACAGGGTCATAAAACAAAGTGTAGGTCCTGATCTAGGCCCATGTCCTTTCAGTAAGATCCATGAGATCCTTACTTAGCAAAGATAAGTCAAATCATATCACAGAGTCTGCTGCCTAATACATAGCAAAATAGAAAAATCAAGTTAGATTCAGACAAAATTCACTGACAAAACTGTCTAAAAAAGGAAGTGCAACGTCACAACATATTCTTTGAACTGAAGTAGCCAAAAGGGAAAAACAGGTGCTAGTGTATTTAAGGAGGGTCAACTATGTTCAACGCTATTTACAGTAATAGTAGTCAGAAAAGGAAGTAAATTGACAAAATCTTGATATTCTTATTAAATCCAATTTTGACAGGAAAAAAAGGAATAAGAAAGGAACCTGGAGAGGTAAATTTTTAAGCCTAAAGAATAATCCCAAAATTAAATCTCCTACTAATGAACACATTTCATTAGACGCGGGACTTTCCAAAGGCTTGTCATTTTTATCTTTATGGATTCGAGGTAAATAAGCAGCAAATAAAAAATGACTAGAAAAATAAAAAATTAGGGCAGCCCAGGGAGCTCAGCGATTTAGCACCACCTTCAGCCCAGGGCCTGATCCTGGAGACCCGGGATCGAGTCCCACGTCAGGCTCCTTGCATGGAGCCTGCTTCTCCCTCTGCCTGTGTCTCTGCCTCTCTCTCTCTCAATCTCTGTCTCTCTGATGATTAAATAAATAAAATCTTTTAAAAAAAAAAAGAAAAATCAAAAATTAATTATTTTCACAGGTGTGGTAGTTTTAAAATGTGTCCATAAATTCTCTGGTTTCTTCCTTTTGTTGAGCTTAATTCCCTCTCCTTGAAGCAGTTATCTTATTCCCGTCTCATTAACTGTTGTGTGTATTGGGGACACTTTATTCTTCTTGTTATTCTACAGATCTTCAGATCAAAAGAAGCTATCCTTGGTAAATTACTTAAGCTATTATATCTAAGGGGGGTTCATCTCGATCTAGTTTAGGTGCCACCATCCTGGACTTCGGAGACAAAAACTGTGGGTTCTTATGGAAGGTAAGTGCATTTTGCTGTGGAAAGAATGTAAATAATTGAAGATCAGAAAGCTATGGTGGTTCTAAATTATATACACTATTTTATTTTCCTCCCTTTGTTGGAGCCTAGTTCCCTGTCCCTTGAATATAAGCTATATATAATGACTTATTTTTAATTAATAGACTCTGGCCAAAATGATGCAGCATGACTTCCAGGTATGGATCAGAGCTGGGCTTCAGGTCTTCAATATTACTCCCTTTCAGACTATCATTTAAAGAAAGCTATCTGCCATGAAGTGACATCACTCTATCAGTACTGTGGAGATGTCCATGCAGTGAGGAACTGAGGTCTCTGGCCAACAGCCAGAAAGAAACTGAAGCCCCCTGCTAACAATCACTTGGAAGCTGATTCTACAGCCTCAATCAAGACTTCATCTGCTCACCAGCCTAAATAGAGAACCTCATTACTCACTAGGCATTGGTAAAATACTCAGATTTTTGACTTAGTAGAATGAAAAAAGTTAGCCATATACAATATTCTGCTACCACTTAGCAAAGCTTCAAAGTAATTCCTGAAGATTCAATCTGATTCCGAGTAATTTAACTGTTTTCCAGCACAAAGTTCAAAAATATTAATAGGAGTGCAAAAATTAAACTCAATGTTAAACTGATAGCACCTAAAATCTAATAAAATTATTAGATGGCCAAAGAATCAGTTATCTATAATCCATAACACAGGAAAATTCAATTAATCAAAATAATGAAATGATAATACACACGACAGAATTAGTACCCAAAGACATTACAGTGGTCATTATAACCATATTTGCTAAGTTTAAGAAGTTAAGACAGACTGTACACATTACATATAGACATGGAAGGTAAGAAAAGACCCATATCAAACATACATTTATTTATTTATTTATTTATTTATTTAAGATTTTATTTATTCATTCATGAGAGACACAGAGAGGCAGAGGCACAGGCAGAGGGAGAAGCAGGCTCCCCACTGGGAGCCTGATGGAGGACTCGATCCCAGCCTCCAGGGTCACAACCTGAGCTGAAGACAGACACTTAACCACTGAGCCACCCATGTGCCCCTCATCTCAAACTTTTAGAAGTGAAAACTGATTTTTTAAAATTTTTTTCATGAAGTTCTGGAATCCTAAAGAGAGAGCTATTAATATAGGCAATCATTTGGGGTAGGGAGATTGAATCTTCTTTCTTCCCCACATGTAGAATGCCATATATGTGCTTCCAAAGTACCCACAAAAGAATTCTATATAGTCAGTTCTGCTGTCATGCTTGTTTTAAAAACAGCTTGTTATGGTACAACTGGTGTATTAGGGAATAATTTGATCATTAGCACAAATTTTATGATTACTTATATGCAATTTCATCCATGAGAAACTCGGTGAAAATAGGAACTCAGATACATGAAAGTGCACTAATCACACAGAAAGACACACACCTCAAAATCCACCAGCTGCCTATTATTTCTAAGATGTAAAACTCTATGATTCCTGAGATATAAAAATGCAGCAGATAGGACTGAGAGCCAATTAGATGTTATAGAAGATTAGTAAAGTTAAAACATATATACTAACATATAGTTAAGAAATAATATTGACGAGAGCAGAAATAAAAGATATAGAATCTAAAAAATACAATAGAACAGATCAATGAAACCAGAACCTGATTCTTCAAAAAGATCCATAAAATTAATAAACCTCTAGCCAGACTCATCAAAAATAAAAAAGAGAAAAAGACCAGGATTCAAATAAACAAAATCACTAATGAAAACTGAAATAACAACCAACACCACAGAAATACAAACAATTATAACAGAATTTATGGAAACCTATATGCCAACAAGTTGGACAACTTAGAAAAAATGGGTAAATTTCTAGAAATATATGCTCAACTGAAACTAAATCAGGAAGATACAGAAAATTTGAACAGACCAATTACCAGCAATGAAACTGAATGAGTAATCAAAAAATTCCCAACAAACAAAAATCCAAGACCAGATGGCTTCATAGGTGGATTCTATCAAAACTTTAAAGAGGAGTTAATACCTATTCTTCTCAAACTGTTCCAAAAATAGAAGAGGAAGGAAAATTTCCAAATGTATTCTATGAGGCTGCTATTATCCAGAAAACAAAACTAGCTAAGTGTCCATCAACTGTCCATCCATGAATGGATAAACACGCATATACATACACATATACACACATAACATACACACAAAAAAAGATTTTAAAAATTGGGGGACTATAGTATAATATCTCTCATGAATAGAGATGCAAAAATCCTCAGCAAAATATTAAACTGAATGCAACAATACATTTAAAAAAAAATCACATACCATAGTCAAATGGGATTTCTTCCCAGGATGCAAGGGTGGAACAATATTTACAAAACAATCAATGTTTTGTAATACATGTAATACAACACATCAATAAGAGAAAAAACAATAAAACCATATGATCATTTGACAAAGTACAACATCCATTTATAATAAAAAAAGAAACTCTGCAAAGTCAGTCCAGAGAGAACATATTTCAACATAATAAAGGCGTTGTATGAAAAACCCATAGCAAACATCATACTCTATGGCGAAAAACTGAGAGCTTTTCCCCTAATGTCAAAAATAAGACAAAGGTGTCCATTCTCACCACTTTTATTTAACACAGTACTGGAAGTCCTAGCCACAGCAAACAGACAGCAAAAAGAAATAAAAGGCATCCAAATTGGTAAGGAATAAGTAAAACCCTCAGTATTTAGATGACATGATACTATATAGAGAGAACCTGAAAGACTCCACTAAAAAACTATTAGAATTGATAAATAAATTCAGTAAAGTTGCAGGATACCAAATCAATACAAGAAACAACAAATGTTGATGAGGATGTAGAAAAAAAGGAACATTCTTACACAGTTGGTAGGAATGTAAACTAGTGTAACCACTCTGGAAAACAGTATGGAGGCTCCTCAAAAAGCTAAAAATAGAGCTACCCTACCTATTATCCAGTAACTTCACAGGTGGATATTTACCCTAAAATACAAAAACACCAGTTCTAAGGGATGCATGCACCCCTACATTTATAGCAGCATTATTTATAATAGCCAAACTGCAGAAGCAGCCAAGTGTCCATCAACTGATGAATGGATAAACAAGATGTAATATGCATATGTGTATGTGTATATACATATACACACACACACATATACATACACATACACACACATACACAGACATATATATGCTCACAATGGAATATTACTTAACCATAAAAAAGAGTGAAATCTTGCCTTCCTCCACAACATAGTTGGAACTGGAAAGTATAAACTAAGTGAAATAAGTCAGAGAAAGATAAATACCATATGATCTCACTCATATGTGGAATTTAAGAAACAAAACAAATGAGAAAAGGGAAAAAAAAGAGAGATGAACCAAGAAACAGATTCTGAACTATGGAGAACAATCTGATAGTTACTAGAAAAAATTTTTGAAAACTAAAATATATGTGGGAGCAACAAATTAAGTAAAACTCACATTAGGAGACAAATAAAGATACTGAAAAGTTGATCTGTATTTATAGAAAAATATGGATGGTTAGCTTTTAATATTGTACCAGTATTATTGTCAAAATGCTTTCAAAATGGTAGTAAAATTGAAATTTAAAAAGCTTAGAAGGTACATAAAATATAGTTAAAGAAGCTACATTTTTTAATGTGGTCAACAAGAGACAGCATATAGGTGATTCAGTCAAATAATAATATATATATATTATATATATATATATATATATATATTTTATATAATAATATAAAATAAAGAACCGTAAGGAATATATATATATATATATATATATATATATATATATAATGTATACAAAATACAGAATGATAAAGGACTAAAAAAATAAAAAGAGGTTCTGTGGGATAACATCAAGTGATTCAATCTACATTGATAGGAGACCCTTAAGGAGATAAGAGAGACATGAAACATTTTTTTTTTTAAGTTTTCAAATACGTGTCAAATTTGGTGAGCTAAAAAGCTCAACAAAACTCAAGCAAAAAAAAAAAAAAAAAAGAAAAAGAAAAAGAAAATGACACCAAGTCAAATCATAAAACCAAAGATAAAAAACAACCTTACAACAGTCAGGCAAAAAAGGACACATATATATGTACAAAGGAACGGAGGTGAGAATGACAGGTGACTTCTCACCAGAAATAATCCAATCCAGAGGATAGTGGAGAAAGATCTTTAAAGTACAGAAGTAAATGTCAGCCTAGAATTACCTATTCAAAAAGGTATCTTTCAAAATCAAAAGTGAAATAAAGGCACTCTAAGAAGCGCAAAAGCTGAAAGAATTCATCACCAGAATATCTGCACTAGAAAAAGTAAAGGAAACTAATCAGGCGAAAGGGAAATAATACCAGAGGCAAATCTGCATCTAAACAAAGGAATGAGGAGGAATGAAAACTAGAAATTGGGTAAATAATGACAAAATATATGTTTCTTACTATTTAAATATCTCTAAATGGCAATTGACGATCTAAAAAATAAATAAATAACTTCCTAGGCAAAATAACGTGCTCTCCCCACCCAAAAAGTGTACGTTCCAATCCTCAGAAACCATGAATATGTTAGGTTATACTAGAAAGCATTAAGGTTGCAGATGGAATTAAAGTTGATAATCAGCTGACCTTGAGATGGGGAGATTAACTTGGATTATCCAGGTGAGACCAAGGGGATTGCAAGGGTCCTTCTAAGTGAAAGAGGAAGGCAGTATAGGGTGGATGTCAGCATGATGCAGTCCGAGAAAGCCTTGACCAGCTGTTGCTGGCTTTGCAAGGGCACCCTGATAGGAAAAAGGTACCAACCTCTAGAATCTGGTAAAAGCAAGGAAACAGACTCTTCCTACAGCCTTCAGAAGAAACACAGTCCTGCTGATACCTGGGTTTTAGCTTAAGGCAACCAATTTTGGACTCTGTACTTCAAAAAAAATAGCAAATCTGTATTGTTTAAAACCATTAAGTATGCAATCATTTGTTATAGCAGCCACAGAAAATTCATACAAACAACAGAAATGTATTTATTGTGGGAATTATAACATGTAAGAGTAAAATGTGTAAAAAAATAGCATAAAAGCTAAAGGGGAGAAATAGAAATATTCTGCTGTAAATTTCTATATTATATTTAGAGTTGCCTAACAGCATCCAAAGCAGCCTGTGATAATTTTTTTAAGATTTAATTATTTATTATTTATTTGAGAGGGGGGGGTGCAGTGGCAGAGGGAGAAGCAGGCTCCAAGTAGGGAGCCTGATGTGGGACTTGATCCCAGCACCCTGGAATCAAGACCTGAGCCAAAGGCAGAGGCTCAACCACTAGCCACTCAGGTGCCCAGCCTGTGATAATTTAAATATGTGTACCATAAATCCTAAAATAACTACTAGAATAACACAAACAAAAATTAGCTAAAAAACCAACAGTGGAGGTAATATGGAGTCATGAAAGATATTCAATACATGCAGAAAAAAAAAAGAATGAAGAAGAGATGAAACAAATAGAAAACACTTTTCTATGGCAGCAAAAGGTAGCCTATATTGATTAACACACCAGTTAAACTATTCTTTAAATATAAACCAGCAGGGGTACCTGGGTGGCTCAGTTGGTTAAGCATCGATTCTTGGTTTTGGTCAAGTCATGATCTCATGGTTGTGGGTCGAGCCCCATGTTGGGCTGTGCTCAGTGTGGAGTCAGCTTCAGATTCTCTCTCCCTCTCCCTCTTATTCACTCTCTCTCTCAAATAAATAAATAAAATCTTAAAAATATATATAAACCAGCAGACACTGTAACATATGCAAAACTCTTTATCTTACTTAATAAATCACTGAATACTTTAAATAAAAAACTCTTTCACATGATACCAAACAACCTAGAGTTGAATTAAAATAAAATTTAAATTGGAGAAGGTATTACAGAAACAGTAGAGCTTTAGAATATCAGTATTATATAGGAATGTTTTAGTATATTAATATTATAAATCTTAAGTTAAAAATAAGAAAAAATAAATAAATGAAATGAAAATATAAATGTTGAAAATGTCTCATCTAAACAAAATAATGGGAGTTAAATTACACCATATTTAAGGTAAATTGTATTGACCATAAAAACTAATTTCTGTGTTTATAATCTTTTTAACACAGAGGAAAATTTAGGTGTTAGTATTAACTTCATTAATTCTTACATTTTCATATCTAATTATTTTCATAATGTTAATTTTAATACTATTTTGTTAAAAGAACATGCAGAGGAAAATGTCAAAATCTCAAACTTTTGACTATCCATTTCTTTTTATCCATGTGTGAAGTTGTAGGTGAAAGCCTAGGAGTCTTTGTTTGAAGCCTAAAAAAATGTCCATCTAAAATTGATAGTATTTACTTCTAAGAGCTGAGGTTTAGGGTGACATCCTTTACATATTTTACTTCCTATATTGCTGTGGTTTTCTTATAAAGAATGTGTTAACATAAATAGAATCACTGTTTAAAAAAAATAATTTAATCTTAAGTTAAACTGTTCAGATTCATTTTGTAAAAGTTCCTAAAAAATATTTTTTTTGTCTACAGGTAAAAAAATGAATCATATCCTCCTAAAAGATGGAATGTAATGAATATTAAATGAGAATATCTGAGAGAGATGAGAAATGAGAAAATGCAGTGTGATCTAGAATGGTATCAGTAATTATTATAATCAAATTGTTATTTAGTCTTGTGCCCTTGCCAGCATAATACATTTAGAAACCCAGTCAAGATGTCCCACTGAGAAGATGGAGGAATTCCTCTTCCTGCTTTAAATTTTTAAATGGGGAGCAAAATATGATTTAAACATACACACATGCTAAGATAATGAAAGGGAACCTGAAAATGTCAGAAATAGAGGGTACCCAAAACCTGAGCAATGAGTCAGAGTTGAAGCCCTGCTAAGGGCACCTGGTGGCTCAGTCAGTCAAGCATCTACCTTCAGCTCAGGACAGGGTCCCAGGGTCCTGGGTGGAGCCCCATGTCTGGCTGGCTCCTTGTTCGCGGGGAGTCTGCTCAAGGGTTCTCTTTCTCCTTTTGCCCCTACTGGTGCTTGCAGGCTCTTGTGCTCTCATTCTTTCTCAAATAAATAAGTAAATAAATCTAGAAAGAGAAGGAAGGAAGGAAGGAAGCAAGCAAGCAAGCAAGCAAGCAAGCATGCAGTTCACAGGAGGACCTCCAGGCGCTGTGAGCGTCAAGAACCTGAACTCTGTACACGGGATTGATAAGAAGCAGGACAAGTCAGCAGCAGTTGGTGCAGAGTGGGTCAGGGAAAAGACCAGGATGCCTCCCCCAAGGTGGCAGCAGCCGTAATGAGATAACTGGCTGTGAGGCTATGTTTTGGAGACACACTCAACATAACCGCTAGTGATTTGAACCAGAGAAAGAACATAATGCATGAAACAATGAAAGGAAGCCGGATAATCTTAAGGCCTGACATATGGTAACAGCTGAATCAATGTTAGGAATTATAATTATTAATCACATATTTCAACTGGCAGAAACTAGCTTCCTTCTAAAAGCCTCCTTTATATAAGAATGTTCGATCCAGACAAAGCTAGAGGTGAGGAGAGCCTGAGTGTCACAGATCAGAGGCCCTCGGTCGGGAGTCTACCTCCAAGAGACCTCTTTAGTCAAATAACACTCGAGACAGCTGAGCTTTGGGGCCTGCCTCCTCACAGATCAAAAGCCAACACACAGAAATCAGGATCATGAAAGAGTTTATCTCTTCTGATCATCTAAAATCCGGAAGCTAGCTCTAAGCTTTTTATGCAAAACCTCAAATTATACCAACAAGCAAAAGGCAATGCTCCATCCAACAGATCTGTTTACACCAGAAAGGTTATGCAAATTCAATTTTAGAAACCTGAAAAATATCGCATGTAATAATAGCTACCATTTCTTCCACTTTTTACCAAGTTAATGCTAACTAATATCCCCAATCCTCCATGTGCTCAGACTCCTTGTCCTACGTGCATAAACAAACAAAATACCCACAAACAGACTGATTCCTTCCTAAAATTCAGTAAATTACATCACTGTCTATGAGGCAGCTCCATATACTTCATCACTTCTAAATTTTTAAATCGAAGTATAATACAGAAAAGTATTTCAGTAGATACAAAATCATGTAAAATTAAATACAAAAATATACAGCTCTACTGATTTTCTAAACTTGAACATACTCCTGTAACTCCCACTCAAAACAAAAAGTAGACTACCAGCATTCCCATGAGTATCCATTACGCTCCCGCCTACTTCCTAGTCCTCTTCACCAAGATTCTGATTCCTATCTCCATAGGTTACTTTTTGTTGGGTTTTGAATTTATATAATAGATTTACATTGTATGCATTCTTTTGTATCTGGCTTATTATATTAACGTGATGACGATTTCGAGATGAATCCATGATGTTGCTTTTATGGCAGTAATTTGTTTTCATTGCTGTATAGCATTCAATTTCATGAGTACACCAAAAATTATTTATCCATTGTGTCTGTTGATAAACATTTGGGTAGTTTCTGGGTTTTAAATATTGCAAACAGTGCTGCTATAAGCACTCCTGTATAAGCCTTGTAGTGCGTGTATGCATACACATCTGTTGGGTATGTAATTAGGAATTCTAAAATAGGTAAATGGTCAGGTTGAGCCAAAATGCCTCAAAGCTTTCCAGTGTGGCTTCACCAATACGCTCACCCAAAGCCCATGTTTAAGTGTTTCAGTCTCCCTACATTCTTGACAATCCTAGGAATTGTCAGTAATTTTTATTTTGGTCCTTACGATTGGTGTGCACTGAAATCTCATTATGGTTTCATTTTGTACTTCCCTAATTACTAATTAGTTTGAGCCCTTTTCATGTTTACTGGCCATTTGGGTAACGTGTCTTGTGACATGCTTGTGTGAATTGTAATTGCTTTTCTACTGGAATGTTTGTCCTTATTGATTTGGAAGAGTTTTTTATTCTGTATATGGGGCAGCCCAATTTTAAAACTAAAGCAGGTGTAGGCAAATAAAAAAATCCTTTCATTTGAATATTATTTCAGTGCAATATATAGACATAGATATAGATATAACAAAAATAGCGTCAAAAAACAAAGCTTCATGGGGCATCTGGATGCTGCAGTCGGTTTTGTTTCTGACTCTTTTGATTTTGGCTCAGGTCACGATCGCATGGTGGTCATGGAATTGAGCCCCATGTTGGGCTCTGCACTCCATATGGAGTCTGCTTCAGATTTGTTTCTCCCACTCCCTTTGCTCCTTCCTGCTCATGCTCTCAAAAGAAATAAAATCTTTAAAAAAATAAACAAAAATGAAGCTTCTCCATATAGAATAAGAAGTATAATGATGGTGATGATGATGATGATGGTGGTTACAATGATGATGGTGATGGTAAAGAATATGTATGTCTGTGTATATATCTTCATAGGGAAAGCACCACTCACTCACTGAGAGGATACTCTATACTAAGAGCTTTATATGCATAGCTTACCTTACGTCTCCATTAAATCATTTCCAGTAAACATAAGAGGTACATATTATCTCTTTGCCACTGAGATAACTGGGTCTCAAGCAAGGTAACTTGCCCAACCAAGGTCACATAGTTAGAAAAGTGGCACCACTGTATTGCAATGCTCTGGTTATGAATACAACACGAATACAAAATAACCTGAAGCACTAGAAGAGAAAGCTGTGAGGCACTGCATGCAGAAGAAAGGTACCGAATGAGAAGATCAAAAGCAAGAGTCAAGAAGAAACTAAAGGTTTCTTTTCATTTTGGGGAAAAAAAATAAGTTTTTGTTCCATCCTCAGATGTTATCACAGGGAAGAGTCATTTGTTAACCTTCTATTGCCAAAAATTAAGTTGTTTCCAACACACAATATGTACCCATATAGCAAACACTCGGAATATACTTCTTGGATTAAACAACAGAATTTTAGTTTTACTTTTCCCATAAGCACAGGGAACTTCTAAATCGTTAATGCAGAATGTCTTTATTCAGGTCTAATAAGAGGGAAAAATTAAAATATTGCCTATGTATTCAGTGTCAAAAAAGCAGACAGATATTGTACAATGCAATGCATGGCTTTGTAACACCTCTTCTGTAAAAGAAACGCTTGATATAGATTTAAACGTGAAAAAGAATTCACTGGCATATATTTGACAAAGGAAAGCTGACTTTTTTTTTCTTTTTTAACAATTCACACCTGCAGACAAAATCTTTCCAAGTAAGTAAATCAGTTACCCACTCTAATTTCAACTAAAAGAAAAATCACACTCTAAACTAAAATTAATATGCTCCGAATTTATTCATAGATTTGCATGCATATTAACACACCCACAAACACACACACTGACACACATGTTCTAAGAAAGGTATATATTTGCTACACAAATACATGTGAGTATCTAAAGTGAAAGACCTTACCTGTTTATCCATCCCCTCACCTGCCATGAATAACCACACTTTGGACTATTTTTTTATAGATTTTTTGAAATTCAGATATAGAGTTCACTTTCTTATTTCCTGACCTTCTCAGGATAAACCAACATGTCACAGTTTCTTTCCAGAATCTGGCGCTCACATCCACCATTAGTGACTTGACCTGTGCCAATTTAGCTTTGCTCAGAGTTCGATTCTCTACGAAGAGAGAAGGCAGGTCCCAGGGGCTGTAAGTAAGTGAGAGAGAGGTTCTTCCCCACAACCTCACCAGCAGGTAGAGTGTTACAGTGAAATCAAGTTCACGTCCAATTTTCCACACATGGAGACATTTTACTCTATAGGCACAAAACATGCATAATCTGTACATAAACTCAATGGGATCTCTACTTCCAGTGCCCTACCAAAGTTTCTCCTATGAAATAACTGCTCAAGGGCAGATGTAAAATCAATACTGAAGAATAATATTGCCTTCAAATTAGATTAGGAAACAGAATCCTCTATTAAGCGGTAAAACAGGACGGAACAGAATTTTGGCACCAAGGAATCTTCACAGAAGATTAACCTAGTTACAAAGACCCAGGTGCTGGTAGATTAGATCTAGCTAACTGCAGACGTTAACCAGCATTCACTTCACAGCTGAAAAGTTATTTCTGGTATTACTCTTGTTAACTATGTATATCTCAAGTGCGGACTCAGTATTTGCAGCTGTGGCTTTAGCTACTTCTAGAACGTAGGTGCTTAACTAGGATACTTCAAATGCTAACTCATTGCATCACCACACAGGCTAATCTCAAGTATTTCCAAGAACATACTGAGATACGGCTCTCGGCCAACAGACACAGTGGCCGAAGGATTGCAGAGGTATGATTCCCACATAATGGATGAGTGGCTGGCAAGCTCTGCTGTAGTCTTGTTTCTTAAGAAGTAAAATCTCAAGACCCTGCTATGACCAGAAGTTCGGGGGCGGGGGGGGGGGGGGGCGCCTATTCTCACCAACTGTGTTCCCTGTGCCAAATCCCCATCAGAGCCAGATTCTTCAGTTAAGTTCTCTGGTTGGGCCACTTCTCTGATCTCTGGCATTCGGCCCATTCCGAGACCCATTCCCCCAAACCTCCCAGGCATGTTTGTATCCCAAACATGTCCTTGAAGGAAGAGCTCAAATCTCAGTTTTCCAAACAGTCAAAGCCACTCTTTCTCTCACTTCCAACAACCTTCTATTATTATTAATTATCTTCTGTACCAAAGATATCTTCCTTATATTTTTCTTGGACTGTGAAGCATGGTTGCAGATAACAAACTCATACATTTAAATAACAAAAAGGCTTAATTACAACTTTTTTCCTCAACAGCTTGCATGTTTAGGCAACTTCTAATTTTTTTAATCCTTGAACACAACAGGTTGTTTAGATCTCTTTATTTTTTTTTTCCTAGACAGTACAGAGAGCGCCCAGAATTTTGAAATGATAGTGAGTTGTTTACCTTCTCCTGAGCAAAAAATGCCAAACATGCTTCAATGGAGAGGCCTTTTCCAAAAGGTGAGAAATAAGATTCTCAGTGAAACCTCTGTCGCTTGAGTTGAGAAAAGAAAAGCACAAGCTTATTTTCCTAAGGCACTTTTCTACATTTACATTCATGATGTCAGTTTTTAGCTTATATGCTGGGACATCTTGCTTAAGAATCTTATTTAGAAATTGTAGGAAATGCATTCCAGCTTTATATATTATAATATATATTTTAATATATTTATTATAGCAAGGAATCTAAGGAGGATGTAGAATTATTCTGCATTTTGTTGTTTTCCACCAAGATATATTCAGCATATAGTTACTGAATAGAGCCTGCTTCTCCCTCTGCCTGTGTCTCTGCCTCTCTCTCTCTCACTATGTGCCTATCATAAATAAATAAAAAAAATTAAGACTCCCCTTAAAAAAATGAATACTTTATGTATTAGACACTGTTCTAGAAATTGGAGATTTAATGGCAGAGAGAGTGCCCTGCTTTTGTGGAGTTCACACTGAAATGACTCACACTACACAATGTTCTGTAACACTTTTTCCATTAAAAATACATAATGTTGGAGAAGAATTCTAAATGATTAATGCAGATATCTCTCCTTCCAGAAGGGGAGCTTAAGTAACCCCTCATCCTGTCTTGACTATAGGCTGCATTTAGTGATCTGCTTCCAAAGAGTAGAGTGTGGAAAGCGGGGATATGAAGCTTTGCAGTGGAGAGGCCTGACAAACACTACCTTGGCCAGGTAATCAAGCCTAATATCAACAATAAATCATGTTGATACCATGTGTCTTTGATAACATGAAGAAAACGGGACTTGCCTCTATAGTCTTTCTCCCCAAAAGTCAGAAGCCCAGGCTAAATCATGAAAAAAAAATCAGAAAAAAATTAAAATGGAATTATACAAAAATATCTAATACTTCTCAAAAGTGCTCTGGTCCTCAAAAACAAGGAATTCAGAGAGACTGTCACAGTTTAGGGGCACCTAAGGAGCCATGACAACTAAGTATTCAGCTCCTGACTGGGATACTGGAACGGAAAACAAACATTGGGGAAACTAGTGAAAATAGGAATAAAGAGTTAACAGTATTATACTAATACTGGTTAGTATTAGCGAGAGGCTAGGGGAAATACCTGCATTACCTTTGTAACATTTCTGTAAAATAAATTCTGTAAAATTCTGTAAAAATAAAAAGTCTACATAAAAATATATGTTATAACATATCTTATATATCTATCTCCATGTAGTTTCCAACTCCAGTCCTCCTTCCTGTGTGGACATGCAAGTTTCCAGAGGCACTGTGTCCCTTGTCTTGAGGACCTCCTTCACCATTTCCTGTAGTTCAGGTCTACTGATGATGAATTCTCTTCGTTTTTTATGTCTATGAAATTCTTTTTTTCATCTTCTTTTTGAAAATAGTTTCATTGGGTAAGTACTTATAAGTAGACAGATGTTTTTGTTTGTTTTTTTTCTCTCCATACTTAGAAATGTTGCTCCAGTATTTTCTAACTTGTATGTTTCTGACAAGACTTCTGCCAGAAACAATCTTTGTTTCTGTGCATATCATACAGGCTCTTCCCCTGCTTATAATATTTTCCCTTTATCACTGGTTTTTAAACAGTCTGATTTGGACGTGTCTTGGTACAGTTTTCTTTGTGTTGGGGATTTGTGGAGCTTTTTGGAACTGCGGGTATAGTGTGTTGAACGGTGGCTCCCCAAAACTTGTAACCACCATCCAGGACCTGTGTATGTGACCTTGTAAGGTATTTGAAGATGCAATTAAGTTAAGGTTCTCAAAATGAGATAACTTTCAATTATTTTGGTGGGTGCTAAATCCAACAACAAGTGTCCTTATAAGAGAAAGGCACAGAGAGCAGAGAGATAAGGGTCCACTGAGGCCTGTGTTAAGCAGATAATAGAGACTAGAGTTATGCAGCTGTAAGACAAGAACTGGGAATCACCAAAGGCTAGAAAGGACTCAGAAGATCCTCCCTTAGAAACTTCAGAGAGATCATGATCTTGCCAGCACCTTGATTCAGGACTTCTGTTTTAAGCCATCAAGCTTGTGGTAATCCAAGAAAACTAACAGTATGGATTTATGTACTCAGTCAAACCTGAAAAAAAAAATTCTAGCTTATATCCTCAAATTTACTTATTCTTTATTATTCTTATGATTGGGAACTTTGATTGCAAGTATAGTTAACCAATTAAAGTTTCCCCAAAGTTCTCTAATCCTTTATTTCAGTCTTCTTCTCTGTGCATTTCATTACATATAGTTTTTCTTACTATGTCTCCATATTCACTAATCTTTTCTTCTGCAATGTATAATCTGCTATTAATCTTATTCATTAAACTTCTTATCTAAAGATATTGCCGTTTTCATTGGTAGAAGTCTTTGGTCTTTTAAAAAATATTATTTATGTCCCTATGTATTCAGTCTCTCATCTAGCTCTTTTTTTAAAAAGGTTTTTATTTGTTTATTCAAGAGAGAGTGAGCAAGCCAGAGAGTGAGAAAGAGCATGAAAGAGGGAGGGGGCAGATGGAAAAGCAGGCTCTCTGTTTGGAGCCTGATGCGGGACTCCATCCCAGGGTCCTGAGATCATGACCTGAGCCAAAGGCAGATGCTTAACCACCTGAACCACCTAGGCACTCCTTAACTCTAGCTTCTTAAACATGGAACTCTTTTAATGCCCTCATTTGCTAATGTGATCATCTGTGTCAATTCTGAGTCAGCCTCAGCTGACTTAAGGAGGTTTTCGACGATGGATTATATTTTCTCTTTATTTCCATGCTGATAATTTTCACTGAATGCTAGAAAATATGTCTTAGTCTGTTCAGGCTACCATAATAAAAATGCCATAGATGTAGTAGTTTAAACAACAAACCTTTATTTCTCACAGTTCTGAAAGCAGGGAAGTCTAAGATCAAGATACTGAGAGATTTGATGTCTGGTGAGGACCTACTTCCTAGTTCACAAATGACCATCTTCTGACTGTGTTCTCACATGGTAGAAGGGATGAGGGACCTCTCTGGGGTCTCTGCTAGAAGACTGCTAGTAACAATCATTCTAAGCAATCACCTCCTAATAGCATCACATTGGGGATTTAGGTTTCAGCAGTGAATTTTCAGGGGACACAAACACTCAATCTGTAGCATTATTTTACATTTTAGCTTCTGGTATTTAAAATTACTACCTTGAAATAACTTAATGAAATTGCATCCTACTTTTCTGCTTACTTAGGTAGACCTAGAATAGCATGAGGTTTGGGTTAATTTTCCCCAGGACTGAAGCAATACCATTCTCAGTACTCTAACCAATTCTTCATGCATCATGAGGATCTGAGGGATTTCTTCAGGGAAAAAGCTTGGTATATATTAAATGTACCTAATATTTTTTTGCTTCTTTCAAGGATCATATCCTTTCTAGTATGCCTTCTTACGTTAGTTGTTCTTGAGTGCCTTCAAATACTTGCCTTTTATGTTTTGTCCGGCTTTAATAATTGTTATTGGCAGGAGATTCAGTCTGTTTCTCTGCCATGACAACAACCAGTACTCTTTCTGTTACTTGGAAAGCTTTTAAAAATACTAATGTTTGGGCCTCACTCCAGACTAATTAAATCAGAATATCTGTGAGCAGGGTCCAGGCATCCATATTTTTAAATTCTTTCCAAATGATTCAAATATGAATAAAGAACTGAGAACCACTGGTCTAGGTTGACTAGTATACTGACAGCTGGCCTAGACTTCTTTAATCCAAATCAAAATCCTCATGGTGCAGACCTTAGAAAGAAATTGGAATTCAAGAGTTTTAGTGGGTAAAGAGCTCCCAGTTCTGAAGGGTAAGAATAATTTCTTGCAGCAATATCCCTTCTGTTTCTCTAGCTCCAATGCATCATTGGCAATTTCCACAGAAGCTCATTCTCTTTAAGTGAGCTAGAGTCATGGTAATCACCACAGGTGTAATTGAGAAAGGAAACTGGCATAGTTTTCCCACCTCTCTTCAATTCACTCTCAGACTTTCCCATTGATCACTTCCACTTTTAACACATGCTACCTCTAATATCAGAGTTATAACACATGCTACTTCTAATATCTATTTCAGAGTTCTGACCAGAAAATATACTTTTTGGAATATCTTTCTTTTAAATACATGAAATTTTAGGTTTCTTGGAAATTGGAGGTTGGAATTATAAGCAATCCCTTGGCTTTATTAATTTTTAAATTTTTACTTTTATTTTTCTTAAAGATTTTATTTATTTATTCATGAGACACAGAGAGAGAGAGAGAGAGGCAGCGATATAGGCAGATGAGAAGCAGGCTCCCTGCAGGGAGCGTGATACAGGACTTGATCCCAGGACCCCAGTATCATAGCCTGAGCCAAAGGCTCAACCACTGAGCCACCCAGGTATCCCTAAATTTTTCTTTAATATTCACATCTTGTGATGAGGTTCATAGATTTATATCACATTATGAATATATCCCTTAATTTTATATTCCTCATGTAATTAAATAAGTATATATAAATGGTATAAGTTGAATATAAATTGAATTGAATGGTATATAAATGGAATTGAATATAAATGGTATAAATCATAATAATTCTATAGTTTTAGGCTACAAAACAAAATAACTTGCCTCAGACTAGATGTACAATTTTTATTTCTACTAAGTTTATAGTATTTCTTCTGCTTTTCCTCTACTCTTAGGGAAAAAACCATACAAAGTGGTTAATGTTCTTAGGCAAATAGTCATGTCATAATTCAGTAAGTTTTGATGAAGTCATAAATATTCAGGAATCCAACATGCTATTTTGCCAACGTCTTTCTTTCAGAGTAGCTTACAGAGGAGATATCCATCTCTTTCCTTCGTCTCTGATTTAACCAGGGAATTCTTCTGTGTGTACTTGGAGAAAATTTGTATTCTATTTTTCTTGGATGGAATTCTGAAGTAGGCTTCAAGTAAAAAAAAATGTCCTTATTGAGAAAAAAAAAAGTTTAACTCAAAGTACTCATTTAAAATAAAATATATCAGAGGGGAGATGCGGAGCATAGTCAAAATAGGTGAAGGACATTGAGAGTACACTTATGATAAGCACTGACTAATGGCGTATACAGAATTGTTGAATTACTGTATTATTCCTGAAACATGGTTAAAACTTAATAGTTACCCCTTGGGAGAAGGCAAAAGCTAACTGTTTTACTATTGAAGTCACTGGCTGTTCATTGATTATTAGCTCCTGAGTACAGGTGTTTACTGGCATTAAGGAATCATGATCCTGGGGAAAGATGTTATTTCATCTTTTAGGAGAGAACAACAAGCCAAATGCCAAAAAACACACTGACACCTCTTAATAAATCATAACCCAATCCGGCTATTCCTAACAAATCCCTTTCCTTTTTCAGACACTCGTATGATTGAATAAAATCATAAATCATAAAATAGTTATCCTTGCCTCCTTAAAGTGTAACTTCTCTCTCAAATAAGATAATTGCTGATTCAGCCAATCTATCCCAATTTTTAGTGTAAAAGTCCAGAATCTCATCAAGCAAAAAGAATTTAGGGGAAGAGCCAGAAACAGGCCAAAAAGAAAACAAAATGGATAAAAAAAGAGACCAACTTCTGATGCTAGTATAAAAGAAATTCAAGGTTATTTAGAATAAAGTTTGATGAAATTTTGTTAAGTCTCAGAAGTATTTGAAATATGATTGTTGGGTCATTGATATCTCGTACTCCATCTTCATTGAAAACTAAACACAAAAAATTATGTTTAAAATTAGCCCATGAGGACTTCTGTTAGGCAAAAGGCATAATCTGTGCTCAATAGGTACTTAGCAAATGAATAACACTCAGAGAAAAAAAAAAAAAAAAAACACTCAGAGTTATCCAACATCTGGAAAGATTAGTGAAAGGGTCTGCAGAAAATCCCTGCCAGAGCTCCTTAGGCAAAGGGCATCCCAGGTGCCTCTAATGGTTGTCTTAGAAATATTCACCAAACTGCCTCTTAAAAACCTTTTTTTTCGTGTATAATATAAGCTCATCATGATTTACAGAAGATAATATATATTTCAAAGAAACTTCACTGACACTTGCTGAGGCTCAAACTACATTGCTGAGAGGAAGTGGAGAGGAAGTAAAAATAAAAAAGGAGATGAGTAAGAAAAGAAAAAAAATTAAAGAAAGGAAAAACTGATGAAAGAGGGAGGGAAAGAATCAAGTCCAAGTCATCAGATTCTTTAAAACTACTATTTCAGGCACAGATAAGAGCTCTAAATTAATAGTTACGGTCCTATCCAATGGATGTATTATAAACCCCACAGGCTTTTTTCTCTTTTTAATCAAAACACTCTCTGATGTTTTTATAGGCGAAATACTCCTAAAGATAAATTCTAAGAAAAAGTATGGAAGTCTCCAGGGCCACTCTAACTAAGAAGGCTGGCAAATTAAATTTCTACCATCACCAATAACAAATTAGATGAAATCAGCTTATTTTAATCAATGGCACCAGTAGACAGGATCCCTTTTCAGTGACTCCAGTAGCCTCTTCATTAGAATACACTGCTGTTCCAGTAAAAAACAACAGGGCATTTAGGAATATGTGGTTTCACTCTAATGAAGATAAGGATGATCATTAAAAAGATGAAACATTCCTAGCCTAGGGTAATATGTCTAAACTAAAAAGCATGGGCATGAGATCAAACCATGGAAGTGCTGTGCCTGCCTCAAAAGTAAAAAATGATGGATGATGACAAGTGAAATCAGAAGAAAAATAAAGAGTTTATACCAATGTGGAAAGTACCACAGGGCACTTGAAACCGCTAAATTGTGTTTTCTTATCAATACAATAAAATGCCATCAACAAACTGAGCAGCAGCCCTCACAAGGCACACAGCTCTCATAAGCTGTACCCATAAGTCAACTCAGGCTCTACAAAGGGAGCTGCCTTCAAGGAGCCAAGTGTGCATGTACATTTATTTCAGGCATAAGACTATCCTCACACAAATCTGATGAAATCATGCCTTCTTTGGGTCAAATATAAGCTTGCTCTTTATATTAAACATGAAGATAGAAGAAATTTTAATAAGTACCAAAAGCCTATCAAACTCAGAGAGGTGCCCTGAAAGAGTTCTAAGGCAGCCTACAAGATAAGAATTATCTTAAATGTATCATTAAATGTACAACGATCTTTTAAAAGACAAAAAAAAAAAAAAGAAAACACCTGAAATAGTTCCCAGATAAGGCAGTTATATATGTAGCATCTCACACAGTAGCAAGATTTTATTGGATTAAGGTTCGAGGTTCAGTTTTGGAAAGGCAGTTTGATAAGCAAGCTTTGTGAAAGGTTTCCACAAGCTCTTTGAAGAACAGTGGCATGGTGAATCTTCAGTGAAAGCCCCTCCTCACGGGGTGGGAAGACTGGATTGAGTCTTTAAAAGCTGATAGTCTGGTCCTGCCCTGAAACTACATGTAAGCATGGTCTAGACCAGGTCATGTCTTTGGTCTGAGCGGTAGTCTTCCTAAGGGAAATAAGAGGGATGGCATTGGATCTCTCCCAGGTAAGATTTAAAATCACATGAAATCCAAGCCTTTTAACAGAACAGCCTGCCATGGTGTAGGTATAACGTGTTGCTGGAGTATTAGGAGAGAGTCAAGGAGGCAGCATAGCAAAACTGATGTTCATTAAAGACCTGAGAATTTTAAAAGCAAGGTCATCCTATCATTTCACAAAAATCCATTGTCACCCTTCATGTATTATGTAAACTCTCTTCCGTGTTTTCCTCCTTTGCCACCTCATTGCTATTTAAAGGCTTTAGTTTTATTATTTAGTTTTATTCCCTATTTATTTTAATATGGTTGCACCTATGTAGTAAGAGTGGATGAGGGCATGTCCTCTAAGGCTATAATTCTTCCTTCTCTAAGACATTTGATTGATCTAGAGGAACCCACTGGATTTTCTTACATAAAAAATCCTAGAAGTTTCCCCAACTTACCTGCAGGATTTGAAAAACAACTTGCAACCCTCTAAGGCTATTACCTATTTCGGAGTCCCCGTATGGAATCCATCTGATTCATATGGCTTATTGGTCGTATGGATTTACAACTTTTTGACTCCCAGTTTCATCATTCGTAAAATCTAGATAAACTACCTACTTCTGAGAATTACCAAATGTAAATTAAACTTGTTAGTCTCCAAAACCACCATAATGTCTACATTTTAAGAATAATATTGAAGAGCCTAAGTTCATATTAAGAAAGCCAGAGCCCATTCCTGCCAAATGATTTCACTGTCTCCTGGGGAAAACTGTAGATAGTCGAAAGGGAGTTCAACCGAGGCAGCCTGGGAGAAACAGCAAAATCCATCCCTCCTGGAAATTAACCCCAAGGTAGACCAGGGCAGTGCTCCTTTAAGTGAAGGTCATTCTGTTATTTTGTACTTCCATTACATTTAGAGAAACTATCTACAAATCCAAACTGAGCCAAACTCTCTAAGAGGTATTACTCATCACCAGTAATAATAAATAAAAATAAACTGCACTTTTGATGCAATTAGCTCAAACCACCCCAGAATGCCTATTTTTCCACTTGACTTAACATCAATTCAGTGATTGGCAGGATGCGTTATCTCCAAATTTACAAATGAACTTTGATCAAACGTATTTGTCTCTTGAATACAAGAAAGAAGTTGGCATCCTTCATTCTAAAATGTATACGAATCACATAAAAAAAAATCCATGTACCCACAGCTTGCTCTATTTATTAAATTTTTTTAAAGATTTTATTTATTTGATGCACACAGAGGGAGAAGAAGCACAAGCAGGGGGAGCAGCAGAGGGAGAGGAAGAAGCAGACTCCCCGCTGAACAGAGAGCCTGATGCGGGGCTTGATTCCAGGACCCTGGGATGGTAACCTGAACTGAAGGCAGATGCTTAACTGACTTGAGCCACCCAGGCACCTCTATTTATCAAAAATTTTATGCCACTTAGTGTTCAAGTCAAAGGAGTTACTTATAAACCACATTCCAACAGGGTGAAGTTAATAGAAGCATCTAAAACGATCTGAAATTCCATCATGCAAATATTCATTCTGATGAATTAAAAAGAAATAATCCTGAAAATTTCTTATCATAATTGAAAAGGCATTACAGTGAATGTGCATGGATGCACCAGAGAAACATTGAAGTCCCACAGAGACCAGGGGAGAGAATGCTTACAATGGTCACATCTTAGCCATTCTCCTGACAGGTTCACGTCCTTTGCTTATGCGTCTAAATACACCGGGTTTGGATGTAGCATCACCTTAGGATAAGGATGTCTCTTTTCCTTGTACCAAATGTCACTCAGGCAATTCTTCACCCAGGAAGTAACTAATCCCAATTGCATTACTGCTTATTTACTTTGCTAAAAATTAGTTGCATTCATTACATAAGCTTTAACATATGTACTTTATATCTTTATTCATTTCATGTAGAAGAAAAACAATTCATATTCAATATTATACAGTATTGTTGCATACTGCACACAGGCCCACTTATGAGTTTTTTAAATGACACATAATTAGGTAATTGGTGTTTTTCATACTTTATATATTCTGAGAAATTCTTGGCAGACATTATATAAGTGTTTTGGTATATCTTAGTGACATTTGGGAAGTTACTTAAAGTTTTGTGATAGGCTGAGAATAAATTGTTTTCCTGTTTAAAAAATATAAGACTCAACACTTTTCCAAGAGCAGAATAGATTCAGATGATCTAACAACACTGACTTTTGTGGTTAACACTGGTCAAAAGACTTTATCTAGATATATCAGTAAATTGTTTTCTTCAGAACACAATTTGGGGACCTCTAGTTGATATTTCTCTAAGATTGAGAAGCTCTCAGATATTTAAAATTAATCTGCTTGGGTTCAAATCTTGTCTCTATCGCTATCTGTGTGAACTCTGACAAGTTACTTAATGTGTCTGTTCTTCATTTTCCTCACTTATAAACTGGGGATAATAGTATTATTTCACAGGCCTGTTATGATGATTAAATGAGTTTGTTCTTTGAAAATTATTTAAATAGTACTTGGGACATAGTAATCATTAAATATTTATAAAAGGAAGAATGAAAGGTCACTTTAATAACATAAAAGCATAAAAGAAAGAATGGAAGGCCACTTTAATAACATAGCATTCATTTAATAAAAAGTTGTTTAAATTAAATAACTCAAAAGAGATTTACCATTTTCTTTTTTTTTTTTTTTTTTTTTACCATTTTCTTTTTAAAGTGGAAGGTGGGGGTTGCATAACTTAAGTTCCACTGACAAGGCCCTGAGTTTATGAAAATCCGGTTTGACAATCTGATGGAGAAGCTACAAAATGCAAACTTCTTAAGGAATACAGGGGAGGTGAAATTTGTTGGTGGAGAGCTATAGTTCAGTTACCAAGGTAACAGAGGTAAATTCAGTTGGGTAGAAAATAATGATGGGACAAGTAGCCTATAAGGATGCCATGTACTTCTCCACTGAGTTTAGTTTGAATAGAGTTTGTTTTGGAGGTTGAATGATAAAAGACAAAAAAGTTCCATTGTATCATGGAAGCAGAGGAAAATAGAATCTTGTAAAATGAAACACTAGTTATTGAAAAAACATTGTGGCTCTCTAGGGAACAGCAAAGCAAACCTTGACTCTGCTGTTAGTGGTGTCAAAGAGAGCAGCACTTGTCATCTGTACTTCTTACAGAGAAACTAACAGAAGGACAGAGACATTAACTTCTGAAGCCAAGTATTTATTCAGTTAAATGACTAGCGTTGCCCTGTGTGTTTAGGTTTGTGTTGATTCCTGCCTCAAATACCGTTACCACATTTAATGTATTTTAAGAGTGTGTTATGTAACTCATGTAATAATAAGTATTTTCATTAAAATTATCTCAAGACAACTATACTAAATGCTTATGTTCTCAGATGCCTGCAAAGAACGCCTGAAGACACATGGTTGACAATACACTTAGCTGCTAAACGTCGTATGTATGCCATCTAGTGCCAAAACCCTTTAACAGCACTCAAGACAAACGAGGTCTAGAAATACACGTCTCTGTGCGTGTCTCCAATGTACTGCACTCCGTAAAGAAAAGTACAATGTTTGTCGTGAAAAAAAGTCATAAATTCCATTGATTATGACTGTTTCTACTAATACTCTTAACAGGCACTTTCATGACAGTCTTTCAGTGCAATGACAAGGTACTTAACAAAGTATACAGAAGTTAAAAGTTCATAAACATAAGGGCTAGTACAACAGGATCGATTAGTCTGCCAATCTGTAACTTCATACCATGGGCAACTCGAATTTACAAACAATGGAGATAATAACTTTTAATTCTTCTGTCCCACTGAGGAGAACTTCGGTTGCAAGTAACAGAAGAACATGGTACAAATTATTTCAAATAATAAAGACATGCATCATCTTTTAAGAATCAGAAAACATTTCCCAGAGGCCTTCCCTCATCTCATTGGCCCCAACAGGTTGCAGAGTATGCCTAAAACCATGATTCTCAAAGTGTAGTTCTTCTCAGCATCGTCAGCATCACTAGGAACTTGTTAGAAAGTAAAGTTCTCCAGCCTCACCTAAGACATATGAATCAGAAACTCTGGGGGTATAGCCCAACTATCTGTGCATAAACAAGCCTTCCAGGTCATTCTGAAACACACTCTAATGTTCAAACCACTTCCCTCTACCAATTATGGGAAAGGAAAAATGACAATTGGTTTAAACTATCTGAGCATACAGCCTAGAGTTTAGGATAAGGGCCTTTCTTGAGGGACAGCCAACTGAATACAACCAGTATTCTGTTAGCTAAGATGACATGAGAGAATGGGAGTGTGGAGTTAGGAGTGTAGAAATGTGGACAAGGCAACCTTTTCACATTCATTTCTCAAACAGTATAATGGAGTAGAAAGACCATATGCCTTGGGATCCAAACAAATTCAGTTTGTAAACTCAAATCTACCACTTAGTGGAATAGATGTCAAGCTATTTCATTTCTAGACACCTCTGCTTTCTCATCTCTGAAATTAGAATCCTAATGCTTTTCTCGAAGAGGTTTTGTGACTGGGATATAGTGAGCACAGAATAAATTGTATGTTTCCATCACAATTTCATCAGAACTACCAATAGGCACTCTTGTGCTTTATTTTTTATCCCATTTCTGACTGCTCAGTTTGGATGTGTCAACTTGTGTTTATTATTTCTTTATACAGCACGTGTGCTACTTCAAAATTAACAAGTTATTCCTTCTACAAATGTATTTATTATTATTAAATGTTGGTCCATCCAATGGGTTGGATGCTACTAGATTTCAACAGACCTCTGTCTGAACTTTAAGAACAGACAGTTTCACTGTTTCAAGTATAGATTATTTTCCAACATTTTATCAAGAAGAACAGTTCTTATGGTCACCATATTTAGCAAATAAAAATGCAAGGCACCCAGTTCATTTTGAATTTCAAATAAGCAAATAATATTTTTTAGTATAAGTAAATCTTATATGGGACATATTTCTCCAAAAAGAATCATTGTTTATCTGAAATTCAAATTTAATTTGTGTCCTGTATTTTATCTTACAACCCTACCAGTATTTCCACTTTTCTATAACATGATTCCACTACTAAGGTAAACTACGGAAAGCAGTTGAGAAGATTTACCAGTAAGTTTAATCCTCCCACAATCACAAGCACAAATAGTATCAGTATGCTAAAACTCAGTTTACTCAGGTGTGAAATCTGTCTGCTGGACACAGGGTTAGCTGAGGTCCCTTTATTCTAAAACCAATGTATAGGAAGCTTCACAGCATTTCTGGGATCATATGAAAAGTCAGATGATGAGCTATCTCAAAAGCTATAAAGTACTACACAAATATTGGTAATGGTACTAATAAGACAGCCTATCATTTTAAATTATGTGTCTTCCTATAAAATGATTCAAAACCTTCTTATATACTTATATTTTGTTAAAGATGATCCCCCACGCTGGTCAAATGTTGACACGAAAGAGGTGAATATAGGCAGTATCTTTGAATTTATGGTATTTTTATTGCATATAGATATTTGTAATGTAGGCTTTGAGTTTTTTTTTCCTACCTTAGAATCCTTCTTAGTTTAAGAGTAAGCTACATTTATCAGTTATCGGCAAGCTCAGTAATAATCCACAAGGTAAAATATGGGTTGGGCAAATATGCTTCCTTTAAAACTGTTTTCTAGGAATAAGTAAAGCATGGTATATAAATAAATAATAATACCTTAATAATCACTATATAGTTACTTTTGTCAAGAGGTATATTCTAATAATTGATATAATTATGTAGCTATTTCTTAAGTAAATATGTAAGTAAAATTATTTTCCTCTCAGTTTAAGTTAAAGCTCATTTGGATAATGAATAAATTATAGACTGCATGCTTCTGATATTTCTACCACATGAATAATATATTAAATGAATAAAATAAAAATACGACAATAATGATTACATTAATAAAATGATGTATCTCTTTATGTATATATTTTGTATGCTACAATGATAACTAAGGAGAACCAGCTTAGTAAACTTAGGACATTGATATTAAACACAGTTAAAAGATTCATTAGCATTCCTTATTTATTTTGGCCATGGGATCTTTAAAAAATTGATCCCGCATATAAATGTTCAGAAGTTGCCTAATTTCGTCAATATGTTAAGTGCCAATTTTCCTTAATGTGACACCTGTCAACTCTTGGCAAAATGATGTAGGTGATGCCATGTTTTATATAATAAAACCTGATTAATAAAAAATTGTGGTTGAATACAAGCAATTAAGCAAAACAGAAAAGCAATATAGAAATAAATTGATTTCAACTTACAATATTTATGCTTAAGGAAAGAGATTTAATTACAGAGGATAGATTAAGACACAAGGAGATTGTGAAGTAGATTTCATTTATCTTAGATCTACTGAAAGATTTATTTGTTATATGGGTATGAAATCTATATTTAAGGTAAAATATTATCAAATATTAGTAAGAATCATGTGGTTCAACCTAATGAAATTGCTTTCAAATGCCTTGGTTGTTTAAATTGGTTCTTTAAATTTAATTGTACTGCAGATTTATGATTTATAGTTTGATACATAAAGATGCTTATTGCAGCAAAATATAATTAAATAATTGGAAGTAGTTTTAATGTCCCTTAGTAGGTATGTATAAGAAAACTATAGTTCATATATGCCATTCAGTATTTAATTTATATATTTTTAATAGTATTTTACAATAAAGTTTTAAAAAAGCAAAATTACATAAGTAGCATAATATCAATTACAATAAATATATATATCAAAGTATCATCAGTGGACTGTGAGATTTTTCTGTAGGTGCCAGATTTTCTACATAAACATTTAATTTTTTTATGATTAATTTTTTAAGAGCTTATGATTCTTCCTCTCTCCAATGGAACATGGACAAAAGTCACCATGTGTTAGTTCCACATGGAAGCTTTGCAAATTCCTTCTATCTTGTTTGTACTTTTGCCCTCCCCCATGAGGATAGCAAGCTCAAATTAGGAGCTGTGTCTTCAACTTGTTTTGTTTTTAAAGGATTTTATTCATTTTATTTATTTTAGAGACACACACACACACAGAGAGCGAGAGAGAGAGAGCGCCAGCACAAGAGTGGAGGCTGGAGCAGAGGGACAAAGAAGACTCCTTACTGAGTGCAGAGCCCAACATGGGGCGCCATCTCAGGACCCTGAAATCACAACCTGAGCTGAAACCAAGAGTCGAGTTCCCCAGGAGCCCCTCTTCAGCTTAGATTTTACACTGAGAAAACATGCAGAGCAAACCTAAACTTGACTCACAACCTGGAGCAGAGCTACTGAAGCTGACCTGAAGATCTATGGGTGAAAAATAAATATTATTGTAAACTACTAAAATTTAGGGCTTAATGCCATTATGGAGCATTATGGCAGCAAAAGTAAATTAATATAAGAGAAAGATCAGGAATTAGCACTTGTTAAATTCAGCATGTCTATTGGACACTCAAGTGGGAATATGATTATACAGTTGGATGTAGGAATGTACCTGGTCTTTGAAAACTATGCACTACCATCCCCTTAGAAGGCCTCAGGTATGGTCTCTATTGTGAGGTTTGCTCCACTCTACATCTTCCTTGGCCTCCTTCCCAGATCTCTCTGGCCCCTTCAACTTTCTACCTACTCACTTCTCACCTATCTTCTGTGGTAAGCTGTTTCTCCATACTACATACACCAGTGGTGCAGAGTGAGGCACCATGTTTTTCCAGGGTCATGCTAGATGAGGCTTCTCTAAGAGGTTTGCAGTCTCCTTGGGCTTCACCTGGGAAAGTGTGGCATAAGCCCCCCTTTAGATCAATGAATAGGTCTATCAAAACCACCTGGGATACGACCTCCAGGACCAGGCAAAACTCTTCACTCCTTTTACTGACTGGAATTCAAGTTGGGGTAGAAAACCCATGTTTATACTGTCTAGTGCTCTTTCATAGTCTAGAGGTCAAAATATAAATTCTAAAAGCTGCTAAGATACTGGAAGCTTACAATCAAGTGGCACCGGACATGCAAATAAAACATTTTAGATTCATAACTATTGGGGGCTTTAGCTTTCAAGAATGTTTTGTAACTTAAATTCAATAAATGCATTCTATCTCTCCCTTTTTTTTTTTTTAAGTTGGATCTTCTAAGTGTTATGGTTACCTGCAGAGGTAGATAAAACCTTCACCCAAAATTTGGTTCTGAAGTCAAAACTGATGACATCACATGTGTGTGGACACACACACACCAAGAATGTATACAAAGGCCTCGTGCTTACATAATTAAGGGCTCTGGCAAGCGCAAGACAAACGTGCTAAGCAGGTCCAAAATGGTTTGAGAGAGCAGGGTAAGGAGACAAGGCACCCCGGCTTTCTTATCAGCCTGCCCGGAGGTGGGAACCTGGATGCCCTGACAAGGGGAAGAGAAGGGGGGATGGATTAAAAGCTATTAGCAAATACTAAAGAGGGGCCTTCCGCCTTCTCATTACGCTGGGACATTGCGCATAGAAAGGTCTAAAAGTCAAGTGGGAATGGTGATAATGGAGACGGGGGAAACAATCTCAGCATAGCCTTATTACTTCAAATTAGTCAGTATTAGCATTAGCAAAATTAGGCCTTTTTTTTTTTTTCTTTAAACTAATCAATACATAAGTTTTGGGGAAAAGAAAAAAGGGAAACAGGAAGGAAGGAAACTTTGTGAGCTTATAATATATTCCAAATCCTGCAAAGCACATGGCAGGAAATTCATTGAGATATTTGAGTTTTGTTCTAAATTAATATATACATTTTTCTGTTCTCCTTTCTAGTGAAGTAGTGACCAAAGCTTCCTCCTATCTTTGCCCAGAGGAGGAATATGGAAAGTATCAAAGCGGAGGTATCTGAAAACAATATTCTTTTCCAGGATTTTGCTTTTCAAGCCTAAAGAAAGAAGATCACTCTAAATCATATCCAAAGGAAATGGAAAAGAGGTGGATGCCCTGACTCAGGGTCAGAGGAAAAAGAGGAGTCTTACTGGGAGCAGAGGAAGACAAGAATTAAGACTCTGCAACTCAATCTCTTCATATGCCTGAAGAGAGGTAGGACTTCAGTGAAACATGAATAAGTCGTGCATGTTGTTAAGGCAGGCCTGTGCTCCTAGGCCCTGTCAAATATTCCCTTAAATGCACTCGATACAAGAGCAAAATCAGGGATCCCTGGGTGGCGCAGCGGTTTGGCGCCTGCCTTTGGCCCAGGGCGCGATCCTGGAGACCCGGGATCGAATCCCACGTCGGGCTCCCGGTGCATGGAGCCTGCTTCTCCCTCTGCCTATGTCTCTGCCTCTCTCTCTCTCTGACTATCATAAATAAATAAGAATTTAAAAAAAATAAATAAATAAAAAGAGCAAAATCATTTAATGTCAGGGACACTGCAAGTCCAGAAAATGGAAATATTAGTAGTGACCAGTGTATATGGATAGGGAAATCAGGAGGCTTTATCATAGTGTTATATTCCACCTCAAATCCTGGGAATTGTTTCAGAGGAGGTGAGGACCAATCATTGCAATGATTGAACTATCTGTACACTTAGCATGATGACAGCACAGAGTCATATCACATTTGGTTTTAGTTAAGAAGAAGACATGCAGTATTTCTTATACACATCAAATGGAATAGAAAAATCCACCTTATCAAAGACATTTTATTACATTTGACTGAGCTAGTCAACAAAGGGCTAGTCTATGTTCAAAAGGCAGGAAAAATGATGATTCAGATTTAGCTTAAGGCGCATCTACCATCAAACTAGCAAACATTTAGTGCAAAGGAAATACCCAAGAAAACAATGAAGTGAGGGGCCCTGTCCTTAATGACGCCTTCTTCTCCCAAGTGAATGGTTAGAATTCGGTAGAGAATATAATCAACGCAGAGTGAGAAGTTTAGCAACTCAGAAATGAGGCCACAGGACCTTTTATATGATAAGCTGGGGAGGGGCTGTGGATGCTCAAGGGTCAACATACCACTATCAAGAAAAAGCTGGCTGTGCCATGGCTAAATACCTGCAGGTTTGCTACCAACTCATCACTTGCCATAAATTCAACAACCGTAGCAACCCAACAATCATAACAACCCCATTTTATAGGTGAGGAAACTGAGATTCATAGCGATAGTGCAAATTGCCCAAATTAACACGATTAGTAAGAGTTATTACTGACACTAAAATTAGAATCTATCTGACATCAAAGGGCAAGATTTAGATTAGTTTACAAAGAAGATTAAAATGAAAGCATAATATTGTATCAAGAGGAAAGACTGTCCAAAGGGGAAAGAGCTGATCTTAAGTGGCAAAAGCCAAAGGAAATTCAGGGAGACAGGAGGACTGCTGCTTTTTTCCACTTCCATCTGTGAGTGGTGCCCATACAGGGTGCAGGCAGGCAGATGGCACGGGCTTGGCAACTCAAAGACCAGAGTTCTACGGCAAAGTCTGATCACTTGGGGAAGGAAAAGCCAAGAAATGAGCAAAATCTGAGTTCTTGGGGACAAGCGAGGGTCAAAAGGAGGAAAGCAAAATCCAGGATATAAGCAATGTAAGTGTGGAGCCAGTATGTGAGGTAAAATTAAAGGGGTACAAGACTAGACGAGTGGTGGCAGTAACAGGAACAAATCCAGGGGATCAGAGACAATGGATAAACCTTCCAAAGGTAAACAAGTCAGTCATTCAACTGCCTAAAACATATCAACACTCTTTATTACCCGTCGGATAAAGTACAAATCTCTTATTCTGGTATAGAGAGCCCTTCAGAGCTGGCCCAGGTTATTTCTACACACTTATTTCTGAGCAATCTGCTCTTACTCTTGCATCTACTTTTCTGTCATACGCCACGCTCTCTCTTGGACCTGGACTTCTCAGTGCCATTTCCTTAGTGTACGATAACTTCGACTCCTCAATCTGTAAAAAACCTAAACTCCTCAGTCTAAGTTCTATCTCTACTTTAGCTATAATAAAATTAGCTCCCATCATCTAGTATTCAATACATTCTTGACACTATGGAAAGAATTTTATGCAGAATATGTAACGCAATGCTACACTAGCCTTTTAACGTAAGTAGTCGTAGTCTCTGTATATTCCAGATAAGGAAACTGAGCTTCAAAGATAACAAGTATCATGTCCATCACTCTCCTGCAAGGAGTTACAATAAATGGATTTCCACCTGCGCTCTCCTGACTCCCAGGACCTTAAATTCATGGCAAACCTATTAATGCTGCTTCTAAAGCTGAAAGGTGAAAACAAAATAAACCTCACCTATTCTGGAGAAAAAAAAAAACGGTAAGAGAGACTACAGTCATCTTCAAGTTCCCCGCGAACAGGTGTGTCCCAAGAGCAAAAAACATAAACATATTGCATTTCATCTGAAAAGATTGCTGCTCAGACTCAAACTAGGGAATAAATCTCTATATCCATGATTTAAAACAATAGATTTACTGGGGGAAAGAAAAAACTTTTCCACTAGAGATTCTAGGGAAAATTTTCTGTTTTTTTACGCACATAGTAAGGACACAGTAAAAGTGACCCTTAGAAATGACTTGTGCACTCTTGGGTGTGGACATCTTTCCTTTTTCTTAATTTAAATATTGATATAACTATATAAATAGGATCGAGTCCCACGTCAGGCTCCCTGCATGGAGCCTGCTTCTCTTTCTGCCTGTGTCTCTGCCTCTCTTTCTCTTTGTCTCTCATGAATAAGTGAATGGAATCTTTAAAAAAAAAAAAAAAACTTTATAGGCATAACTTAACATTAGATTCCTGAATAATTTTCATTTGATAGGTATATTTTGGATTATGAATTTCCCTCAAACTTAATTTCAGATCAGATCCTTCCTGGCCAGCCCCTCCCCAAACCAATCAAAAAGTGTTACAATCATTGAATTCAACTCCCTTGTTTTAAATATTAGAAAAAATAAGCCCCAGAGAGGTTATGCAAGAAGTTAAAGGTATAGTTATGGGTAGGCCAAGTTTCCATATCTCCACCTAATATAGGAATATCCAAGGGGTGCCTGGGTGGCTCAGTGGTTGAGTTTCTGCTTTTAGCTTAGGGCGTGATCCCGGGGTCCTGGGATCCAGGCCCGCATTGGGCTCCCTGCATGGAGCCTGCTTCTCCCTCTGCCTCTTTCTCTGTTCTTCCTGTCTCTCCCATGAATAAATAAATAAAATCTTAAAAAAAAAAAAAAAAAAGGAATACCTGAGATACTGCAGGTTCTGTTCCAGAGCACTACAATCGAACAAATATCACAATAAAGCAACTCTAATATTTTTTTTTTTTTGGTTTCTCAGTGCATATAAAAGCTATGTTTATACTGTATTGCAAACTATTAAGTGTTTAATAGCATTATGTCTAAAAAACAATGTACATTGTTTAAAATTTAAAATTTTAAAATTTTAAATTAGTTTAAAAATAAATTTAATTTAAAAATATTTTACTGCTAAACAATGTTAATTATCATTTGAGCTTTTTTTTTTCTTTAAAGATTTTATTTATTTATTCAGGAAAGACACACAGAGAGAAGCAGAGACACAGGCAGAGGGAGAAGCAGGCTCCCTGCAGGGAGCCCAACCTGGGACTCGATCCCGGGTCTCCAGGATCAAACCCTGGGCCAAAGGCAGACTCTCAACCACTGAGCCACCCAGGGATCCCCTCATCTGAGCTTTCAGGGAGTCAAAATCACTGACCACAAATGACCATAACAAATATAACAACACAGACTTGCCCGACACCCAGTTCCCACAAGACTTCAATTTCTAAAACATACGGTCTCTGTGAAGTGCAACAAAGCAAAGCACAGCAGAACCAGGTATGCCTGGATCCTCAGCCATTCTACGTGGCCCACCAAGGCAGCTGTACTGTGGGAGGATAGCTGGCCTTAGTTCCTGCGTCGGGCAACATCCATTTAAATGAAACCATAAACACGCGTCAAATTGCTAGGATCCAAATTAGACACAATGGATAATAAGTGGCATAAATCCTGCCACTCCCTGCTGAAATTATAAATGGTTATACACAAACATGTGTAATTCGGGCAAAGAGGCCATCAGTTTCTATATGGCATATTTTCCTTGTTCAACCAAGGGTGACAAATTGACACATAGTAAATAGGATCAGTGTGAGTAAGCTGTTAAGCACTGCTGTTTATTTTATTTATTTATTTATTTATTTTAATGGCGCATCATCCAGGCACTGAACTGTTACACGAACATAGGAATGGCAAGCAGCAATTAGCAAGCTAAAACTGACTCACATGTTAACAAGCTTGCGCTTGTATTTCAGAGAAAATACTGAAAAATATTTTTTTAGACATTTAATTCCTATTGACTCAATTTTTTTTTTTCCTGCCCCTTGACTCAGGCCCTCTTGTCTCTCCTACAGATCACATCTAGATTCACCTTTATCGTAAGAGACGTGGCTTTCTTCTCCGAGGGGAGAAGGGAAGCATGAGTGGCTTTAAAGTGTTACTGTCCATCCCATTTCACCATAATTATGGAAATTAGTACTTGGATTAATCTGCTTTCCTTCCTGGGTTATCTTTATCCATTTTTGTAGTTTATTTGCTCATCAAATACAATTCCATAAAATACAATTTTATTTGGATTTATTCTCCACAAATCTGAGAAATAAAAATTTAATTTTCCCTGCTATGAAATATTATGTGGCAAACTCATTTCCTGCTTTTAAAATGCATCAGTGGGTCATGGCAGCTCATAAGAACCTTCTGACATAGTTTCCTAATTTTGAAAGATTTCATGTCTATTCTGAAGTGGCAATCTAAATCACTGTACTTTTTTCCTAGAAGTGCTTCTCAAACTTTAGTGTGCTTAAGAATTATCTGAGAGCTTATTAAATGTAGATTTCTGGGCCCTACTTCTTGAGGTTCTGATTCAGGAGGTTTGGTCTGGGGCCTGATATTTTGCATTTCTTTCCTTTCTTTTTTTTTTTTTTAAAGATTTTATTTATTTATTCATGAGACACACAGAGAGAGGCAGAGACACAGGCAGAGGGAGAAGCAGGCTCCCTGCAGGGAGCCCAACGTGGGACTCGATCCCGGGACCCCAGTGACCTGAGCCAAAGGCAGACGCTCAGCCACTGAGCCACCAGGTGTCCCAAGGTTTTGCATTTCTAACAGGGTTTCCATCTTCTGGAAATCCTGCCATTCAGATGTCCTTCTAAACATACGCAGCAAATGGGGCTTTAAAATTCACCCCTGCATACTACCAAGGGGGTATCCATTGTTTAGCTCACATCATTCAATTTGTTAAATGAAATATGACATTTAAGAGATGGTAGCACAGTCGTTTCCATCAAACTGGTCACATGATGGTCCCCGCCCCTTATAATTCTCCCTTCTATTCAAAAGTCACATTTCTGTACAAGAGGAAGCAGGAAACAAACCGCTGCAGAGCTCCATCTGTATTAGAATATACACGTGTTTGTGAATTCTTATGATTAACTATAACTGCCCCCCAGAGCTACAGAGACTTGGGGATTCTCATCCCTAACCTTTTAGAGACTGAATTGGTAGGTCTGTGGACAAATCTTTGCAAGATTATAGAAAAGCAAGAATAAATAATAAAACATAAAACACAGATGGATTTGCCAGTAAGGCATGAACATTTCAAGGAGAAGGGTTTCAGGGGTCATAGTTTAAAGGATGCCTCAGATTTCACATAAAATGGTGACAGACAATGATCACTGATCACTTCTGATCCAGAAAGGAATCAAGAAGCTAAAGCTTTCTGGGCAAGCTGAATGATAAGAGAAAGTTGACTAATATGGGGAAGGATATCCTCTGCTTTAGAAAAAGAACCAAATTTCTTTGATCATGCCATCCACCAGAAAAATATTTTTGAGCACATGCACCCAGTTACGCATATTTACTCATTTCAAAGAACTTGTGCTCACCACTTTAACCTTATTATACATAAATATAACACACAAAAATGTGTATTTTTCAAAGTTGAGATACAGATGAAAATAAACATGTTTAAATGTTTTACTTATCATGTCTTCATATTAAAAGGCATACATATACTTAGGGCAAGATTTATTATTAGTGATATTAATTATAAAATCATATTATAAGTGGGCCTTTTGATAATTTCAACGTTTTGCAAGAAAATGGCCAATATAATTGGCAATATATTTTTTTAGCCTCCTAATGTGGCTAAATGCCCATATCAAGAGTAGGAGAAACATCGGCTGTGCCAGTTTCTTGTCATTTGCCTGTGCTTGCCCTATTATATATTACATTCAATTTGTGGCTCCTTTGCTAGAATATTTAAGCTTTCCCTTTACACCCTAGTTGAAAATCATCTCTTTTTCCCCCAACCTCCTCAGCACTCATGGTACGTGCATCACTCTTCGGTCAATGATCAGTTATAATCTGCATATTCTTGAGCATCTTTTACTCCTTATGTTCCTCTCATTACCTACCATAGTATCTTAGCATAGCAAGTGATTAATAAATATTTATTAAATGATGAGTGGTAGAGGCAGAAAACACATCTCTCAATTAGAAGTACGCCAAGAGGCAAAAGAAGCTTTCATTTGTTTTCTGTTAGGAATCAAATCTACTATATTTCTTCTTTTATAAATAAAGATTTTCAATTACAATTAATTTTCAGCAATAATGACAAAAGAGTGTTTTTCTATGAATCTCCTTGCCATGCCAACAGGATGATTACTCATACTCCACTAGAAATCTGGCACATCACATTACTTTCACTTATTTTTATAGTGTGTAAATTGTCTCACATCTGATAAGTCGGCAACAGAACTCCCTGGAGATGGACTAAAATAATTTAGGAGGAGCAAATGTCTTTAAATCTAAAAAATTCTCAGAAAATATCTACTTTTAATGTTATATAGAGAAGATAATAAATGTACATTAGCTGGTCTCTTTCACTAGTGTTTCAATGTATAAATACATCTCTAATTCTTGTGTTTCATGAAAAAGTGACTTTTTCTACATGAATTTACTGAAAACATTAGCTTTACCAATTGAAAATGTCAACTGTTTCTCATGACATCTCCAACTTCGCAAGCTAAGAATCTTCAATATGAATGAAATATATAAAATATTGAAAAAAATCTAAAATCACATATAGTACTTGGAAAATAACAAGAGAGTTAGTGAATTCACATAAGCAACAGCCAAATCAAGCAAAAATATTTGGTTCAAAAAATCCGAAGGAACATTTCATATGCATCACATCCCCTCTCCTCTGATAAATATTGTATTATTAATGATTGGGCTTGAAGGTTTATTATACAAACTTCAGTTAAAAAAAAGTCACCAAAAATTATTTTCCATTTAATACTAACTTAGGGCAAACTTAAAAACCTCCAACCATATTTTATGATAGTTTTGTTGACAAAAGCCTGGGATTCTCCTTACCTTTGAACTTTATCTGTATGGGAGGAAGTAAATAGCCACAGGCGCCCATTTGCTTTTATTTCCCCTCCGTACTTAAGTATTGTCCAGTTTTAGCTGGTCTGTGGGCACATAAAAACATCGAGCGAGGCAGGCCCTTCAAAATCGAATTTATCTTTCATTTGGAAAACAGAAAGGTGGTATACTTTCCATTTTTTATGCCCATTAATGAAGAATCAACACATCAATTTTCTGAAAACTCTAATTCCTGATGTCATTTGGGCTGCAGTTTGGGATTAAAACATTATTATTATTATGCTCCAGAGAGCAACTGCTATCAGTGGTTGTAAAGGGGTGCAAGCAAGACCACCAAGGTCCCTGACATCTGCTGTTGCATTTGTATAGGAGCATTACATGGATAAAGAGAGGAATAAAGTGTTTTATCCATAGGAATCCCAAATATTCAGAAATCCAGAATAGCAGAATTTTACCTAGGGGCCCAGTCAACAAAATATGGTTCTTTAACTACCACCTGCATATAACCATCCTGATCCTAAAAGAGTAATCGATGGTGCCATGTATTAAAGATTCTAGATTCTTCTTTATTTTTGACCCTAATGTCCCTAATACTCCCTAATCAAATCTGGTAAATTCCTTGGCATTTTGAATGACAGTGTGAGTTAATTGAGAAAGATACAGTCCCTCAAAGGGGTTAAACCATCATAGCCCTTGAACATGCTAGGAGCGAAAATATACAGACATTAAATCTGAAGACATATCCCTGTCGTTTAAGAGAGTTTTGTGACACAAAGACACACATATCTAATTCTAAAATTATGTCACATTATATAAGGTGACAGATGAGGGCAGATGACATATTTTTAAAAAAATCCTCAATCTTAGTCATTTAATTGATTGACAACAATTATGCTTCTCTTAGAGGGAATTATTAATAAGAAAGTACCTTAATTATTCAGAGTGAATGCATTTTTAAGTGCCAGAATCAATACCCACATACTCATGTACACAGTTACATATTAGAAGAAAAGCTATTTTATGAAAAAAAAATGAAAATGTAAAAAAAAAAGTGTTTTTAGGCAATATCTCTCGCTTATTATCATTTCTAATTAGTATTGTGTTATCTTTGAAACTCTCTTATTTAATCCTGGAAAGACAGCTTTAAAATCTATTTGGAATTTGCCTTAGAAAAAAATCAGAAAACAGGATCACCAAAGTAAAGATTTTTGTTGTGGTAAAACATAAACACTAAAAACATAGATAAAAACTAATAATCAGAAAGAACTACCCGATTAATATGGATTTCAACAGTCTTCAATACAGCAAACCTCTCCCTGCACTCAAGTGAGACTCCTGCAAGCTTCTGTGAGCCAGGGATGAATACTGAGGCAAAAAGTTTCTAGTCCACAGAGAAAACAAAAGCTGTGTAAGAGCAAGGCTAAGAGGGGGCATGATGGAGGCAGAGGGAATCCAGAGGAGGAAGAGCTCAGTTCTTACAACCTTCTATCCTCCCAGTGTAGCCCCGGGCCAGCTACCCACATCACCTATGTATGGGCTGAATAATGCACCCACAGAAATGCCCGTTTCTTAATCTCTTACACATGTAAATGCTACATTACAAGGAAAACAAGAATCTGCAGACACAATTAAGTTAAAGATCTTGAGATGAGAAGGTCAGCCTGGATTATCCAGTTGGGCCCAATGGAATCACAAGAGTCTCTATCAGTGAAAGAGGGAGAGGCAGGAGACTCAGTGGTCAGTCTGAAAGATTTGAAGGTACTACGCTGATGGCTTTGAAGATGAAGGTAAGGGGCCACCAGCCAAGAAACGTAGGCAGCTTCTAGAAGATAGAAAAAGAAAATGCATTCTCTCCTACAGTTGTCCCCAGAAAAGGGACATTTTGATGTAAATCCACACAGACCTATTTCTGATTACTGCCCTCCAGAACTGAAAGGTAATATATCTGTGTTGTCTTAAGCCACCAAGTTTGTGGTCATTTGTCATAGCAGCAATAGGAAACTATGATACCTAGAAAATTCTTGGAAATGTGAATTGTGAGGAACCAGACTGGCTGAACCAAAAACCTGGACGGAGCGGGGTGGTGGTGGTGGGGCAGCTGTTTTAACAAGCCCCCCCAGGTGATTCTGATACACACTAAATGTCAAGAACTGCTCTGTATCAATTCCTTTTCTTCTGCACTGAGCTTGGCCTAAACATGCATTATGCAACAAGGATTTTAATGTCAAGACACGTCATACTCAAGAAGAAAGGGAGACAGAACATAAAGACTCCTGACTCTGGGAAACGAACTAGGGGTGGTGGAAGGGGAGGAGGGCGGGGGGTGGGGGTGAATGGGTGACGGGCACTGAGGGGGGCACTTGACGGGATGAGCACTGGGTGTTATTCTGTATGTTGGCAAATTGAACACCAATAAAAAAAATTATTTAAAAAAAAGAAGTTAATCACAAAATTAACAAAAAATATGATTAAGAAATATGCATTGGCTATCTCTTGTTATATAATCCAACACCACAAACTTGGCAGAAAAAAACAACACACTGGTCTTACAGTTTCTATGGGTCAGGAATTGGGGCACAACTTCACTGGGTCCTCTGCTTCTCAGTCTCTCCAAAGGTACAATCAGAGCCACAGGCAGGGCTGGGCGTTCATCTGAAGGCTCAATTAGAGGAGTATTCATTTCTAAAATCACTTACAAGAGGTTGGCAGAGTTTCAGTTCCTCAAGCGCTCTTGGGCCAAATGCCTCAGCTCCTAGCAAAACTCACTTTCTCTGTTCCAGAAGCCTCATTTCCTTGCCACGTGGACCTCCTGACAGGGGAAAGTTGCTTTATGAACCCAGCGAGGGGAAGAATCTCTCCATAAATTATCAAGCTATTGATGATAGGCCAGAGCTTTCAGATGGAAAGTGTCTTATAGGTTAATCACAGGAGTGAGATCCCATTACCTGGGCCCCATTCTGCTGGTTAGAAGCAAGTCACTGGGCCCTCATACATCCGAAAAAAGGTGATTAATTACACAAGGGCATGAATACCAGGGTCGGTTATTATCAGGGGCCCAGCAGACAGCCTGCTGGCAACGTGCTTCAAAATACTCAATAAAATGTCACAATCCAATTGAATAGTTTATTAGTACTCCTTATATTACCATCTCTTCTTTCTGCCTTTATACAGGAAAATTCATCCCAGAATAAAAGATTCCTCCTGCTCTTTTCCCAGCGACTATATTCCTTCTCAGATTTCCCCTTAAGACTCAGATTTGAATGCCATCCCTCAATCCGTCTAGCATTAAACATGTTGCCAGTAAATGCAATCACGATTATTAGTAATTGACCAATCCTCATGCAGATGCGCTCTATGATTTAAAAAGAGTATCGATTCTTAAGATAAAAATCTGCTTATACGAAAAAAGCCATGCAGGAGTACCACATTCAGAATCATATTTACCAATAACAAACCTGATTCATAATAGAATGTCCCATTCCTTAAGACAAATAATATCCTAGTCATTGGGATTAAAAAACATGTTAAATCAGCATATATTTTCATGTTGGGAACTCTTCTGTTCGCTTATATCCATATTCTTGAAAAACACTTCTCAAATGCTGATAGAATAATTCATTTTGTACGTTAACTACCAGAGGACTTATTTTCCCTCTACGGAATATTTTTAGTAGGAACTAAAATATATACAGTTTAAAATAAAATTGAGGTTATGGGCATAAATCATTAAAAAAAAAAAGACCATTCTTACTAGCTTTATAATTCCCTATCATCTTTGGGAAGCCACTTATGTTTCTCTAGCTTGTCTGAAAAGTTATTTGGTCTATCCTTGTGGCTTTGGAGAACAGAAGAGGGGAGGTGGGGTTATCCTTGAGTCTCCTAAGTTCCTCCAATGCAGGTTGATGAGAATGCTCTCTAGACCTTGCAGAGCACAGCGTAAGTCACAGGTATTCTCCATCAGTCCTCCTTCGGAGACCACATTTGGAAATCACAATAAAAGGATTAGGATAAATGAATGCCACACAAGGGCTTCGATCCTGTGCATAATATGGAACAGAGAGGGCCAGCCCTTTCATCTGTAGTGCAGGAGAAGACGGAGAGCTTAACTGCTGATTGCAAAGAATGGTCTTTTCTCTAGATATTTTTGATATTGTTTAATACTGGGGCAGAGTGCCTCATTCATCTTGGACAACAGTCCTGAAATGCTGCTTGTGTTTGCCTTGGTTATCCAAGGCGAACCTGCAAATACCATGTATCCTAGGGAGGTTTCTAACAGGCTCCAACTGGGCAGTGTAACTTACAGAAATGAATGCACAGAAAGAATCAGTGTACTCCTCCTTAGCTAAAAAACTGATGACATTTGGAGCCTTGGAACGGAGATAAAAATATGCTATTCTCTCTTTATTTTGGTAAGATAGAAACAATCGATTTAGCTTCATTATAAAAAAAAATCAAACTTTTTTATTCTTTACATGAATATAAGTAGGACCGTATCTTTAAAACTCTTCAGAATATATATATATTTTTTATATTACTTGGCAATTACGCAAGACACTCTTAAGCATCAAGACCAAATTACAGACTTGGGCATTTCATGTCAAATGAAATACCCAGAACACCTAGAGGAAAAGTTTTATAATTTTATCACGTTTTAGTGTAGATAATAAAAAACCTGAAAATTAAAATGAGTCCAGCATTTTGCAATTAAGTGAGAAACTTTAGAGAAATGAGTTGTTGGAAAGGAAATACAACTTAACTATTTATACTCTCTGTAATATTGGTACTCCTTCCACTGACAGGACATGTAGAACAAGGGAGTCTTTCACAAATAAAGATCAAATGTAAATTGTGTAAAAAGTCTTCCACTCCTAGCCTGCCAAGATGAAAGCAATGGAACAATACACATTTTCCTTCTTCCAAGAGAACAAGCCATAGAGAACTTCACATAAAGCAGTTCCAAAACCTAATACTGTAATACAAAAATAACGGAAAGCGCAAAAGGCTAACACGTCCCAGAATTCCCACCCCAGGGGATTGTTAGAAAGTGTATTTTCTCCAATTTCGCTTTCTTAATAATTTTTCTGAGGCTCGTGTATTAACTTTTACTGGTTTATGTCATGGTAGCAAATGATTCAGTCTCAATGGCTTAACACAACAAAGTTTATTTCTTCTTTCTTTCTTTTTAGAGAGAAAGAGAAAGAGCAGGAGTAGTGGTGGGGGAGGGTAGGGGGAGGGAGGGAGAGAGAGAGAGAGAGAGAGAGAGAGAGAGAGAAAGAGAGAGAATCTTAAACAGACTCTTCCAGAACATGAAGCCCAACACGCAGGGCTTGGTCTCACAACCCTGACTGAGATCATGGCCTAAGCCAAAATCAAGAGTTAGATGCTTAACCCATTGAGCCATCCAGGCGCCCCCAACAAAGTTTATTTCTAATGTTTCACTCGTGTTATATGTTCTACAGCTGTTTTTCATGCTCTCTTCACCCCAAGATCCAAAAGCAGCCCCTGTCTGGATTTTGCCCTTCCCACCGCAGAGAGAAAAGACCAAGAGGACACCTTCCCTCTTTCAGAACTCTGCTTCAAGGCCGCACACACCACTTCCAAAGCCAGTCACTTAACCAAGCCCGATGGCATCAGTATAGGAATGCAGAATCCAGAAAGAGTAGAAAATACACGGGACAATAATTAAACCTATCACAGATCATCACATGCAAATACATAACATGGTATCAAGAAAGACCAGCTAGCTCAGTCTTTGCTTAACTATGACAAAGGGAAGAACTGGAATTGAGAGTTTCAGTCTTAAGTACTTTCCCTACATGGAAATCATTTCTTCGGGGTGCAGAGGTATGCATAGTTTCTAGCAGGAATGAGTCAGCTCCTTTTGGTTCATCGTCATGCCATCTATTCAGATTACTAGAGTTTTACCGTGAAAGTAACATGTGAAAAAATAAAAATCAAAAAAAAAATTAAGAAAAAGAAAGTAACATGTGTATCATGATAAAAAATTCTAAGAGCAATATAAAGTAATACAATGAATTTAAAAAACAAACATTATATCTCTTAGAACCACTCCCCAAAGATACTCATTACAATTTCTCAAATATCCTTCTAGGGACTTTGGGTAGTTCAGCAGTTGAGCATCTACCCTAGGGGATCGAGTCCCACATCGGGCTGCCTGCGAAGAGCCTGCATCTCCCTCTGCCTGTCTCTGCCTTTCTCTATGTCTTTCATGAATAAATAAATAAAATCTTTAAAAAAACAAAAAAAATCAAATATCATTCTAGAAATTGTTCAAGCAGATACTCTGTAAGTTTCCTCATTTGAAAATTGTGCATAATATCACTCCAAACGATTATTTCATCAAATGACTTAAGAGATATATAACATATAGAAGATTATCTTATATTTAATAAATTTCATATAAGTGTTACCTACTATTATTATTTTTGTCAAGAACTGTTCTAAGTGATTTTGCATGCATGAGCTCACACATACAGACACCCACATAAACACCACCACCACCACCACACATACATACACTTTATTAACACTATTCTCTTAAAATATATTTCCATGTTAATTCAAATACATCCTGCTAATTTTTCAAAGGCTATGAGGTATCCCATTGAACGAGTTTAACATGAATTTATTTAACCAGAAACCTTTCCTAAGGATTTTACTTTTTGCTATTACAAATAGCCTAGATGCGGACATGCTTGTGTCATAGTATAAATTCCTAGAGATGGAATTGCTAAGTCAGAGCTATGCTTATTTTGAGTGATCCTGACAAGTTGTCCTTGAGATAGCCATTAAGGGATTTTACCAAAACTGTGGTTCTTATTGGATTACACTTTCCTCCCTCACTACAATTAGGCACTATATGATTCACTTTGGCCAATAAAATGTTAGCAGAAACAATGTGTTACATGTTTCATTGTAGCCTGTCCTCCTCCCACTAGAGTAAAAGACAGTGTTCAAATAGTGGCTGCTCCATCACCTTTTTCCTTTAGTGACGACAACACAAAGGGGAATTTTTTCCCCACTGCTCTGATCAAGAAATAATCTTTCCAGTTTTAAGTCCCTATGAGTTTGGGATTGTTTCTTTTCACAAATAAGATTGTCAAAATATCAGTAAATATTACAATGGATTTGTGCTTTATAAGAAATGACTAATATGTAAAAATTATGTATATAACTAATATATACATTATATATTTTATATAGTATAATATAATCCAATTCTTTTTCAAGAAGAATCCAATTATAATCTGTTACCTGTTCTAGGAATTAGCGGGGAAAGGACCAGGTATATTAAGGTATATCTGACAAAGGCATTTTCTGAAAAGGATAGATTAGTTATAATTAGTGAAATTATAAAAGGTTTCCTTCTCTGTGATTACATAAGAAAGTAGGTCTCTCAAGCACCTGGGCGGCTCAGTCAGGTAAGCATCTGCCTTCAGTTCTGGTCATGATTCCAGGGTCCTGGGTCCGAGCCCTGAGTTGGGCTCCCTGCTCAGCGGGAGCCTGCTTCTTCCTTCCTCCCTGCTTGTCCTCCCTGCCATTATTTCTCTCTCTCTCTCAAATAAATAAAAACTTTAAAAAAAGAAAAGAAAAGAAATAGGCCTCTCAGTAAGCTACGAAAGGCATTTACAAGGTTGATGTCCTTTTTAACTTGATATTCAGTGCATATCATAAAATTGAGACAAATACTTGTCACTTAAGTCTATGTAGGTACATCAAAATGAGCTATAAAATTTTACTGGAATGCCATGATGGTCAATGGAATTAGAGTCTGGATTCCATTTCTGAGTATGTAGGACAGCATGTACCAATCCTTCCAAGCGTATTTATGACGTGCTTCCTAGACAGAACCTTGTAAAACCCAAAGATGATGTACCACGTATATATCAGGGCAACTGAGAGACAGATTCTCTAAAGTGCTTCATTGTTTTCCCATCTGAACTGAATTGCCTCCATTCATATTGCTCCCATTCCAGATCTGCTTGGAGAAGACCTGAGTCCAGAACAAATCCTAACAGCAGTTGATTCTTCTTGGACAGAAGCATATTGCTTCATCCCTTAAGGAATCTCAAAATCTCTGTGTTGTTGTTTTTCCTGAGCTTGTTTATGAACTCCATGGATACTGGACAGTCGCCTTCATACCTCCAGAAAGAAGTAGACATATTTTTCCTGTTCATGATACTGTCTGTTGTATGTGCCCACAAAAAAAAAAAAAAGAGAGCCATGTACACCTTGATGCACCTTTGGCAACACCTTTAAACAAATTCTACTGGACACTTTAAGCATTCTGGTCAAACTTTGTAAAACTTGATAGCAGACTTCCATTATAGTTGAAAGGTAAGAATAAACATTTATTTATTAGATGAATTACTTCCAAATAAGGATTTTGACCAGTTACTGCCTTGAGGTCTGTTTAAGAGAATGTCAATCAGCAGGCTGGGCTGAGTTGGTAAGGGAAGGCCTACTTTAGAAGTCTCTGCTCATGCCATAATCTTATTCTACTCCTCAGATTCCATGATATGCAAAAGAAATGTTTAAATTTTGTTAAAATTCATATTGGAGACTCAAGGACAGAAGCCATGCAGTAATATGCATGAAACAAATATTTCATGAGGTGAAAGTAGTTCATGTTAAAGTACCTTTCATTTTAGGGCTGAACTGTTCTTTAGTGTTAAGTTTCAAAATCCTATGTTTTACTGAATATCAATAAAAGACCAGAGAACACAGATGAATGAGGATATACTTGTAAATCATATGCAACCTAATTTAGGATCATATCTAGCTTTTGCTACAAAAATTAGAAAGTTATCCACAAATAATTTTGGTTTCAAAAAATATAACCATGTAATATCATAGGTATTGAAAATAATTGCTATAAAAACTGTTTCCCTTTTGTGTTTTCTAAGCATCAACTTTCCAGTAGAGCTCAAATTGAAGTGGGGGTATTAGCAATTTCTATAACTTATATACCTACACATATCTGTTTTCCCAATGTGTAATTGATTGTCTTACCACTCTTCCAAAATAAATACTGACTTGCTAAGTATCCCATTGGGGACTTTAAGAAAAATATAGTATGTTCCTATTACACTACCAATTCTCAAAAACATCATTTAATAATTTCTTGCCTTTGTAATGGTACACTTTAGTTCCATGAATCAATCAGAAATTCATTCGACCTCTTTTAAATTTAAAGTCCAGTTTGCATATTTATATTTGTTCCCTTTACGATAAAATTCTTAGTGAAGTTATTTAATGTAACAGAGGAGGAATACCCTTCATCACCTATACTGTGCATGTATGTGTGTGAACTACACAGGATTCTTGTGCTTTTAATTTGCATTTTTAAAGCTTAAATTCAGAATCATCTCAAAATTGTTTTATGCTTTATGAAAAAAATCAGAGATTAATTATTCCCAAATAAACACAGAATAGAGTGTTAAATAGTTCTTATGCACACTATGATTTTACCCTCCATATCAATGGATGTGTGGCCTTTGCTATTTTGTACCTTCAATGGTAAACTTTGATATTCTCAAGTACATTCCATATCTCCTTTGTACAAGAACTATCCATAAAAACACAAAAGAACCAGAAACAAATGTACTAATGACTGAAGAATTGAGTGTCAAAGTAGTGAAGTAACTAAAACCTCACATTAATTTACAACAATTTACAATAATTTACAACAGTATTTAGGCTTCAACTTTTATGTTCTTTCTTGAAACAAACAGTTGCTTCCAAAGTTACCTGGATGCTTCTGTTAAAATGGCATTGGGTTAGCAATCCTAGAGATTTCTTCACATAGAACTTCCTATTGAAAGCCAAGGAACCTCAAAAATTAGTAATTTGAAACTGTTATTTTATTTTATTTTTTTAAGTAGGCTCCACACTCAATGTGGGGCTTGAACTCATGACCAGAGATTAAGACGTACACATTCTACTCACTGAGCCATCCAGGTGCCCCTTCCAAACATTAAAGTTGAGTGAATTTGTGACATATATTTCTTCAGTAGCTGATAGAAGTGAAGCTAGGAGATAACTGATCAATCCAAGTATGTATAAATGCTATAGGGACTTTCACACACGCATGAAAACTTTCGTCTTTCTTCAGTCAACTCTCTTTTCTACTTTTCATTAAAACTATCGAAAACTTTTCTCCTACCACCACTTACAACATTATCAAAAAAGCTCCTCAAAAATCATGGGAGATGCTGTAAAGATTTAAGGATTTCTGTATACATGATGGGAGAGCTCAGACCATTTTTATAGGAATGTTACAGTAGAGAATGGCCTCAGCTCAGAGACAGCCTAACTGCTAACAAGTGGGTTATAACCCTGTTCCATCCTCCTATTTTCATCACTGCACAAAAATGCAGTTCTCACAAGCATTAAAATAAGGTCAATTATCATACATTCTTGGAGGGGGGAGTTATTGATCATTCAATAAACGATGAGTGCCTACAACTATATCTTTCATGTAAAATTTCTTTAAAAAGTTTTATTTTCACTATAGGAGGAAAAATAGGGTACTCAGCTTATTTTATATAACTTAAGTTCATTTCTATCCCATAAACTCTCTCTTCTAACTGAAACTCATGGAGTTAACACCACTGAAGTGGGCACAGGGGCTCTATTCCTCTTCTCTGCATGGTTAGTTTTTTTTTTTTTTTTTTTTTTTTTTTTTTTTTTTTTTTTGCATGGTTAGTTTTTGAAGAAAGTCATCTCCAGTAATTTTTTTTTCTATTTTAATTACTGTTTCCATGGCATATATATATGTGGTATGAAACTGGATGCTACCCTAGCCACAGAAGGCTAGACTCAAGACTACTGTCAAATTTATATATAAACAATTGCTATTGCTATTTTTTAAATGCCTAAGAATTTGTATGGATAAATTAGCATATATGAATGTAGGTACCTTCTGAGATAGTCCTCATAAACTCTGCCCAGTTAGAGGGACTCAGTATCAGGAGTACCAAATCAATCCTACTGAATTCTCTTAGAGAGCTAAAATACAGGGTGAATCACTCAGCTCAGAGTGCTTCTCCAAAGGACTGCAAGAAACTATCACAATATGTTTATATATAAATGGTTATACCACTGGGATCACTGTGTAGCTCATAGATAACCATTCTTGCAAAAACTTCTACAAGAAATCAACATGACTCTCTTTTGTGGAGTGCAGAAAATATTTACCACCAGTTAAGTAAAATTATTATTAAAAATGAATTGTTAACCATATTGTACATAAATTGTTTGTTATACAAAATACATATGAAGAGCAATTTCTACTTTTTTTCAAGTCCTGTCACCTCATATTGATTTAATCCCACCCATGTATCTTTAAGCAAAAATGCTAAATGAAGGAAATTTTGATGTAGGATAGTCACCTTGACAAAATACAAAGACCTCAATCATCAAAGTTAGACTTGCTTTTCCCTTCAGATTATAAATTTCTTTTAAATCACACATTTTGCACATTTTCTTTTTAAATAGCTTGTCATTCGTGGGAAAACCCCAGTCACTGAGCTTATCAGAAGGAAATATATGATGAGAAAAGAGGTCTTGAGACTGTGTTCACCACTGAGACAGGACTTGCAGAGGTAAAGTAGGTGGGCATCCCTTCCAGCAACAGGTGACTGGTGGTAATGATAACCACAGGTGGATAAAGCATTCTAGAACCAAGTCCACAGGTCTAGTTCCAACCAGGTAGAGTTGTGCAGAGCTGGAAATGGGCAGGCAGGCAAGAGTCAGATTGAAAGCTGCCTACTAAAACAAGAATACTATTGAGGAGGATCAGGAGGAGGATGCTAACATGCGCAGGGATGAATTGTATGGTTAGAAAGACAGGGTAAATCCCCAAGGAAGCAGAGAAGTTTTGGCAAGGTCATAGTCATCCTTTCTGGAAGGAATAATAATTACTTTATTGTGTTTCTTGAGAAAACAGTAATTGTAACAAGATTTACTGATAGTGAGATACAGTATAGTATGTATGTGGCAAAAATAGCCTAAAATCCTTCTTTGCTCTATCAGTGTCCTTAATGTTACTTTTCACTGCTTTACATCAAGAGCTGAGTCTGTTTTCCCTTCTCCTAAATCTTGGCTGGCCCTATAGCTTCTTTTGGTCAACATAAGACAGCAGAAGTGAAAGTGTACTGGTTGAAATTTGAGGTCTCAAAGGCTTTGCTTGCCTCTGTTCAATTTCTTGGAGCTCTGAGCAGTCACCATGAGAACAAGCCCAGGCTATGCTGCTGGATGATGAGAGAACACATGGACCAAGATGAGTAGCCTCAGCCATTCTATCTAAGTAGCCCCCAGCTGACCTGGCAGCTGACCGCAGACACAGGTTCAACTAAGTCCAGCCCAATTTAATGACCAGCAGGATTATGAGGTAAAAAAAACTAAAGAAAAAAAAAAAGACTATTGTTTTAAGCCACTAAATTCTGTGATTTTTTTTTAAACAGCGAAGACTAACTGATGCAGAAATAATTGGTTCCTAGAATTGAGGTGCTGCCATGACAAAAATCTAAAATAAGTGGCATTGGCAGTAAGTACCAAGTAGAGGCTGAAAAAATGGCAAACAAACTCTTAACAAATGCTGGGGGAAATAAAGCAAATTGTTATTGGAGGTTAGAAAAAATGGCAATCTGTGTTTCTTAGAATAAAATAATAGACAAAAGTGTTATCTATAGGAACATGAAATATGACAATGTATATAATTAACTTTGGATTTTGGCTCTAGAAATCACCACAAAATGTAGAAATGTCAGCTGGTTGGTCCTAGCTACATATAGGTACAGGAAGAAGGAAATGGGCTAAATAAAGAACTGGCCAGTTTGCAGGGAGAATTTTGAGGGAATACAGAGGGGACATAATTTTCTGGGATGTAAAGTAAAATTGTTTCTTATCTTCAGCCTTCCCAGTCAGTAAAAATCCTCAACGTAAAACAAGGATGGAAGAAAAAGATCCATTCAAGAGTAGAACTCCAAAACCCTTTCTTAAGAAATAAGAAAGAATTAATATGTTGTCAAACAGACTCTAAAATAGGCAAAATTGCTCCTCAGATTTTTAAGAAGATGGTCTCACAGAAGCCCAGTCTCAAAGTGACAGTTAATGCTATCTATAGAGAGGCATGTCTTGGAAATAATCATCGGTATGTCTTTTTAATAAATGGAGTGGGCAAATCAAACTCATAGTCTACTGTAATTTAGAAGAAATTTTATATGTAAAAATAACATCGACCTGGATTGAAAGAGGATGATTTTATACACATACAACTATAAGCTATTATTATCCCTATTGCTCTTTCTAAAGATGAAACAAAAAGGCCTCTGGGCTCCCAACTTTCTAGGGCTGGCTGACACAACATGTTAAAGGGCTAAGGAAGAACAATGACAAAAAAAGGATGTCCTAGAGGGAAGTCAACAGCCCAAAGGGTAGAGCCAAGAATCATGAAGAACAAACTGGGAAACTACTTACAAAGAGTAAAACCTCACCTTAATCAAAGAATACTGACTACTACTCTACTCCAGGATCCCACCTGGATTTTAAAATTGCTATGGATCAGTGATTACTATGTACCTCTGTTTTTTTTTTTCTTTTAGAATGGTAGTATTTATTGGAATTATTCTATTTCTGTGTCAACACTGTATACTGGACGTTTATGGAATAGGCAACTTTCCATTTCATAAGTCTCAGAATCAAGGGAGTCCATATTTGATGAGTTTCATTTGGACTTACCCTAATTATATTCTAGATTTCAAACCTGATAACATAGTTCATCATGTGACTTTTAGGGATCTTTGAATAAAGAAGAGAATATTTTCCATGGGGAAGAATTGTAACCAGAAGGCAGACTGTGGTAGATTCCAGAATTGGTCATAATCCTTCATTCTTCCTTGTATCTACATTCTTTATAATATGTCAGTACAGCTTCTCTCTTTAAAAGATGCATTCTATTTCCCATTATTCTGAGTCTGGGTGGGTGTTATGACTTGCTATGGTCAACAGAATGAAGTAAATGGATGATGCACCAATTAGAAGCCTACGCCTCAAGCAGCTTAGCTTCCCACGTGTTCTTGTGGGATCCTGTCCAGGAAGCAAGTAAGTACCCCAGACTCTCATGCTGGAAGATGAAAGCCTGCATGGAAGAACGATGAGCCATTACAGCTAAGTCCATTCTTGACTAGGTAGTTCCAGCCAACCAGAGAGCTGACTAGACACACGGCTGAATCTAGATACATCCAGATAAACCATTTAACAGCCCATTCCTAATATTTGGCTCATAATATCAGGATTTAAATAAACAATTATTGTTTTAAGTCACTGGTTTGAAGTTGTTTGAATCAAAACGCAAACTAACTTTGGGCATATTTCTTAAGTTTTATCAGCTCCTTGTCTGCCCAGAGAATGCTAACAAAAAGAGTGCCTGATATATAAGTACTTAGGATAACACCATATATACAACAAACACTCTAACTATAAGCTGTTATTATCCTTATAGCTGTTTCTAAAGAGGAAACAATGGGTCTTCACCAATATTGTAATAAATCTTACCATTTGTTGTATATTTACTATCTGGCCACTGTACTTGGCATGTCCCTGTTGTCACCTTTAGTCCTCACAACAAAACCCTAAGAAATTATTTTGGTTTCCTTTTTACAGATGAGAAAACCAAGGAATGATGGTGCTCAGTAACAAGTCACTAAGCCAGGGTTTGAAAGCCATTCTGAATTCTTATATCCTACCATAGCTTCTATGTAGATTAAATATAGTCCCAGTTCTCTCCCGGTAGTAGTATTAGTCATCCATTCCTTTTTCACGGCCTCACAGTGTGACATATACTTCCCTAGCCCTAGACTTTGGTATTGCCCATGTGACTTACTTTGGCCAATGATTAGCAGATGTGATCTAAGAAGAGGCTTGAAATATGGTTAGGCACTTATGCTTGTCCTCTTGTGTTTCTGTCACAGCCATCAGAAGAACAAAGTCCAGCTAGCTGCTTCCCCTCCAGTTAGGTACTTTAAATGAGACACAAGAAGCAGAGCTGCCCTGATTCACAGACACACAATAATTACAGCCAATTCACATGTTTATGAGAGAGAAATAAATGTTCAGTGTTATCTGTCTGCCATGGAGAGTTTGTGGTTGTGCGCTGCCTAGCAAAATGACTGATACAGCTTTCTAGTCTTCAATGTTACAAAAGCAGAACATTAGATAACATAAAGTGTGCTATATAACTTGGTAAATGTAGACAAAATATGAGTGAATTTCACCCAGGAGGGGAAAACCAGCACTTTCATATAGGAGGTAGAATTATAGTTTCAGATTTGAGCTACTTTTCTTGGGAAATATACAGACAGATAATTTGTTTGAAGTTTAGATGTAAATCTCACACAGGGGGAGATTGACCCAGCAGGCCTAGGGTATTCAAACCTGCACATTCCAAATAAAAGTTTGATCCTTGACTGGCTCATGGGAGATAACCCAGTCTTTGGAATTTTCTGCCTCAAAAGAGTATCTTCATTTATCTTGGCCCTTGAGGCATGCTAGATAGTTTATGCTCACAATATAATTTATGGTGGTCTTGAGTCACATGGTACTGGCTGGATCTTTGGAGGGGCTGGAGACTAAGGTCAACGACATGGCCACCTCATGCCTACATTACTAATCCCTAATAAAATCCTAGACACCAAGTCTTCCCTGGTTGAGCTTCCCTGGTTGACAACACTCAGAAGTGTTGTCATATACTGTAGCTGGAGGAATTAGGTGTTGTTGTCAGACTCAACTAGGAAAAGCCAACTAGAAGCCTGCACCTAATCTACCTTGGACTCTGCTTTATGTGCCTCTCATTTTTGCTGATTTTAATCTGTATCCTTTCACTGTAATAAACCATAACCAGGAGTATAATGGATTTTCTGAGTCCATGAGCTCTTCTAGAAAACCACAGGGTACCTGGCTGGCTCAGTTGGTAGAGCATGTTACTCTCAATCTCAGGGTCCTAAGTTCAAGCTCCATGTTGGGTGTAGAGCTTACATTAACAATCAATCAATCAGGGCAGCCCTGGTGGCTCAGTGGTTTAGGGCCGCCTTCAGCCCAGGGCCTGACTCTGGAGACCTGGGATCGAGTCCCACATCGGGCTCCCTGCACGGAGCCTGCTTCTCCCTCTGCCTGTGTCTCTGCCTCTCTCTCTCTCTCTCTCTGTCATGAATAAATAAATAAGATTTTTTAAAAGAGCAATCAATCAATCAATCACTGGACCTGAGGGTGGTCACAAAGACACCTGACAAGAATGTTATTGTTCTCATAAATTCTTGGAACTCAGATTATTTACCAGGCGAAGAGAGAGAGAGAGAGAGCAGCAAATATATAATATAGGTATGGTTACTAGTCTCCCTAAAGGGTGTTGCCATTTTTGTAGGATCCCTCTAAGTATCCAAATGAGTCCTGGTAGCCAGGCCCTCCTTTTCTTTTAAAATATTGGTTCTGAGTAAAGTATATTTATGGATTCAAGACTGTCCTGGAATTGGATGGCCCCTGGCATATTAGATACATCTGGTTCTCCAAGTGACTGCTGTGATATCTGAGCAACCTAAACTCAGTAAAACTACTGCTTTACTCCCCCACAATGAGCAAAATTTGAATAGCATTTGGATTACAAAATATTTGATCATTCATTACTTTGATAGGTAGGACAATTCAAAATTGACAAAACTGAGTCACAGCATCATATTATGTTGGGGGAGGGGTGAGGAGGACAGAAAACATTTCTTTTTGGAAAAAATCCAATCTTTAGGTAAAAAAAAAAAAAAAATGCCACATATGAGGGCCTGCAAATTGGAAACAAAAACTCATGGACTCAAATTTATATTTTCTGGAAAGTAGAAGACTGAAGGGCAAGGCTCTCAAAATTTTAATGACATATTAATTTTCTAATGCAGAATTATATGGTTTTGCTATGAAAATAATTGGAGAAAATAATATGTATAAAAAACTACATGTGGCCCTTATAGCCTGAAATATTCACTATGATCTTCTGCATAAAGAGTTTGCCAACCCTTATTTTAGAAGTCACAACAGTGCTTATTCTTGGTAAGAATGGCATACTACTAGAATGGCGCATGAAGGGGCTTCCAGGATTCTAATATTCTGTTTCTTTATCTGAGAACTGGTTATACTAGTTTGCCCAGTAACAAATTCATCCAGCTGTACACCTCTGATGCATGTGCTTTTCTATATATATTTTACATTTCAAAGTGTATATGTACATAAATGCAAGTATATACACCTGTGTATAAAGTACCTCTGTGTATATAAAGCATATATATATATATACCAACTCCAGCACCACTTTATTCTAAGCCACCTGCATCTTTACCTTGGATTTTATAACTTCCTATTATAGACTCTCCCCACAACAGCCAGATAACTCAACAAATCTATTCAACAAATCTATTCATAAGTTTCCTGAGACCCCAAATAAATGCTGAAGAACTGGCTATGACCTATGTCCCCTAACCTTCTCTAGCCTCTCTTCCTGCCTGCCCTTGCTCATTTTAACCTATCCCAGAAGTCCTCCTTGCTTATTTATCCTTACAAACACAAAGCAGTGTGTATCAAAGCCAGGATCTCTGCATCTATTACTTTTTCCCCCTGGTATTCTCTCTCCCTAGATATTTTCCTGGCTTATCTCCTCACTTCATTTTTGTCTCTATTCAAATGTCACCTTATCAAAAAAGGGCAAACAGGAAGACTGCTATTCCCTGAACAATTACATTCTTTGCCTTTACCTTGTCTTATTTTTTAATAGAACTTACTTCCATTGTATGTAACATACTTTTATCATCTGCCCCTTCCATGGGAATGCAAAGAACATGATATCCATGATTTTGTCAATTTTACTCACTGTACTCTTCAATATCAAGAAGAGCACCTGAGACATAGTAGATGATCAATAATTATTTGTTTAATGAAGTGTAAATTTGGAGGTGGTCATGTAGTGAGGGTCCCTAAAAACAATAAGAGAGTTGAGGATCTTAATATCGCTCTCTCTCTCTTTAAATAGATACCCTGCCTCTGTAGAGCACAGGTCCCATCTATAGGTACCTAGATTGTGGAAACCAATAATCTTGGTTAAACATTGTGCCAATTCCTAGCTGGGTGATTATGGTAAATCTTAATTTCCTAGGTTATAAATTGGAGGTAATTGCAGCAGCTATTTCATGATGTGGTTGGAAGGGGGAATCATATGAGCAAATCCATATAAATTACCTGGTTTAGACTTGGTACAAGTGAGCACTAAACATATATTAGCTGTTTATTATTACCATTATTAGGATTACTCTAGTGCCCACAGAGTATTTGTGGATACTTATACTCATAGCGTTGAGAAAGACAGTAAAAGTTCTTCATACCCAGGGCTACATAACTGGAAAATGTTATTGACTGATAAGTAGATTTATGATGAAAGATAATGAGGCAAAAAATACTGCCTTACACGTTCATATTCCAGGCCGAAGCAGTGAAGTAAGACAAAATAAACCAAGGTCAATTCTGGAGGAGAGGCGAGATTTAAGGGAAATAAAGAGTAATAATTAACAGAGATCAAAGGAGAGTTGAGAAGAGGACTGAAATAAAAAACAAGAAGGTTGGTCAGGAAAAACAGACTTCAGCTAACGGAGAAGGAATTAATGGCAGGATGGTCAGAAAGCTGTCATCAACTACTAGTGGAACCAGACTGAGGTGGAAGGAAGAAACTGGCCTGAGTAGGTACAGAAGTTAAAGTACTTCCTGTGGAGATTAGTTGAATCAATATTTTGTTGATTACTCTTAAAGAGAGTTCCTCAGTACACTTTAATCAACTCTAGGCAATGAAAAGAAAGTTAAAAAGAAAGGGAAGGGGAGCTTCTCATAGTTATAACCTGGACGATGAACAGATTCCACTATAATTTTAGTGCAACCTATTTTCCAAGCAAATTTATTGACAACTAACTATCCAAAAATTCACTGAATACAAATTCCAGCATAATATAGATATATACAGTATGTGTAGAATTCATATAATTAAGAATTCAACTTAAAACAATTGTTTTAGAGAGGTACACAATTAATACATTATCAAGGAATGCCCCATTTTCTAAAATAATGTTACATTTGGCCAAACATTTCAAAATTTCTGTCTTCCTTGAACCTGTTAACATTTTGGGATAAAGTTAGTATTGGAGAAAAAAAATTTTTTCATAAAACCAGAAAGAAAAGTGACAATAAAAATTAAAATTGATAATGTGTGAGATGCCTAATAAAATATACTTTAAAAAAGTCCTCAGATAAGTTTATGTTTCTTGCTGCCATGTAAATATTCCACTTACATAGTAAAAAATACACTTCTTTAAATATAAATATTTTTATATAAAGAGATATTACTTCAGCATCATAAAAGCTGAATCCTCCAATTGTCATTCAGTTATTGAATAATTTCATATAAAAAGAGCCAATTATCTAATGTGGAACTCATTTTCTTCTCAAAGTAATTTTCCATCCTATTAGTTTTATATCACAAGTGATGTAGAACATGCTTCAGACACTATATATCATTTCCCAGTATAGTTTATAAAAACTCAAACTCACAGGGATTATTCAAATATTGGTTAATTTATAACTTATTTGAAAGCTGGAATGTATTTTCTAGGTCAACTATAGACTACGTTCAACAAAAACTCCTTTCAAATCTGACTTCACTAAACAAAACAAGATCAACTTGCAATGTTCTCTTCTGAAATAAAACGTGAATCTGAAGCTAATGGATACATCCATAAAAATATGAAGATCTACTCAGATAACATCAAGTAAAAAAACTTTGTTTCAGTTTTTCAACTGTGTTAGAGGCTAATCCATAGCCCATAGGACATTATATAAGCAGCAGTCTGTTTGACCCACGTTATTTCATGTTCTGCACATGGGATAAATTTGATAATAACCTTAAACTCATTCTTGAGAGTGTAACACTTTTCATATCTGCCTCTCTTTTACATACAAACACAACACACGCAGAACTGTACATACACTTACCCAATTATATTAAGAAACACATCTGGAGAAAAGTTCACTTTATACAAAACTAAAAATCAAAACTACCCTGTCAAAAACAAAAATAAAAAAGGCTTATCAGCTGATGGGGATTTACCACCACTGGTTACTATAATAAAACTTAGCACAGATAACCATTTTTTAACATAAACAGCAGATCCATCAACCAAAACATTCTTAGTCCGAAGTACATCTGAATAGAACTTTTGAGAGTCTCCAGTATAGTCAAGGCCTGTGACTTCTAAATAGCTCAGCAACTGATAGTCAGGGTTAGTGAGCAGAAGGCTTAAGGTTTCTGCATTTTCATCAGAAGTACACATATCTATTACATTAATACACTGTGAGGAAAACCAGAAAGGAGTTCCCCATGAATTTGCCTTCATGATTTAAAACACTACCAGAAAGTATACTTTAGCAAAGAACTGAACACTGAACTCTCTGATCTATTCATTTTAATTTGTACATTCTCAACTAAAGCTAAATATAGCATCATTTCACTGGACTTGTTGTGTATAAGGATTTTTTTCAATTATATATAATACAATAGTTATTTATGGTAACCATCAAGGTGCATTTCTATTAGTAGGCACTATGGTGTTTATAGGCCGATAGGTGTATAGAGGTGTGTAGAGGTGTGTAGAAACATGATTCTGAATTGTCTAATTGTCTCCATGAGTATTTGACCTTAAGTATTCATATGGACTAGAAGAAAGGAAACATACATATTACCCTACCTGAATTAGATCAGGATATAGGGAAATTCAAGAGGCCTTTATTAGTTGTCAATAACCATTATAGTAGTTACTAGGCCTGTTAATATTTTACCCAACGTTATTAAAATTTAGATAGAGCTCTAGTTCCTAACACATAACACGGTCCTAGTCTACTTGTTAGGCAAATGAGTTGCATTATACAGGGCTTAACAGAGACAGATGATGCTCATGTCTTTTATTGTTATTGTTTAAGGAGAAAGTGACATAATATCCAAAAAGGTTTAACCAGATGTGAAGATGATAAAAAATTTCATATGAGTACATCGTGCCTTATCTACAATTTGTCATTACATACTCACTGGATAACAAGATAATGTGTTGGGGAGTAACAACTGGAAGAAGAATTTCATCTCTACCCACCACTACCCAACAAGGGTTTCTCATGCATCCCCCTTTATATGTAAAAATATTATGACCTATTCAAGAACACTAAAAACATCTAGAGCAAAAATGACAGTTCTTAATACGGTCCCTTACTTCCCACCTGGTCATCTACAGTTTTAATATATCAAATTCAAAGCAAATAGCCATACTTCCCATATATCTTTAATAATTCATTCTCCTTTATGATTCATGAATTGAAACTAGAGTATTTTACCTTAAAATGTATCACAGATTGCCCAGAAACCCAAATCTCCACTCTAGACTTGATGAAAAATGCATACTTTGTTAGATGTAGTCCAAAAGAAAGAAAAAAAAGAGAGAGAGAGAGAAAGAGAGAGAGAGAGAAGCCTAAATTGGGGAAGGAGGCTATATTTCAAGATAAAACTGAAAGTGCAAAGGAGAAGGACAAATATGATTTTGCTCATTCATAATAACTCCAAAGTTCTTGATCAGACAATTTTTTCCTGTTTAACATTCGTTAAACTTCTAAACCTAATTCATGTTTAACATTTGATGAGCTCTCTTCTTCTGTGTTGGGTACAGAGTCTATTTGTGCCAAGACAATAGCTGATCAACTACCCCCCTTGGAACCCTTCACTATAATCTGGCTGAAATTTAAAGGAGTAAAAATGATAAGCCTGCTGGAGACTAACATTATTTCTCTCAAATTATTTCCTCTCTGCAGACCCCCACTGGTAAAACCATTGAACAGAGAGTCACAGTATTAAACTGATTGCAGCTTTTCTTCTTCTTCCCAGATTGTATATATGCAGGGGGAGGGGAAAAAAAGTGTCCTTACCACATAGAATTCTCTCTGCCAGCATAAAAAAGGTAGCTTCTGTACTTTCATGTGGAAACATATTTCAACATAAACAAAGCCCTGACAAGTGTCCTTGTGATCAATCAAGGGTGGTAGTCAGCTACTCTTTAAAAAAAGAAAAATACGTTAAAAAAATCTGAATTAGGAAAGGTTTTCAATTGATAACATAATTATTATTTGTATTCCTCTATTTGACAGTACTATGTTAGATCAATTACTGAATTTCTTACCATAATATATTCCATGCTGTATTTAGCTCAGGAAAATGATACTGATATACTTGCCTTGAGAATGAAGCTTCTGTGACTTTCATTTAAAGGTGTCTCGAGCTTTTACTTCTTTGTGTTTTATGATATGTCTAGTTTTTGTAATTTCACTTTGTCAAAACATTATGGTATCATTCATACTGAAAGACAGGATATTATGAAGATAAAAGTCTACCAAGGACTATCTACCAATCGCTTCTGATACAGAAGATTTAAAGATTTTACACTAGGTAAACAAACCTTCCTAAGGACGTATCAATACATCAAAAAAAAAAAACATGTACAGTTTACATTTTTAGGAAATTAAAAGCACTTTCAGTTGAACTCAGAAAGAATTAACTTTGGGCCATGACAAAGGTTTCATATCATAGCCATATGATAGAAGGTAATAATAGTTGATAACCATTTTCAAGAATAAAAGCAGATTCTCTGAATATAGGACCAACAATCTAACAAATAAATAAGTAAACTTGGAACAGATTATCCATGCAATATCCACCCCTGAAGTTTCGCCTTACAATTGAGATGATACCTCACTGACAAAGCTTAACCAGTATTACTGTCTTCAGAAAAATCTTATACAGAAAGTCACTAAGCAAATAATAAATAATAAAATAAATAAAATAAAATAAAATAAAATAAAATAAAATAAAATAAAATAAAATAAATTCAGCATCAAGCTTTAAGGATGACTTCCCCAAATCTTCTGAAGCCAAGATGCAGGTTTTTATAAAAAACATATAGAAGGAAAACATAAGTAGATGATAAAGATGAACTAATACCAGTGAAAGGTTTTCTCTGAAATCCCCATCAGATAAATTCTTATTTTGAAGAGCTAGCACAATACTTTAAGATGGAGACATTATCGAATATTCTGTATGTGATTTTCAGGGAGCAAACCCTTTCATTACAGTGTGCTGAATCAGTATTCTAACAGTCAAAAGATATATGTGTAAAATTCATAAAAGGCTTCTGTAGTACCCAAATCACAACAAATGAATTGCTAAAATGTATCTGACTTTCAACATGTCATAACCCCAGTGTTCATTTCCATTTTCTCTCTCAAGCAGGGAGCTGGCTCATAACCCATGTTTTTCACAACCATGAGTTCTTCTTTATCCCTAAATAACCAAATCCTCAAGAGAGCAGCAGACAGCGGGAGAAGACAATTTATTTAGAGAACTATTATGTGAGGAAGAAAACAAGTTGCCATTTCCAATTTGGAACATAATTAGGGAGACAATAGCCTCCTGACTGATGCTCTTTGTTCCCTTTGGATATTTATGTAGGACAGTAATTGGAGTGTATTTTCCTGTTTCACTTCACATTGTCTAGAAAAGGGTTTTTTCATGCTCCATGACTTTCCAGTTAGTTTCAGAAGAAAACATCTTGTAGCTACTGCCCTGTGCCATGGCCACACGTCACTACCTTCTGGATATTGTCAGCTGCCCAAAACTTTTTTTTTTTTTTTTAATTCGGCCAAACAGCAGAGTTAACAGGATTATTAGAAGGAAAAGGTGGTGACAAAGGATTTGGGTGATTGAAGGCTTTCTATCTATTACTGGAGAATACTGGGGAAATAAGCCATTCTCTTTTTGAAACAGTGATGTATATATTCCAAAATTCACTTGATATAAACATGTGCGTAAATATACCAAAGGATGTGGTCAATGATAATATCAAATGAAAGCTAGGATTAGGAACCATTACATTTCCAAGGAGATCTTTTCAAGAGAAGAGCAGAGCAGCTACCTCCTTTCCCTGTACAAGCAGAGAAGAATATTTCTTCCTCATCGTTTGCTGATGGGCCATCAAGCTACTCATAGGGGAGAAATTCCCAATGACTCTCATCACGTTGCCCTAGTGATAAGCTATAGGCATGGGGGTCAGACACTTTTATTATTTACTGTGAAGCAATAACTAAGACATCTCTGATCCAAAACACCTCATGTGCATAGCATATTCAGGATAAAAAGTTGAAAGGTAAATTTTAAAAACCGACCTTATATCTTGAGTAACCACTGTGATCTGACACACTGACCAATTCTCATAACAAGTTTACGGAGTAGTAATTATTATCTTTACTTTTTATAAGATAAAGTTAGGATTCAGAACTTGAGTATTTAAGCCAAGTAACACAGCTATTAAGAACTAAGACTGACCCTTTCAGGTGTCTCCTCGTTTATCTCATTGCAATATATTTCTCCCAGGTAAAACATTGCATTAGTCTGATCCACCCTCACTTTGAAGAACCAAAAATACTTTGGATTCTCTGAAATGGTGTCTATTTTTACAGATATACTTTATTTTGAGAACTGAATAAGATACCTACAAGCACCTGCAACAGGGCTAGGCATTTCCTGGCCAATGGACTGGTTCATGCCACCTTTGTAAGACTCAGGGAAGAAAATTGGCACTTCCAAATGCTATGTAGACAAATCATCACCATGGAAATTTACTGACCCTCCATGCCCTCATAATCCCGACTGTAATTACATTTTATGAGAAGCTGTATGCTATATAATAAACCTCAATATAATCAGAAACATATTCAACCAGTTCAATACCCTTCCCTATTTTCTAAGCTGCATTAAATGTTAAAGTCATCTTCCAGCAAGTTTTACTTTCCAAATACTGGACAGCTTTTGAATCTTAAAACTTGATCCTGTATTTCTTTTCAGATTTAGTAGTGGATATATTACTCAGAAAGGGAGTTATTAGGCTGCAGCACTAAATAACTCTTAAGTATCAGCTGGTTAACACAGTAAGTTTGTTTCTTCTATGCTTTTCTTCTTTTTATTAAAATATATATATATAGCATACATTTTGCAAGTTTAAGGTGTATGACATGTGGATTTGATATGTTTATATATTCAATATGACTGCCATTATAGCATTAGCTAGCATCTCTATCTGGTATCTCAGCAAAGTTGATATTTATAATACTGTTGTCTATAATCATTATACTGGCTTATTCCCACATATTTTTTAAAAAACATTTATTCATCCATCTGAGAGAGAGAGACAGAGAGAGAGAGAGAGAGAGGTAGTGCGTGAGTGGGAGAGGGAGAGAGAATCCCAAGCAGACTCCATACCTAGTACAGAGCCTGACACGGGGCTCAATCCCATGACCCTGAGATCATAATCCCAGTCAAAACAGAGTCAGACACTTAATCAGCTGCATCACCCAAGCACCCCTTTCTCATACATCTTTTGCCCATCAGACCTTAGAGAGAAGTTCTGTTACTCATCATCCTCGTGAAACAGCTGGTATTTGTAACAATACCAGTAGGTATGGGAGAAAAAAGAGAGAGTGTGGCAAATCCTGCACTAACTTTTAGAGCTTATAAGCTCACATATCACTGTTTAAAACAGGTCACACGGCCATTTATAAGCTATTTATAAGCACAGGAGAAAAGCAATCTCACTACTTGTTCAGGTGGATCAGAAACATTTGATAAGAAATGACTAAAAAGCCCACTTTCTACTTACAGAGTAAGTGGTTTGCTCTCCCTCCTGCATGCAAACACATTAACCAACCCCAAAGGAAACAACCCATTTGGTCACAGTTTCAAGCTCAAAGTTCAGAATCTCCAGATAATGGTTGGTGTCTCTTCATCAGATCCACTTATAGACGCTCTTGATCAGTGTGAAGTAAATAGAAAAGTCAGTTACTACCCACACTGTGTGTTCATTCTTCTATCCCTGTTATTTGCTCTTTATATTAAAGAATGCAAAAGAGGGATTTGAGGGTCACTCTGGGTGGCTCAATCAGTTAGGCATCTGCCTCTTGATTTCAGCTCAGGTCATGATCTCAGGGTCGTGAAATCGAGCCCTGCCTAGAGCTCCATGCTCTATGGAGCCTGCTTGAGATTCTCTCTCTCTTCCTCTCCCTCACTCCCCGCCACTCATGATCATGCTTTCTCTCTCAAAAAAAAATAAATATAAAATAAAAATAAAAGAGGGATTTTACTTGGCTAGGAGAGGTCTATCACCTAGATATGGGTATCATGACACATGGGACTTTGTATCCTTCCTTATTCTAAAGAAGGTTATCATCCCTTTGGCCACAGGGAGATGTATGTGTTACGTAATGTTAAAATCATGGTTTGATGGTGGTGGTGAAGGTGATGGTCAGAAGTTTAAAAACAGATAAAACAGCAGCATAGGATGATGAGATACATGAAACGCGCCTCATTAACTGTTGTCAACATCACTGCCATTACCTTCAAAGACCTTCTTGGCACTGCAAAAGAGATCAGTACCACATTTCCCAGAATCCTTTTTCCTGCATGATTTCCTGTAGGGTGATATTATACCACCGACTACCACTTAAGTGAGCTTTGAGAAATGAAAGGGATGAAAATATTATTCACTGGAGGCAGATCATGCTAGACTTATGCGCAGTTACCAGATGTGAAGTTTGCAGCGACGTCAGGATGAACTTCTGCAAAATATCCACTTAAGTGTGCCAGGCAGCTGTGAGAGCTGATGAGACTTCTCGGAAAACATTCACTTCATTGCAGCTGACTGAGCTAGACACCTGGACGTACATGAGTTCTGCAGCAGCTCCAACGGAAGTCCTGGGATCTACTACTTCCATTCTGCAAGCGAAGGGAGTCCCTGCCTTTTCCTTCCCTGGCGTCCCACAGCTATGGGTGCTCTCATTCTGTCGATTACCAAGACACATGGAGTGGCTTCTGTTTTCCTGAACAAACAGTGATACTCCAAGTAATACTGAGTATCATGGGGAAGACATGCGACATGTATCACAGATTACAATTCTATAACTTTTCAATCAGTAGATCTTTAAAATTTCATATTTGAACATCTGTAGGAGCACTTACAAGTATGACAGTGATGATGACAATGTAGACATAAATTTTTGTTCATATTGTTACTAATTTTTCAAGTTTCAGTTATCAGTGTATTACATTGTCAGAAAAAAAATGTTTTTAAAGAAATTCCTCATTGAATCTCTAAGTATAATCCCACGAAAAAGGGCAATATAGATTTTATTTTTACTTTTAACTTATATTCTTTTGAAATTTAGGCAGAAGTAACATTTGTTTTGATGATAATTACTTGGGTACTGATATTTTTTGTCTCAAACAAAAATAAAATCTGCCAAGAATGGCAATAAATTGCACTTATAAGCATAAGGAATCATAGATGAGGGGCACGCAGAGTTTCAAATTATCCACCATCTTTCACAAATGACATGTCTGAAAATCTAACAAGTAGCTCCCACCTCTAACAGACTTTCACGTCCCTATTTAGTTTCTTATTTGTCTCTGTCAGGCTGATCCATGGGTTTAGTCCCCAAGTCATCAAGATGAGACTTGGCATTGATCACTGTAATTTATGATGCTTTGAGAGATCGCACCTGATTAATGGCACAGCCACACTTTATGTATTTTCATAGCCATACTCATTCACAGTCAGTGCTGGTAGCATGTTGAAATTGTAGGAGGACTTTTAGATAAATTGGAGATTGGCATAAATCCTGGGGTCTCTATCCCTTTATGATTAAAAAGCTGCCACATTCCTTCAAGGAGTAGCAACAGTTTGAAGCACACTTTGCCCAATAAATGGCTTCATTTTAGCCTAACCCTGCAGCACAAAAGTTAATACTTAAGACATTTTAAAATCGTTAGACTCCTAAAAATGTTAAATCTCTTGGCACTCTTTCATAGGCTCTTATTCACTGGCCCTACACTTCTTCCCTTCTTTTCTTGTCCTAGTTCTCTATTAATAGATTTGGCATCTTTGAGCCTCAGTGTCGTCACGTGCAAAACAGGAGTAAAAAACATGTGCATCTTCGAGGGGGTTGTTGTGAGTACACATGAGGCACCCAGTTAAGCTACACAATCCCCCGGAGCAAGGCATCCAGTAGCTATCAACAAGTGTTCTCTCTTGATTTCCTTTATCAAATAGTATCCAGTAAAATGAGCAACCAATGAAGATTAAAATAACATAACAGCATCAAAAGTCATAAAACTGTTTTCTAACCTTCCCTATGTCAATTTCAGATTCTGGGTGGGGATGAGGGTCAGTTTAAGAACCCATATTATTTCATGGATTTCTTCTTTTTGCATTAGTAACTGTAGAGCTAAGTGATCACGTGCACAACTCTCCCAGGTGGTCTTTCCCCCCCACAACTTAACTTTGGACTAAACTTTGCTCAGTCTCATAACATCTAAGGAGATCACAATCCAGGGTGGTATGGCTCTAGGCAAATGAATGCAAAAACAGAACATCTAATGAGAAACAAAGTAAAAATCAATTAAGTGAATGTGAACAAAATTCTTGGAAGTGATATCCACATTCCTTGAGATTCCTTTTTATGTTATCAATACTGGTTCTCTCACTGATGTGTGTCTAGTTAAAGTTTTCCTTCCTTAAATCATCGCTTTCCCACAATAGTATGTGGACCTCCCAGGTATCTCACATGTGGGAAATTTGAGGTCTGCGCTCACCTGTCTTCTCTGCTACATTCCACAAAATATGAGCTCACCCTTCCACAGCTGTCAGGAGCTTTTGAAGTTCTCTTCATGTATCCTGTCATGCTATTAAATCATTTTTCCATGTTATTTTTCCTTATATAAACTATCTGTTTTGCCTGTAAAACTGCCAGAAATGCAAAGGAACATCTAAACAAAATTCAAAGATCCTTATTTTTATCATACAGAAACTTCCTCAAGTCCTTCTAAAGTTTACAAACTTAAAAACTGTGGTGGGAATTTGCACCTGCTACAGTGCCTAACTTTCACACCTGGAATATTTATTTTAAGGTATTCATCTCTTACTGAGATCAGAGATTTGTATTCTTCCGCAAATAATTTCACAGCCTTGTCACCTGACTTATTTTTGATAATAGAAAACAGTTTACTAGACCCTGTGCATAAAACAGTAAAAAGGGAAACAGATGGTAATTAAAAGTGTCATTCACATGGACAATATGGGCAATTAAAAGCAAAACACTTCTGATTCATAAATTATCTTGCTCATCTTGAAAGAGCTAAAAAATGCAAATAACTGGAGATTAGATAAGAAGTGTTCTAGACCTGAGTGGTAAAACAGGATTAGAACTCTATCCTCCTTCTAAAAAGTATAGGTGTGTTTTAAATGAATAGTATTTTTCTAAACTAATGCAAAAAAAGCAGAATTGCTTAAGTAATTTTGTTCCATGGGGGCACTTGAGTAGCTCAGTTAAGTGTCTGACTCTTGATTTTGGCTCAGGTCTTGATCTCAGGGTTGTGCAATTGAGCCCCGTATCATCTGCACTCAGCAGGGAGTCTGCTGGAAATTCTCTCTCCTTCTCCCTTTTCTCCCTCTACCATCCCCCATCCACCCTGTTCACTCATTTACTCTTTCTCTAAAATAAATAAATAAATCTTTAATATTTTTTTTTTTGCTCTGCTTTTTGTCAATGACTATAGATCCCAACCCTGAAAACAGAGCCTTGCTTAATTCAACACTTCTTAGTACACAGTTTGTATCCGAAATTTTTCTAATAGAATTCATCATGATAAACAAAAACAAAACAAAACAAAACAAAAAAAACGTGGACGGGCTTGGGTTCTGATTTTTATGCTGTGTATCTAAAAGCCGCATTTTCTTCCTCTTAAAAATGAAGATAATGATCATTACCTTGCAGGGTTACGATTTTTGGGAACAAAGAAACACTCAGTAAATGTCATTTTCCTTTTGTCAGAATTTCCTGGTTCCTCCCCCTGTACAGCACCCTTCCCCTACTGCTGGTTTCTCTGTTATTCTATCCCCTGACTACATTATTCAGGTATTTTACAACTGTTATCCTCAAAATAGCGCTCTGAAGCAGGTAATTTTATCTCTATTTTCAGAGGAGGAAATGGGAGCATACAGGTCTAGTCAGGAAAATAAATACCATTCCAGGTATTTCAAACACAAGGGACTTTAAGCTTGGAAACCATTTATACAGGTGATAGAAAAGCAGAAAGAACTCTCAGAAGTAGTTGAGAGAATCCAGGAATTAGCAAAAGCAGAAAATGCACTTCCTCCCCACCCAGAGTTGGAGGTCAACAGGAAGGAAACCCAGAACCAGGGCCACCCTGGGGGAGCTATCTCAGGTAGATGTTAAGAGGAAATTGAAGGCACTAGAATATGCAGGCAGGGCTGAAGGTACTGCTTAAGTTGGAGCAGACAACTACAGTTACATTCCTGAGGTCAGATGGACAGTAAACAGAAGATTTACGACTGGAATCCAGATCTTTCCAACTCTTCTGTTATGAAATAAATGTCACATATGAAAAGGCCTGCTATCATATTTAAGGTATTATATTCAAGAAAGAAATCAGAAGGAATCCTTAGCGCTATAACTTACTCAATACTGTTTCCTTGAGAGAATCCATCTATTCTAAGGGCTCTGGGTCTACTGTAGGCGCTCAACAAAGATTTGTTGAATGCAAGGGAGTCTGACGGGTTTCTGCCATAGTTTTCATTATATCTTTTCAACCAATGGATGATCATGAAGTTTCCTTTCCAAAGAGAAAAATCAGAAGACTAGATGAAATGCATTTAGATAGCAGTTTGAAATCTTTTTTGCCTTTTCATCTTATTCATGTGATTGAATTAATTTGTAAAAATGTTAAGCAGGAATATTTGAAGCAACAGATAATAAGATAGGACTTCTGAAATGTGGTTCACACCAACCTTATTTCCTAAGCCAAAATCCTGGGGTAATATGTAAAGGGATTTGCAGTGAAAGATAGTCAATGCACTGTATATCAATTATTCATACATTTCAATTGGCAGTCCAACCAGCAAACATTCGATGAGTGGTCTTTATTCCCACAAACTAGGAAATGCATAATGAATGGAAAAATACTCACTTTTCAATATTCACAACAACCGAGTACAAGAATGCTTATGTGTAGATAAAGTTTTAAAGTGTTTTTTGAAACCGCTGACTAAACTACGCCAAACTACAGCTGAACTTCCACCAAGCTATAAAGGCCTGTGCTTGAACTCGATTTCACAGTTTTTGGGTTTCATAGCCTTTAAGCGAGCACAATTCATACTCGTTACTATGCTTGGAAAGATCCATGTCAGGAACTATTACACAAAGAGGCTAGCACACATTATCCTAAAACACTACTGTGTTTAATAAGGAAAAAAAAAAAGAATGAAGAGAAAAAGTTATATAATTTCCTAAAGTTCTGTATGATATACCACTGTGATTTGTATGGACATTTTTAAAGCATTAGTATTTACAGGCTTTGAAAACCATTAAGGGTTAATATTTCCAGATACCTGAAATGTGACCAACTTCTCTCATTTTTCCAAATAATCTGTGAAAAACAAAGGATATCTGTTCTATGCATTTCATATATGATGAAAGCAACTGGATTTTGTATGAAAGGAAAGTAGTTATTTAAACTGAGCTATGAAAAAAGGGTAGACAAAACTAGGAAAAGTAAATGGTTCCTTTTGCTTATAAACACAAGTGACCATGAGCTATAATAGCGTGCACTATGACAGCAAAATTTCAATGAAGTGATTTCTTTCTATTGGAAATGTAATTTTCTTCACAATAAGTGGCTAAAATATCATTCTTGACATTATGAAATTCTACATCTAAATATATATGCAGTTAGCCTTGAAGCAACATTTAAGAGTTAATTAAGGACAAAATTAATGGAAAAATCCCTGGATTCAGATCAGTAGAGAAAAGAAAAAATAGATTATTGGGTTTGGCATAATACACAATAGGGCCTAGAAAATGCTGAACAAGATAAAATTAACTCCTTCCTTGTCAAGGAAGATAACAAAAAACAAGGAACACACAAAAAATATAATTATTGCAACACACATCAATAAGTGCACAATCAATAACTGTATCATTACATAATATTTGCAGGTCAAAGCCAGTTTGGATTTTTAAAGGATGGGAAACAAGGGCTCTTTCTGAGTCAGACTGCAGTAGGGTGTAGGTGTTATTTAGATGAGACTGTCTCCATTAGTGTTGCCCTGTGGTTTTACAATTGTCTCAGGATTGGAATCTCCTTCTTCCCTTTCCATTGGCTAACTTGATTCTTATCCAGTAAGATAAGAATCCACTTATCCACTGTCAGCTGATTCGTCTTCCAGGCTGCAGCATGTCACCATCTTCTTTCTGGGCACAATCTGTAGTATATTACAGATTTTAAGATTCTGGTTGTGCATGTTAGGAAAAATCCAGCCTCTTGGGTTTTTAAAAGAGGAGACCAATGTTTATCCAAAGCCATTATCTTTGTCAGTTGCTAAATTTTAGATAACCTAAGACTACATCTAATTTTTAATGGGAAGCTGTATTTTAAGTGCATATATATGTGTATATTCAAAGAAATCCCCTAAAAATGAAAAGTCTCTGTTCGGAAAAAGAAACCACACTAATAGAATAATGAACTATTCTAATCCTTTAAGTTTCATATTGATCATTTACTTCTGAAGTTTGCAATTCGAACTTTACATCCATAGGGTTGGAGTCTCAGTATTGGAGACTGCCTAGCAAATTAATTGTTTTTTCAAAGAATGTTCTTTTGACTACTCAGGATAATAATGCTTGGTTTATTCAATTCCTGGTGACTCCGTCACCGGTAATGCATCATCACAATGTCACCTTGCCTGTCGGACTCAACAAAGGAGGGATAAGTATGGGCACTTAACTGCTTTCTCTCTTACTGGAATTGGCAGCTATTATTAAGAGTTAGTACACATGGGCATGATAAGCCAAGGGAGATGCCTTAGCTTTGGCATATGTGCTGTCCCTGAAAAAAAGAACTTTGATCTTCAAATCTGCCAAGCTGACATCCTGCACAGCACAATGTTCCCTAAAACTTTTAAAACAAATACAAAACCCCACCCATCTGGGATTACTGTCATATAATTTCTATATACTACTGGCTTCAAAGGACTGAATCTTTACCATGTTATCTCTTATTATTTTAGAAATGAAAGAGAATGGAGTCTTAGGATGGCTGCTCCACACAGAAACTCAGCTGGACAATGATAAGGCTTGTGAATTTTAACTAGAAAGTAGCCATTCTTTGCAAAGCCACAAACTTTCCATTCAGAATATATGAAAAAGGGAATGGTCCCAGTGGGATGTCTCTCTGAACTAGTTATTTAGCTGGTTACAGCCTGTTCAGTACTAGATAGAAATTTTCAAACAGATTTTGTTTGTTTAAGGTTATATTTGAAACTCAGAGTTTTGTATCCCTCATTCTTATTGTGTTATAAATATAAATATCCATACTTGCTCAGTTAGTTTAAAAGGATGTATAGTGGGATCCCTGGGTGGCGCAGCGGTTTGGCGCCTGCCTTTGGCCCAGGGCGCGATCCTGGAGACCCGGGATCGAATCCCACATCGGGCTCCCGGTGCATGGAGCCTGCTTCTCCCTCTGCTTGTGTCTCTGCCTTTCTCTTTCTCTCTGTGACTATCATAAATAAATAAAAATTAAAAAAAATAAAAAAATAATAAAAATAAAAGGATGTATAGTTTAGGGGAGAAAAAAAAAAAACAAATTGATCACCACATCCAACTTAGTGTCCATGGCCTAGTATGACAGCAGTCATTTCTTCACCTTTCTATATAGATATGGAAATACCATTAATCAATATTAATGGAAATACCATTAATCAACAACCACAATCATTTCATGACTGATCTTTCCTAGGCAGCCCTGTAAATGAAATCGTCCACATATTACAAAAGGGGAGGGAAATGAGAAGGAGGAAATAACTGGAAAGATCCCACAACTAACAGGTCATGGTTCCAGTCTCAGCTTGCCTAGCAACTAACTGGCTTTAGGTCTTAGATAAAACACTGACCTTCTAGATCTATTTTCTCACATTTAAATGAGGATGATCACTGTAATTCTAATCTAATATACTATGATTTGGCTACAAAGAAATGTGAAAGGGGTATCTCTCTCTCTTCAGTCCAAGAACCAGTGAAAGTTAACATGATAGAAGGGATCCAAAGCTAATACTCACTTCAATATAAACTACAAACCTGTCACGTTCTCACTGGATAAGTTGGTCACTTAGAACTGTATGCATCAGCAAAACAGGTATGACAACTATTTCTACTTCATTATGACCTTAAATGACAGAATGCACATAAAAGAATATGCCATGGTTACCAAGGAATAGGAAGACTTCAATGAATCCTAGTAGCCAGTTCTAGTAATAATAATGGTAACAAAGACATAGAAGTAGTACTGCAAAGTAGAATGTATTAAGGAGAGAGAAAGCCTGCAGAGTTAATAAAAACTTAGCCGGAACCTGATTCAAAAATAATAAATAATTCAAAACACCCAACATAAACCCATAGCAAGACTACTTAGCAATAGAAGCAAAGATACAGAAGAGTCACTGAGGAAACAGCCCCTGACCATGCAATCATTAAATGCAGCAGAGGTTGTGTTAGATGTATGGGCATACAGGTCCACCAGACAGGTACATTCCTATTATAGGAATTGACATTTCAAGTTGGAAGGCCCTGATGATATTAAAACTCAAAAAACGGTTAAGCAACATGTATTCTTGTAGTGACTCCAAACTAGCTTAACAACTATCTGATAATATTTCTTTTCATGCTTTTATCCAAACAGAGAAAATGTAATGATGAGGCTAACAAGAGAATTCATTCATTCGGCCTGACACATTACTCATTGTGAGTCAACAGCCTAATATTCTGGATTCCTACTTCAGTTTCTGTGAGCTATGACAGCAAGAAACAGCACCTGAATTTGATCAAGACTTCAGTACTGAGAAAACAGAATTGGTTTATCAGCCATAAAGCCAGACTCTGGCTTATAATGAGTTAATTTAAACATTGCTTTGACACCATTCTTAGCACTTGACCTCAGATTTTGATAAGTGAATCTCTTTAAATACTATTCTTTTGATGTTCTAATAAAATTGAAGTATTATGCAAAACATTAACCTATTAGCAAATCATCATGTAATACAAATGTAAACCTATATAGTAAATCTATGCCCTATATTACTTTTTATGGTAGCAAAAAAGAAATTATAGACATATACACCCCAATGGCAAATGCTAAGGATAAAACGACAAACCTAGGGGCTCAGTCAGTTAAGTGGCTGACTGGGTTTCAGCTCAGGTCATGACCTTAGGGTCCTGAGACTGAGCCTCACTCAGTGCAGGCTGCTTGAGATTCTTTCCCCCTCCCTCACCCTTCCCTTCTGCTCCTCCTTGCATTCTTTTTTTTTTTTTTTCTCTCTCTCTCTCACTCAAATAAATAAATGAAACCTTTGAAAAAAAAAACTATATAGTTCAGGTAATGCTAGTGGAAATCTAAAAGAATACAAATACTTTGGAAAGAGATTTTTTTCATATAAGACAAGAACTGCACTAATTGGAAAAGGCAGTATAAATTCAGTCTCTGTAAATCTATAATTATGCCAAAAATTTAAAATAATGAAACATAAATACAAAAAAAAATGAGTGAATTCAAGTTTTACAACATGGGGGATTGAAATACAGACTTCCACTTCATTCCAAACACATAAAATGCTGAGTAAAATATAATAATTAAAACAAAGAAAAAACATAGCTGACCTTAAAAAAGAAAAAAGAAAAACGTCAAGGTGTCAATAATTTGAAGTCAGTAAAGTACATGAAGTAACACTCATTAATATAAGATCTAAAATACGAGATGAGGAAAATAGGAGTTCTAAAATTATCTCAACATGTAGAGAGCAGAGTTTTATGACACAAGCAGGGAACATGTTCTTGGTTCCAGAAAGGCCACAGATTTGGAACTGTAGTCCCTGAATGAGACTTAGACCTTGAGAAATCTTCCCTATTAATGAAAATAGAATTAGAGAAATTATGCCCTTGGGCCCAGAGAAGTCATTAGTAAGTTTTTGTGTCTGACTAGGATTTTATATATATAAGTATCTGCTTAGAAACTGAAACCTCAAAAATATACTCTGCATATATAAATTTCAAATTTATAGTACACCAGTGGTGGAGAAATGCCTAGGAAATTTATATAAAAACTGATACTGGTCCAATTAAATCTCTGAGGGCACTGGCAAATGTCAACTAAAAATCACTCTGAAAACTACTTCTACAACATGGGCTTCATATAACACACACACACAGGAAGGAAAAAAAGTAATAATGGAAAAGAAACTCCTAAAACTGTTTTCCACCATGAGGGAGAGAGAGAAAGAAGATGTAAAAAACTGGAGAATTAATACCCCCAAAAAACCTTGTAGAATAAAACCATCTAAAGTGTCTACAAAATAAGTATTTAAAAAAATTATTTAAGGTACAAAGGGAGGAATTGAATCCCGTAAGACAGACAAAGAATAAGAATAGGAGACTTTCAAAAGGAAACCAAAGATAATTTAAATTAGAAATATAATTATTAAAACTAAGGTCTTGCTGGGGGCCTGGGTGGCTCAGGTAGTTAAGCATTTACCTTTAGCTCAAGGTCATGATCCCAGAGTCATGGGATCAAGTCCTGCATGTGGCTCCCTGCTCAGCAGAGAGTCTGCTTTTCCCTCAGCCCCTCCCCCGTTCATGCTCTCTCTCTCTCTCTCTCTCTCTCTCTCTCTCTTTCGTGCTCTCTCTCAAATAAATAAAATCTTAAAAAAAAAAAACCAAAAAACTAAGCTTGCTGAAAGTGTATAGCATCAAACAAAGCTCAATTCAAGAAGAATACATAGACCGGGAACTAGATGTGGCTATATTATCCAGGAGGCAAGAGAGAAAGATGAAGGTAGTATATACAAAAACAGAATTATGAAAGTATAAATGTGAGGATCCAACTTACATTGCATAAAAAGGTCTCCAAAGAATAGAGTTCACTGTGGGATAGCCAAATTCCAAAGAAACAATGACTGAAAAATTTCCAGAATAGGTGAAAAAATAGAATGAATACATAAAATGAGTCCTGATTCCAATAAATAAATATAAACCCAAACTACATACATTATGGTGAAATTGAAGGATATTTTTTAAAGGGTCAAGTTTTAAAGAAAAATAAACTTCATGATTTACAAAAGAATTAATATTTTTATAACACCTTATTTCTAAAAAATCTAGGAACACAATAGAATAATATTCAAAAGCCTAAGAAAAAATAACTTTAAATTCTAAAAATAGCTTTAAATTCTAAAGTTTCATTAAAACAATTTCAAATATAAACAGTAAATAAAGGCATTTATTTAAAAGAGAAAGTGAGATCCATTATCATTCAGATTCTGATTGAAAGATCAAACAATGTACATTCTTCAGTAAAAATCTTGAAGGAGCAAGAAAACAAAGAAATTGCTTATAAACTTCTAAGTTGTTTAGAATACAATGATTTAAACTTTTTTTTTAGATTTTATTTATTTATTTATTTATTTTTAATAGATTTTATTTATTTATTCATGAGAGACAGAGAGATAGAAAGAGGCAGAGGGAGAAGTAGGCTCCCTCCGCAGGGAGCCTGATACAGGACTCAATCCTGGGACTCCAGGATCATGACCTGAGCCAAAGGCACTCAACCACTGACCCACCCAGATGCCCTGATAAATTTAAACTTTTAAATAATCTGTCTTTTAGATACAGCATATATATAAAAATGGACTATATTCTATGAAAGCTTACGTACACCCAAATACATGATCAACCAAATCTTCTTGCAAAATGCAATGCAATTAGAATTAAAAAGACTATGATGCACAAATACATTTGAAAATTTAAATTACATTGTAAATATGTCTTTGATCAAAGAATGAATCACAAGGGAAATAATAAAATACTTAAAACTTAACAATTAAACTACAATACATCAAAATTTGTCAGACATAGCGAACATAGAATATAAAGTCTTCAAAAGACATACTCATAACCTAAAAATTGCATCAAAAAATTTGACTACACACAAGAAAGGAAGAGAACAAGCCCAAAGAGAAAACAAGGGAGGTATGATGATAAAAGCAGATAACTGAAAAAAGTAAAGACTGAGTCAGAAAATATCAGTGAAACCAAAAGAAGTCTTTTAAAAATGCAAATAAAAAATTTATTTAGAAACATGACTGGTTAAGCAAAGATACAAAAAAAATTATTAGGGACTGTAAAGACAGATGTGTAAAGACCAAGTAGAAACATAATGAAGAAATTTGTGAACATGTAGATAAATTGCATATTCTTTCAGAAAGCTATAAGTTATGAAAAATTCACTTGCACTGATACAAAAAGACAGAAAATACGTAACTGGAGAAAATGGAATTACTAGTAGTCAAAAAAATTACTCACAGAAAAGCCCTCTTAAATAATAATTCATTCATTTTTATGTAAATTGTTCCAGATTATGAAGAAAGAAATAAAAGTACTCCCAAATCATTTTATAATGCCAGAAAAACCCTGATATTAATACTGGGCAATGACAGAGTAATAAAGAAAAGCTATAAGCTAATTAAACTTTTAAGCACGTATGGAAAAATCCTAACTAAATGATTGGTGAATCAAGTTATGAAATACCTTTTATGATGAGAAGGGTTTACTCAGTAATGAAAGGATGTTTTAATTTTAGAAAAATCTATTAATGTAATTTTCCACTTTAAGCTGTCATATGATCATATAATTATCTCAACAGACAGAAAAAGCATTTAATAAAAATTCAACTCTTGATTGTGATTCAAAACTGATGGCAAATTAGAAACACTGGGGAGTTCTCCTAGATATTGACTAAAAATTATAGTAAATATCATACTAAATAGTGAAATTTTAGATTTCTTTTAAATCAGGAATCTCACAATGGTGCTTATTATTGCTGCTATTAAAACATTGTGTTGACTATATTAAAGACCAATGTATACAAAAAAATGACTGAGGAATTTCAAAAATAGAAACAGAGAAAAAAACTGCCATCAATAACAAATAATACATTATTAACAAATAATTGAAATGCATGAGAATAGCTAAATGAAACAGGTTTAATGAGAAAATTCAATAAATTCAGAAAATTTGTAAGATAAATAAATACATGAAAACATTTTTTATTCATTAGAGAGTATATTTTTTTTTGAGAGTATATTTTTTTAAATCTATTTGTTAGAATAACAAAAAATAGATAAAGTACCAAGAGTAATTTTTGGAAAAAATTATTATTTTTTATTAAAAGACCAAAGATGGATAAATGTAGAGGAATATCATGTTCATGAATGGCAGGATTCAGTATTGTAAAAATGGTAATTTTCCCTAAGTGAATCTGTATTTAATTAAAGACCAATTGATACTCCATAGAAATCTTTGAAGAATTTAAGAAGTCAATTCTAAAATTAGTGTGAAGAACAAAGGGAAAGGAGAAGCCAAGATGAGCCTTAAAAATAAGAAAGGAACATACTCTACAAAATATTAAGCATTTGTATACAGCTAATCTAAATATGTATATGTATAATTTAAATTGGTAGTATATGTTACAATTACATAATTATATATGTATATATACTACATGTACATATGTCTAGTAGTATATATACAATTATTTATACACATTATATATGTCTAAATAATGTATTTACAAATACCAATTATGAATTATAAATATGTAACATGTTTGTTAGTTATATATTAGGTTTTATTTATATAAAATGTTTATATTAATTAATATACGGTATTTTAAAATTTATAATATATATAGTTTGTATGTGAAAAACTATAATGAACAATTAAATTTTTTAGTAATTGAATGGTTTAAAAGTGACACTGAGGAGCACCCGGGTGGCTCAGTCATTTAAGTTTCTGACTCTTGGTTTTGGCTCAGGGCTGTGAGATGGAGCTCCACGTGGGGCTCTGTGCTCAACATGGAATCTGCTTGAGATTCTCTTGTCTGCCTCTGCCCCTCCCCTCATGCTTTCTAAATAAATAAATAAATAAATAAATAAATAAATAAATAAATCTTTAAAAGTGACATTGAGTATTTTGATCATTGTAAACATTTATGCTAAGTGAAATAAGTCAAACCAAGAAAGGCAAATATCACAGAACAAACTGATGGTTTGTGGGGAGGGAACAAAGGGCAGAATGAGTGAAGAAGAGTGGGAGACAGGCTTCCAATTATGGAATGATTAAGTCATGAGACAAAAGGAACAGTGTAGAAATACAGTCAATGATATTATAATAGTGCTGTATGGTGACAAATAGTAGCTACATTTGTGGTGAGCATAGCATGACACATAAAGAAGTTGGGTAACTATGCTGGACACCTGAAACTATTATAACGCTGTGTGTCAGCTATACCCAAAATATTTACATAAACAAATGAATAAAAATTTTAGGTGACAATATGTAGTAATTGAATGACTGAGAAGTGGCACATTAAGAAAAAAATACAAAAGGCAAGTTATCAAAAACCACTCTATAAATATATGATACAGAATTATAAATAAATTAGAAAATGTGCAGTATGTTTATTAGCCTGGATCTCATCAGGATACAGAAAATACATGGAAATTTAAACATGGAAAGTTGATATAATTACTTTTATGATAGAAGACCAACTAAAAAGTGTAATAAGATCTCTCCTAAAGACTACTCTGGAGCTAAGGGAGTACCCAAAGAAGGATAAACTTGAAATGAGAGGCTCTCTCCTGTAGATAGGAGTCCAAAAGGTGTTCTTAAAGCCCACTCCTGTCAGAAAAGTCCGCTGGATTGCCTAGGCCAGAGAGGTCTGGAGTGTGTAACAGTGTCTGCCTCTGAATGGTCTGGAAAGATGGTCACTGGATACAGGCCAGAATAGAGGAGTAGCCAAAGGACTAAGCACTAACAGATTTCCCCCCACATCTGCACCACTGACCAGCCATGCAGCAGAAGCAAAATAAGCAGAAGGAAACACATGAGAAACAGGGAAGAGAAGTCACCTACCTACTGGAATCTCCCTCAAGGACCACCTCCAGGAAAAGCTTACTATCATGCCCATTATGAAGAGAAAATGTTAGTAATTTCAGTCCAATAATATAACAGGTACTAGCAAATACTGAATCTTCACAAATTGAAATACCTACATATGTAATATTCAATATTTAAATACTAAAGTCAATATTCAAAAATTGAATACTCAAATAAAAAACAATAGATTATAAACTATTTGAAAATTCCAAGTGGATTAAACGCCTAATATTTAGGGAATTTTTTTTAATATTAGAAAGAAATATTAGAAGAAACTACAAACTTCTTATTTAATCTAGATAAGAAAATATGTATTTAAAAAGACCCACGTAACAAAACCTAAAATTTTGATAAATTAGACTATGTTTAGCTTAAAATCGTCTATGCAACAAAGGACACGTTAAATAAAATTTGAAACAAACCACCATTTCGGAAAACATATTTACAACTCATATACCTGATGGCTTTAGTTTCAAGAAAGAACTACAAATAAATAAAACTTACTAACAGAATATAAGCAGACAATTTAAAGAAGAGAAATATCAAGTGAGTCAGTAAATACATGAAAACATATTCAATCTTACTACTACTAAGGTACATTCTCCTACCATTAAGCAAAAAAGTGAAAGGCTGAAAATAGAAATTTTTTAGGAGAGTTAAGGAAAGGAGATAACTCAAAATGAGATTATAAACTGTTATACTCAATACTAATAGCAATTGGCAAGACTAATAAAGTTGGTATATGTGGATCTCCTGCCCAGTAAGTCCAAGTATATATTCTAGTAAAACTTTCATGCATGTGTAACAAAAACATATTTAATGATTTTACTTTCAACATTATAGCATTAAAAAATTAGAAAACAACCTACGTGTAACTAATAAATTATTGTACATTTATACAATGGGATATTATGTATATATTAAAATAACATACCAGACCTATGAGTACCAACAGGAAAGCATCTTAGAAAAGAAAATGAGTGAAGTGGAAGATCAAGTTTCAAAAGAATAACAAAATATGATAACACTAGAAATCTTATTTGTAGTTACATATATGTATTTGATAGCAAAAACAAGGCATTTTATATTTACATATGTAAATGATGTAGACTAGTTTTGTTCAAGGTCTGAGAAAAATTTCCAATTTTATGTAGGTAGGTAAGAACCAATCATTCCAATATGTATTGATTAGTTTATTCCTTCCTTTCTCTATTTTAATTAATATTTTTGTCCTGCACTAATTTCCAATATATATGTTGATACATTTCTTGTCTTTTTGTCTCTATTAATTCACCTATTTTTCAGTCACTGCAGTAATACTGCATAATTTTAAGTACTACAGCTTAACAGAAAGTCTTGCTTTTAGATATAGTAAATCAGTTTTCCTTCTTTTAAGAAATTAACTGAACTAATCTGGTCATTTCTTCAAGTGATCTTTTTCTTCTCTATTATCATTTAAAGAACAGAATTAATTGGACCCAAATACATCAAACATTTGCAGAGCACCTACTGTGTGCCAGGACTGGTACCAAGTGTTTTCCAAATTGAAACCGAAATACTCTTATTGAGATATATTAGCAGTTTAGAGACACAACTTTAAAATTGAGAAAGTAAACTCTGCAGGCAGAGAAAAAATTTAGAATTCTTTATCTAGGAATAAGATATATGTCTTAAAGATAGATTCCAAGTCCATACATCTGATTTAGAAGCTTCCTTTCATCTTGCCCCATGGTTCTCAAATACTAGTATACGTAAGGATATAGTACAGCCTCGTACAACAACTTTATGCTCCAGCTTAAAGGGTAATTTTAACTACACATGATTTATACCCTATGTGCTAACTTTAGAATCTGAACCTTGAATGTCACACTGATATTTTATATTATTAAGTGTTTAATTCTGTGGTATACACTACATGAGAGAAAATTGTAGAAAGCCTGATGGCACAATGTAGAAATGAAGTTCTAGTTCATGACTTGGATTGAGGCAAGAATTGGATTTTCCAAATACAAGAAGCACCTCAAGTGATGATAAATAGGCAGAAATAAGGTAAAGTACTCAAAAGCATAATACATATATACAGTTGTACAAGTTAAGTACTGGACAATACAAGGTTCATTAACCCTGTGGTCTGTGAATTGTACAGTACACAAATGGTATAGCAATATCTGATAATTATATTAAAAATCATAATGAGATAAATCCCATTTAATCAGTTCAGTAAGCAAACTGGAAAAGACACAGACCAGTAAGATGCTGCTAGCTAGCAGGGCTACTTTACACATGGACAATCACCTGCTCGTAGCCACAGAAATAGTGAATGGTAGAAATGTTGACCTCTAATATTGTTATCACATGAAAAGATCGATTGCCCTGCCCAGTCTCTCTCTGAAGGCAATGTTCTCTGTTAGTGACCGTTACTCCATCCTGTAATCTTTCTACCACCAGCCATTCACTATTAGGCCAAGCACAGTGGCCCTGTGGGCTGGCAAGCATCAAATTATGTGGTATAGAAAGATGAGGTGAGACTCTCAGACACTCGCCAGGAAATTAGCTATCAAAACTGCCTCCACTTTCTTTTCTTCTTTTTTACCCCCCATTTATTAAGTTTTTAAATACCAACAAACACATATAAACACAAGAGCACATATTATAAAATACAGTGTGTGTGTATAGACACACACACACACATTTGGCTAATCGGATAAAATAACTGGTAGCCAAAAAATACTGAAATCTCAGTGGCTTAATACAGGTTATTTTCTAACTGTGCAAAGTGGATAATGTGTCCAATGGCTCTCTAAAGCAACTCAAATAAATAAATAAATAAATAAATAAATAAATAGATAGATAGATAGATAGATAGATAGATAAATAAATAAATAAAGCAAGCAACTCCTGTCCAGTGACTCAGGGATCCAGGCTAATTTGATTTTGAGAAGTTGTGTCTCAACATGTGGATTCCAAGCTCACTGGGCAGAGGAAATGAGTGGTATTATTCTAAATGGGTGGAGAGGTCTTTCCACCCGCTAGGAAGGGGAAGAGAACCAGATAGGGTAAGCGTTAGCCATGTATGTAGTCTCTGTATTCCACATACCACAAACATGTATGTAGAATTTAATAAATAGTTATAAAGGGAAGCCCTAAGAGTAAAGAAGTTGAACACTGTCTTGTCCCCAAGGGCTCAACATGCCCTTTCTAATCACAAGACTCTCCTTGCTCCCTGGAGTTGACCACTATACTGATGGGTGATCATAAAATGTGGCCATGGTGACTGACTTCAAAGTTAGGAGCCAAAGAATACAGTGGGTTAATAAACTCAATTAAATTTTAATCTAACCAAGTTACATTGTAAACTGATGTAAAAATGCAGGTTTTTTTTTAACTTACTGAGCAAATTTTCTATCTTAAAAATTTCTTTCTAGTATTAATATATTGTTATACAAAACTACATTTTTAATTTATGATATTACTTAAAGATACTAAAATATTATAGCTTAAAACTAACACTTGACACTAACTTGGTTATTTTAGCATTTTGTTTTGATTAGTTGGAAGAGAAATATGTGTAAAATCTTGAAGAAAAATATGTGTAAAACTGGGTAAAATTACATGATGATATATATATATATATATATATATATATATATATATATATCCCTTTTTTTTCCTTTCTCTTTTTTTCCCAGTTGCTTAAATAACTTGGATGTGGCAGTGTGTTTAAATGAGCTTCCTGTTAATATTATGTAAAGACAGTACCTCAAAATGAAAAGATGAAAAAGTATCTACCTTCACAGAGAAGCAGTGGGGAGAGTGCTAAGTGTTTAGATAGAATTGCATCTGCATAATAAATAAGAAAAAAGTGCAGATAAAAATAAATTACTGAAACATTATTTAAAGATTTTCCTTTAATACTACATTTTTAAGAACAAAGACAAGCCCAGCCTTATTTATCTACTGCTGGCTGGTATCCCTCAGCCTTTAGTCCTCTCTGGAAATTGTCCTTGCCTGTATATGGCTGTCTGGTTCAAGTCATACACTCTTCATAAGGTCAGCCGCCATCCAATGACTCGTCCAAGTGAAAGTATAAAGACCCAGCCCTTTTTGCTCCAATAGAGGACAACTCTGAAGGGCCATCTCAGCTTACAGAACCCCCATGGCATCTCTCACCCTGCCAGTCCTCCTTCTTCCCCTTCTTTTCCATGGATACTGATCTCATGGGCACTCCCCAATAAACTTTCTGCACGTCAATCTTTCAAAATCTACTTCTTATGGAATCTAACCTGCAATATCCACCTCAATATTAGCAACATTAGCATACGCACACACATACACATAATAAGTGAATGAAAATCTGTAGACACATAAAAAATCTGATAGGAAAGAAATTTAATGCTTACCTAGAAAAAAAAAAAAAAAACCTGTGAGTTAATAAAAGAACCAGTTCAGTACATACAGGGTGAGAAGAAAGCTAAGCTACGGCAAGATAGTTGTGAATAGTTGGTGTGCACGTTAATATTTTTCCTAACCTAATGTTTTGTGTATTTAAATATACTCATTAATAGAATTTGGCAAGATAAAAGGGAGATTAAAAATACAATCGGCCTAGGGAACAGAAGAATAAATGTAAACACATTAAACAGGACTGCTTTGCCGTATTAATTAAGAAAGAACCCATTAGTTAAAATAACTACGTTTTTATTGAGAAATGTAGTTGGTTAATTAATTTTGTATAGTATAGAATGTAAGCCTATTCTGTGCATTTTCTGTTGTTACTGTTTATCTCTGTTACAATGCACAAGGTCTTTTTGAGATAGTATTAAGGGAATACAGCTAGAGATTATGCTAACATAATTTGATCCATCCTCTTACTCAAAATTAACTGAATCATCTTTCCAGGTGAGACAACAAAAACCTGCAAAGGCCTTCAATGCCCCTGGATCTTTATAAAACATCTAATTCCATGTTCATTTCCCAAGATGCATAGTATAGAAATTGATAACATCAATGGCTTAATTTCTCTCTATGGTCATCTTTGAATTTTGTAATTCCTTCTTTTTGTATTAAAAAGGAATAATGTTATGATGTTGAGGTATGTTCCCTCTATCCCTACTTTGTTGAGAGTTTTTATCAAGAATGGATGCTGTACTTTGTCAAATGTTTTTTTCTGCATCTGCTGAGATGATTCTTATCCTTTCTTTTATTAACGTGTTGTACACTGATTGGTTTGCAAATACTGAACCATCCTTGAAGCCTAGGAACATATCCCACTTGATTGTGGTGAATGATTCTTTTAATAAACTGTTGGCTTCAATTTGCTACTATTTTGTTGAGAATATTTGTATCCCTGTTTATCAGGGACATTGGCTAGAAATTATTCTATAGTGGAGTCTTTGACTTTGGAATCAAGGTAATGCTGGTCTCATAGAATGAGTCTGGAATTTATCCTTCCATTTTATTTCTTGGAATAGTTTGAGGATAGCAGGTATTAACTCTTTTTTAAACGTTTGGTATAATTTCCCCCAGTAATCCATCTGGCCCTGGACTTTTGTTTGTTGGGAAATTTTTTTATTATTTATTCAATTTCTTTGTTGGTTATCAGTCTGTTCAAGCCAAAGCAATCTTGAATAAGAAAAGCAAAGCTGGAGGCATCACAATTCCAGACTTCAAGTTACATTTCAAAGCTTTAGTGATCAAGACAGTTTTGTACTGGCACAAAAACAGACACACAGATCAATGAAACAGAATAGAAAACCCAGAAATGGACCCACAACGATATGGTCAACTGATCTTTGACGAAGCAGGAAAGAATATCCAATGGAAAAAAAAAGTCTGTTCAATGAATGGTTAGGAAAAGTGGACAGCAACACGTAGAAGAATGAAACTGGACCGCTTTCTTATACCATACACGAAAATAAATTCAAAATGGATCACATACCTAAATGTGAGACAGAAAACCATCAAAATCCTAGAGGAGAACACAGGCAGTAACCTTTTTGACATCAGCCATAGCAATTTCTTACTAGATATATCTCTGGAGGCAAAGGAAACAAAACCAAAAATGAACTATTGGGACTCCACCAAGATAAAAAGCTTCTGCACAGTGAAGGAAACAATCAACAAAACTAAAAGGCAACCTTTGGGATAGGAGAAGATATCTGCAAGTGACATATCTGATAAAGTATCCAAAATGTATAAAGAACTTATCAAACTCAACACTCAAATAAATAATCCAGTTAAGGAATGGGCAGAAGATACGAATAGCTATTTTTCCAAAGGAGGCATGGAAATGGCTAACAGTCACATGAAAAGACACTCAATATCACTCATCATCAGGGAAATACAAATCAAAACCACAATGAGATATAACTTCACACCTGTCAGAATGGTTAAAATTAACACAAGAAACAACAGATGTTGGTGAGAATGCAGAGAAAGGGGAACCTTCTTACACTGTTCATGGGAATGCAAACTGGTGCAGCCACTCTGGAAAACCATATGGAGGTTCCTCAAAAAGTTAAAAATAGAGCTACCCTACAACCCAGCAATTACATTACTAAATATTTACTCAAGGGATACAAAAATACTGATTTGAAGGGCTACATGCACCCTGCTGTTTATAGCAGCACCACCAACAATAGCCAAATTATGGAAAGAGCCCAGATGTCCATCGACTAATGAACAGCTGAAGAAGATGTTTCTGTGCATACACACACACACACACACACACACACACACATACATACACACATGCAATGAAGTATTACTCAGCCATAAAAAGAATGAAATACAAGGACATAGATGGAGCTAGGGAATATAATGCTAAGCGAAATAAGTCAGTCAGAGAAAAACAAATATCATGTGATTTCATTCATACGTGGAATCTAAGAAAAGAAACAGATGAACATGGGGGGGAAAAAGAGAAAGGCAAACCATAAAACAGACTCTTAATTATAAACAACAAACTGAGGGTTGCTGGAGGGGAGGTAGATGGGGGAAGGGTTAAGGGAGTGATGAGCATTAGGGAGGGCACTTGTTTTTTTTTGTTTGTTTGTTTGTTTTTTTATAAATTTATATTTTATTGATGTTCAATTTGCCAACATATAGAATAACACCCAGTGCTCATCCCATCGAGTGCCCCCCTCAGTGCCCGCCACCCAGTCACCCCCACCCCCCGCCCACCTCCCCTTCCACCACCCCTAGTTCGTTTCCCAGAGTTAGGAGTCTCTCATATTCTGTCTCCCTTTCTTATATTTCCCCACTCATTTTTCTTATCCTTTCCCCTTTATTCCCTTTCACTATTTTTTATATTCAAGGAGGGCACTTGTGATGAGCACTAGCTGTTGTATGTCACTGATGAATCACCAAATTGTGCTCCTGAAACTAATATTACGCTGTGTGTTAACTAGCTGGAATTTAAATAAAAATTTGAAACTACAAAAAAAATTTAAAAATAAAATCTAAATAAAATAAAATTAAAAAGAATAAAATGATAAATTTTCTATTCCTGCTTTAGCCTGGCTGAGTGTAGGGACTAGGAGTGGCAGGAGGGGAGACGGACCTTGGAGAAGGGAGTGGGAGCACCCTGCAGAGGCGTGTAGCAGTAGAAGGACAACAGCCTAGCAATGGTCTAGTGCAACTGACCAGAATGTGCGCAAGCCTAGAGCGACGCAACTATCCATCTCTCTGACTGAGAATAAAATGCTGAAACTCAGGAAGCAAAAAGGAGGATGAGTAAAGAACTACTGTCTCGGCTGACTAGGATCGGTGTGCTCTACTGTCACAGCTGTTGATTACAGGTCAATGGGAGAAAAATACATACATCTCCATCTCCCACTGCAACCAGTTTGATGGCACAGTGGGGAGTAAGGCAGGATTATCTACAAAGCTGACTGGATTACAAATCGCTGTTATGGATGGGGAGTTCAGCTCTGCCTCTGTATGGTGCTGGCAATTTCTCTTCACTAACCTCCCCCTGGGCTTTCAGGAAACGCATGTGGGTGCCAGAGAAGTCACGAGCTGAGCGCTACATGCTATTCCAGCAGCTGCTCTCAATGGTGCAGAAAAGTAGCAGAGAGCACCCCTTAGAGGGGACATGAAGAGGACCATGCTACCAGGAAAAAAAAAAAAAATCACCTTTTGTCTCCTAGGCTGACACTTAGACTCTCCTCTTGCTGCTCCACCATCATTTTCTTTTTACATCATCCTTTGTGTTGCAGTTAATATTCAAATTTTATTTGTACTTAAAAGGTCTGACTAGCTCTTGACAAATAAAACTTATGAATATCAACCCTAAAATAACTTCATCTTGAGTCAGTAGCCTTTTCTTTCCTCACATGTATTACCATTACACAGGTCACTCTAACTCATAGTTTAAATCAGTTAAGGATCTCGGATGGATAATTTTATGTGTCAACGTGTGCTGTTGGTTCTATTTCTGTGGAAAACTCTCATAAATACAGAACTTAAATTCAAACACAGTTACCTTGAAACCAATTTTTTTTAATCACCAATATTTCCCTATGGCTTAAGTACACGTATGACAGGGCTTATATAGCAATCCTGACTCTGGAATGGCTCGTCTGCAAGACGGCAGCAGATACTACGTGAACAAATACAAAGATAAGCTCCATGTGGTATCTTTAAAACAATTATGTTGATGCTTTTTAAAAGCCTTTATTTGTTTCAGTTAAGATAGTTCAAAGGGAAGTTAATAAAAATCTCATTAAGTTCTAAGTTTCATTTCATTATTTTGAACTCCTAATCCTTTCAAATTTTTGCCTGGTTATATTTAACATGACAAAGCTATTTCTTATTAACATCAATATCTGTAAATTGCTCTAAATCAGCACTTCCTGTACATTTGGGCAGTTTCTATTCATCAACATGATAGGTGGTCCATTTGTAAATCAGCTGGTATTCTCCCTAGTTGTCATAATATAATAAAATTAATGTTGTACATCATATTCTAAAGTAACCTGGCTGATTAATTCAAGGTGATTTCAGGTTCCCAAAATAATTAATCAACACAGGGATTTATGCCCATATCTCTCTACACTGATTGATGTCTGTGCAGTGAAGTAGTTATGAGAATAGCCATTACTAAGAGATCATGTACAATAATAAATATCAAACCTCAATTTTTTCCCAATTTTCAAACCTCAATTTTTTCCCAATTTTCAATTCCCAAAACATTTGAGCTCTCTTATTCTATTTAAACAATGGTTTGTTTTAATATATCATTTAGTAGTGGGAATTACTGACAATTTTCAAAACTGTTCCACAAATGAAAAAAAAGAAAAAAAGAAAAATTCTGCCTCTAACCAAAGGAACAGGAATATTGTGCTTGGCCCTGGGCATACACTACAATGTTTATATGTCAACTTGGCTATGCTCTACGGTGCTCAACTATTTAGTCAACCAATAGTCTAGATGTTCAGCGAAGGTATTTGTAAATATGATTAACACGATCAACTGACTTTAAGTAAAGCAGATTACTTTCCAAAATATGAGTGGGCCTCATCTAATCAGGTGAAGACCTTAGAAGCAAACATGGGTTTCCCAAAGTAAAAAGGGATTGCATCATAGAAACCTTGCCTGAATTTCTAGGCTGCAGGCCTGCCCTATAAATTTCAGACATGCCAGCCCCACAACTGCATAACTATACGAGCAAATGAATCCCTTATAATGAGCCAATCTCTATATATGTATTTTTCTCTTTCCCTTTCTTTCTCTCCCATATATATATATATATTCATTCATCCATTCTGTTGGTTCACTGGAGAACCCTAAATATGTGATAAAATATACATTATAAAATCTAATATCCACCTTTTGTAACAGTTTTAAATTTGGAAAACTGATGTAAGATTTTATTGTATTTTATATACTTTGGAGTATATACTCCTTTGCTTATTCTTCTAATTGGCACAAGCCTGAAATATAGTACACACTCCACTGTCTTTTTCTTAGTTGCTAAAAAGCAAGTAACACCCTATTATTGAGTGAGCACACTATTTTTGATTTGCTTTATCCCAAAAGAAAAGTGGTTCTTGATGTACAGTTAGCTTAAATTGCTCTTTGGAAGTATCTGAAGGGTTAACACTTGAACTCAAGGTCATTCTGTAAAATAAAAAGCAAGGCCTAAGTATTAAGATCCAATCGTAATCTGAACGTGAACCAAGCTGCAAACCTGACAGTAATGAGTTTGAAGAGAATTTCCTCACAACTCAACCTAAAAATGCCTTACCCTCTATATTTTATCTATTTCAAATAGTTAAAACTGGAATCGATTATAAAATTCAAATATTTATAATTTTCATCCTAATGTTCTGTGTTAGGCACGCATTCTCAAGATGCCCATGCCCTCATCCCCAGAATCTGTAAATAGTTATCTTACATAGCAAAAATGTACTTTAAGGATGTGATTAAGTAAGACCTTGAGATGGTAAAAGAATCCTGGATCATCCAACTGGGCCCAGTGTAATCACAGCGGTCCTTATAAATGAAAGAGGGAGACAAAACATTTAGAGGCAAAGGAGGAGATGTGACAATAGAAGCAGAGGTCAAAGCGATGTGCCACAAGCCAAGGACTATGGAAAGCCTCTAGAAGCTGGAGAAGACAAGGAATGGAGCACCCAGAAGGCAAGCAGCTCTGCTGACATCTTGATTTTTGGAAATGTAAGGCCCATTTGGACTTCTGACTTCTTAAACTCTAGGGCAATAAACAGTGATGTTTTAAGCCACTAAGGTTGTGATAACTGGTAAGCAACAGAAAACTGATACACCTTCTTTCCCTAGAGAGTTCATAGTTTCTTTGTCTGTCTTAAACCTCTCACACAAGGTGTCTGTGGTTCCAAATTTATATAGTTGCCTCAAGAATAACCTTATAATGAGATCATCTAACTGTACACTGGCGGCTTTGCTGTAAGTTCCCATAGCAGAAATCCTTCATTTTTAGAATGAGTCCCCAGCTCATTAACAATTTGTTTACTTATCTTTCTACAGCCACATTTGTAAGTGCAGGGATCATGTTTGTCTTGTTCACAGCTGTATCATTACCATAAGGTCACAGCCTCACATAGTAGAGGCTAATTTTTTTTTTTAAGTATTAAGACCTCTTCCTTTGCCCTTAAAAAAACATGAAAGGAGGTGGAACATATATTGCTTTTTAAAGTGAATAACCATCTGGGGAAAGAAAAGCAGTCCTGTCACTGTTCCTAAGGGCTTTCTCTTATGTAAGTAATGTTTTGCTAACCTAATTTAGTAGTTACTCCTCTCACACTACTTATTATGTTGATTAGAATTTAACATTTGGGAAGTTCCTTCATTTTTCTGAAACTGTCTCCTCATCTGTTAAAAAAAAAAAAAAAAGATAAATGAGACAAGACCATGATTCCAGACTTCCTGAAATCTGGGCTATAGGGGCAGGGAAGGAGCTTATAAAAAAGTTTTAATTTAAGGAAACAAAAGCAACATAATAACTGTACCTGGATGCACTATATATATTCATATATATTATTTTATATATAGAGAGAGACATATACATATGCATATATACAGCCATTTTCTCAACAATAACCATCATTTCTTCCCTATTTTTGCAGGACCCTCAACACTAAGTCGCTCAGCTATACCCATGACAATGACAGTAATTTCCAGGACCTTTGGAGATTATTCTCATATTCCTCTAGAGTTACCTAGAGAATCAAAAGTAGTCATTGCTACATAACATATCAATATTCCACTGGCACTCTGACTATCTCATCTTCCTCAGCAGCTTGCAAGGCAGATGACATTCACTGCTATCCAGGTACAACTACCTCAATCCTATTATCTGGCTGAGTGTTTAATAGCTACAGATTTCTCCTCAAATGCATTTAACCAGCCCTTACCAGCCACACATAGGAGCACAAATGAAAATCATGTTCAAGGAACAGGCTCATGTACTTTGTGTGCCAGACAGGCCTCGAGTAATCAAGTCCCACAAACAAGCAATCCTGGCACACACCAACATTTCCATCATATCACTCTCAAACTATCTGAGGCATCAGTTGTATGTGATAGGTGGGCTTATTGATATAAAGAAATTATATACATATCACATTGAATCCACTAATATAAACAATATGGCTTCCAGAATATGACATCGCAGCACTTCAAGCTTGTACAACCTAAATAAAAGCCCATTTTCTCCTTTTTTGACCCTAAACTTAATACAGAAAAAGAAGTTAATTTCTTTCCCACTGCTCAATTGCTATGAAGGACATTAAGAGACAATATATTTATTTATTATAAAATACTGTTTGGATTTTTTTAATCATGGGGCATCACGGGATCCTCAGTTTTAATCATGGGATTGGCTTTTACCAGGACCTTCCCTAAGAACTTGATGAAAAATAATTCCTCCAGGTACAATGTCTTTAATCTTCTAAACCACAAGCTCATAACCAGAAAAATCATACCTAGATTTTATCATAACCAGAAAAATATTTACCGTCAAATAGCTTTATTCATACTCTGAATTCATTAACAAAGATCCATGTCAAACTTCTATTGCCTTTTCTTCCTTTATTGAAAGTTCTCTGATGTCTGAAAGGTAATTTCAACTAATTTTAAATGAATTCTATACCTATGCAAACAATATACACTGACAGCACACTGTTTCTCCATAGCGATTTCTTTTTTTCTTATTTTATCTTATACGTTCTACATTATAAATTTAGAAAATGAACTATCTATTATGATGGGGAAATTCACATCCTCTCCCGTCTTTAACTCTGCCAGTTTTTGAAATAATCAGAAATATATTTATTATAGCTTTATTTCTCTAGATTTAGGTTTTATTTTGCAAGGAAAGTATCATTTTCTAGGTGTTTCTAGACATTTTTCTAGACAAATGTATGTCTAATATATTTTCCAGACACACTAATATATGTATGGCTAATCCACATTCTCTTACTTCATCCTTGCAATGACTTTTTTGTAGGAACACCTGAAACGTAAAGTAACTCACCTCCCCTGTGAAGTACTATGCCAAAATTCAAATGATTGTAATATACTATTCCTGGGGCCTCAGAGAGAAGACTTGGCCAAGATGAAAACAGGCAAGAAAGAGAGTAGTCAAGTGTGACTTGTCTATTCATCCCCCATGGAGCTCTGAATCAAGGTTTGCACAAACCTCCTTAGGAAGCAACAGACTACACACAGCAGATGGGGTCCTCTGATGAGCAGCTACTCCACAGCGACAATGTGCAGCTATCACCTAAGACAGCCCAGATGACTCAGTCTATCCATAACCCTGGGAATAGTCAAATACGCTAAGCAAGGAAGAAAATACTCAGAGATGGTAACCAGAAGAAGGCAGGTCTAGGAAACATGGGGCACAGGCCCCATGAAGACATGATCTGATTAGCAGGGGATAGCTCTGTTCCTTCCTATGGGTGTGTGTGTGTGTGTGTGTGTGTGTGTGTGCATGGGTGTAACTCTTACTTACAGATTTTTAATGTTCTCCAGTTGCTTGAGTCCAAGGAACCATTCTGATGTGGCTTCTTGCCACCTTTGCAGCACAGAACAGGTCAGCTGTCCTCTGTTCTTTGATATCTTTTCCTACTTGGCAGCCACATTTCCTCCTGACTCAAATGTGCTTCCTCTCTTTGGGAAGGCACAGGATGCCACTGACTCAACATCAGAAGAATGTATGCTTCGGGTTGTTTTACCAGCAGTGGGCACAGGCTGAGTAGAAGAGGGAAGTAAAGGAAGAGGTGGGGCACCCAGCTGGCTCAGCTTCTCTCCTTCACTTACAAGGTACATGACCTTGGACAAATCACACTGGTGTCTCATACTCTGCACTTGCAGAAAATGAGAGCGGAGGATGTGCTAACATACCCGTAAAACAGAGGTGACTTATACAATGGGCTTCTAGAAGCCCCCACTAAATTAAAGTCCAAAATTATAAAAATAGTAACAGCTAATAAACTTTTTAGTTTTCCAAGAACCCTGCTGAACATTTTTTATACCGTATCTCTATTCTTCACAAACTCTACATGGTAGGTATCACTAGCCATGTTTCATAGAGAAAAACTGTCAGAAGACTGAATAAATTCTAGCGGGGGACCTAAAGTCTTTAGTCCTTGGTATACATGACTCCCAACTCTATGTTCTTTCCTTTGCGCTCTGCTGTCCTCGGGTGTATGACTTATGCTATGTATGATCGACGTTCCCTATGATTCTTTCAGGTTGAGAGCAGTCAACCATGTTTCATGAGCCCCGGTCTCTGATGGCTGAGTATGCACAAGAGGAAATTTGTGTTGCAATTAAAATTACAAGAAGGTTAATCAGACACATATTTAATGATATGTATAACAGCTATTGTGCTACACATCATTAGGCATAAATGGTAAGCTGTTCATATAAATGAAAATAATTATTTTTACAGTGATGGAGAAAGCATGGCTATACTCAGACAGGAATTGAGAGGGATGGGGAAAAAATGCTAGAAAAAAAGGTAATTGTTTCCATTTGCTAACTTATTACTAATATCCAAGCATTGTGCCAGGTATTTTATATGCAGTATCTCATTTAATCTTCTTATTAAACAATATGAGAATAGTATCAGTAATAAATTATTTTTTTAAGGTGGAGGGAAACAGAAAGGTTAAGAAAAACTGTCCCAGCAGTGACTGGCATGATATGCCACTCAGAGAGTATCACTTAAAAGTCCTCCTCTAATAGCCCTGAGACCCAGCCACCTTTAAATGGAAAGACCACTCCTTCCTTTCTCACTTCACTAGGTTTGCTTGCTGTTGATGGCAAGTACCATTTTGCCTTCAACTAATTTAGTCTTAGAACACCAGTGTTCCCTCTGCCTAAATGCCAAATTTGTAATATATGAGCAATTCTTTCAACCTCCTATTTCAAGAGCAAAAGTCCGTGGACTTTTTATCATGAGGGAAAACAATGGGGAATATGCCGGTTAGGACAGGCTGGCTTCTGTTTAAGTTTTGGGAATTAATAAATCAAAATTTCAGTGGCTTGGAGTTTACCTGTTCATGATAGGACGGCGGCTAAGAAGGCAGTCACCAGTGCTGACCATCTTATCAGAGGAAAGAGAGGACTGCAAAACCTTAGCTCTTTCCTCCTCCATGTTATGTGCCACAAAAAGTAAAGTTTGGGTCAGCCAGAGCCATTTTGGGATCAGGGCTCCAGTATTTCAGTGGACAAGGAAGCAGTTCTATTACTGATTAAAATAAGATCCACAAAGGGAAAATTCAAAGAAATACTTCACTAGTTTTGAGTATTTGCTTGAAATATGCCCTCAGTGACCTGCAAGGCCAATTCAGGTATCACTTAACTCTGGACCATTCCCTTTCCCAACACCCACCCTTTCTTCACCTCCACTGCCTAGAAGCCTGAGACTAAGCACACAGGGAATGTTGAGATATCCTACTGACCTAATATAGTGCTTTGGACCACCTCTTGGCTATTAATAGCATTTACTTGCAAAGCATCCCTTTAGTGGTGGAAAATATGTACATCTTGTGAAGCTGTTTGTGTCCTAGCACGTGCCCAATCACAATGCCTGCTTGCATCAAATGCAGTAACACAGCAAAATGGCCCATAGTGGGAATAAACATTGACCTGATTAGTTCAGTACATGCATTGATACAAAAAACTAAGTCACAAGGGGCCATGAATTTTTATGGCCATAAGTTATGTAGTAATGAAATAGTTATTAAACTTAATACTAAGAAAAATAAGCGGTAGTGACTAACTTCCTTTCTGGTCAGCTAGCAATATTATTGAGAAAATGCGTACTGAATATTTCACAGGCTAAAGGGAGTGGTTCGGAGTCAGAAATTTGAGGACTCCAGGCTTCTACCCTTTTTAATGGGATATGACATTTCTGCACCTCAATTCCTCAATTTCAACAAAAAAGAATAATAAATGAGATATATCGAGGTCCTCACAAACCATAATCCACTATTGTTTCCTCTTCAGGTTTAAGTAACACTGCAATATCTTCCCTTAGTTTTGGCAGGTGAAAGCCTTCAAGAAGGGGATAAGGAAGAAGGAAGAAACACTCATACCCCCAGGATATCAGGTTTGAAGAAGAAAATAATAAAGATGTCTTGCCCTATAAGGATCCAAGTGACTCAGAAGTCACAGAGTATAAAGGCATCACTGATGAGTTAAGCTGCTTTAAATTTCCTTATGAGAGTTGGGTACATGGGTAGGTATGGCCCCAACTTTCTTGAAAGTGTTTCTCTCTGATGAGAGAGGATTATTTAAGACCATAGAGACTGTGGCGGAGTCCCTAAGAGCTACTGAGATCAGGCTCTCCTAGCGTTATGAAGGTCTGGCCCCTCTCCTCCTGAGACACAGAGCCTTTCCTGCTTGAACCAAGGTCCTTGACACTAAATGGCCTCCCCTTCCCTCCCCTCCCCTCCCCGGTCCCCTCTCTGCTTTATTCCAAGTTCGCTCCTTTTCTTATCTGCCTCCAAATTTCTAATACAAAGCTCTTTCTGCCAGTCATGTTTCCACTCCTCTGTACCATCACCCTGACCCCTACAGTGAAGTATGCTCAGAATGATTTTCTGATGGCCAACTCAAAATATCAATTCTGCTGAGTCGGTTTTCTCTGCCCTCAAACCTTCCATGTTCAGAAGACCTGAAACCATGGTGGGAAGTGAGACAGAGCGCAGTTGGACAAGCTGTTCGAGGACTAATCGTGCTTGTGCACAGAGGAAAACAGATGGAAGGAGAGAGATTCCTGAAGAGCATATGGTTGATGGGGCAAGGAACAAGTCTACTGAAATGAATTGCAGATTTGGAGAGATGAGAGGCATGGCTCCACTGCCTACCACGGAATAACGTGCTTAGCTTATGCAGGATGTTTGAGATGTGAATTTCAATGTAATCACCAGCAAAATGAAAATCTATTTAAAAAAAATACTTCTTAGAGTTAAGATTAAAAGATACAATCAATTTGAAATTATCTGTTGAGGGGAAGCCCGGGTGGCCCAGCAGTTTAGCACTGCCTTCAGCGCAGGGCCTGATCCTGGAGACCCAGGATCAAGTCCCACATCGGGCTCCCGGCATGGAGCCTGCTTCTCCCTCTGCCTGTGTCTCTGCCTCTCTCTCTCTGTCTCTGTCTCTGTCTCTGCCTCTGTGTGTGTGTGTGTCTCATGAATAAATGAATAAAATCTTTAAAAAATTGAAATTATCTGTAGATTATTACCATAACTACTATTATTGTATATATAGCCTATTGTCTAACACATTGAAGTAGACAATAGAATACTTTTGCAGTCATAGATAATTATGGAAGTCTGACTTTGCAAAAAAGAAGGAGGAAGGAAGGAAGGCAGGAAGGAAGGAAGGAAGGGAGGGAGGGAGGGAGGGAGGGAGGGAGGAAGGATTTCCCCAGAAAAATGAACATATTATAAAATGTAGTACATTGATTTATAGGAGCCCACAAAGTCTCTGAAGTCCAGCTGTAGATTTCTGGAATGAAATAAAGTCACACAAAATGCTTAAAGATATGAGAAGCTTTGGGGACGCCTGGGTGTCTCAGCAGTTGAGCATCTGCCTTTGGTTCAGGGTGTGATCTTGGGTCCGGGGATCGAGTCCCACGTCGGGCTCTCTGCATGGAGCCTGCTTCTCCCTCTGCCTATGTCTCTGCCTCTCTCTCTCTTTCTCTCTCTTATGAATAAATAAAGAAATCTTTAAAAAAAGATATGAGAAGCTTAAAACGAATATTTTGGAAACCTCTTTTAAATTCTTAGGTCTTTATTTATCTGATTTATTCCACAGGCTATCTACTCATTACTCATTTCTCATTACTAAATTCAGAAATTCCCAGTAAAATAAATAACTCAACAGGTAACTAAGTAAATGTATAGCTGAAGGAAAAATAAGATTTGTTTTGATTATTTCATTTATTTCTATGGAACCTGTTTGGAAAGCCATGTTGGCAGAAGCACGGCATTTTTGCAGATACTCCTGTCAACTAAGAATATGTGTGTGTACATGTTTGTGTGCAGAAAAAGAGAGATCATTAAGATTATATATACTAGACATACATATAGTATACATATATATGAACATATGTGTGTATGTGTATATGCATATGTATGTACATACAGTTATATGAAATGTCTAAAACTAAAATGAAAGTATCTTAGTGAAAGCTGAATCCAGAATTCACAAGGAAACTATGAATCACCACTTCCTGATTTCCTTCCTCCAGATACTAAGGAAGCATCATCAAGAGAGGCCAGCAATCCTTTCACCATTTTTTTTTTTCATTTTCTAGGAATAACTTGGATTTTTTTAAAGATTTTTATTCATTTATTTATGAGAGACCCAGAGAGAAAGAAAGGCAGAGACACAGGCAGAGGGAGAAGCAGGCTCCCTGCGGGGAGCCCCATGTGGGACTGGATCCCAGGTCTCCAAGACCACGCCCTGAGCCAAAGGCAGATGCTCAACCACTGAGCCACCCAGGCATCCCTAGAAATAACTTGTTTTATAATTTTTTCACTCTTCTGGCAGCATTGTGATACTGGAAAGTACATGTTTAACTCAGTAGATATTCAGTGATCATATACTATGCTAGAGATTGATTGATAGGGGCAGAGTTAGGCATGGATAGCACCGTGTGAATGGGTGGTTGGCACTTCCGATGTACAACACAGCCAGAGTAGCGCATACTCCTGTACAGAAGAGGAGGTAATTAACACTACCTGAAAGGGATCAGGGGTTGATTACCCAGAACATGGTCTGGAACATAGAAATACGTCTGCCAGGAAAAAAAGAGAGAGAGAGAGAGAGAGAGAGAGAGAGAAGGAAGGATACAAAGATAAAGTCTTTTGGAAAGGAAGAGTACATGACAAGCAGCAGTTTTGGGAAGCACTAAGTGAACCAAAGAACACAAGAAGTTTAGACTTCTTCTCTCCTGCAAAAAGAAAGTTAAATTGCAAGCTTATTACCAATCTTGATGTGTTGCCACAGAAAGAGCAGTTGTATTTTTAGTACCTCATCTAATGACTCTAATTCTATTCTAAGGGAGTTGAGCAGCTCATTCCAAAATCTGCTTTTCTGTTAAAAAAAAATCCAGTGATAATCTCCCAATTCATTAATTCACCAAATATTTACTGGACAACTTTATTATATGAGTTTCAACCTATAAAGGTAACTTTCCAAAGACCCGTTTTCTTAAATTACTACACTTTGGAATTTCAGTCCCTCCACTTTCTGGGAGAGGAGGGGGGGAATCTCCAAACTTACTGCTCTATTCTTCTAATGAATCTATCCTCCAGCTAAAATAGGTTACTGTCTGTCTGTCCATGTCTCCAGCTCTAAATTAATACTTTAGTGAAGAACATCTCACCCTCATCACATCGACGTGTGCTAAGCTTTGTCTTTATTAAATCTCATTTTCTCTTCTACCAAGAAGATTTTCCAGAACAATCCTCCCCCCAAAAAAAAATTCCCCTTTCAACTATACATGTTATGAATCTTACTGCTCAAATATTTTCTCATTATCTCTGCTACTAGGTCTTAGTCATCTTTGGAATTAGAACCACAGCTTACACTGCTTGTTAATCCTTTTAGTAGCCAATATAGTGCTTTGCACATCCTACTTCATAGTAAATACATGTTGGGTTTGAAATTTAGGTTGAACCTACACATTCAATTCTAGCAGAGATGTTTTAATGGCATGGATAAACGCGAAAATACCTTTAAGATTTGATTAAAAGGACATGGAAGGTCAATGTGTAGGCCCAGAACTGCTTGGCCATTCTTATATAGTGACTTTCCTTTCAATTACAAGAGCTTGAGAATGAGATCCAAGCTTTTGAGCATGAAACCATCTGAATTTTGTTTCTTCTGAATAATTCTAGCTTTGCCAGAACCCTGATACTTCCCATTTCTAAACTTTAGCACATTATTACTAGCATCAAGAAGGTTCTATCTCCAGATTACACTGCTCCCCTCTGCCTTCTTGGCAGCGTTATATTTGAGTTATATGAAAATCACCAAAGAAGTTCTTACTGCTGTTATGTTTTTCTATGTGCTGTGGGAAGAACTGGCACCTAAGGCTATGTCTACATTATTTATACCACTTTGATAGATTAAATCTTAACTGTACCATAGAGCTTTTAAAGACATGTCTGTAAATGTTTAAGGATTCCACAGGTGTTCATCCTAACTGCAAACAAAGACTCCTTTTTGTGGTTGAAAAACAAAATTAAAATTTAACAGTGTCCTGCAAGCCATGGTTTCTACTTAAAACAGATCCTTGACTGGACATGTCAGATAGATTTGTTACTCTTGACACATATTTGGACTTCAACAAAGTAACCTACATCAATGGAAAAATTTCTGTGATCCCATACTTCTAAAATTAATCTCTCTGATGGTGACATTTCATAAGGGAACTATAATGTTGGTATGCTACCAATGTAGCAAAATCCTAAAGGACTTTCATCCTGAAATGTCCCCAAGCTCTAAAGCATTCTCAAAACTGTTTCATTCTTTTCTCTGCACTGTTACCAACACCATGGTACAACTTTGATGTGTTACTAAAAGACAAGAGCTTTATTTTTGGAACTATTGTTCATAGGGCCCCAGAGAATTTTTTTTTCCTGTTTATAACTAGAGGATCTGATTCTAGTCTTTAGACTAGAGAAACTCTAGCAAATGCTGAGTTTCTTCTGAAGCAGGCGGTTAATTTCATGAATTTTCTTGAAAATAATTATATTCACCTTTGATTCAGTGAAAGAAATATATTCTCAGCTAGCTAAGGTCCGCGTTGAGTACATATCATTGATTTACTCAAAATTACAGGAGCTGTGAGATAAGCCAATGAAACATTTAACAAAAGAGAAGAAGGAAAAGCATGATGATAATTAGAAGGTATGGGATTATAATCATGTTTTCCTCAATAGATAATTGAATTCTAATTGGATTTTGGTTTTTCAGATGTCATAGTTCCTAAGTAAAAATCCAGTTATTTATTGAATTCAGACTTTCACTCCTCTTTGACCCTCCTTTGCATTTTTACTCTCTCATTTCTTTTTTTAGGATATTACTATGGGGATATCCCACACTCTGGAGCAGAATGAAACAAGATTTCTCTTAGAAATGCTGAATTTGAAAGGCAGAAAGAAAAGACACATATAAACAGAAAACAGATTTTTAAATAGTTGTCACTGGTCCTTCCTGAGTCACTGGTCCTTCACCAGTTTGGTCTTCACCTAGTATTATACCCTTCGGTATGCCAACATAGAAATTAAATGTTGGGAACCCTGACTTCGCTTCGAAGACACTAGCAACATGTGACTATTTACTAATTAAGTACATTTTAGAATAAAATTAAAAATTCAGTTCCTCAATTGCACTAGCCATGTATCCAGCGTTCAATAACCACAAATGACTAGCAACCACTGTACAACGTATTTCAGATACTGAACATGTCCATCTTCACAGAAGAATTAAAGCTGGAAATAAAGTAAGAAATTTCTAAACTACTATGCCTAAGATTAAATCACACTGATGGTCAGAATATACTTTAAAATACATGAATACTACACATCACATATGACATACGAAAGCTTGTGGATAGAGCTAAACGAAAGAAAACAGAGTCTTAAGGAAGTACTACAGAGAATCTAAATGATTAGAGTAAATCCAGAAAAATATGAGCCCATTAAACATAAAAAAGGAAAGAGAATACAAAATCAGACATTTACTAATGGAAAATAAGTCTACTATAGAGATAATCAACAAAACTAAAGACTGATTCTTTGAATGGGTTAATAAAAAGTCTTTGAACAGAGTAATAAAAAAGTATGAGTAATGAAGGAAAAAAGTGACAGCACAAGTTGACAATAACAGGAATGAAAATAAGGACATCAACAGATATCCTACAGACATGTTTTTTAAAAAGAAGATACTATTACTGAATTTATGCCAAAAAATTAACAATTTCAATGAGCTATGAAATGTCCCTAATAAACACAATTTACTAAAATTGACAGAGACATTATAAATCTGAACATTCTTATGCTTAACAAAGAAATTGAGACAATTATTTTAAAATTTCTCACAAATAAAACCCCTAGTCCCAAAAAACTTCAACAAGGAATTATTTCATCTAAAGTACTAACCCTAATATTAAACTCCTCTGAAAAACAGAGAGAACTCCTATTTAACTTTTTATAAGGCCAGCATAACTTTGATATTAAAACATAACAAGGATATTATAAGAAAGAAAAGGTAGAAACCAACTTCTCTCCCAAATGTAGACACAACAATCCTTAATAACATATTGGCAAATGTAGTCCAGACGTATATAAGAAGGATAGCTTATTTCCAAGTAGTTTCATTCTAATAATTCTAGGTTGGCTTAACATTAAAAAATCAATCCACATAATTTAACACACAGAAAATAATGTGAAAATCATATGAACATCTCAAATAAACGAAGAAAACTCCTCTGATAAAATTCAACTCTCCTTCATGAAAAAAATGCTATTCATTTCTTGGAGATAATAGCAAGTACAATAAAGGGAAGGAAAAAATAAGTTATATTATTTCAGATCTACCAAAATTCTGATTCACTTCTGGACAGAATAACAGTTGATACAACCAATCCCCCTTTGGAAAACTCTTGGGAAATGTCCACCAACACCAAATAAATGGATACACGCAACTCAACAATTCTACTCCTCCTTGGTACATACCCAATAGATTCTCTAAATGGCATTTACGATAATGTTTACAGAGCACATTTTTTATAATATAAACTGGAAAACTGCTCAATTGCTCATGAATGGTGATATATTCATGTAACAGAATACCATACGGTAGTAAGAATAGACAAATAGCAACTGCATAGCAATATGGATCAATCTCACAACATAATATAAAACAAAAGAATACACCCAAGCAGAGTACATACATACTGTGGGATTCCAGATACATAAAGACCACAAATCTGTAAAACTAATCTGTGATGTTAGAAGACAGTATACCACCAACTGGAGTGGTAGTGAAAGGATAACTACGAAGGTAAGAACAGTAACTTCATAAAAGAGAAACCTCTCAGACACCACCTTAACCTGAGATCAAAGTTCACATAACCATAAATGAGTCCCTCGGTATGATTCATTAAGAAGGACACATCACTCGGGTTTTCTTCCAAAACTGCACACCCCAAACCTAATCAAAAGAAAACATCAAGTGAACTCTAAAGAACATTCTACAAAATGTCTGTTGCAAAAATTCCATACTCAAAAAAAGACAAAGACTGAGGGAGGAACTGCTAGATACCTCAAAATTTTTTAAAAAAGCGGACTGGACACTGGGCCAGGGAACGACCGAAGGGGCTATAGAGGACATTTGTGGAACAATGAACAGATTGAACATGGATGATGGATTATGTCACAACACTGTATCAAATTATAATGTTAATTTTTCTATAATGTTAATTATATGTTGTTACATGATAGAATGTCCATTTTCCTAGGAAATACTGAAATATCTATGGGAAAGGGAAAATGATGTCTCTAATGCATCATTAGAAAAATATTCCTGCATGCACATGTATGCATATGTATACTGATATATGTGTGTATACAGAGAAAATTATAAAGAAATTAAGGTAAAATATAGAGGATTCCTAAATCTGGGTAAAGAATATAATAGGAACTCCTTGGATTCTTCTCTCAATTCTAAGTTTGAAGCTGTATCAAATAAAAAGTATTTTTTTTTAAAGATTAAGGGATGAAGGGTTTTACCATCTTCTGTAGATTGCTGTGGATGGAAAAATGAGATTGCAGAGACATCCTAAAATTGACTGTTCAGGAATCCAATCATGATAATGTTCAAGGAGGCTAACTCGTGTTAACTAAGCTCATAAGAAACTGATACATCAAGTGGAATGCCAGTTTATTAATTTAACAACAAAAAAAATGATACTGCTAAATGGGATGTAAGGCTTGTGTGAGCATAGCTGTTACATTTTTCTTCTTGGCAGATGTAGATGGAAAATTACTTGATTATCAGAGGACTGCTTTGTGAGCCAGGTTCAGCGCATACACAGTCGGGTTAAGTGTATCAGGTGCTTAATGTTCAGGTACTGAGAGTCTAATATACCAATTTCATAAACATTCTTTTTACCAAGAAGATCTTATTTCAAAACTGCTTTTTTGCCTACAGTTAATTATATACATTATGCTTGATTTTACAATTAAACTCTGTGTCAGGAGGGTCCTGTTTAGATCCAGCCTACAGACTGTATGTATTTTAAGCTCCTGTCCAGTCTGAAAAATCAGGACTTATTTTCACTATAGCTAAGAATGTCCTCATATTTCTTATTAACACAAGTAGAAGAAACAAATTCAAATGTGAAAGCTTGAAATGATGAGTTTTTTTGGCAAAACATTTTCACTAAATATAGAATTCTGGGCTGACATTTTCCTTCCGTACTTTAAAATTTTAGTTTGTCTCCTGATCTCCATTGTTTCTGAAGAGTTGTCAGCCACCATTCATACTGCTTTTCCTCTGTATATATTGTTCTCTGGCTGCTTTAAAGATAATCTATTTAAATCACATTGGGCAACATGTTAAGTAAACTGATCTTGCAGCGTGGAGTAAATATATTAAGTCAGGAATATTTCTATAAACTCCATTAATAAGAATTCCATATTTGTATTAGATTCATACTTTAAAAGTAATTTTAATGATCTTCCAAGTCAAAACCGTAGAGCGTTTAATATAGGTTCTATATTTAAATCATAAACATGTTAACAATATACTTTTTGCAAGAATGTAAAATTGAATTGTTGGCTGTGTAAATCTTAGATACTTACCCTATACGCTTCCATGTGAAACACTGATGCTCATCAGCAGCATATAATCAAATTATGGACTCAGTGTCCAGCTGGAATTACAGCAAGTTCAAATATATTACGTGAAGGAGGACACTGCAAATTCCTAGCATAGTGTTATGTTTAACAAGCATGTTATACATTCGCACGTGTGCTGTCACTAGACAGGTATTTAAGACATTGCACAGAAAATGTAGTATCTGCTGAGTTTTTCTAGGTAACTTGGACTCCAGGCAGGATGCAGTTTTTCTGATCTAAAGGGTCTATTTCTAGACTCTCTATTCTTTCCATTGATGTTTACATGACTGCCACAATCACCCCATTGGGGTAATTTTACAGTAAGTATGGAAGCCTGCAATGTAGGTATTCCAATTTTCTACGCTTTCAAATCTATGAACATGGTATATTGTTCCATCTACCTAGATGTTATTTCATTTCTGGTAGCATTGTCTGATTATTTTTGTTCTACAGGTCTTTTAAATAGGCCAACCTGTAATTCTATGTGTAGCAAACATGTTTTGCCAAAATAAATAAATAAATAAATAAATATCATTCCAAGCTTTCCATTTGAGTTTGTTAAATAACTTATCCCTAAGTTGGGCAGCCAGGGTGGCTCAGCGGTTTAGCGCCGCCTTTAGCCTAGGGCCTGATCCTGGAGATCCACATCCGGCTCCCTGCATGGAGCCTGCTTCTCCCTCTGCCTGTGTCTCTGGCCTCTCTCTCTCTCTCTCTCTCTCTCTCTGTCTCTCATGAATAAATAATTAAATATTTAAAAAATATTTATCCCTAAGTCTTCTGTGTTTTTCAACGCTAATACAAATGGTATCAATTCTTAAATTCTGTATACTCAAGCACTTATATACCTAGTATATTGAAGAGAAATTGTGTTAAAACTAGACCCTGTAATGTGACCTTAAGTAGTTTTATCAGGTTTGTAGATTAAGCAGGATTTTCCTTGTACCTAAATATGCTAACTGAAAATAAAGACAATTTCCTTTTTTTTTCCAATCTCCACACAATCTTTCTCTCTGTCTCTCTCTCTCTCTGTCTCACACACATACACACACACACACACACACACACACACACTTCACTACTCAACTAGGGATTAACAAATTTATTGTTAAAGTATCACATAGTAAATATTTTAAACCAACTAGTTATATTTTCTGCTACATTCAACTGTACCATGAAGGTAAAAGCAACCATAAACAATATGTAAACATATTGATATCACTATATTCCATTAAAATTTTACTTCCAAAAACAAGTGACTGGCCTGCAAGCTGGAGTTTGCTGACCCGTGATCTAGGACTTCCAGAAAATGCTAAATAGAAGTGATGAGAGGGGGGCATCCTTCCCTATTTCTCATCCAAAGAGAAAAATGCTCAATCTTTCCTCCGCTAAACTGGTTATAGTTTCGGTTTGATTACATAGATGGTAATTTCTTTTATCAAGTTTTCCAATCCATAAAAGATAAAAGTCTCCATTTATTTAGATTTCCTTTACTTAGGTTAAACAAAATTGCTTCTATCATTAAAATGCTATGAGTTTTCCATAAATAGGTGTTCATTGAATTTCATCAAATATTGTGTAACTATAAAGAATCCAGTTTTTTCTCTTTTATCCTAATAATATGATAAATTAGTGGATCTTCAAAGATAAACCAATTTTGTATCATTAGGATAAATTCCAATTGGTCATGGTTTATTATCTTTTTTGATAAATCTACTGGATTTGTTGTCCTAACATTTAAAAAATCATGCACCCAAGTTCATATGGATATCAAATTTTAAGTTTATTTTATTGCAATGCCTCTTTGCCTAGCTTTGGTATCAGGATGATACTACCTTCATACAATGACCTGGCAAGTGCTCAGATCTATCCTGGTTCTGAAAAAAGTTGTATGTATGATTGGCACTAATTCCTCCTTAAAACTTTAATAAATTTATTAGCAATGCTAAACTTGAAATTTTCCTACTGGGAGTCTTTTCAACTTTAAATTTAATACTATTGGATATAAAACTTTTTTTTTTTCCTTCAGCCCATTTTGGTTAAGTGTTCCTTTTAACAATTTTTTTTTCCATTTTACCTAAGTATGTTTCACATACTGGCATAGAAATTCATAATATTTACTTATTAAAATGTTAACAGATAAAGCTCTACACCTATGTCTCTCTCTCTGGTTCCTTCTATCAATAATGTGTTTTCTCAGGGCGCCTGTGTGACTCAGTTGGTTAAACATCTTCCTTTGGCTCAGGTCATGATTTCAGGGTCCTGGGATGGAGCCCTACCTCACACTTCCTGCTTGGTGGGGAGTCTGCTTCTCTTTCTCTCTCCCTCTGCCCCTCCCCACCGCTTGTTCTTTCCCTCCCTCCAATAAATAACATCTTAAAAAGATAATAATGTGTTTCCTCTATTTTTCCCTGGATCACTCTGGAGATTTATCAGATTTGTCAGAATCATGACTTGAGCTGAAGGCAGATGCTTAACTGACTGGTCACCCAGGCACCCCTTTTATTCCTAGTTCCTTTTACTTCTAGTAATATTGTCTTCAAGTCTCACTTTCTAGTATCAATATTACTACCTCCTTATTATTAGGGTGAGGGTTTTCTTGGTATATCACTGTTTGTTTTGTCAGTGTTCACTCTTCTTTGGGGATGAAAATACATTTACATTTCATTTCAGCTATTGGGTTATTAGTTATATATTAATGTTTTACTTTTAGAAGTTTATCCAGCACTTATAATAGGTTTAACTTGTCAGAATCTACCCTTAAGATTACATTATGTCATGTATAAGGTAAGATCCTTATAACAATATATTTATACTTCTAATCTTATCATTTTTGTGTATAAAAACCACTAATTGTTATTATTTTGCTTTAAATGGTCAGTTGTCTTTTAAAGAAATTAAAAGACAATAAAGATTTTATAATTATCATCACATGTACTAATTCTGTTGCTTTTTTTGTTCCTTTATATGGCTTCAGATTCAGTCTGGCCTCATGTGCTTTCACCTGAAGAACCATATTTAGCATTCTCTATCTCTTTCTCACTATCTCAAAATTTTATTTAATTTTACCTTTTTTTTTTTTGGAGGGTATTTTTGCTCATTATAGAAATTTAGGTTGACTTTCCCCTTTAGCACTTTGAAGGGTCTGTTTCATGGTCTATTTGCATTGTTATCAGTTTTTTGTTTAAGTAGAGTTACCACACAGTGTTATATTAGTTTCAGGTGCACAACATAGGGATTCAACAAGTTTATACATTATGCTTTGTTCACAACAAATGTAGCAATAGTCTGTCTCCATACATCACTATTGCAGTATCATTGACTATATGCCCTATGCTGTGCCTTTTATTCCCATGATTTATTCATTCCATAAGTGGAAGCCTGTATCTCCCACTGCTCTTCACCCATTTTGGCCAACCACCACCCTCCTCCCCTCTGGCAACCATCAGTTTGTTCTCTGTATTTAGAAGTCTGATTCTTCTTTTTTGTTTGTTCATTCATTTAATTTTTGTTTTGTTTAGATTCCATTTATGAATGAAATAATATAATATACCTGTTAGAATGGCTAAAATCAAAAAGACAAGAAATAACAAGCATTGGTGAGGATGTGGAGAAAAAGGAACCCTTATACACTATTATTGAGAATGTAAATTGATACAACCATGTGGAAAACAGTATGGAGGCTCCTCAAAAAATTAAAAATGGAAATGCCGTTAGATCCAATAATTCCACTATCGGGTATTTACCCAAAGAAACAAAAACACTGGGGCAACTGAGTGGCTCAATTGGTTAAGCATTCAACTCTTGCCCGGATCTAGCCCAGGTTATGATCTCATAGGTCATGGGTCAGGGATTGGGCCTCACCCCACCCCTGTGCTTAGTAAGAGTCTGATTGAGATTCTCTCCCTCTGTCCTTCCCCCCACTTGAGCACATGCACTCTCTCTCTTAAATAAATAAATAAATAAATATCTTTTAAAAAAATACTAATTTGAAAAGATATATGCAAACCTATGCATACTGCAGCATTATTTATAATAGCCAAGATATGGCAACAACCTAAGTGTTCTTCAAAAGACAAACGAATAAATAAGATAAGGCATATAAACACATATAAACACACACACACACACACACACACACACACACAATGTTACATTATGCAGCCATAAAAAAGGCTGAGATCTTGCCATTTGAGACAACATGGCTAGGCCTAAAGGGTATTATGCTCTTAATGCAACGTCTGCATTTTTTGGTTCTGTAGTATCTAATGTGTATCCTTTCTTTTGCTATTTTTAAGATTTTTTTTTAATCACTGGATCAGTAATTTGATTATGATTTCTTGGTGTGGTTTTTATTTTATTTGCTCTGCTTACAGTCATCAGCATCCTAGATTTGTGAATTCATACTTTTTATCAAATTTTGAAAACACTGGTCAATATTTTAAAAATATTTTTCAGTCTTAGTCATTCCTTGTCTTCTGGGACTCCAATTATATGTATGTTTTTTCAATTGGCATTACCCTACCCTGAGATCTTTGCTTCAGTTTGGACAGTTAATATTGTAGTTCAATCTATGTTCTCAGTTCATTAGTCTTTTTTTCTGCTGTCTCTATCCTTTAGTAAGCCTGTCTAATGAATTCTTCATTATAGATATTCTATCTTCTAGCTCTAGAGTTTCCAGTTCACATAGTTTTAATTTCTCTTCTCATTATGGTCATGTTTTCATTTAATTAGTGAGTATACTTCTAATAACTTTTTTAAAGCTCCAATTTCCAAATTCATCTATTTTCTCTCTGGCTGTATTTCAATTAACTGATATTTTTGCTATTTCTGCATCATATTTTTATGCTTCTTTGTATGCCTACTGACTGTTGAGTGGGTGAGAGGCCTTGTGAATACTATGCTATGAGTGTCCGGATTTTACAGTATTTCTTTAGAAAGTTTTAAATTTTGTTATGAGAAGCAGCTGAATTACTCATGGATTAGTCTGATATATATATTCATGACATGTTTTTGAGATTTCTTTAGGACTTGTTTAAGAGTAATCTTTACTCAAACATAATTTGGACTTACTTTCTGGTGTCCTACAGTATGCCTCAGGTGCCCAAAGATTCTGCATGACAGGAAGATCTCAACTTTGTAGGAGCTCTGGGAATTATTTGACTTCTAGAACCCTGATAATTGTCTCATCAGGTTTCACTCTGCACACACATACATTATTATTCAGCAATGGACTGAAGGCGAGCGCATGCATATTTCAGGAATTCTTTTTCCTCATAGTTCCTAACTCTTTAATGCTCTGTTTTGCAAACTGAAGCTGCTTCAACCTCCCCTGAGTCCCTGTGTTAGGATTCAGAGAGTGATTCCATGTAGAATACCAGGGATATCACAGGGCACACCTCATTTATTTTCTCCTCTTAGAGTTCACAGTTTTATATTTTTCGTTATCCAATATCTGAAATCAGTTCTTGTATATCTCATTCAATTTTCTAGTTGTTTACAGTGGTAGGGCAAGACTAATACCAGTTACTCCATCATGGCGGAAGTACAAGAATTCTACAAATGTTAATGTGTATTATAATGTTAGTTCTACATAAACACTTTTCCAATTCTGGGAAGATTATACATCTTTTCTTAATTACTCAGCCCTAAGATATCACAAATTGTATGGTTAAACCCTCTTGACACTTAAGACTTTTCTCCTCACTCCTACTTATAGCTGATACACTTGATTTTCCTGGCTTATTTTTTTCTTGATGGTGTCTTTCAAACCTACTTATTTCCTTTTCCACTTCCATCTTAAATATATTCAGCTTGGGCAACTGCCAAAATCTCCAGTTGTTCTTAACTTACAACTATTTCTTTTTAACAAGTAATTTCAAGTACAATTCTTCATATACCATTTCCATCGTGACCCTGGAATACTCAATCTGACCAACAATCTAGAGTGGCTTTATGGTCTACTACTTCAAATATCATCTGCTTGTCCCCTCACAGGAAGTGTACATGGAGAGCATTAACTATCAAGCAAGACTACTGGCCATTTATTCATCATCCATCCATCCATCCATCCATCCATCCATCCATCCACCCACCCATCCATCCATTCATCTAACATTTCTATTATACCAAGTATTTTGTTATGCACTAAAGAATCAAAAGTAACTCAATCTGGCAGGAACCCAAACAAACAAATATTATAAATATAGTGACAGTACAAAGATAAAAATACTCAGAGTAAATTTTACCACCCTACATTGGTCATTCAATGAAAGATTCATAGCATTAATGGCTATGCTTAATCCTAAAATATGAGTAGCAGTAGAGAAGGCATTCAAGGCAGAAAAAATAGCATAAGAACAAGGACACAGAAGGGAGATACACCATGACATGGTGGCAACTACAGTTTATATGTTGCATTAGCATAAAGTCAAAGGCAGAAGGAATAGAAAATATGGCCAGAATGTATACAGGAAGAAGTTCAAGGAACCAATTGTTTACTACATTTCAAAGATGGGAATTTAATAAGTTGCTGAAGGATTCTTAATCAAGAAAGTGACATGTTCAGATTGTTGTTTTACAAAAAAATCACTCTGGTTATATTTAAGATAAATTTTAGTGGGACAGGAATGGAGGCATGGAAGTTGTTAACTGAAAGTCTTCGCAAGTGAAAAGTCTGAATTATACTAGTTGTAATAAAGATAAAGAGAGGAATGATGATAAACCTAACATTATATATTAAGTTATAGTACATGAGGGGTAAAGGTGTGACTGAAGTACCAAGGGTGACTCACCTTTCTAGATTTAGTTCCAGCTGAGTGGATAACTGTGTCATCTACTTGAGAGGACACAATTAACATAAAAGGAAGAGCATATTAAAGAGTGGTTAAAAGAGGATTATTTGTCTGGACATCTGAAGTACCCATGAGACAGCCAGCTGAAAAGGTCACATATGTCATTAGATAGGCCCAAAGAATATAAAAACTTGAAAGCCATCATCCCATAGTAGGTAGCTGAAACTATGAGAGAAAGTAAAATGCCCAAGAGACAGTGTGTGAAGTGAAAGAAGAGCATCAGCATTTAGAGGTCCGGGAAGGGCAGAGCAGCAGTGTTTCAGCTGAAGTGAAAATAAATTGGCTATAAAACATCACTCGTATTTTTATTCCTCATCCTCCTGAGGTAAGGGATATAAAATGCATACTTCATTAATTAGAGTGGCCTTAGATTGGCTTTATCCCATAATGTGGCAGCCAGCTGAACCACGAACGCCCCTACAAACACAAGGAGTTGAAGTATCCCTCTTATCCTTTCCATCTTCCAGGGAGTACACTCTGTATTCTTCCTAAAACTGCACAGTCTATGCCTCAGATTCTTAGCGATCTCAGTTAAGCCCCTCTCTCCTGATTGGAAGTAGAGTGGGAACATCCTACGCTCCTTCTCTTCAAAAGAAGTTGTGCCTCAAAGCATATTAACCACTGTGCCCAAACCTTTTCCTCAATCTCCCCTTGTTAATATTTTCTTTAATCCTCTCAACACAACAAGGGCTTTAAGAGTCAATCAATTAATTCTTGCCTTCCTTTGGAACTGATTCAGTATCTCCCTTATTATAGGATATCTATTGTCTCTTGGGGCCTCTATTATAATTTCTCCTGTAACATCTGTCTCTTCCACAGGAGCATGAGCTCCTAAATAAGAAGGAATAAATGTTTTATCTTTGTATCCCGTCTTTAGTGCAAGAAGTAGGAAAACCCTAGTGTTGAAATGAGCATCTACGAGTGAAGAAATGACTTTCTAGAATATGACATTTGAAACCCTGTTTGGTGGATTTAAAGTCACTGGTAAAGAAAAGCATATTTAATTATTTGGGACAGAGAGAAAGAGTGTCTCTCAAATTCAGAAAAGGATTACTTGTGTTGATAAAGGCAGATCTTTTAAGTAGGCTCCAGGCCAGCATGGAGCCCAATGTGGGGCCTGAGATCAGCCCATGACCCTGAGATCAAGACTTAAACTGAGATTAAAGAGTCAGACGCTCGGCCAACTGAGCCATCCAGATGCTCTAACAGATCTTTTTTTTTTTTTTTTTTAATTTTTTTTTTTTTTTTTTGTATTTATTTATGATAGTCACACAGAGAGAGAGAAGCAGAGGCACAGGCAGAGGGAGAAGCAGGCTCCATGCACCGGGAGCCCAACGTGGGATTCGATCCCCGGTCTCGAGGATCGCGGCTTGGGCCAAAGGCAGGCGCCAAACCACTGCGCCACCCAGGGATCCCTCTAACACATATTTTAATGCAGTAATTTGAAGCTGATGATAGATCCCTACCAAAACCTCAAACTGCAGAGATTTATGAATGGACATTACAAAAGGGGATGGTAGGCTCAGAGTTCAAAAGGATGGCTGTAATAATGATACTAAAACAAAGGTAATGTATTGATCAATCTTCAAGGCATAATTCCAGAGCTCACTCTTAAATATAGGTTTTTTTTTTTTTTACTATGAAAGGAGATTTTTCCAGATTCTTAAAAAGTACATTTTTTCTGAACAAAAATTTATATATCTAAAAATATGTACATCTTTAAATAAACACTTTGAAATACTGGCCCATTTCTTCCAAAAAGGCTTAGATGGTGGACATTATTTGATGAACTAGTAAACAAATTTAGTTCTGAATTCAGGACTACCATGCACAAGAAAATGCAACCTACTTTTCACAACTAAAATCTGAAATAACAATATCTTATCCAAGAGACCAACATAATTCATTTTTCATTCTGATGGATATCTCATTTATTAGGCACAGAATTCACTGTGCTCCAGTGCCAAGAATTACTAAGCAACAGAACATATGTAGGCGGATGTGATGTTTGCATATTCACACAATATGACATTTACACCAAGATCAGAAGTATAGTATTACTGAAAGAGAGGAACAGTAATAGAACAAGAGGTAGTAATATTCTTTTATTTTATAAGGTACCATTCACAAAAGTGTCTCCATGATCTTAATAAATAGCCCTCTTCTATAGAGAGCAAACAAATCCGGAGGGACATTCACAACTCCCCATTTAGTTTCTCCTAAATGCCAGAAAGGAAAACATGCTGCTTGAAGCGATTTTTTTATGCCTTCTATAGCATAACACCTAGTATGGCGTGAATACAGGAATTGCCTATCAGCCTGAGCAGAATACTAACTGTTTTACAGCATCAAAATTAGGAAATATTCCGGAGTGTTCTACTCAAGACATTTCCCTGGGGACCCTGAAACCTGGCAACTTTCTCTGATAGGCAGCTACTTCTGTTCCCATGCTGCCTCTCTGCTGAATACAGGAACTAAAGATGACAATAAGGTTGAATAAATGTGACTATTTCCTCACAGGGTAAAACAACAAGCTCTCAATGCCAAACAATACATGAGCCAGTCCAGTTCAGACTGCTGTGTGGCTTAAGGCCGTTAAGCCACCACAATCCGGTCTTCCTTTGCAACAAACTATTCACATGCCCATTCCAGTTGTACAATTTCAACTTTTAATACAATTCAAATGCAGATTAAGTGAAGAAAGAAATGTTTTCAAAGGAAAATCTTGAACACCTCACCAAGCAAGACAGGCCATTCTACACATTATCAATAATTCTTAGTGAAACATGATATTTTATGTAGGTTAACTTTCTGAGTTTAACCAGAGGTACATACATCTTTAAAATATAAAATATTTCTTCATATTTTTGTCTAAATATCCTTGACCCATACCTTTTATGGTGTTCCTGGTGGACACCATTAGATTTCGAGACAGAAAAGTTTCCTCTTTTGTAGCATTCTGCTACACTGATTTGTTCACTAAATTTATTTTTAAAAGAGCAAAAAATTCTTGAAGAGGTGGATCCTTCCTTCCCAGTAAACAGATTTTATAATGGCTTTCATAATTTGCTTAAAGATTTAAATACACCAGCTACATCTCCTACAAGATCTCTTCTTATTCATAACTGTCAGAATAACTGCACCAAACTACTCTTTGAAGGTAGCTGGGAGAGTAACCCTTTCTCTTGTGCAGTAAGATTCCAGGTTCGTTATAAGCATGCCACTATCCTGATTTTCACTTGGTCCTAATCTGGGGTTTAGAAAACCTAAATCTGGGGTTTCTTTAGTAAGAAAACTAAAAGTAAGCTAGCAACAATTGCTATATTTTTTTAGAATTGCCTAAGTTTTCAAATCACGATAGTAAACTAACAGCACCCCTATCTGTAGAGATTCCTATCAATATGGCAGGAATAGGGTAGCTATCATCACAGGGAAAGCTGAACAGTCGCTGGAATTTGTTAGAATGAAGCTTTGTGCACTATCCCCACATGGTCTTTGTCAACTGGATTGATTTCCATAACTGGGAATAGTCCTATAAAAGGATGGCTCATCTCTCCTGAGTTTAGATGGACCTGAGAGTTATTTCATATAAAAAAAATCCAATATAGAAAAATTTTATCTTCAAATTATTTTTAAGTAGTAAACTAAACTATTTTCAAATAAAGGCCCCAGGAGTTAGAAGGGGTAGGGGTCATTCTAAGAACAAAGCCAAAGTATATTTGAAGTACTCTTAGAAAAATACTTCTACTCTTAAATCTCCAGAAGTATTTAATAATAATAATAACAATAAAAGTCCTCTGTTCTCTGAATAAAGGATTACAAACACACAAATAAAAGATCATTTACAGCAAACTCACCTGCTTCACTTGTTCCTGGGCTTCATCCGAGATTTCCTGAATAGAAGTTGCAAAGCTGAGGACCAGGTGTCTGCCTTTTTAACTAACTTGTATGGTCATTTTGCTGCACCCTATTATATTGGAAAACACTAGATAAAAACTTGAAAACTAGAAATTAATGTTATCAAACTATTCTAATGATAATCACGTGATTTTGGAGTCACGAGGATTCATCACTATAATAGCTTCTATTTCTTTCTGCAGGATGGTCTTCCTGTTGCTCTGGTCCCCTATTTGGGGAAGAGCGGCATGACCTTTTCCTTCCCCATCCAGCAAGATTTATTTGTTGTGAATCCCAGTCCTCAGGACCCTTCTGTCCTCCAAGCAATGGTTCTTATAATCCCAGGCCCAACAACTGCCAGTTTACCTGGAACGTGTTAGAAATGCAAACTCTTGGGCTCCTCTGCAGATCTTCAGAATCAGAAATTCTGGAGGTGGGGCACGGAAAACTTTTGTTAAACTAGCCTTCAGGTGATTGTGATGTGTGCCGGTGTTTGAGAAACACGGCTACAGAACTATGAAATTAGCCGGAGAAAATACATCAACGTATATTAATTCTAGATACCATCTCTCCCAGATAACATTTGCATTTTAACAGAGGCCTTCCTCACGGATGCAAACGGCAGAGGATTAGTGGGAAAGAGTTCTGGGACCATAGATGCTAAAAGGGAGCTACTTTGAACCACGAAGCCCTGTTCAAATTACAGCTTTTAAGCAATTGTGACTACTTTCAGCCTAAAAGCAAGGTCTAGAGAAATAGGTTTCACCCCTTGTTTAAAATGAAATCACTTGAAGTGTTTTGTTTTTATTTCCATTTTTGTTTTTACCTTAAAATAATTTCTAGGCTAGGAGCTCCCCAGGCGAATCTAATACGTAACTGATATATCATCAAGTTTGAGTCCCAGCAGCGTTGGTGGGGCGTCGGGGGGAGAAGTTGTGTATGTGTGTTGGGGGGGGGTCTCAAACTTTAGCCTACATCAGAATCATCTGGAGGAAGTGTCACCCCCATGGACTGCTGAGCCCACCCCAAGCAATTCTGAGTCAATAGGTCAGGTATTGAGCAGAGAACTTGGATTTCTAAGTATTTTGTTGCTGCTGGTTCTGGAAGCACCATCTGAGAATCACTGTAGTAACCTGCGCTGTCAATCCCATTTGCCTGAAGTAGAGCAATAGGTAGTGAGTGGGCCTATAGCCCGATGGATGTGAAATGCAGTCAGGGTAATACTGAAGTTCACGCATTTGTGAGCTGTCTCATTTACTCCTGTAACAAATACTGGTACATGCGCCTACTACCTCTTCTCTTTTTTTATTCTTCAGCCAGAGCTTCTGTAAACACAGCAAACACTGACATCAAAAGGAAATTCAATTTAATATTATAACACCTCACTTTTTCCAAGGTGCCTTATCTAACACCTTCACTTTTAAAAAGCAAAATAGGTCCCTGGATAGCAAAACAGATCCTACCAAGTACAAAAATCCATGCAGTTAAGAGGATTTGCTTTACTCAGAGGAAAGCACTCCAGATGCTTACTCTGAGTCAAATTACTCCTAATTTATCTCAAATTAATGGAGTTAATCTGATTTCTCAGTTTGCAGCAGATTAAAATCAGTAACTTGCAGAGTAGGCAACTGATAAAGGAAGCAATAAATGAAAGCCAATGGTTTAAAAATAGAGATAGAAAAAAATGATAGAAAGCAAAGAGAATTTTAAAGCTGGAGAACGTGAGGACACATCCGAAAGTCCCCTAGAAGTAATGCTGAATTCCTAATAGAAACAGGTGCATCTAGGCAAAGGTAAACAGGAAGATGGAAACACATGAAGATGAGAGCTCAAGGACAAGGAGAATAAATACATCTTATTGCACCTTATTTACCACTGGTCAGAGGCTGTTCTGGTGCTTTTCCATGAACTTAATCTAATTATCATAACATTCCTGTGGAAGTCACAATCTTCTTTATGCTCCTTTTACCAATGAGGAAAATAAATCATAGAAAGATGAAGCAATTTGTCCAAGGTCACATGGCTAAAAGTGCAGTGAAAATATCGGAGTTTTGAGAGCTGTGCCTCAGAGTCCAGATACTTGACTACCCCTCCACACCTGTCCTATCATAGCAGATTTGCTATTAACTACTTACATAATCCTGAAAAAGGCAGTAACCATTGAGTATGGCCTATGTGTTGGCAGGGAGAGGCTGATTAGTGTTTTCTGTTCTTTAAAAAAAAAAGAAACCAATATATTAAAAAAGAAAGATTGGTTAAAGGAGGGAAACATCCATGCGACTGGAAGACTACATGGACAATGTGAGATTCTATGTATTGACCAATTAGTCTTTATGATTTTTGCAGTTCTACAGTAAAAAATGTTTCCCAAGGAATAAAAAATTACTTTCAGAAACTTGGTCAAGAGTTTTGAATATACATTTTTCAGAACTACTGCAGAAACAAATCAAAAGATAGTTTTGTTTTGGTTTTGTTGTAGTGGTTTTTGGTGGTTTTTTGTTGTTGTTGTGGTTGTTGATTTGTGGGGTTTTTTTTTGTTTGTTTCTTTGCAATAGAGCCATCTAGAGCCAAATAGATACATAGCCATTGTAACTGTCAGCCAACAGCATGCAGACTCCATGGGAAATAAAATAACCATCCAAAGAACACAGGCTTCTGTTTGTTGAATTAAAAGAACAGTTCTATTAGCTCGGTGGCAGAGAGAATTAATAAACATTTGGTCTTGCTCTAACATTCAGCCAGTGGAAAGCCACTTTACAAAGCCTGCGGCATTTCTAACAATATATTTTTAAACTTTTGTTTGGCAAATTAAATGTGAACATTCCAATCATCAGGACAAAATATTTCAGTTAGTTTAAAAAAAAAAAGTACAATTAATTAGTAAGTTAAGAATTCTACTGACAATTCCTTAAATTTCCTGGAACACTCTTCAAGGCTAGATAATGTTCAATGCATTTGGGAGAGAAAAGTCATTTGTGGAAAAGCTGCTCTTATTTGGAGAATGTGGGATTCTTAAGGGATTTAAAAAGAGAAATAAGAGTTATATAGGTTTCTCTGAAAGTCCCCAAATCCATCCATGTTTATGTGTTTATCTCACTGCCCCACATAAAGGAAATCCATGTTTATTTATTTATCTCACTGTCCCACATAAAGAAAATTAATCTTTTGATTAATAATGGCCTTAAATAATTGCTTGCTGTCATTTATGTGAAAATAAACCCTTGATGTTTGAAAAGAGGGAGGCATTGATTGGAAAACTGTTAATACAAGTTTTCTCTGCCATCCTCCACAATCAAAGCACTTTCTCAAGGGCTACAGAAAATCTCAGGATGCTTTCCTGAGGAAAACCTGAACATCCTTTCAATTTACTCCCTCTCAATAGTGGAACGATTTCCTTCTGGGTGAGAATACTGCTATAACCTCTCCTCTTATTAACAGAATGGCAACTCTACCTAATGTTTTGGCCTTCAAAGTATAGGAAGCTCTAATAAGCCGATGCCACATAATGGCACCACGTCAGAAACTACAATGATTTTAAATAATACCCCATGAGCTTCTTAAAAAAAAAAAAAAAAAAGTCTTTATTTGAGAGAGAGTGTGTGTGTGCATGTGGGGGGGGAGGGGCAGAGGGAGAGAGAGAACCCCAAGCAGACTCCCCACTGAACAGGAGCTTGAGGTGGGCTCAATCTCAGGACCTGGAGATCAAGACCCCAGGTGAAAACAGGAGTTGAATGCTTAACCAACTGAGCCACCCAGAAGCCCCTACCCCACTAACTTCTAATTAAAACTTTCTAGAAAGAAGAGAATCTAGGGGGAACACTTATTATCGATTCTAATCTTTTATCACAGAAGAAGCAAAGGAAGCCTACGTTAATGAACTTCATTGGCTTAATTTCTCATATAATAATTCACTGAACTATACTCTTAAATGCTCTGACCTTGAATTTACCCAATCTCTTTAGTAAAAAAGAGTCATATGACAATTACTTCTATATTTATTTTAAAAATACCATAGACAGCATTATTACATTACTCTTCACCTCCTACATAAAATCCAAGATGAAGTCAGTCTGTCATTGAGGAATTTGAGTCTTCCTCTACTTTTCTCTTTTTTGCCACAGTCTAGTGCAAAGCTAATGCTCACTTGATAGCAAATATGAGACTTCATGGTGAGAATACTTATTTATGTCCTTGATATTGACTTAATTATTGTGACTTCCCTTTGGCATATGTGTCTTTAAGTCTTCCCAAATTGTTTGCAAAAAGGAGAGCATACAGTGTGCCCAAATCAGCATTTTCTTTATCTGTTATGCAAGGTTACAGGTAGGATTTATTTTTAAAGAAGTTTTACATGTCAAGTTACTTTAGCTATTATGATGGACCTTCAAAAATGCATTTTTCTCTGTTATATTTCTTTCCTATTTTATTTTTTCCCTGGGAGTATAATCAATAAACAAGCCCTCACTATCAATCTCCAAAATATATAGTCATATTTCATTTTCAAAACTAAACACCTCCTGTGATGAATTACAGTCATTAGCAAGATGATTGTCTGTACAGAAACTTCAGGACACTCAGGATGACTGAGCAGCTGACAGAAAAGGTAGGAGGGGGCAGAGGAATTTCTGTTCCAATTACTTTCTGGTTTTCAAATGTAAATATTTCTGAACCCATGTAGCTCTGCTTGACATTCCATCAACCTAATTTCAAAAAAGTTTCCAATATTCTTATTGTTGCTATTATATTTCCAAATAAGGAGAGGGACCTTTCTCTCCATGCCATGCTTCTCCCCGCCCCTCCCAAGTACCTCCAGCAAGATAACCCTCCATCATGACCTTATCGTCCACTATGTGGACAGATCCAATCTTGAAAAGTTAACACCAAGAAGAATGCATTTTACACCTATTAGTATCATTTTATGACAAACCGTCTTATTCAACTTTAGGTTTTAATTAAATCTGTGGCCAGGGTTTTAGATGGGATATAAAAGAAACACTGTCCTGTCACCACATGACCAGGACCAAGAGTAAGAAAATTAACTTAACTAGACATTCAAGATTTCTAACTGTAGAAGTAGGGTGTGGTAATATGGAAACATGTAATGCTGGTTTTCTGATGAACAAATTATCCAAGAGCTTTATGTGCTCTTCTGCTTAGAATAATTCATGCTATTTTCTGTCAAACTCTTTCCCCATGAGTCTCTACACGCATCTCCTTTCGCAACCTCACCCCAATCTACTTTTCTAACTCTTTCTCTAGTTGAGTCGTTTTCAAACTTTAGTGAGCATAAGAATTACCACTGAGGGCTAAGTAAACACAGATTGCTAGGCCCAACCCCAAAACTTTTGGTTCCGTAGGTTTGGTGTGAAGCCGGAGAATTTACATTTCTATCAAGTTCCATGTGATGGTGAAGATGATGGTCCCAATACCAACACTTTGAGAATTACTGCTAAGGACTAGCAAATCTATCAGAGAGAAGACAGAAATTCCCATCTGACTTTCCAGAGAAGCAATTCAAATCACTTTAATGAACTGAGATAGGTGCTGGTAATCCACTGTTTGTTTTTTTTACTAAATCTTGGCCAATTTTATCATTTTCTACTTACAGCACAGAGCTGCCAGATAGGAAGACCATATCCAAAGGCCCTGCCAAGCTTTGTAGGCATGGCTGTTCTCCTACATTGTTCAGCCCCTCTTCTGAGTGTTTGTTTCTCCTGTGATCTCTTAAATAAAAATTTTGATCAAGACTTCTGTCCTGGGATCCCTGGGTGGTGCAGCGGTTTGGCACCTGCCTTTGGCCCAGGGTGCGATCCTGGAGACCCGGGATCGAATCCCACGTCAGGCTCCTGGTGCATGGAGCCTGCTTCTCCCTCTACCTATGTCTCTACCTCTCTCTCTCACCGTGTGCCTATCATAAAAAAAAAAAAAAAAAAAAAAAAAGACTTCTGTCCCACCTGTCACCTTACTTTCAATTTTTATAACCATCTCTTTTGATCCCTCTGCCAACCTGAAGAAAGTTAGAATATTCAGTGTCATGAGAATTTACTTGAAACAAAATCTGTGTGCCCGAATAACTCTGCATGTTCTAGAGTGACCTAAGTGTATAAAATTCTAAAAGGCACATATCAACTTCTCAGGTATGGAAATGGGAAAGACAAAGGCAAACTTTATTATCAATATATCTTAAATCTCTTTCTCCGCATTGGTAAATAAATTTTTGCACTGTTCTTTTTATTCTCTTTGGTATTCCAATCCCCAAATCCAACATCAGAAGAATCAAACACAACTGGAATTTTCTGACACAGTCATTTACTGAATACACATGGTGTATATTCAATGTATTAAGTATGTTACTAAGTCTGGGAGAAGGAAAGGGGGAGAGTTTATGGGTAGACATATTATGCAAAAGCAGTAACACATAGCAAGATATAATAATTGCCATAAAAAGATATAAAAGAAGTATGCATTGGGAAGGCTAATGAGGAGAAAGACCACTTCTGGATAGAAATTTGTCTGAGAATACAAAGTAGTTAGTACTTGGGATGGTTCTTCAATAGGAAATAGAATAAACCTAAATAGGCAAGGGGTAAACAGAATCAGAGGGGACACATTCCCAAACAACCATTTCCAGGTATTCAATGTCGACATTTCCACATTACTCCTACAACTACAGGCTTAAGTCCTTCAAGGAATGACAGGATTTGGTATGAGGATTTGTTCTAAATCCTTAGACTAGTAAAATGGCATGAATAATAAAAATGAATTTTTCATAGGTGTGATATAGGTTTATGAAAAGAGTTTTATAAAATGCAAAGCTCTACAGAAAGATTTGTAGGAATTGCAGTAGACTAATTTGGACTGTCCAGTTATGGCATGCATTTTCAGACTGGACCATTCTCCTTGGTCCAGCAAGTAGAAATAAGCTCAGCTGTCTTCTCAGATCAAGAATTCATGCAATGAAGATCAAACTACATTGAGAAGACTGGGACCCATCCTCTGTCCAAGGCATGCAACAGTGGATTCTGAGAAATTCTTACCTAGGGGGCAACATAAAAGAGGATATAAAGCAAACCACCCCTTCTCAGTTCAAATTTCTAGATCTTCTGCATCTGGCACTGCCTTAACAGATCCTAGCATCCTCCAGAGTCTTCCTGAGCTTTCCAACCTTCACAGAATTCATGGGTTGGATTTACCGCCAGTCTGAACACTCATAGCCACCATTTCCTTTACAGAGCCCCTAACTCTTTGGATCCAGTCTGATTCATCCACTTCCTGCCAGCTTCCTTCCACTGGCTGAGATTTCTAGATCTTACCCTTGGCCAACTAAGCTGTGTGACAGCTTCCTTTATTTCCCATCTTTGAAATGGCAGTTTACTATCATTCTTTTGAAAAAAAAAAAAATTGATCTAATAGAATCTGAAAATTCTCTCTTACACAAGTACTAGGTGCAACCGCATATGGAAATAAGCAATGTATTTTTTACAAGAATTATCCAAGCACACTTTCCAAATCTAGTATTAATACGCAATTTAAATTAAAAGGAATAAATCCAAGCTAGATGATAAATGTTAGGTCACTTAAATGAGGTAAATGTTAAATTATCAAAATGACAACTACTGGTTTGGCAATGCCAAATTAACAGGAAGTTCAATGCAAGGCTCCAGAAGCAAGAGCTGTTCAGCAGGTTGGAAGGAAATCAATTAAAAACTGGAAGGAACAGTTTGGGGTGGAATTAGAGGAACCAGCTGATACCAAGAACTTGACTAGGAAGTAGGATCAAGATGATTATTAAGGCAGATGACTTTTTGGTGTGGCTCATCTGCTACTAATGAGCTGTGTAAACTCATCTGTCACGTCTCCACTGATCAATTCAACAACCAGTCTCCTTGTGATCTTGGCGCTTCTGAACTAAACCTACAGCCAGAGGCATCTTTCTAAATGTAAATCTGATCATGCCACTTCCTGGCTTAGGGGCACCTTATCAGTCTCATGACCAAAGCCATGATACTTAATGTGGCTCACAAAACTCTTCATGTTATGGTACCTGCCTCCCTTATATATATATTTCATCTCACCACATCTCCAATGCCTCTTTAATATGTATTTGTTACACTAAAGAATTCATAGTAAAAATGTTCTAGATCCAAATCCTGGTTTTTCCACATTGTATTTTTTAGCAAGTTACAGAACCCACCTCAAGATGGGATTCCTTTAAAAATGGCTCCAATGTGATGATAATGCCTACCAGAAATGTTTTGGAAGGAGAATTAAGGATAACATCATAAAGAGACTAAAACTAAGTGTTTAAGAGAGGCCATTATTGTTGTGTTTTCTAACCAACATCCACATAAGATCAATAATTGTTGAACAATCCAAGCACTAACACGATACACATATCTAAGCACTTAAAAGTCCTCTGCCTTCCTAGTACATTTTAATATTTAACCTAGTATTTTTCTTCATCTTTTTAAAAAGAGATTCTATTTATTCATAAGAGACACAGAACGAGAGAGAAGCAGAGACACAGGCAGAGGGAGAAGTAGCTCCTTGCAGTAGCCTCTTGCAGGCAGAGGGAAAAGTAGCTCCTTGCCCGACGTGGGACTCGATCCGATACTCCAGGATCACGCCCTTAGCCAAAGGCAGACATTCAACTGCTGAGCCACCCAGGTGTCCCTAGTATTCATCTTCTTGAGGAAGATCTCTTTGATGTCCCTTAACGTGAAAGGAGCTGCCCACTTGTACTCTTACAAGCTTGCTCTGTATAGAACATTCAAAATTTGAACTCTGTGGAAAGCAATCAAAATTTGGTTTACATGTATACCTCTCCCTTGAAACTGGAGCTCTTCAGAGCAGGCACCTTATCCTTCTTCTGAATGGTGTCGGTGCCTACTGACTGCTAAATTCTTAGTAAAAGCAGTAAGTTTTTAACTTATTGGCCGAATACGTAGTCAGAGAATAGATGCCAACAGTGATTTTAACCTTAAAACAGAAATAGAGAGTAGGCATGAAATCCAAGTGTCTTTCTCCTTACGTCCCTCCCTAGACTTTATTAGTATTTCAGTGAGGAGTCCCCAAAAATGTATCCTCTTTTCACACTCTGTGATAGAGGTCCATAAATGCAGACAGGGGCCATGGCTACTCAAGGTTCATACTAGTCTAGGTAGTGGAAACTTCAGGCAGATTTGTGGAGCAAGAATCTTAACACAAGAGGAGAAAAGTAATGTAAAGGAAATCTCATGGGACCACCTCTTACCGGCCAGGGTATGAATACCATGACAGATGAAATTTCTAAGTTTCATACTATTTTTTCTTTTGCCTTTCTTTATCAGCAAATTAGAATGTGAATTTAGTAGCTACAACAATTAATTAAGTGTACCACACTCACCTTTACGGGCTCAGAGCCAAAACCATTTGACCCTAATATTCAAATTTATGGAAATTTTAATCCCCAGAATGCTTCTTTGATCTGCTTCACTCAGAGGCTACAATTCCAAGTCCTGGTGGAGGAGTACCTAATCCCTTTAAAAGAGGGACTGGGGGTTAAATCACAGCAGCTGGGAGAGTTTGAAAAACATACATTGGCAAGTATTTTCCTATTATTACTTAGAGGGGGAAAAAAAACAGAGGAGGACAGAGGGAGTGTAGATAATGGATTTTATATTCACATGATGTGACTAGAGGACACTGTTACAGAAAAGAGGCCAGTAGCAGCAGCACCACTATTGGCCCAGGAAACAACATGATGAGAACAAATAGAAATCAGCAGCTGGTGAACAGAATGTGTCTGTACATGCCACGGGACAGGAGATGTCTGACGGACGGCATAAAAACAGCATCTGAAACTCATCTCTCTAATCCTTCCATGCCAACAAACGAACCAGATTAACAAGACCAGGATGATCAGTCCTACCACTGCGTCAATAGTTGGGATAAAAAGTTCAATTTAAGTAAAATGATTAGACTGGAACGGTTTCCTCCTTTTACTACCCAAAGAACAATAACATTTAAGATGGGAGACCAATAAATTCATTCATTCATTCCTCCTACAAACCTATTACTTGCCAGGCTCTGTACTTGAAGTGGAAACATAAAGATGAGTAAGATATAGTCCCTGTCCTATTAAATTAGCATTGTAAAGAACGAAGAAATATATGGGTGGCAAAAATCAAAGTTGAAATGAAGGGAAGAGATCCTGGACAGTTCCTTTCTGAAAGGTTGGTAGACTGACCAATAAAAACCTCTAAATACCTGCAGTATCCTCCATGAAAACTAGTCTTGGAGGTTTTCCTTCCTGCACGTCATGAACTCTGCTTTAAAGATACTATCTTCGAAAAACCAGAGCAGTCACAAAGACTTGCCCTCATTTTCAAAATATTCTTCCCCACTTTAGCCCTGTTTACATGTCATTTTTTTCTACACAACCACGAAAATGAAAAACCTGCTCTATACATATCCAAACTGCATTAAATGTGTCTTACTAAAACTTCCCCCGAGAGAGAGAAAACAAAACAGGCCAATTATCACTGAACACTATATACAAATGATATTCTAGGGAAGATATTCATAACTCACATGAAAAATGGTTAGTTTCCCTAATACATAAAGAACTCCCAACAATCAATATAAAATAAGACTAACATCATAATAGGAAAATAGAATAAAAGCTTTCCTTCTTCATTTCTCCTACATTTCCCAGCTTTGTCTATTGCCCTGAAAGCGATGATCTCAAACAAAACAAGTAGTTTTCAGATCCCAGCTTCTAAATACCATTCTACTCTAAAAGAACCAAAGCTCTTCGGAGAAAAGACTGACTCTGGGATATTAGAGGGAAAAATATAAGATAATTGTAGAACATCTTTTCAGTCAGAAATTAAGTAAATACTCCAAGTATGATGGAAAGATGCTGAAGGAAATGAGAGTCATCACAAAAGGCTTCTATGGGGCAAGAATGGAACAATTTCGACATCACAGTAAGAACTGTAACAATAATCCTTCAAGTAAAATAGGAATCCGTGAATTCATACTGCTATAAATACTATTGTGGATTTGTATTATATCCACTTAGTTAATCTGTGACTACACTTCCCAGAATTCCCTTCCCTGGGGAGTTCTGAGTTAGCGTGGCCCAGAAGTGATAGTCTGCACAGGATTTGCAAAACAGAAGTAAATGAGCACAGGATTACCTTATACTCAGGTCAGTGCAGTGAACAATTTGCTGGAGGCTTTTGCATCCCACTTACATTGTTGCTTATCTCGTCAGCACAGAGCAGACGGGACTGCAGGTTCACCAGCAATTGCGCTATTTCTGGCCTCAGTTTCTCTGGAGCCTGGACAGATGCATGTTTATTTAGCTCTGTGGTGAAGGGTACTGATTTCTCCTGCAAGATACTCCGCCATCGAAGTTGGAGGCGTGGAGATGATGAGAAACCAAAGTAGATTCCATTCTATCCTCACTGGTGCCAGTCGTGCTTGCTTCCCTTACTCCATGTCCACTGGCTCTTCCCGACCGCCTGCCCAGTGAGATTCAGTCCAGTCCCAGACACAGAAACAAAGACACAAGACTGTGTGGTCAGCTCCCACAACGGCATTTTATGATACCCCAATAATAAATGCTTGTGCTTCTCTAATCAAACCTGATTGACACAAATACATGAATGAGTGGATGATGAGAAGAGAGAGCTTTATGGCTTAGTAAAAATCTCAAAGAATCTCCCCACAAGATACTTAATTGTCTATTAATTATTGATCACAAATCCTTATTAATGAGATTTACAGTGAAGAAGCCAAGCAGAAACTGTGTTAACAAAGTAACAAAATTTAACATCACCAATAACGGATCAAATTGACATTGCATACCACCTGATACGATGAGATGAACTCAGCATTATTTTTGAGATACGACTGCTGAAGATGAGAAAAATATCAGACAAACACAAGTTAAGGGACATTTTACAAGTAATATAAATGTCCAGGTTATGAAAGACAACGAAAGACTGAGGAATTGTCCAGCCTGAAGGAGACTAAAGAGACATGGCAAGCAAATACAATGTGTGGACAACAGGAAAAATCTGAATAGAGCCTGAGGATTAAATGATTATAAATGGAATTAAACTAATTCCCTGATTTTCCCCAAATGCTCCTGTTTTCAGAAAATACATAGTTAAAGGTTATTATCCTTGTACCTCATTCTCAAAAAGTTTACCATATAGAGTGATATATGTGTGCATATTTATACACATATTAGATTAACTGATATTTATACACATATGTGGAGAGAGTAAGAATGGGAATGGAAAGACAAGTATGTTAAAATGTTAACACTTTGAAAATATGGATGAAAGATACATAGGAACACTATTTTTCATACCGTTTTTCCAAGTTTTCTTTAAATTTGAAATCATTTGAATATATATACATATATATATATAAAATAGAGGAAGGTGAGGAATAGATACAACAGATAAGGAAATAAACTCATCTTTTATTTCAAAATATTATAGCTTCACTCATATTAAGAAAAATTCATATACAATCAATATCTAATCTCTCAAATACAGGAGGATAAAAAATCCTGTTGATGAGCATGTTGGTGGAGGTGTGAGGAGGGAATGGGCTGCATATTTTCTGTTTCTGCCTCTAGCCCCAGTTCTTTACCAGCTCTGTACTCAGCTGGCTTACCTGTGTGAACAGCATCCAGGGTCTCATTTGCCCTCTGGCCATCTGTCAAGGTTGTCCAGTGATCAGCCCAGCCAGACATCAAAGGGAGGGGGAAGGGTATGGTCTGATTATCCCTCAGGCTTCTTCTCGGAGGGTTGGTTTCTAGCTGGCTGCCTCCTTGACCAAAGGCCACAATCCCTTTAAGGTGGCTCTTTCCACACATCCTCTCTGTCTTTAGGGAATGGTAAATGGTCCCTCCCCTTGCCCTTTCAGGTCTAGAAGACATAACCCAATCCCTTACTAGCCCTGGGATATTACAGCATACCTTGGGGTTTCTCTATATCCTGCCCGTATTTTGTAAACAGTCTATTTATTTAATCACCTTTGAATTACCCAGAATACCTAAGGATACAATGATATCCTCAATTTCTAGTTGTAGTTAAATAGTACAACTTTAATTGAGAGAGGTCAAGTGATTTCTATCAAAATAATAAACGTTTAGAACCACTGACAAGCACTTTCCTATCTAGACAATCGGTGTATGTATACGATATTTATAACCCATTGTTAAGGTCACAAGTATTCACTAGAGTTTTGTTTGTAATATAAAATACTGGAAATACTCTAAACACTCTAAATGCATCAACAGAACAGAGTCCCAAATAGAATATTGTGCAGCCAGCCATTAAAAGAATGAGACAACTCTTTAAACATGACATGGAATGATCTTCAAGATATAATGTTAAAGAAAAGAAGAAAAGTGTAGTAAAGTGTTTTAGTAAGCTTCCATTTGTGTAAAATATGTATGTGCACATGTGTGGCTTTATACACTTATAAATACACAGTCATCATACCCACATATGCTTGTATATACTATACACGTACACATTATCCCAAAAAGGGTGATAAAAGCGACCCTTTATTAACAGTGGTTATATCTAGAAAGGAAACCGAATGGCTGGGATGGCGTGGGAAGTGTCACAGATTAAAAACTACTAAACTTTTTTTTAGAGCCTTTGAGTTTTGTTCCACGTACATGTGTTATCTATGAACAAAATAATTAAAAATGAAATTTGCCTGTAGAGCGCCTATGTGGACTCCTTTCAAGGTATACAGGAAAAAAAGAAAGCCATCAGGTGAGGTCATCGATTAACTTTAATTCAATTCAGGCTGTTTTTATAAGAGAAATGCTGAGGCCTCAAAAATATAAGCCTATAGATGAGGGGTTGAAGTTGACTACTTGCTACGAGACTGTGGAAATGAATCCACTCCGAGCACAGCTTGATGGTGCAATGGCCATTTTCTAACATGCATGTTACGTAATTTCAAGTATAACTCAGTGCATCACTGATTCTATGTGGAAAAGTCAGGGGTGAGGTAAGAATGAAAGAACAAAAAATCTAATAGACTGGACACTGAGCTAGATCTCTGAAGTCTGAATAATGGTGGTTACACCATAGTCCAGGAAAAACCATCCATTCAAGTCAGGACACCACCTGGTAGCAGGAATTGGATGAGTTGGGGAAGTAGAACAGGCAGGAATGTGGAACAGTGAGAAGAAGAGGGTCTGGTTATCCCGGCAAAAGGAGGTTGGCATAAACAAGGCAGTGTGGTAGAGTGGCAGGGCTGAGCAGACTGGCATTCAGGGAGGGCATTTACTTTGTGGAGAACCAGAGGAAGGGCTTACTGAAGTGGGTAGGTAGTGCCTTGTAGAAACTGAGGTCCAGGGCACCTGGTTGAGCATCTGCCTTTGGCTCAGGGTGTGAGCCCAGGGTCCTAGGATCGAGTCCCACATTGGGCTCCCTGCAGGGACCCTGCTTCTCCCTCTGCATATGTCTCTGCCTCTCTCTGTGTGTCTCTCATAAACAAATAACATTTAAAAAAAAAAAAAAAGACAAGAAACTCAGGTCCAACAGGCACACCCTCTAATGGCAGTGACACTGCAAGCCCCTATCTGCAGTGATTTGTTTCAGAAAACACACTGTATGGGCTGGCTGAGCAATGAACAACCAGACAAACAAGAAAAACTGCACTGGGCCTGGATCTAGAGGTGGGATCCAACAATGATTCCAGAAAAGAGACTGTAGTAGACCAAAGCCCATGAAATGCCTCTGCAGATGAGAACAGACAGGATGTGAGCTGCGCCTTGCAGTATATGGGTAAGAATCAGATAGCAGAGGACAGGGAGGGACACTGTGCAGACCCAACAAGTAGTATGTTCATCCTTGCTAACTGCTCTGAAATAGATTCATTCTATATAGCCAAAAGCCTAAATTCCAATTTGTTGAATTTTTTCCTTTCTCTTCCCTGAATTTCTTTTATATACTTTTGTTTTTCTACCTCTTGGATATCATCAAGGGCCTAGCTCATCAAACAGGTGTAAGAGTAAAATTTTATTATTCTTGCTGCAGGAAGTGAAATAATCGTTGCAGTTATGGTAAAACTAGACATCGTTAGGGAAGGATATGCAACAAATAGGTGCACTGCATTATTTTTCCCATAAGTTTTTTCTGTAAACAATTCTGAAGTTCATTTAAGATTGTTTTCATGTCACTTTTTCTAAATCTTGAAAGGATATACATGATCATACTTCAGGAATACAAGATTTAAAGGCACTAATATTTAATGGATGGCCAAGAAATTAAATGATTTTTCAGAGAAAAGGGAAAAGAACCTAGAAAGCAAATTAAAATTTCAACTTAATGCCCTGGAAGATATAGGATATGCAAAGCCATGGAGAGAGCCAAACCCACCTGAACACCACCACCTGAAACCTATACTCTCTTGCTCCAGTTCCACAGATACAAGTTTACAAAAATATGAACCAAATTCAACACTCAGTTTGAATACTGAAATAAAGAGATAGGGGACCTTTTTATCCACATATTCTCCTTTTTCTCCTCACATACAAACACCATTTCCTGGTTTCCAAACAGATCCTGGGTCAAAAACATGTCTATATTTACCTGGATTTCTGGAACTTATCAGAATTGTAAAAGCAAAAGCAAGGTCTTAGAGGAACTGTATACTCAAAGTAGAGGTGCTAAAAATAACCTTGGTGTCTTATCTCAGCCTTTTCCCTTTCATTTAGACATATATCCAGAAAACCTGCTGCCTAAAAGGATGCAACAGTTCAAAACCTACCAATGCTTCAGCAAAAACTGCATTTTGATCTGTGAGTGCCACCTTCTTTTTTTAAAAAATTTTATAGGCTTATTTTCCTCATGACAGTTTCATTGCATTTGTTGGGTTGTAAACCATGTAAAGCTCAGCAATAAAATGACTGCAATCTGTACAAGTAATAGCAAGCATGTCTCATAAACAAGATAAGTTGTGCCTTGCCAATATTGCTACACTTCATAAATATGAACTCAAGTCTGTTTTGTGTTTTCTAGATCAGTAGCATAGTTTTATTTTAATTAAACACAACATATAAAATATTCATTTATGAAACAAACATCATTGTTTTTAAAAGATTATATTAAATTAAATTATACTGCTCTCGCCATAAAGGCATGCACAAAAGAACCATTCTGAATTTTAAGTGGATTGATACAGTTCAAGTGCCCATCAATAAAAACTATATTAGGAACACAGTAATGCTACCATGAATAAATGAGCTATTTATATTTCCTGATAATGTAAGTGCTTACATGAACTCATTCCAATTTCTAAACACTAGGCATTTCAGCTGTGGTGGTAATTAAAAAACTATAACATCTACAGAGGAAAGGTACATGCTGCCAAAGCCATTTCAGATTTTAGGGTTTCACTTTATCAATTACATCATTTGTTGTCATATTCTATTAGATTGGATGTGGATAACTTTGATAAACCAAATGAAGAGCCCTTGAAGGGGGAAGGATACCAGATCTCTCTGTGGAAAGGAGAGTGCCCAGAACCAGAAACGAAGAGATGAAAGCTTTGTTCTTAGCTCTGATAGTAGCTAACTGTTGCCTCTTGGCAATCAAAAAGAATTACCCTAAATTAACCCCTCACATGCAGATGCCATCATTATTCCCCAAATAGAGGTGGACAGAGGTTTTACGGGGTCTCACTCATATAAATTGGGAGGCCTTTGAAGAAAAATAGTATAATATTACAAATATCAAAATGGGTACAAAAGTATTTACTTTGAATGAAAAGAGAAATCAGAGTAAATAACCAGAGTCTTTTAAGATCTCTCTAGGTAAGTTACCAGCAATGCTTATGCACATTCGTCTTTGGTTTGCAACCTTACTTCCCAAATTGCCCCCCAACAGCCGTATCCCACAAACCTCTGCACTCTATGGGCCAAGGCAACTGGGGGCCCTGAAGCGTCAGCCTCATTAACTTAGCAGTAAATCTGCCACGGTTCCCAAATGACCAGCAATCCTCATCACACATTATGGGTTAATCAGAAGGAGTTCACCCAAATTCTACCATTAAGATTGTACTAATCTATTCCATGAAGCTTAACCACACCCATCATTTTTCCATGTTCCCCTATCTCAAAATTCATAATTCACACAAACTATAACATACAATGTATCACTTTATAAGCATTATAGTCTTGGAATGTCCACCATTGTTTGAAACTAATCGATGCATTTCTCAATATACAAGAAAATCTCTTGTATATTATTGGTACAGGGTATTTTAACTTCCCAACTTAGACCTTTCAGGCACATTTTAACTTGTAATTTCTACAAAGGCCAAAGATGCGAAATGTTATCCTAGATTCAAGTCACAAAAAATCGAACTTTGGAAAGGAACCAATAATGCTTTGTCTTACTATGTTATAATGGATTGAGGTGCTTTTAGGCGATAAAGAAATATTTCCTTTAGAATCCACCACTTTGAGAATAGCAGTTTCAAATATCCAGTCAATCCTATTACAAATCCCATTTACATATAAAACAATTAATTCACACTTCATGTGAATATGTGAAACTCTGCCAAATATTAAGGGTTCAACTTGGGTTAATACACTTTTATAGAGATATTGGCAAGACCTAGGAGAAAAAAAAAAAGAAAAAGAAAGACAAGTTCAAGCTTCCCTCCCCCCAGATTATCACAAATCTAACCTCTCTACTATAAAGGACATTTTCAATGCTAAAAAAAGTATTATCAATGTGCTTGAAGAAAACTTCAAGCTTATTTGTTAATAAGCTTGAATAAAGCTTATGGGCTTATTTGTTTCTTACTCAGTAATTTGTGGGTAAGGCAAATTTGTTATTAAAATTATAAATAAGCATAGTTTCCTGTGTTTAAAGTGTTGTCATAATCCATCTTCAGCTCAGGTGCCAACATTTGGTTCTCCTTGAACCAAAATGTAACAGGAGAGGCCATCAGGTATAATAGAAGAGGCTATCAGAGCATAAACTGAAAATTGGTAGTGAAATATATATCTAAACATTTCTGGATATGACGCAAGTAGAAATGGGAATGTGAAAAATCATAAAAAGAGAATAATGGAGGAGATAAAGCAGAGGAAATCATGTCACATGTCAGAAAAGGAATGCCCAGTAAAGAAGTGAATGTAAGTCAGAAGTTTTTGGTGACAGGGACACCAAAAGGGGTCTTTCCTTTCATGGTTGTTTATAAACAAATTTTAAATTATTTGCTCCACAGTGGCTATGATGTCATTTCCTCCACCCCTATGATCTCTGTACTCCAATGCATACACCCACTAAATATTCAGTAGAATCTACTACACATATAAATATCTTGTATAAATGTTCTTTTCAGAAAGTTAAAGAAAAGTGTCAACATTTCACATCTTAATTGGCATGGAGAAAAGAGCAGCTACTGGAAGTGAAAAGCAAGAAAGAATGAAAGTTTAGCAGGAAAAGAAATTGGAAATAGATGTGGTTGGGAGGATACATGCCACTTAAAGTTTATAAACCTTAAGGAGGACATTATATCTAAATCTCAGAGAGTTTGGCACATTCTGTTCTTCAAAGATGACTGCACCAATATAGTCCACCTCTCACACTCTTCTTAGGATGACATAACACTCCTCCATTGAAAGGCACGGATCTTTGTTTCCTCTCTTTGAAGATGGACCAGACTTGATGACTAATCTCTAACAAACAGAATGTGGCAGAAAAAAATGCAATATGATTCCCAAAACTAGGTCATGAAGGCCATGCATTTTCTGCCTGGCTTTCTTCCTTTCAGGACACTTATCAGTGGAATCCTGCTACCATGGTAAGTGGAAGCCCAACCTACATGGAAAAGTGACAGACGTCCAGCCGTCAGCTGCAGCTTACGACTCAAATGACACCTAGAATCAACAAACAGCCCTGTGTGTGAGCAGCCTTCAGATAATTCTAGCCCCCAGACTTTGAGTCCAACTAAAACTCTTGACATAGTAGAAGAAAGAAAAGAGTTCCCCATTGTGCCCTGTGCATATCCTGACAAATAACATCGATAGACATAATAAATGGTTGGTTTACACCACAAAGTTCTGATTAAGTTCTGTTTTATACAGCTATAATTTCTCAATTTGGGTACCTTTACATTTCATTCTCTCTGGCCAATCAAACCTACTAACTAACTGTTCTCCATCTCTAGAGACACCAGAAATGGCGTTGAATGGAATTATAAAATGGTGTAACGGTGGGCATTAAAAAGAGTTAACACTGCATCCTGAGATGTAATACATTAGTACTGTTACCAAAATGAGACCTGGAAGTAGTGCATGCAGTGCAGGGTGGGTGGATAGGTGAAAATCAAGCTATCATTTTATTTGTTCATTCAACTGAGAAATATTCAGCTAGGACAGAGAAACAAGAAATAGATTCAGTTGCCTTAATTTATTGGATTCCTCCATGAGAAATAGTTTTCCAAGTAAAATAAAGAGAAGAATTCAGAGGAACACACTGATTAGTTTGGTTAACTTAAACATGTCACACCCTATATATTTATATTATATATATTTATGTACATTTACTTATATTCCTTATATTACATATTTATCATAGAAAGGGAGGGAAGCATGGATAGAGGGACAGAGAGAATTTATATGGGAGAAAAAGCTGGATAATACATCTATAAAACATATGAAGAGACTGGGTGGGATGTCTGGGTGGCACAGCTGGTTAAGCATCCTACTCTGGTTTCGGCTTAGGTTGTGACCTCAGGGTTGTGAGGCAGGCCCCACATCAGACTGTGTGCAGAACAGTCTGCTGAAGTTTCTCTCTCCCTCTCCTTCTGCCCCTTCCTGCCTCACTCGCACTCTGTCTCTCTCTCAAATAAATATATAAATCTTTTAAAAAGTATAAAGAGGTTAATAACTTTAATATACAAAATAAAACACAGAAAGTTACACAGAATTAAAAATCCTAGAGAAAAATGGCTAAAGGATATGAACAATAAATTATTCCAGATAGCAATAATACACATACACACACACACACAAATTTATCCTCACTAATAAAAAAAGGAAAATTAAAATGATGAGGGAAAAAAAGTGTACCTAAGAGAGTAATATAGTGATGAGGTAGCTTTCCCATAAAAAACGGTGAGAGAATTAGTGGTATTAAGAATCTTTTTAAGTGTTCGTTGGCCATCTGTATCTCTTCTTTGGAAAAATGCTTGTTTGGTCTTCTGCTCATTTTCATTTGTTTTATGCATGTATTGTAAGAGTTCTTTATATATTTTGGATCTTAACCCTTAATCAGATATAACATTTGCAAATATCTTCTCCCATTCAGTAAGAAGCCTTTTCATCTCATTGATGGTTTCCTTTGCTATAATAAAGCTTTTATTTTGGTATAGCCCTACTAGTTTATTTTGCTTTTGTTTCCCTTGCCTGGGAAGACATACCTAGAAAAATGTTTTCTATAGCCAATGTCAAAGAGATTACTGCCCATATTTTCTTCTAGGAGTTTTATGGTTTCAAGTCTCACACTTAGGTCTGCAGTTCATTTTGAGTTTATTTTTCTGTATGGTGTAAGAAAGTAGTCCGGTACCATTCTTTTGCATGTAGCTGTCCAATTTTCCCACCAACATTTATTGAAAAGACTGTCTTTTCCCTATTGTATATTCTTGCCTCCCTTGTCATAAATCAGTTGACCATATAAGTGTAGGTTTATTTCTAGGCTCTCTATTCTGTTCTATTGATCTATATGTCTACCTTTGTGCTACTACTATACTGTTTCGATTACTAGAGATTTATAGTATATAAATCAAAAATTGTGATACCTCAAGCTTTGTTCTTCTTTCTTAAGATTGCTTTGGCTACTTGAGGTCTCTTCTGGTTCCATACAAATTTTAGTTATTTGTTCTAGTTCTGTGAAAAATGCTGTTGACATGTGGATTGAAACTGCATTAAATCTGTAGATTACTTTGGGTAGTGTGGACATTTTAACAATATTGGTTCTTCTAATCCATGAGCATGAAGTATCTTCCCATTTGTTTGTGTTTCCCTCAATTTCTTTTATCAATGTTTTATGCTTTTTTGGAGTACAGGTCTTTTATATCATTGGTTAAGTTTATACCTAGGTATTTTATTCTTTTTTGTGAACTTATAAATGGGATTGTTTTCTTAATTTCCATTTCTTCTACTTCATTTTCAGCATAGAGTATAACATATTTCTGTATACTAATTTTGTATCCTGCAATTTTACTGAATTCATTTATCAGTTCTAATATTTTCTGATGACATCTTTAGCATTTTCTATATATAGTATCATGTCATCTGATAATCAAAACCACAATTATATATCACCTTACATTTGTCAGGATGGCTAGACTCAAAAAGACAAGAAATAACAAGTATGGCAAGGATGTAGAGTAAAAGGAATCCATTTGTACTGCTGGTGGGAATGCAAATTTTTATAGACACTGTGGAAAAGAGTATGAAGGTTCCACTAAAAATTAAAAATAGAAATACCACTAATTTCCTGCTACTTACCCAAAGCAAACAAAAACATTATTTCCAAAAGATATATGTACATTTATGTTTATTGTAGCCATTATTTACAATGGCCTATATACGTAAGCTATCCAAATATCCATCGTTAAATGGATGGATAAAGAAGGCATGCTATATATACACAACGGAATACTACTTAGCCATAAAAAAGAATGAGATATCGCCATCTCCAACAATACTGATGAGCGGAGAAGGTAAAATACTAAGTGAAATAAGTCAGATTAGGTAAGACAAATATCATATAGTTTTTCTCGCATTGGAATTTAGGAAACAAATGCATAACAACAATTAACAACAAAAAGAGATAAACAAAAACAGACTCTTAAATCCAGAGAACAAACTGGTGGTTACCAGAGGGGAGGTGGTTAGAGAATTGAAAGAAATAGATAATGGAGATTAAGAGGTACAAACTTCCAGTTACAAAATAAACAAGTCATAGAGATGAAGTGTGTAGTATAGAGAATATAGTCAATATGATTACAAAAACATTGATGGCAGATGATGACTACATTTATTATGGTGATTACTGAGTAATGTAGAGAATTATCAAATCATTATGTTGTACACCTGAAAGTAATAGAACACTGTATGCTAACTAAATAATAAAAATAGTAAGTAAATAGATAAAAATAGTTTAAGCATAGAGGGCTCAACAATTCTAAAAGGCAAGTAATCTGAAACTCTTGGCAAGTGATAATGCTCCTGAGAATCAAAACCAAGGAGAAGAAAATAATGTTCACTAAAGTGATGGTAAATGTATCTGTACTAAGCAGAAACCTAGTAAAGTCCAGGCCCTGCCCTGGTATGGTTGCGGGTCATCCTGATGCACGGGGCCACAGCATCAAAGGAGCTGTTCCTATGAGCTGACTGGAGGCAGGAGCAGGATGACTGTATCTAGAAACCTGAACTCTAAAGGAACAGATATCTCCAAATACAAAAATTAAACTATGAGGGAATAAAGCTCCCCCTATAGGGCCTTTCTCTCCTCTCATCTGGTTCCAAAGTTTCTGGCTTTTTTAATGATAATACAAATTCACAGCAAAAAGCCTTCCAGTTTAACATCTAAAAGGAAATGGGTTTTTTTTCCCCTAAATATCATCCAGGAGGTGAGTAGGAAGATCCAAAAAAGATTGCACCCACCCAGATTTGGGGGAATATTTGGCTTGAATAAATCTCTTGCCTTTCAAGAATGAGTAAACAGAAAAACACCAACCGCAGCAATATGAGCCTCTAAGAAAATCAACAAACCAGAGAAAATGAAAAAAGTACTTTTCTTATAAAATGAACTTTCATATTACAAAAGCATAAATTCAATGAAGAAAATTTGGAAACTACAAGTAAACAAAAATAAAGTAAACTTCACCATCTGCCCCACACCAGAAGAATATCTATTACCACTTTTAGGAATATCAGAAGCCTTGAATAGACTAGTTTCAAAAGAGTAAAATTCAATAAAGTGTCTACACTGTATTCTCAAAACAGCTTTTTAAGAATACAGATTATACAAAGCAGGAATTAAAAATAATATAAAATAGCATAAAATAATATATTTATAAATAAATATGACTGAACATCAGGAGAAATAAAAATCAAAGTATAAAATAAATTAAAAATCTAAGTAAAAGAAAAGAAAAACTTATTTAAAATGGAACTTAAAGCACTAAAATCAGTCACAGGCATGCATACGTTTTCTCAGAAATATATAACATCACATTGAAAATGTATACACTGCAAAGACAGGAATAAAAATAATTAATAGAGATGAGGGCTTTTTTTTTAAAGATTTTATTTATTTATTCATGAGAGACACAGCAAGAGAGGCAGAGACACAGGCAGAAGGAGAGGCAGGCTGTCTGTGGGGAGCCTGTTGTGGGACTCAATCCCAGGACCCCAGGATCATGCCCTGAGCTGAAGGCAGACGCTCAACCACCTAGGTACCCCAAAAGGGGCTTTTCACCAAGATGAAACAAAATAGACTACCCGTTCCCTTGAAACAACAATAATGAAAAAGCTAGACAAAATATATGGCACAGTGGTTTGTCCCTTCACATTAGGAATGAAGAGGGTGTGATGTCTGAGAGAGATGGGACTCTCTCAGAGATGAGTTTATTGTCCTGGGAAAGTTTCCACCTGCAGCACTAGCAGGGGGAACCTAGGGAGAGCCCTGCAGATTCCCTGAATTGAGGAGATAGAGCTAAGCATCCAAAGAAGCCAAGGTACGTAGAGTCCACAATACAAGAGTACTGAAGAGGAGAGAGCTGCAGATGAAGACAATGCTAGAGACCTGAGAGGTGTTCCTGTAAGTACTCAACAAAATACTGACCAACATAAGCATGTGAAGAAACTACTAGCTGGGGAGAAAAAAACACCTGAAATAATTGGAAGGCACAGAACCCGGACAGGAACTGAGTCTTTCACCAGTCAATCTGGAAAAATTCATGATTCACAATATACCTAGTCACATACTGAGAAGGATCTTACCTCAATAGTGGGGATTAGCCCTAGAATAACACTGCTCTGGTGCCACTTAAATAATGTTAAAAAGTGAGATGGAAAGGATAAAAATCTTTTTTTAAGTAACTTAACTGCATCTAAAGGCAGAACTCAAAAATATCTACAGGAATACAAAAATATAACACACTCAATAAAGTGAAATTCACAATGTCTACCACCCAAACAAAAAAAAACTGACATAAAACAGAGAAATATAGCCCATCAATAAAGATAAAAATCAATCAAGAACAATCCAGAATTGACACAAATCTTAGATTTAGCAGACAAGGATAATTTAAATATTATTATAATTACATTCAATTTGTTCAGAAAGTAGAGGCCTAGAATATACACATGCATGTGCATGCACATACACACCCCAAAATATGATATTTAGAGATGAAAACAAAAATATGTAAGATCAAAAATACAATGGATGGGATTAACAGCAGATTAGCTACTGCAGAAGGAAAGATTAGTGAACTTAAAGAGAAATGAAGCTATCCAAAATGAAACACAGAAAATAGTTTTTTTTTTATTAGCAGAATACCAGTGAGCTGCAGAACAACTTTAAATATTTAGTTTAGTAGATGTATAATTAGTCTTCAAACATAAAGGACCTTGAGAGACACAGCAAATGTTTATAGAAATAATGTCCCAACTTCCAAATTTGACAAAAATTATAAACTCATAGATCCAAAAGCTCAAAAAGTCCATGAATAAGAAATATGAAGAAAACTGTACCTTATTATATCATAATAAAATTTCTCAAAAACAGTGATAAAAAGAACACCTTAAAAGCAGCTGGAATAAAAAGACATATTACATGAAAGAACAGCAAGAAGGGAGACAGTAACAATGCAAAAAGGAGATATGCTAGATTACCTTTACGTTCAGAAATAAAATGAATCTGGGTGAATTCTATACCCTAAGAAACTACCTTTCCAAAAAAAGGTAAAATAACAACTTTTCAGACACACAGAAGCTGAAAGAATTCATCACCAGCAGTCTTGCACTATAAGAGAGGATAAAGGAATTCTTTCAGGCATAGAGTGACACAAATGGAAATATGGATCTATGGATCTATGCAAATGAATGAAAAGCAACAGAAACAGTACCTTCCTGGGTAAATATACCAGATTCGTATCTCATTGTTTAAATCTCTTTAATGATAGTTAGTAGTCTTCCAAAAACTCATAACCCCCACCTAATTATGAGAAAACATTCAAAAGTATCTCAACTGAGGGTCATTCTACAAAATAAATGACCATACTGTCAATTTTGAATTATATATACAAAAGAAGATACTGTTTCAAATGTGTTCTTGGAAAACATAAACTACAATTAAAATAAAAATACTCATAGGTTGTCTGGGTGGCTCAGTCAGTAAAGCATCTAATTCTTGATCTCAGCTCAGGTCATAATCTCAGGTTCTTGAGTTTAAGTCTTGTGTTTGGCTCCACACTAGGCATGGAGTACTAAAGAAAGGAAGAAAGAAGAAAGAAGAAAGAAGAAAGAAGAAAGAAGAAAGAAGAAAGAAGAAAGAGGAAAGAGGAAAGGAGAAGAGGAAAGAAGGAGAAGAAGAAAGAAGAAGGAGAAGAATACAGTTTTTGCAAAAACAGAGAAAAATAAAAATGAAAGAATGTATGGTCAGTATAGGGGAGGGGAGGAAAGTAAGGGAAAAAATAATAAAATATAAAAACCATGATGTCATAAATCATTCTGTTTTCTTAAACAGAAATAAAATATAAAAGTCTTATATACAAAGTAGGTGAGTTCATTTCCTTTAATAAAAGACAAAGAGTTGGGGATCCCTGGGTGGCTCAGTGGTTTAGGGCCTGCCTTTGGCTCAGGGCATGATCCTGGAGACCCAGGATCGAGTCCCACATTGGGCTCCCTGCATGGAGCCTGCTTCTCTCCCTGCCTGTGTCTCTGCCTCTCTCTCTCTCTCTCTCTAGTCTCTCATGAATAAATAAATAAATCTTAAAAAAAAAAAGACAAAGAGTCACACTGACTTTAGAAAAAAATGCAACCAAATTCTACCTATATTTAATATACCTAAAATAAAACAGTTCAAATTATTTTCTTTAAAGACACATATTTATTTATATTTTAAGTAGGCTACATGCCCAACATGGGGCTTGAGCTCACAACCCTGAGCCAAGAGTCACCTGCTGCACTGACTGAGACAGGCAGGCACTCCTCAGATTATTTTAAAAAGACAGATATCTAATTCACATGCAATGAAAAAGAAAATGAAGTTTTATTACATAAAATTATAATCAATTAGAAAATGGAAATAAATATATAAATATGGTTGTTTTATTCATAAAGTTTATAACTAACATTAAGGAAAGTCACTACCCAAGTGTTATATATCAGATACCACAGAACAGATTGTGAAAGCATATTAAAAAATGATAAAAGGGAAAAGGAGAGTGGGAAGAAAAACAGAAAGAAGGATAAAAAAGATTAAGGAAATAAGGAAAAGAGAAGGAAAGGGGGAGGATAGTAAGAAGGGGAAAAGCAGAGAATGAAAGGCAATTGAAAAGTACAATAATAATGGAAGTCTAATATATCTTAACCTTCACATTGCCCAACAAGCAGAAAGAGATAAATATGAATAGGAACGAATGAAAAAGAAATAATGTAATTTAAAAAGTTGAATAATTAGATAAGACTTTACCCAAAAGAATGTACATTTTTGCTACCAAAGAATCACAATTATTTTCCTAAGTATAGAGAAGATAGTGATGTCTTCTAAGAAATGGAGTAACAGTCTATGTTCCTTTAACAAATACAATGAACCTGAAAATTAATAATGGTGTAAACATCTTAATATATGTTATATATTATTCTTTCATTCACAAAAGGAATATGTTCTCGGAATCTGTCGTGAGCATCCACTATACGGTGCTTCCTATTGTAGTATTTACATTACAACACACACAACACTCTAGCAAGAGAAAAGACATGCAAGCAAATAGATAGGCTTATTTTAATCTTCTTTTTGGCTTTTCTAAATACAAGGCCCTTGCCATGGTTATATCCAAAAAAAATCAACCTTCAGGCTCTACTGGCTGTCTTGAGTGAATGTCATTTTGTTGTCTCTATTCTTTTATCCCTGCTGCAAACTCCCCAACCGCTCAGCAATTTAACAATTTAGCTTGCAGGAACTAGTTCACAGAGTTCACCTGAAATAATAAAAGTTATTTCTGTCATTAAGATCTGATGGGAGTCAGGAAGCAGGGAGGCATAATGTAGAATGAGAAAAATAAAAGTTATACTCTCTACAGTTCCAGAAAAGGAAACCAAGAATTTGAAAAAAAAAAAAAAAAAATTCAACTGAATGGGCTCTTGTGTTAATATTCTTCCTTCCAGGCTTTAGTCTGGAGGAGAGGAGGTGAGTTAGATAGGCCAGGCCCACACCAAGAGCAGTGGAGCTTCTTACTCCATCCCCTTCTCCCTCTTGACTCCAGGGAAGAGGCCTATAGGCAGGCTGCCCTCTAAAAACCTGAGCACACATGCATCCCTGTGTGCTGGGTAGGTAGCCCAGTGAAGTCGAGATGTTCCTGAGGTTTGGCTCCTCCCAGCTGCCCTATGCTCCTATGTGCTATAGGGAGAACTCAAATTCTGGCTTGAGGATCTCACCAAAGAGTTTGCCCTACAGTTTAGAAAGGTGACTCTGAGCAAAGACGATAGAATGACCACCCAAGCCAGAACCCAAAGAGGGAGACACAGGTCAACAGGCAAACAGTCAGCATTGTTTTGCTCTGAAGTGGATCAACTCAGCCAAGTAGTGATCCTGGGAGCACTGCCTGAACCAAAATGATAGTGTATGGTGCAAAACCATAGCCTTCATAGGACTTGCTTCAATTAAGATCTGCCCCTCAGATTCATGCCTACAGAAATTCACAGGAAATAAAATTCCTTTTTAATTTCAGAGACTCCTAGGAATGAAAGTTTTTATTCAAATAAATCCCTTCCTCTTAGATTACACAATTGTTCTCTAAAGGCAGACTGCACTGGAAAGGGGTTATCTGACATTGAAAAGACTGAGGAATTCCTAACAGACTGGTCTGTGGAAAGTGAAAATAATAAGTAGAAGCTAGAGTGAAGGTGAGAGAGAACTCGTGTTAACGACACTTCTCATTGTTTTCAACTGTGATAAACGTTGTCTATAGGCATCAGAATTGTGCTGAGTGATATATGGAACTGCTGAATCACTACAGTGTACACCTGAAACTAATGTAGTTAATGTATGTTAACTCGGCAGGAATTAAAAAAAAAAAAAATGTGGTGCATGGCTGGAGACTGGTTTTGGCAACTGGAATCAGGGAATAAATCTAATTCTGAGAATCAGGCAAATAGAACCACGGCTGGTGCTCTATTTATTGGTTACAAGTACTCAATCAAGTCTCTTCGACGTGTAACATATTTATACACTATCACCTAAGAATCCAGTGTACTTATCATGTTGGCTTGCCCTAGGAAGGACTAACAAAGAAATGTATGTATTTGTCTGAATATCTATTCAATAGCATGGAGCTAGCCCATCAATATAAACTTTAAGCATTCACAATTGATGTTAAAATGACTTACAGTCTACTTGCCAATAAAAATTTTTATTATTACTTATCTCCACAATCACAATGGAGCTAAAGAAGAACACCGGCGATACACGGTGACTAAAGATCAAAGAGAGATTAATCCTCCATTAGATAATATCAAATGATAAAATATGTTGGATTTAAATTGTTTTTCCATCACTAAATTAATGATTCTTCATCAGTGAATGAAAACAGCTTTTCCATTTCTAAAGTGTGTCATCATGCTTGGATGGTTAAAATAATAAACCTATAATGTCATTTGGGTTTTTCTAGTATCAATTTAAATCACACTGATTACAGGGTTTATCAGTGCCTAGCACACATAGGTATTCTAATAAATAAAATTAATACCTTGTAATTGGATATTTTCTTGAAAATCACAAAGCACTTTCATATACCTTATCTCCGTAGATCTTCCTAACAACTTTATGATCTTATAAAACAGAAATAAACCCTTCACACGGCAACTATGTGAAAGTTTAAGTTCAAAAGTCAATCTACAAAAGAATACCATTTGTGACAGAAATGTAAATAGGATCCACAAATTGGCAATTGTTCTAGGTAGTTGATGACTGTGACATATAAATGAATATATACATGGCTTTCTAAAAGTCAGTGGTTAAACTGAAATAGCTGATTATATGAATGAATAAACCATACCAGACTTCTGAACTGAAGCTTTAATAAATCCAAACATGGGGCTTCTCTTTCATAATAAAGCTCGTTGATATTCCATACACTCAATCATTTCACGCTTGCAGAGTATGTGACCAAATTACATGCACGAATGAATGGGCAGATCATATTCACTATAATTATAATTTAACACACTTGAAAGACTATAGTTGAAGACTCATACAGAATAAGGTAGTTGCAAAGTAGTTGTGAAACAACTGTCAATTTTAGCACAGAAAATGTATATGGTTTGATTTAAAAAAGAAATGTCTAATAAAATCTGGAAACTTGATTTAAATAACTATCCCTTTGGTTCGAAGGTTTTCATGCTATTGGTGCCTTGCTTGGCCTCAATGTATGGTTGAAATGATAGTTAGAGTGTAAGTTTTTCTGACTCCAAATCTTTTGACTTTCTCATTGACCCATTCCTAACTCTCAAAGGATATATTAAAATCCATTATGGGTCAGCCCTGGTGGCTCAGCAGTTTAGCGCCACCTTCGGTCCAGGGCATGATCTTGGAGACCTGGGATCAAGTCCCATGTCAGGCTCCCTGCATGGAGCCTGCTTCTCCCTCTGCCTGTGTCTCTGCCTCTCTCTTTCTCTATGACTCTCATGAATAAATAAATAAAATCTTTTTAAAAATAAAAAATAAAAAAATAAAATCCATTATGGACCCAGCATCATCATCAACTCTGTTATTTCTTTATTCAGAGAACCAAGGTTTGCTAATGCTTCCTATGTTGTTTCCTATAACTTCCTGAAGCTGAGTATTCTGTGCCTTCTTTTTTTGGGGGGGGTGTGGGGGCAGCAGCACATCTTTTAAAATGGCATTTAGAAGCCAAAGATGACATGCCACTTAGGAAAGGTTGCCTTGTAGAACTCATTTCTTCAAATTATGAAATTATAAAATCATTAATATTGGATTTGAAATATTTATCATCTCATCTCTATAGCATTCTATGATTTTGAAGCACTTTAAATTATATTATCTAAATTAATAGTCACTAGAAATGATTTCAGTTGTGAAAAATATGCATTTTAAAGAATGTTTAAATATATTGGAATCATTGCACTCAATGCAGAAAAGATTAGTAAATATCAACTTGTCTTCTATTCATAAAATATTTTTAGAAAGAAAAGAGTCTAGTCCACCTCATTCAAAGAATGGAAAAGAGAATAGGAATGGAGTGAAGAGTAAAACAGAATAACAGACAGCTCATTTAAAAAGTACATGAAGGTAATCTTTCCATGTGGATTTCTTTAAAAAATGACTGTCTGAACAGCATTGGCAGTATTCACTCTTGTGCCAGAAGACTGTGATAGTTATTGTGGTAGACTCAGATACGTACCCCCCCCCCCAAGGACTTAATAACCTCAACCAGAATACAGGTATGCTAACAAATATGATCACTCCATGGGATAGGAATCTCCATGGAAGTCTGCAATATATACACGTGGTGCAGTGGAGTACACAAGGGGTGTTTGTTAATTCTGCTTCAGGTAAAAGAACAATCTTCACTGAGGAGCTAATTCTGAATCTTGAAGTATCAAGATTCACCATGAAAAATAAAGCCTGAGTAACATTATTTGGATATAATTATAAACATCTGAGATTCAAGAGAGAAAAGCGAGGCACCAAACCATATAGCTCAGCAACCAGGGCTTCCATTAATGCTATTGTTCCTGTTGCTGTTGACCCACAGAAATCTCGGAGGAGAAAAAAGATAATTCAGATGCTATTTTTAGCTTGAACATCCCTCAGATAACCTCTTCATGTGAAAAGGATCCATGCTTTGGTTTTATTTTTAAATAATAATACATAAGAACTGACAAAAACTACCTCAGTGGTCCATAAATTAGTCCGTTCTTTCATAGTGACTTCTTGATTCTGATTCTATTCAAAGCAGGCATATTGCTCTTAAAAAATTAATGATGTTCCAGTAACACACACAGAATTTAAATCACACAAAAAAAATAAATCTGTTGGAGCTTCTCTAGTGAAAAGGCCAGTGTTCTAAAGATAGGTTAAAAAATAAATTTATCAACTTCAGAAATCTTAAATACCATCTCCCTTTTTGATATGTTCAATCATTACAAAGTATCTGTTGACAAGAGCTGATGGCAGTGAATGTTAGCACACTGAAAAAGTTAGAAGTTCTACTTTTGTAATTCAAAGTAACATTTGCTGTTGGGTCAATTTATCATTTTTTTCATTCAACATTTATTTACATATATATAGTGGATACTGAGCTACCACATTAGGAAATGATTTTGTACTAACTTTTACCATTTTGATGGTTTGGCTAAGTTCATAATTTCTGGCTAATAGGAGGCTTAAGCATGACCAACTAATAAATGTCTACACGACTCTATAATCCAGCACCCAATGCATTAAATAATAAGCAGTATTTATGAGGACACACTAAGTCGTCATCCATTATGTTTACAAACTTGAAACATGAATTAATGAGGTTACTGAAGAGGTGGTGAAGTGTCCATGCCTGAAGACAGTAAGACAACAGACCTTCTACAGTCAAAGAACAAATCAAACTATAAATCAACAAGGGATGCCTGAGTGGCTCAGCGGTTGAGCCTTTGGCCCAGGGCATGACCCCGGGGTCCTGGGATCGAGTCTCACTTCGAGCTCCCTGCATGGAGCCTGCTTCTCCCTCTGCCTGTGTCTCTGCCTCTCTCCGTGTCTCTCGTGAATAAATAAATAAAATCTTTAAAAAATAAATAAATCTACAATAAAAGATCATACGTCAAAACTTTATAGGTAGCAAAAGCTTTATGTTCTATAACTAAAATGCTTTTTCTCGTCTTTGCTGGCTTTTAAGATTTCCTCTTTAATCACTGGATTTGAGTATTTCATTATCATGTGCCTTCCTGTGGTTGTCTTCATGTTTCACGTCCTTGGAGTTTGTTGAGCTCATGGATCTGCAAGTTTATATAGTTTTCCACAATTTTTTTTTAAAAAAGGCCATTATATACTCAAATGTTTCCTTTGCTTCCTTCTCTCCTTCAGAGAATGGTTATATGTATACTAAGCTCCTTGAACTGTCCCCAGCTCACTGATGTTCTGTTCACCTACTTGTTACAGCTGTATCCTTCTTTTTAAACTGTATGTTCCTTTGTCAATCATTTCTATTGCCATGACTTCAAATTCACTTATCTTTTCTTCCACAATGTCTAACAACTGCTAATCCCACTCAGTACATTTTTCATCTCATACATTGTATTTTTCCATCTCTAGATGTTTGATCTATACTTTTTTTCATACCTACCATATCTCCATTTAACATTGTGTAACATACGGAGTAAGTTATAACAATGTTTAGTGGTCTTTTCTGCCAAACCTAACATCTTGGTCACTTCTGGGTTCATTTCAATGTGTTTATTCTCACTAAGGGGTCTTACATTTATGTACTTATACCCATCTTTCTAGGTGCTGGATGTTTCACATTCCAAAAAAATATTCTTGAACTTTGTTCTGGAACACAGTTACTTACAATCATTTTGACCCTTTTGGATCTTGCTTTTTAAGATGCGTTAAGCATAATCAGCCACTACTGAGGCAGGATGGTCTGTCTACATACTCTCGCCAACCCCCATTACTAATGAAGCTTTCCAGTCCAGCTAGTGTTAATGGGCACTTTTCATGGTCTGTGTAAGCATCAGGCATTATTGTGTTTAATACTTTCTTATGGTTCTTTCCCTGGACTTGGAGAGTTCTCACATTCATGTACCAATCAGTACCATGTTGAATAATCAAGAGAGGCCCTTGTAGATCCCTGGGTTCTTTCTGAGACTGCTTTCCTTTTAAAATATTTCATCCTAAGAACTCTCACTGCTATGATCGCCCAGACTTTCAGCTGTTTCTCCCCAACTCAGAGTATCTGTTATCACACACTCGATGTCAAACATTTTTCAGAAGGACATAAAGGTTTTGCCATCTATAATGTTTTGACATATTGTCTTTAATTGCTGACTTTTAGTTTAATTTGCTCCTTGACTTTAGTAGACTTGTTGTGTTTTTTGTTTTTGTTTGTGGATTCAAATTTATTGTGTTGGGGGCAGCCCCGGTGGCTCAGCGGTTTAGCACCTGCCTTCAGCTCAGGGCCTGATCCTGGAGACCCAGAATCAAGTCCCATGTCAGGCTCCCTGCATGGAGCCTGCTTCTCCCTCTGCCTGGGTCTCTGCCTCTCTCTCTCTCTCTCTCTCTCTCTCTGTATCTCTCATTAATAAATAAATTTAAAAATTAAAAAAACAAATTTATTGTGTTGGATCTTTAAAGGCATAGACTATGGTTATAGTACATTACAAATATCACTTATAATAGAATGTGAAGAAAATAAAAGGATGTTTTCATGCAAATATGATTTAGGTTCAGTATTACATATTATATTTTTAGGGTAAATGAAACCAACCTCCTTGCCTTTCTCTCTCTCTCTCTCTCTTTCTGTGGCCTTTCAATATCCTCAGCCATGGACACTTCGTCACCTCTGCCAAATGTCTATTTCACATTTTATTTCATGAGCTAAGTCTCTGCTTAGAAACTCTCTCAGGGCAGCAAGCTGGACAAAGGTTTCACTTCATCTTTTTGATGACCATCAGCGAACACTAGATGTTCTAATGCCTTTACTTTACTACCTAATGCCCTGTGCCTAGAAAACTACCTAATGCCTAGAAAACTGTTGTCACATTATTTTTAACAAGTGAAGTAAATAATAGAAATAAACATTCCTAAAGTGATAAAATCCATACATGAAGTCAAAAGCCAACTTCTTATTTAATGGAAAAACATTTCCGTTAAAGTGAAGGATATCTACCATGAACATGATTGACATTTATCTTGGAGTTCTCATTAATGCAGTGGGGATCTAAAAAGAATAAAATGAGTAATGTTATTTATAGTTGGAATTAAATTATCTTCTTAGGAAAACTACCAAGTCACTTAGAAATGGAACATACGTCATTTACAAAGATTTTCTTTAAAAACAAAAGTTTGACCCTCAATCTATCCTAAGTGTATCATCTGTTTTCTATCTAGACTCTGAGCTGAACCAAGTATTAATAATAGTAGATACTTACATAGCACTGACTATATGTCAGACACTGTCCTAAGTACTTTGCAGATACTGACTGCTTTCCTTTAAACTTCACTCTTGTCTTTATTTTGGTGATGTTGAAAGAAGGAATGGAGAGGTTAAGTCAATTGCCCAAAATGGAACTGGGATTGTAACAAGATCAAATGACATCACATAAAAGACAGACAAAAATATCCATTCTGATCATAAAATCAATAAATTTTTACCAGACAAAACTTGATATGGAGAAATGTCTAAAGTCATGGTCATCTGTAATTCTCATGCCAGTACCCTTTAGACACAAATGACCTAAGTCTAATACTTGAATTTCAATGGTCTTGATTTTCTGCAATGCAAAAAATCCTGACCTCAAGTTTTTCCCAGTGACTACTGGAATTGTGTCACATGTGCTTCAGCCTTGTTTGTGTATATCCTTCTACTCTGCTTTCTTTTTCCATACCATCCCCTGTCACTCTGTTGGACATGGAACTCTTCCACCAGTGGCTTTCTTGAGCTTTCAATTTGCCAGAACTACCCAATGATCTGTGGCAGATTTGGGAAAACTGTCAGTCGCCCATCTCTGCTAGAATACTGTTCTGTGGCCCCAAAATAATGTCATATATCCCTCAAGATTCAGAGTATACTTAATCCAATAAAGTTAATGTTTACTATCCCTCTTTTTTGAGAAAAGGGAGGACATAAGCCATAGTGACCCCTATCACCTCCTGCCTCTTTTCTCTGCTCCAAAGTCTCAGGCACTAACCCCCTTCATCTTCCTTCACATATTTCTGAAATCTCCCATGTGCATCAAGTATGGTGAATGAATTTTAAGGGTGAATATAACCATACCATGTTTCCATAATTATAGATCAATGAGAGAGAAGGAGAGAGAGAATTAGGGAAAGGAGAGTAAGAGTAATAATGGCAGAAAAGACACTAGAGAGAATTGCAAAAAGATGGAGAACGAAAGAAAAAGAAAAAAGAAAAAAGAAAAAAGAAAAAGGAAAAAGGAAAAAGGAAAAAGGAAAAAGGAAAAAGACAAAGACAAAGACAAAGACGGAATGACAGAAAGAGAGGAAGGGTAGAAGGAAGGGAAGGAGGAAGGAAGGGAGAGAGAGGTGTTTGAAGGAGGGTGGGGAGGACAACACAGACAGGCAAAGGGAGAAAATGAAGATGAAAATGACAGATTGAGATTGTTGTGTATGAAGAAGAAGGAAGAGATGCAGAAATAATGACAGAGATAGAAATTCCTGTAAGACTTGAAGCATCTTTCAAAGGCTAAGGTTTTAAGATTGACCATGTGACAATTTTTCCTTCTTTTGAAGGAAAAGAATGAGATTAATAAATTGTGACTACTGTTCTTAAAACAGTTGAAAGCAAGACTTTCAATATTCCTTCACCAAAATAAAAATATATACATATTGCAACAAAGGACAAAGATGATTGATTTGCAAAATTCTTTTGAAAACATTATCTGTATTCAGAGAGTTGCTTGTTTTCTGTTAAATGCTTCCATTGGAAAATAGAAGGAAAAAGTCTCTCCGATCCAAATGTCTTCACTAAGAGTCAGAGAATGCTTTATTCTCCACACTTCATCTTGGAAAATTTAGAATACTAGAATCTTTGGGGAAAAGAAAAAGACTCATTAACGAAGATCTGAAAAGCACTGTAGGCAATATACAAATTATTAAACAGTGGTGGTATAAGTATAAAGAGAATAGGATGACAGCAAAAAATCATTTTGACTGACCTTTGTCTTTTAGAAACTTTCACTTTTCACAGTTAAAAGAATCAATGAAGAAGGGCCAGAAAAGAGAACAGAGACACCCTATATTTTAGTAAGTTTCTAAAAACACATGCTGACTGGCTGGATAGATGGCTGAATGGATGGATGAGCAGACTTTCTATTTTCCATTTTGTGATATTACATGAACGAAAAGACTGCTGATGGAACAGATGTGGGTAGGGGAGAGGTAGATGGGAAGGGAATAATCAAGAACAATCCTGAATTTTTGTCTTTTGAGATAACTGGTAGATAATAATATAGTAGCTTTAGGATTCTGAGGGACAATCAGATTGAAGGGGTATAAAAATTAAGGTTTCAGTTATAACAGGGGTAAAATTTTAAATTCCTTTCAGATACCCAGGTAGAGCTATCAAATAGGCTACAGAATATGTTTTAGTCAAAGGTCAAGCCTGTAAACAACTCTTTGCCAGCCACTGACTTACAACTAGTAGGTAACAACATTGATGGATGTGATCACTTAAGTAGAAAGCTTGGATGGAGAAGGGCGATCCCAGAAGCACTCCAATATTTATGGCAGAGAAAGAACCAAGAAAGTGTGGTGTCCCAAGTCCAAGAAGGCATTTCAAAAGGGAAAGTGTGGTCAGCTGTTTACAAGATTGCTACAGAGAAGTAAGACAATCAGAAAATGAGACTCCTGAATTTTGCTCTATGAAATTTACTGGTCGTCTGGGTATTAACAGTTTCAGTAGAACTCAACAGAAACATATTCTTGATATAGTCTTAAAAAATATTTTTAATGGTTACTTAGCATGCCACCATATTCAACCTATGTCGTATCATAATTTATCTAATAAATACTTTATAAAATACATTTGGTTGGTATCCATTTTTGCACAATAACAAATAACATAATTCTAAAACTCCTCATGCAACTTGAGTTATATCTTTGATAATTTCCCTAAATAAATTCATAGCTGAGGTATTTTTATTTCAAAGATAACGAACACTGTATAGTCTTTGAATACATATTGCCAATTTCTCCTCTTCCCATGCAGGTTAATTTAGAATATATTATATTTCCTGATCTGGTGATAATAAGATATAAATGAAATAAAAATTATTTAAGTTAAACTGTAGGTCTCCATTTAAACAACTCAATCCATTTCTTTATACTTATTTTGAAACAGTTCCTATTTAAAACATTATTCTTTTTTATACTCAACAAAGCCAGATTTTTTTCAGTTTATGTGTAGGAAAAATATTGGAAGAAAAATGATCATTTAATCTCATAGCTGCTATTACTTTGAGTCCCTATTCTATGCAGCCCTTAGCGAACGAAGGTGAGCTCTGAGCAAAACCGACACATTCTGAATTATTTGAGTTACTAGGTAAACATACAATTAAAACTATTCAAATAACATCCTAACTAGAAAAGCACATAATATCATCAATGCAAAAAGTCCTTTGGGTTTATTTATACCTCACAAACCAGTAACAATCAAAGTTAAATTCAAATATCCGCCGTGCTTAGCACATTACCTGGCACTTAATGGGTGCTCAGTAAATATTTGTTGAATGAATTAAAAGCCAGCTCAGGAGGAAATACAATAGATAAACATTATATTCCCTCCTGTGGATGAAGAGCTTGTTTTGCAAGGCAGTCGAAGAATCAATAGTAAAATAATTAGTTTAGGATTCTGATGATTTGGGAAATAAAATTGAAAAGCCTAAATTAGGTTTTGTGTTGGTTTCTCTGTGTCTGAAGTGTAATACCTGGCTTTCTAAAATGAACCTACAAAGGCGTTTTTTTTTTTTTTTTTCCTCCAAAGCAGTTAAATACTCTTTAAACACTATGGTTTATTTTTAATGCATGGTAATAGAATAAATGTGTATTCCCAGTAATACCCACAATTTCATATCTCCTATTACAAATGTTCACCCAACATGAGCATGTTTTAGGCTGGTCAAAATCAACACCTCTATTAAACAGTATTTTCCTCCAGTCAATATTTTTCTCATTCAAACATTTACTTTCAGCAATCCTTAAACTCCAGAGATCTAAATATAGGCAACCTCAACTTGAAAAAATTCACAGCTAAAACTAACATATACTCTATGCCAATCTGTGCACCAGCTGTGGATTAAAATGTGCTGAAAAGCAGAACATTTTGTCTCTCTTCAATGATCAAATAGTCTCTTGCAGCATATACAACTCTCCATTTAACAGGAGGAGTGTGGTGTGGCAGGAGAGGGAGAAGAATCCGGGTGATTTTGTTTTGAGGTATCTGGAGGTGCTGAAATCCACTTTAATTTATAGTTGCCACATGGTTCTTTAAACAAAACCCTGTGTGAGTATTAAATAAGGGCAGGGAGAGTAGTGGTAACTGAGTTAGATTCTTGGAAGGAGAACATCTTCCTGACTTTTTCGAATTACTTTGAGATTTGCTTCCTGTTTATTTTCTGGCAAACATTTAAAAATAGTTGTCTAAATGAGGTCGCATTTGCAGAGACTGTAGAAATTCCTTTAACTGCAGAGTTCCAAGGGAAAAATGACAGATTTATTACAGGGGCAAGTGTTAGCCAAAGAATTCATTTAATTATTTTAAGCCTCTTAAAAAATGTGAATGCATTTTTATATCAATATAGTATTTATCAATATGAATTTTTCTAACGTTTGTAGCATAAAGTTGCTCAACCTTTCCCTGGAATCCTATAGATCACTAATTCTCTGATTATTCTTTCGTTTTAAAAGGCCTCAAGAATTGGTCTGTCTACCAAAGGATGTCTTATTTAAAGGGATCGGATGTTCACTGACCTGCTTAATAGATCGATGAAGCATAGCATCAAAAGGCAAAAAAAAATCTTAGAATTGTTGACTGCAAATCCATGTTCAGTATTTTCCCAGTATTTGGCTGAAGAGTCATACTTTAGTAGAGACTTTTGTCTAATGGCAAAATAATTTGTATTACTTATTTAGCTCCCCAAAGTACAAATTCTGTTGTCCTCTAACCACAAGGCAAAAAAAGAATAGTTATAATCCTAATCAGAGTATTATTTCATTTTAATGAGCTGTAACTTAAATTCTTCACAATTCTCTAAAGACAAAATATATGTATATGTATGTCAATAATTCCAACATATTTGGAATCATTATTAACTGAATCAAAATGAAAATCTTATGCTAAAAAATATGAAAGGGAAATATCTATATATATCATTATATTAAAAGATGTAGATAACTTTAGATATTGTCTTAATGAAAGGAATGGAAAAATGGACAGTGTAAGTAACATACCAACCCTTAAAATGTACATATAAAAAGCACAACTATGAAAAATCCAAGCAATAGAGGTAATATCTTTCTTATATTTAAATAGGATTTTATACTTTTAAAACACTTTCAATTTTATTATCTCATTGTGAACTTTATAACTATCCTTTCAGATATGAAAACATAGACACTACTATTCTTAATTTCTAGATAAGACGACAGGTATAGAAATGGATTTTCACGAACCTTAAAAATGATGTTTTTTTTTTTACTTTTGTAAACTTCAAACTGATCTATATATACGTAAAATGGATACAAGATACAAGTATCTTAAAAGGATAAAAAAGGACAAGCTGACATATGCATAAAAATAAAATACATAGACAATCAGTCCAAATAGACAATCAGTCCAAACTGAAGTTAAAGCACAGAAAAAAGAGAAAAAGCATAAATGACTTGAACCAAAAAAAGTGACAAAAGTGATTATTTTTCTCTTCCTAATACAAAAAAAAAAAAAAAAAAACCTTAATCAGAGATCTAAATGTGAATTTCACCAAACCAAGGCTATACCAAGGAAGAGCAGCACAGTATAGGTTAAGGACCACTTAATTACTAACTATAATCAGCCTATTTCAATTGACCTTTTAAACATGATCAGAGGTTTTATCATTGAATTTCAGGTTTTTTTTTTTTTTTCAAAGCCAACTTAAATTCTCTATCCTTGACTAACTTGCAGAAGGTTACCTTATTAAATACACCATGTCACAGCTACTATTGCTTCCATTATACTAGAGCTTTGATAGAGTCCACAGCACTCATCTTAATGGAGCCATTTCTTTGAAATTCAACACCAAAACTCCTCTCAGATAACCAGTAGCATTCTTTTTAGATTTAGGTTTTTTAAGTATTAGGTATTACAGCAAATCAGAGGCAAACATCATTAATTCTAAAGAATCTGCTCTGAACTGGCCAAATACTGAGCACAGTTAGAGACTATGTTATCTGGGGTTATGAAAGTCCTATTTGCCCTTATGTATTTTTTCTTTTATCTTATAGCACCTCACGGTGTCTTAAATGCTCACTAGACCTAAACTTCTGAAGGTCACTGAAAAAAATGTCAATGTTATCAGCATACACGTTAACAATTCTAACACATTTTCCTTATCAGCTATCAACACCTCAACTGGGATTCAAATAATCAGTTATCTGACAGGGACCTAGGACAATAAAATATAGGACTTATACATTTTAATTAAGAGGAAAACGTGACCCAGAGTCTCTCTCATGAAGTAGGAATCGTAGGTACAACTGGGAAAATAAGAGTGAAGGGCCAAAAAAGGTTGACAGAAAGGTTCTAAACTCTGTCTTTGCCTTTTTCCCTGCTTCATGCAAAGCTTTGGTTGATCTTTGGTTCTAAGTCAACCATTATAATCTTTGTAATAAACCAACAGATTCAATATTTGATTTCTCGTATTTTCACCAAATCCCAGCATCCCCTCCACTACACACAGAAGCTGCCATGGGGGCTGTTAAAGGGTTTCCACTTCCAGTCTCTGGTACCTGGGGTAGCAGCGATCAGAGGAACGTTGCCAAACTGTCAATTCTGCCTCAGTTTCCCTGCCAAAGTGTCTCGGCACAAAGCCAAAGCCAAGGCCTATTATGTCCACCACCACTGGATACTGAGGTAAATGGAAAAACAAGGGAGGAGCACCTTCATCACTGCATATTATAAGAATCTCAAAGAGGTTTGACCTGTGAGCATAAAGGCAAGGTTTTGAGTCAGGAGGGGGTAACTGGAGTCTTGAGGTCTAAAGAGGATCCAGGAAGTCCACTCCAGCAGGCCAGAAACAGAAACATGAGAAGGGTTACCCGCATAGCCTGATTTATTTCGATTTATTCTAGTGAAGTCTTTCATTTTGTCTTGTTTTTTTCCCAATATTTGCTTTTTTTTTTTTTATAAGTAATTTGTGTTAACTAGAGAAGGCTTGGAAAACACACAGATGAAACTGTACATCACCTAAAATCCTACCACCTGGAGATCATCACTAATAACATCTTCATGTGTTTCTTGCCAATATGTTCTCTTCCTCTACATACACAGTTGTAGATAAAAATATAGATATTTTGCGTCATATGCTACACACGGTTGTATAACCCTTTTCAAACATGCTTTGTTGTGAATATTTTTCCTAGTCGCTCAAATTCTATAACATAACTTAAAGGCCGCAGGGTCAGGGACAGGGTTAGTTAATGGTAGGACACCTATGGGTGATGACTCACAGGAACTCACAGGCAAACCAACACTGGCGCTCTCTCTCTCTCTCTCTCTCTCTCTCTCTAAGATTTTATTGTATTTATTTATTCATGAGAGAGAGAGAAGCCGAGACCCAGGCAGAGGGAGAAGCAGGCTCCATGCAGGGAGCCCGATGCGGGCCTCGATCCCGGGACCCGGGGTCACGACCCCAGGCGCTCGACCACTGAGCCCCCCAGGGGCCCCCCAATCTCTCCTTTGATCACAGGGACCCTCGGAGGCCTGGCCTGAGCGGAGATGCACCCCTGCGGGTCAAACCCCGGCCTCAGGCCCCCACCAGCCGGCCCAGGACGAGCACGGCCCGCACCTGCCGCCCGCCCGTGGGGGCGGACTCACCTGGAGAGGCAGCACCTGCCGGGGTCCCCGGGCTCAGGGCGCCGGACCGCGGGCCCCCTGTGGCCCCGCTTCCTCGCCTCCAGCCCCGCCCCGTCCCCGTGGGCGCGACGCCAGCGCATCCCTCTCCGCAGGTGCCGGGCAGCCAGCGGGGCACAGGGCCGCGTCTCTAAGGTCACGGCGCGCGACCTTCCGAAGGAGCGTTGCAGCGGCGCTGCTCACGGGGGGGGGGGGGGGGGGGGGGGGGGCTCTTCCCTGGACCCTTGGCCCTTTGCCGCCGCAGCTCCCATCCCCTGCGGCCCCCGCGCCCGCGGCTCAGCGCGGTTTCCCACCCGCAGGCTTAGAGCCCCGGGGCGGGGGGGCGGGGGAGGGGTTGGGCCCCGGTTCCGCTCCTGCCCCGAGGGGCCGCCTGGAGCGAGTGTGCTGCGGCAGGTACAGGCGGCAGGTGCACATGGCAGCTGCACGTGGCAGGGGCAGGCGGCAGGTGCACGTGGCAGTTGCACGTGGCAGGTGCACGTGGCGGGTGCAGGCGGCGGGTGCAGGCGGCCTGTGCAACCCCAGCGAGCACCAGGCGCGGGGGCCGGGGACCCCGGGGCCCTGCAAACCGCACGTGGAGCACTTGCCAGGCGTCGTTGGCCGGGCGGCCTAAGCCTGGGCTCTCGGAACTCCACACTCCAAGGAGGGAGATCTTAAAGACCAGGAGCGCAGCCCCACTGGCCCAGCAGTTTAGTTCAGCCCGGGGTGTGATCCTAGAGACCTGGGATCAAGTCCCCCATCGGGCTCCCCGCCTGGAGCCTGCTTCTCCCTCTACCTCTCTCTGTATGTGTCTCTCATGAATAAATAAATAAAATATTTTTAAAAAAATAAAATAAAGACCACGAAATAATTAACAAGGGTAGAAAATGCTGTCGAGGAGCCGAAGAAAAGTCTGGGGCATGAGTACTTAGGCCTGTTTAAAGAGGACGGCCAGAAACAGTGGGAGGTGTTTGCAGCACGTTGGAAGCCTCCTGTGTCCGGGATCTCAAAGACAGATTCTTTTGCTTGACCGTTTCTGCAGCACCTGCTGCGTCCCGGGCTCGGATCCTTAGCGCGTCCCTATTTCTGCCCCGCAGGTTGCTTGGCGGCACCAGCGCCGCGTCTCTATTCTTCCCCGTTGGAAGGCGTCTGTTACCCCTGCCCTGGCAATGCCTAAATACCCGTAGTGAAGGAGTTAAAAGATTCAACATGATAAAATGCCTTTTTTCTTTCCAGCCTGCAGCAGTTCAATACATAAATTATGTCTTTGATCCTGGCAACTCTTCGGCAACTAAAAAGATGTTTGAAATAGGAAAACAGGAAATGCCACAGAGACATGTGGCTCTTTGTTTCTTTTGAGAGAAACCTTCCCGTCGGAGGTGCAGAGTGGGGAAATAGGCTAGAATTAATTTAACAGGCAGCCACACCTCGGAACTGAATTCCTGCCCTGCCACTTGCTCAGTGTGGTGACCTAAGGCAAATTACTGAACCATACTGAGTGAACCTCAATTTCCTCAACTATAAAATGAGAATACAGTACATATTGCAATACAATTCTATGAATTAGAAATAATGTGTGTAAAGCATCTAGCGCAGTGCTCTCGCACGATGCACTTGATACACTACCATTGCCATCAGTACATGAGAACCTGTGATGTAGGGACTGTTAGCCCTCATTTTATCTGTGCAATACCCTCATCTTATGCCCACCAGATTCAGAGTGGTTAAATGAATAACTTTCCCATAATTAGAATCAAGGTGAAGATTTAGCTTTAAAAATCTGCTCTTGACTGTGTTGGGAACCCTGGGAGACTTAAAGGCCGGATAGCTTCTTAGTAGATTTCGTAAGTGGTGTCTCAGGTATGAGGCCATTTACAGAATGGTGGACAGAATAGTACATAGTGCTACGATGTACCGTAAAATTAAGAACCATGGCAAATTGACGGCTGGGAGCACCGCTTACCTCAACTGTTGTAACTCAGGCAGGAGTGAGCTTAAGGAGTAATGGGAGAACAGGAAGGGTAAAGAAGGTAGGACCCAGCAGATTAGTGAGTGGTGAGAGGTATCCACCATAGGGGGTCCCAAAAGAGCACCCATATGCACCAAACATCAGTGAAGCGATCTAATTCAAACCACATTTCAAAAATATCTTACTTTTTTATGTGGGAAAGAAGTTGTATTTGAAAATACTCGTCAGAGGTGATAGTGCACTCACTAATCACAGCCTGGACTACAGAGAGCTCAGGACTCTTGGGTGGAAAGGGCTTGCACAAGAAAGAAAACTATCCTACTCCAACCATGACATTGAGCTCCAGCCAAAGTAAAGAGCAAGAACCACAGCAAATCCGAGCCTTTGGACTGAGCCAACAGGGGGACAGGAAAGAGAAGAGAAGGCATGTGAATATGCACAGCCTCACGGGAAATGCTCCTGGGGCTCCGTTATAGGTTCCTTGGCAGCCAAGATAGTGGGGGAGCAAGAGGAAAGCCTGTCGGTCACAGCTAAATCAAATATTCACCTCGGGGTCTTAATCCCAAGTTTCATCAGATGGAAGGATTGAGGCACTTACTATTATTTCCTGATTTAGTCAAAAATGCTTCAGAATCAGGCAAGAGATTGAGTCTGTATTTGGAAGACTTGACTGCACATATCTGGAAGTGTTGGAAAGAATAAGAGTAGGGAAAATGAGGCCTAAACTGGACATCCACTTTCTTCATCATAAGTGGTTATATTTATAAATGGACTTTCAGAAACCCAGACTATCAATCATTATTGGCCCAGCATGAAGTTGAGAGATATCTCTGGTAATGTCTTTAAGTATAAAATTATTAGACAAAAACATTGGCTGGAGGTCCACTCCCTGCAGTACAACGTATTGAACCCTAAGTGTAAAAAAGGAATAGGAGACCGTTCATGTTTAGAATTTAAAGTCTAAGGGCACCTGGGTGGCTCAGTCAGTTAAGCATCCAACTCTTGATTTTAGCTTAGGTCATGATCTCAGGGTCGTGGGATTGAGCTCTGAGTCACGCTCCACACTGGATGTGGATGGAGCCTGCTTAAGATTCTCTCTCTTCCTCTCCCTCTGCTTCTCCCTTCCCTCATTCACACATGTGCGTGCACACACATTCTCTCTCTCTCTAAAAATATATGTATATTCATAAGTATTTATATTTATTATATTTGTATGTATGTTATATTATACACATATGTATGTATACATCAGAACAGGAATATGGAGAGTCATGCATTGACCTATTGTGGCAATTTCAAGATACTCAACTGGCTTCAGCACTGACATATCTTCTGATATAGACGATATCCTGAAGACAGAGCAAGCTTCAGAAGATAAGGAGCTCAGTGTGCTTGACATGAGGGGTAGGGACTTCACGTCTATGTGTGTTGGGGTCAGTGTTGGAGAAAGCAAGAGTGGAGTCAAGTGTTTCTCTACAACATTTAGTAAGGAAGTGGATCACCGGTGGAAATATCATGGATTCTTTCTGGTATTGACTCACCTTTGATAATAAGGATATTTTCTCCCACATCCTCTTGCCTGATACTTCATTTCCCATGATGGATTACGATTACTGAAACTCTTTCATTTAGCAGACCATACAGATCAACCCTCCTGGAAAGGCCCCATGATGATCGTGATGATGCTGCTGCCCGTGACAACAGCAACTATTGCTACTATGGTAGTAAAATGTCTATCGCTACCAGCACTGTTACTGCTAACGTCATTGACAACACAATTCCTGTTGCTGCTACTACTTCTACTGTTGTTGTTGTTGTTACTATTATTATTACAATTTATCTCTGCTATTATTAGCTTCTCGTGAGCATTTTATATCTTCTAAGCACTATATTTGGCCCATTAAATAAATTTACTCTCATTTACTAATAGCACTACACTATAGGTACTATCAGGTGCATTTAACTTTTAAGATAGTTAAGTGGCTTAATCAAAACCATTTAGCTATTACATGTTTAAACCAAATTCCAATCCAGATTTTACAGATTGCAAAATCCATACTCTATCCATTCCACAATGTTGTCTTTCTATAGGAAAGCATGCTAGAAAACTCATTTTTATTATACTTTTATTTCAATATATTCATAAGACAACTCATTTTAAAGCTATTTTTATTTTAAAACATTTACAAACTTACAGAAAATTTGGAAGTACAGGACAAACAGTCCTGTTTTCTGAGCCATTTGAGAGTAATCTGTCAACCTAATGCCCCATCATCTTTCATGTCCATTTCCTATGAACAAGGGTATTCTCCAACATCACCATTCCAATGATCAAAATAAGAAAATTAGCATTGATACATTACTATCATTTAATCCTTAGACCCCATTCAAGTTTTGCTAATTGTTCCTGCAATGTCTTTTACAGAAAAATAATTAGTTGAGAATTACGTGTTCCGTTTACCTATCATATCTCTTTATTCTTTACACAGGAAATCTCAGTTGTTTCTTAACTTTCATGACCTTGTGCTTTTGAAGAGTTGGGCACCAGTTATTTTGTAAAATATTCCCCGGTTGAGGTTTGCCTAATGTTTCCTCATGATTAGATTCAAGTTATGCTTTTTGATGAGGATATCATAAGAGTGATGCCATGTTTTCCTAATTGCATCCTATTAGGTGGCATACAATTTGGATTTGTCCCATGACTGATGACGCTCACTTTGATCAATGATTCAGGTGGTGCCTTCCAGGCTTTTCCTCTATAAAATAACTCTTCCTAGCTTCCTTTCTAATTAATGTGTATTTTGTAGGGACATATTTTAAAACCATGTAAATTTACCATCTTTTATCAAACTTTTTAATATACTAATCATTTCCTAACTTGTTAAATAAGTAATATTCTGCTACTGCCATTTTTTTCATTTTGATCCTAAAATTATTCCTGGTTTGTCTAGTTGGAGTCCTTTTAAACTGGCTTCTGGATCTTTTTGACATTATCCACCCAATCATTCTGTGACCTTTTTTAATTTTTTTCCTGGAATAAGAAAGATCTTCTAAACTGATATGTGCCCTGCCTCAATCAGCTAATCTAGAATCAACCATTTTGCTGGGAGCATCGGTTTCTTTCAATGGAAAACGATACCATAAAGCCACAATCTGGGCACTAGGTCTGTTCGTGGTATTATGAAGCGACAATCTGGGCACTAAGTCTGCTGTATCTATATAAGCATGTGTGTGTGTGTGTGTGTGTGTGTGTCCACATCTATGTGTGTATATATATATATATATATATATATATGCTTATACGTATACATAATTTACATCTATATTTATATCTATATGCTCTACATTTATTTTTGTATCTATATGTACTGAAAGCTACTATATGTACTGAAGATCTTTCTGGTTTTATTCCTTTCCACATTCGTAACTGTCTTCTGATACTGGGTCATCTCATCCTTAACACAGTTACTTATTTGATCAACTTGTTTGATATATAAACAGTCTGTCATCTCCAGTCTTGCCGGATGCCCTCCTCACTTCACTGTGGCTCTGGCCCAGGCAAAGCTGCTCCCATGGCCTCTGCAGAAGCTGCCTCTCCTTTCTTAAGCTTTGATCTGCCCAGTATAGCAACTTGCTCAAGTATAAACAGAAAAAAAAAATGTCTATAACTTTAAATATCTATGATCTATATTTTATTTTTCAGTATGTGAGGAAGAGTTGATTTAAGGAGTTTTATATTTAGTTTATATTAAAGACCAATTCTTCAATGTGAGAGATATTCAATTACATTAGTCTATGGCAGGGGTTGGCTCTGTGGCCCAAATTCTACTTGTAGCCTCTTATAGCCCAAAAAGCTTACAGTCCAGCAAGCTAAGAATGGTGAATATTTTACATTTTTAAAGTTATTAAAAATTATATAAATATAATTTGCCATATATATATATGACATACATATTTATGTATGACAGACCAAATATGACCTAGAAGACCTTAAATATTTACCATCAGGGTCTTTAGAGAAAGCTTACCTACCTCAAGGTCTGGGATATCTGATTCCTCTGCCAACTTGGCTAATTCTTTACCTACAGGTAGTGATATAAAGTGAAATATGTTCTTGAGCTGCTTTAGGCCACCAGGACTCTATGTAAGTTGCAAAAAACCATTGAACTGCCGTCTCATGAAAACAGAGATATGAGTAACTTGCGGAATCATCAATGAGAACAGGATAAAATCTTAGTCACCCCACTGCTCATCTTAGATTAACCATGGCCAGGTCCATTGGCCTCTGACTCGCATGGCCATTAATGGAAGGCTGGCCTCCAACACTATTTATTTCAATCAACATCCTCTTATGTAAACTCCTAATATTTGATTGTATGGGTTTGTACAACTACAGAATTAATTGAATATAACCCCTAATTGAAATTCAACACAAAGTCCACTTTGAAATAAAATATGATTGATTACAAGAATTGCAAAACCCTGGAAGTAGCGTTTTTCAAGAGAACAGGGTCATTATTTCTGAGTTACGTGCCAAATATTAACAGAGTAGGAGGGCCAAATTTTTACCTTTGGACTAACGTAGTGTCCACTTATTAATGAACCTTGCATACTTGGCTTTCTACTTTGTATTAGAAACCCATAAACCTGGTTCTTTAGATACAAAACTGCAGTTTCTGGATGAAGAGAAGGAAATCCCATTTGCACTAATACAAGAAAAAGAGGAATACAGAAACAGTTTGAAAGCCCCACTGACAAAGGCATGTCTGACACCATTTCCTTTCCTTCCCACCACAAGAGAAAGAAAAGCTACACTCAGCATTATTTATCAATTTAAGCGCATCAGTTCTGCTTCCTACATATTGTGATATCCCTGCCTTAACAAAATCTCTTCTTTTAAGGTTTTAAATAGCTGCAGCCTGTTTCCTTTTTTTTTTTTTTTCCCTTTACCTAAGCGGTGCCCCAGATAGAGGTTTATAGAGGAAAGGTATTTGAGGAGGGAAAAGAAACAACAAAAAATAAACTTTCACAGTGCCACGAATTCATATTATCTTATATTCTCACTTAACAGCTTGGGCTGAAATGTGAGTTCCAGTGCAATGCTGGTACTAATTGCTCTGAATAATTCAGATTTTATCACTCTCCAGGGCCTCTCTGGAGCCGGGCTGCTGAAAGCCGTGTTGGTACTTCGGAACCCACAGCATGATGATTCTCAATGCTGCCTGCAAACTACACAGTAAGCTGGATTTGCTTGATTTTGGTAAACTGGGAAAGACAGGACGGAGGAGAAATTGGAAAGCATAAGCTAGTCCAAGGAACTGGTTGGTGTTCAATGCATTTCACAGACACTAAGATTGAAGTCTTACCAAGGTTTATGTATCCTGATTGTATGTGCTCCTTTTTTAACAAGGTTAGAGAAAGCTCTAATTTCCTTTGGCTCAAGAGAGAAATTCTGAAGCTGCGGCTGATGACTTGAAATAGGTTCTGGAGAGAATAAAGAAAGAAAATTAGAAAAAAAAAAATATATATATTTCAAAAATACCTCACTCAACTGCCTTGTCTGCGTAATAACATTGAGCAAGACTGTCACTCTGAAGACATATTAGCTCATTTAGGTAATTAGTGTGAGCAGCATGTTTCCCTACTTATTCCATTCAATTATAGGGTTCTCACTTTGTCATTACTGGAGTGTCTTAATGTGACTTGTAATTAGTGTAATTACAATCCAATGTTAATTATATCTGCCACTTAGACATAATTTTATATAGTAATGGTCTCTAATCTCAATAACCTTATTATGTTGTTTATTCAAACAGGAATTAAGTCTTCTTTCATGCGTCAAATATGGAGATTACAAAAAAGTACTGCTTGTGTCATTTTGGTAGTTATGACAAGGGAATCTCTGAAATAGCAAAATCATAATTTGAGACAATGTCTGCATGTGCAAACAATTACAGCAGTTCCTCCCTGTTTCCAGAAATATGCCTATGTATCTCCAAATAACTGTGTGCAGAGGCAGTTTGAGCCTTGACTTGCTCATGAGTTCTGGGAAGAACTAATGTGTGCACATCTTAAAGAAGCCTATTATGGTGGTTCAGTTTATTAGTATACCAAATGCACTCATTGCTGACCATTTAATGGACCATTGCTCTGAGTAACTAACCATTGTATACAATGTAATAATACCACCTCACATTTGAAGAACGCATTATCTTTTAAAGTGCTTTTAAATATATTATTTCAGTTAATTCTGAAAACAACTTTGTGAGAGTAGCAATGGCAGGTATCAGATCATTTGAATAGATTGGGAAAAAAAATAAAATAAAATAAAGAACATTGACCATGCTCACTTAGCAAGGGTAGAGCTGCTAATCAAAAGGCAATTTAAAAAAAAAAAAAAAAAAAAGGCAATTTAGCAGAGCAGTTAATAGCAGGAGCTCCAGAGTTAGATTTCTAGGTTTTGAATCCCAGCAACTACACTTGGAAGTTCAATGCCCTTGAGCAAGTTACTTAACCCCTCAATCCCTTAGTGTCCTCTTCCGCATAACAGGAATAACAACAGAATCTACTCCAGAGGGTGGTTACAAGGATTAAATGGGCAATAGAGAAAAAGCCTAAAACAGTTCTTGGCACAAACTAAAAACTAAATAAATGTAGGCTGCTATAATTGCTGCTCTCAACGGCACTCTCATCTCTTGATTTGTAACTTGAAGTTTTTTTTCTATACACCACATCATTTCCTTATAGTTTTTCTTTTGCTAATTACTAATTAAAGATTTGATCTATATACTGCATGATTTTATGTACATATAGCATATTCATTTAGAAATAGATCCCCCTGCCCCAATGCTGTTTAACAAAGTTAAAATAAAGAATCCTTTAGCCAAGTCAGCTGTTGGAAGAATCCAGTACTATGAAGCTCCTCAGGAAAGGATTCAGTGGTTTACTTGCTCCATACAAGCACCAGTACTTTGCACTTCGTGATATACTCAGAGTGGTGCTTCCTATTACTCTAGCATTTCACGAATCCTCAAAACCTTAACAGAGTCAAATGAAATAACACATGCGAAGTATTCTTTACGCTAAGACCTACAAAAAAAAAAAGTTAGTTTTATTTATTTAATGAATCGTAGCATCTGAATTTTTTAAAAAGTGGTTGGTCAAATGTTAAAACTTACAAAATTTCCTGTTGAGCTTTCCCATTTCCCCTAAGGTCATGTTCTTTTCCTAATTTGGGGGAAACAAATGGCTGGTGTATCAAGTTTTGAAATGACTTGGCCCCTTTGGACATATGCTCCCTTCTCTGACAAAAATAGGTATTTTCATAATCTATTATGAAATAGATTCCCATAATCTTCTGTAATAAACAGGAGGGTGATTTTTGTTACTAACTTCTCTTGGTTAATGACAACATCAACAAGGAACCAGCACATCCCTGGATATGGATTTTTAGAGTTCTCAGGTAGGAGAAAAATTAGCTCTTGGAGTGTGCCCTAACCTCGGAGAAAAGCTGAGCCTGTTGCAGTTTATAGCAGGATAAACATGACCGGTTGGGAAATCTTTGGAATGTGCACTGCTGCCAGAGAACTGGTCATTAAATATTAACTAGCAGCTCTTCTGACTTTTTGTTTTATTTATAATTATTTACATGCCGTGTTGGGCCATTTTTGCCAAATAGACAAAAAAACATCGAAAGATGTCAATTCACCCATCTTTGAATTCTTCCGGTAACTACAGTGACACAGGATTAGTCATGAAGCTTCAGTTAAATGTGTGGATGAATTCTTGCTTCCAGACCAGCCTTTGCAAGGAGGCACCAGGTTTTAATGTCCTTGACCACACAAAGACCACAGCCACTTGCTGCATTGGGTTGAGAATTCACAACCCCACAGCCAGCTGGCCATGCTCCAATTTATATGGTGATGTCCCCAGACTGCCTACACTGGTCCCCAGTTTCCTCCACTATTGCCTGGAAGCATTTCTCCAGAGTGTTGTCAGTAAGTGGCAATATTCCCATCAAGAAGCTCCCAGGCAGGCAGCGTGAGGCCCTCGTAGGAAATGTCCTTGGGCAGAGGCTTGTGACATACTTCCATTGGCCCCAGAACTGGCTTTTTTTTTTTTTGCTTGAACTGGTCAGTTGGCTACCTTACATCGTACTTTTCCCATCTGAAATTTGCTCCCCACCTAGTCATTTTCCAATTTTTATGAGGACAAAATACAAAATTAAATCATATTTATCGAAAACTATAGGTTCTTAGAAATGAATGTGAGTTACTAATAATGATAGTGACTTCAAAGGTGAGAGAGTTGACTGAGAAGATAAAACCATGCTTATTTAAAATGAAGGCGAGAGGGACACCTGGGTGGCTCAGCGGCTGAGCTCCTGCCTTCCGCCCAGGGCGTGATCCTGGAGTCCCGGGATCGAGTTCCATGTCGAGCTCCCTGCATGGAGCCAGCTTCTCCCTCTGCCTGTGTCTTTGCCTCTCTCTGTGTGTCTCTCATGAATAAATAAATAAAATCTTTAAAATAAAATAAAATAAAATAAAATAAAATAAAATGAGGGCGAGAGTTTGCAATTTTTATGTAAGTAGACATTTTAAGAATAAGTTGGCCTTTGGAATCAGACAATACTGGGTTCAAATCTAGGTCCCAAATGTATGACCTCAGGCTAGTTACTCAACCTCATTAAGACATTATCTCTTTGCCTATAAAGAGTGATAATAATAACATTTGTGAGAGTTATTGTGAGGATTATATGAGATAATGAGTTAGTGGGCAAATTGTATGATATGTGAATTATATTTCAATAAGGCTATTACAAAGAAAAAAAAAAAAAACAAGAAAGACAAAAGACATCATAAATGCCCTGAACTGGGGATTTGCAAAATTAATAATGGTCCACTTAGTATGCTGGAACTGCCATGGAAGATGGGATCCAAAAACTCAAAGAAGTGGTATGCTAGTGTCGACACTCTGCAACTAACAGTTAGCAGACAATCTCCAGCTAACTTTATTCCATGGGAGAGCCTGCAGGAATCACCTATTACCAAAGCATAAAATGCATTGATAAGAAGGGGTTAGCATGTTTAGAAGCACCGTGATGGCTGATCTCAGCCAGCCCTGACAGTAAGAGACGTTGCCAGAACACAAGGATAGCAATGGGGGTGATGAAAAAAGAAACTGCTAGAGGAAATGTGGCAGTGCTTACTGATGAGGAGCAAGGGAGGCATAATTATCATATTGAGAAGCAAGAAGGGTGCCTGCACTGCAGAAAACTGTGGAGATAGTTAATGGAATGCAGCATACGTAGGACCCAGCTAGATGGGCAGCTACCAAGGGTAGTCATCAAGGATGGGTAATTAGGAGGTTGAGAAGGTCACCGTAATAAAAAGTCATGATACTTTGCCCAGTTTCCAGAGCTGAGCTCAGGTCTGTTTACTTCATAATTATAATTCCAGGCCTAGTATTGGAGCTGGTGTATACAGTGCTTGATAAATAAGTGTTGAATGGATGAAAGTACCTTCCATAAGAAATTATCCAAGAAAGGAGGGAGATGAAGCACATACTTTAAGCCACTATTATTTTTGTACAAAACATAAACTATTATATTTATTTCAATTACTCACTATAACATAAAAATTATTTTAATACTATACAATTCAAAAGGATTGGAGGAATTGTACAGTGTGGTTTTTTATCCATCAGTATCTTTGCTCTACTGTCATCATTGTTTGCATGGCTAGATTTAGTCTTTTGCTGCAATGAGAAAACATTTACTCTCCCCTGGGTACTGCTTATCTGTAGCTTGCGGGCAGTTGGCCTTGCTCCTCACTCCAGCCAACTCAACAGAAGCATCAAAGCTCAGCATGCAATTTACCACTCTTGGGAAGCCTGGGTGGCTCAGTGGTTGAGCACCTGCCTTCAGCCCAGGGAATGATCCTGGAGTCCTGAGATCGAGTTCCGCATCGGGCTCCCTACGTGGAGCCTGCTTCTCTCTCCACCTATGTCTCTGCCTCTCTCTGTGTCTCTCTCATGAATAAATAAATAAAATCTTAAAAAAAAAGAAATGTTACCACTCTTTAATTGGCTGGGTAGGTTTTTGTCCACTTGGCAACCACTAGTGACCAGAGATCTCATCAGTATCTTATAAACCTTGTTGAATCTTGTCTTATCTCTGTGAGATCCTGCTCTTTCCACCCTTGTCATAAGTATACAAAATCCAGAGATACAAAATATACCAAAATCCATAATCCAACATCACGACATTTCATGGTGCTTTCCTCTCCCCCTGTTCCAGTGAGTGTTTGCCAGTTATGCCCCTTTCCCCTCAATGAGTAATTCTTCTAATAGGCTTTCCCTTCAGGTGAATAAAAGTGTTGTCTTCTCTCTCTGAATGCTGATTCTTTTTTCTCTAGATACCTCACTTATATCTTAAACAAATACAAATACCTACAAATGAAATATTAAAAAAATCTTGAAGAAGAGCAGACCTAAAGATTTTAATACTGAAGAGTTTAACTGTTTACAGTGAGCTAGGAAATTTGCTTTGACTTATGTTTATCTGCTTTACAGACATTGTCAAAACATTAAACAATCAATAATTTTTGAGCACCTATTGTATACACTATATTCTTAAGTCCTAAAGAGTCCCTGAGCTCACAGTTTATTTGTAGTTTCATCAAAGAGCGAAAGTAAACTTAGTGTAGCTCCATAAATATAATTATAATTTAATTATATTAAAAATATATTTTTTTAATTTTTTTTAATTTTTATTTATTTATGATAGTCACAGAGAGAGAGAGAGAGGCAGAGACACAGGCAGAGGGAGAAGCAGGCTCCATGCACCGGGAGCCCGACGTGGGATTCGATCCCGGGTCTCCAGGATCACGCCCTGGGCCAAAGGCAGGCACCAAACCGCTGCGCCACCCAGGGATCCCAAAAATATAATTATATCAAGAGTCAGAAACCCTGTATTCTTGGCCTTGGCTCCTTAAAAATATAAGCAAGTCACTAATCCTTCTGTTTACCCACATACTAAAAATAAAGATCATATCTACACCGTTTCACAAAATGACATAAAATAATTTATGTAAAATTGCTTTGAAATGTAAAGTATCATATGGAGTAAGTAGAATAGGAACACATGACACCTTATCATAAAATGCCATCACTGAGAGAAACAAATGTTTAGGAACTCAGAGTCAGAGAGGTCTTCACAGAGCATGTGATATTTAGATTGGCAATAGCAGGCCATCAGCAAGGATAGGAAATAGAATTTAAAAAACTGATTTACAAAATGCTCTTTCCCACAGATATGCTACTACTGAGAGTAGAGAGGAATTGTGGAAAAAGGAAGCAGAAATAAAGCTTACAAAGGGGGATAAGGATCAAACGTGGATAGTAAAGTCATAAAAGAGACACTTGCACACACATACATATATACAGATGTTGTCACAGTACAAATTTGAGAATAGACAGGCAAAATGAGAACCATCACCTGTAATCTTACTGTGCAGCATAAACTTCCAGCAATTTTGTTTTACAACCTTCTAGACATGTTTCTTATTTATTTAAAACACTTGCTCCCTGATACTTGATTTCTTGTTTGAATCTTGACCATGTTGTGAAATCTTGTAGACACAGAATAAATGGTTGCTGGACTGAATTGAAGCTTTCTGACTCATCTCTGTATGAAGTTTGGTAAAAGGTTTTTATTTTCCTCTCTTTAAAACTGAAGGTAGGAAATTACTTGATTATTCCCTTAGGGTTTATTTTGCTAACTTAAAATCATCAGAAGTAACATCAACTTTGCATTTTATCATGTCTCCTTCTGATTTTCTTGATGCTGTGGTTGATATCCAGTCCACTTGTATTGACTTTCAGTAGCTATATTTTGTTCCATTCCAAATTTTCTAAAGCACAGGTTGTTTCATAATTCATCAGGGGAATTAGGTAGCTACAAGTCAGTTCCTTGTGTGGGTAGAAATCTAATGAGCATTGTCTTATTTTTCTTATTTCTAATTAAACAAACAAGTTTAGCATTTTTAGAAAATGTATAAAGCCTAGTGAAAAAGTTAAAATCATTTGTAATTGTATAACCCAGAGATAACATTAACAAACATAAGTGGAATAAAATCCATTTTAGACTTGAAAAAGTATGTATCAACACACGCTATGAGAGATGTTTTTCTTTCAAGGTAATAGCACTTTGGTCAGTGGATTCAAAATTAAAGCATGAGGTTGAATACACACACACACACACACACACACAGACATAGAGACATATGTACGTATATGAATGGCTTATTCTTTCCATGGTGTTGAATTTCTTGAAGTCACCAATAAAAATGAGAAGATTTACCCATTCAAAATGGCCCTCTAATTTCAGGTATGATGGGAAGAAACTGAGAAACAGTATTTCTGAGACCTTCTCAAATTTCATCATTCAAGTAGCTGCCTCTTCTTTCAACCACAGAACTGACCACACACACACACACACACACACACACACACACAAGGCATTCCATTTCAGACAGACTCTAGAATAATCAGGCATCACTAGAACCAATTAAGAATTCTGCTTTTATTTTACACTTTACCAGAATCAATCCTTTGGGGGCTCAAGGCGTAGTTCTGTGTGTATCATATTTCACAAATCTTTTTATATAGATTAAATAAAATGAAAATGAATATCAGGGGCATTCCATAAGAATAAAGAAATAAGAAAATAAAACCCCTACATTTTAGACATATTCAGACTGGGGAACCAACAGTGTTTTCCTACTGAGATTTATGGGCTGGCTGTGCATGTGCATGTGTAGGTAGGCACGCACATATAACAGTTTAAACTGTTCCCTCACTAACTGGTAGACTGGTTTCTTTTTCACACTGTGACTACCTATTGTAGTCAATGCTGATTTACTTTCTATGGTAATCTAAGTATATATTACCTCATCATCCTTGAAAAGCAATAGATCAGTGAGCATATTCCCAATCCACCACTCTCTAAAGAAGCCCTAACTCCCTAAGTAAGGAAAACGGTGTGAATAATAGTAATATCTAATGTCTTAATCTTTCTGTTCTAAGTGCTCAGTAAATGTTATCTCTTTTAAGTCTTCCAGCAACAGTAGTGGCAGATAATAATATCCTTACTTTCGAGATGGCAAGTCTAGGGATCAGACAAGTAACACGGACAGGGTCACAGAACTAGAAGTGGTGGGACAAAGATTGAAATGCATGAGCTCCTGTACCCAAGTTCTTAACTGCTGTGCAGATTTACCTCTCCCTTGAGAAGACACGGCGAACAAAACTCTGTTATGAATTATCCCTGAGTAATATGGATGGCCAGTACCTAAAAATAATCAAAATGCTTCTTAAAATCTGAAAAAAATAAAAATAAAATACCCTCTGCTGTAATAGAGGGGACTACATTTTGCTCACAACCATTGTATTTACTTTTTGGCTAAATTCAATAGCAGAGTTTTACATAGGAAATAGGCTAACTGACCAAATCTCCAGATGAATCAGTGGTTCTCAAACTTGAAACCTTAAGAGATACGGCTTGATGAAAATTTCACTGATCCTTTCCTTCATTTATTTAGCCAGCTCAAAAAATTTATGTATTGAATACCTTTTAGATCAGACACTGTTAATTACCTAGGCTTCGCCAATAAACAAATCAAGATCTCTGATTTAGGATTGTACTCCATTGGGGAAGACAAAAATAGTAAAAAGCGATTTCAATTGTCTAATAATGAGGCATAATGAGTGCTAAATATAGATATATAAGCCTGATATTTAGGAGAGATCCTGATCCAGGCGTCAGTGGGAAAAATCATAGAGGAATTTTTGTTGGGGGTCATTTCTAACCTAAGACCTAAAGATAACGACAAATTAACTAGTTGATATGCAAATATGAGGACAACTAAAGAAATGAGAGATGATGGCAGCCACATGAAAATCAACTAGAAAAAGCAAACATTCAACAGAAAACCAGCTAAATGTATGAACAAGCAATCTACAGAAAAATATAGACAACAAACATATAAAAGAAATGCTTACCTTGCTTCATATTTAAAGAAATAAAAACAAGTATATAACTGTATTTCACTCATCAGATCAGCAAAATGTAGAATTTGATGACAGTACTGGCAAGCTCATATATTTTGAGCAAGAATTTGAAACATTCAGGAATGCCACAAGGCAATAATTATGAAAAACTATAAATTAAAAATGAGGGTATCTTGCAGTCTCACTCTTAAGAAGTTAATGCTACAGTTACACCCACAAGGATTTGTTCAGATCTATATTCAAAAATGTTCATTAAAACATGTTTGTGATAGCTGAAAATGAAAATAACAGAAATGGTTATCAATATGATTCTGGTTAAATAAGTGTTGGCAAGTCCACTTAATATGGGCTGAATTGTGTCCTGCCTCAGAATTCATGTATTAAAGCTCTAACTAACCTCTGGTACTTTAGAATGTGACTGTGGAGCCTTTAAAGTGGTAATTAAGTTAAAATGGAGTCCTTAGGGTGAGCCTCAATCCAATTAAACTGATGTCCTCATAGAAAGAGATTAGGATACAGAAAACAGAGGAGCAACCACATTAGGATATAGCAAAAAAAGTGGTCATCTGCAAGGCACCCATGAAGCTGGGGCCTAGAGCTTTGAGGAAAAAAGCATCTCTGGAATGATATGGGTGCTTCTGAGCTAGGAGGGGGAGCTCTATGGATCAGAGATCCAAAACAAGGGCCAAATTATCCACTAGGCAATGTAGACACAGTGCCTAGGCGAAAAAGAACTTTATGCGGTCATGAGAATGTTTTGATTTGGTTTTTTTTTTCTTTCTTTCTTTTTTTTTTTTTTTTTTTGATTTGTTTTAAACTCGAAGAATAAACTTTTAGGTCAAAGAAAAAATTATAAATAATATTGATACATTTGTCTTTATACTAATGCCATCATAAAACACAGTTCTTAAAAGTCTGTTATGGATGAAGGAACTCACAGAGGCCTACGTGCTCAGTGCCCATGGAATTCATACACTGGCCCCACCCAGATATCTAAGAAGTGACAGAGGTGGTACTTGTGTCTCTGAGGGACTAAGAATGAATGGATTCTGGGTGTGTTAGAAAACTGAATATTAATATCAATCATTGCTGCTGGAATTAACTGCTACTTTCAGGAGGAAGAAGTGAGGGTAGAGTGAGAGATGGGGACAAAAAGCCAATAGGAATAAGAATTGAAGGAAGTGGGAACAGAAAAAGACAGAGAGGACACTCTTTATCCTCCAGCCTTCCATTCTTCTACTGCCCTTATTATAAGCGGAGATTAACAGAAAGTGGAGGAGAGAGGTGGGTAGCCCACAGAAAGGAAAAACATGGTTTATAGAGCTGCATAAAGGTAGGTCTGGAACTGATAGACAATAACTTAGTTTTTGGCACATTCTCTTAACAGAGTAATACATAGCTCTCAAAAAAAAAGGATGAGATGATTCTGTATGTGATAATATAAACAATATCCACAATATACTATCACATATTAAATCTAGATATAGAATCATACATAATAGAATAAAATAATACATTAAGATAAATACAGATAGATAATTAATTAGATAAATATGCCTATTTCTCACCCCCAAAGTAACATAACAGAACTTTAAGTATAGTTAAATTTAGGGAGTTTGATTAGGCTGATAGTTGTAGACTTTCATTTTTATTTGATCATTTTCTGTATCATGAAAAATTTCTTAATTTGAACATGCAGCTTTGTTAGTGTGCTTTAATACCAACAGAAGGTATTTGGATAGTAGGATTACATTCCTTTTTATTTCCTTTCAAATCATCTGTATTAAAAATTAATAACTACTATTTAAACACAATGAAGCTACAGTTCTAAAAAACATATTTTAAGAAAATTTCAAAGAAATACCTCTATTTTGTGTTCTCTTATTTCATCTCTCATCACTCTCCTTTTTGTATTCTGTTCCAATAACATTGAACTCTTTTCAACTTCTAAAATATGATTCTCTCTCCTCCCACCAGTCTTTTCTTCAGCTAACTTTGGCTCATCCTCTAGCTTTCAAGTTAGTACCACTTTCTCAGAAATACCTTCCATGATTTCTAGTTTAGGTTATTTGTGTAATGTATATCTTCAAAGCTCCCTGAACTTTTTTCTTGTAACATTCACTACCCTTCTGTTAAACTATTGTTTACCAAATCTTTTTGTAGTAGACTATAAGAGGCACTAGACAGCAGTGGCTGTATCTCTCTGGTTCAGCTAGAAAATTGCCTGACTCTCAATATATATGGGATGGGTTATGGATAGAAGGATGGATGGACGGCCACACATCCTTAAGTTGTTTATCACTTAGTTAAGAACTTATATAATGGTTTAAGGACTAAAGAAAAATGTCTTCAGAACTATGAAATAATGTTAGCTTTAGGGCTAAACTAATTATAATAAATTACATATAAATGGATGAGGATTATTATCTTGAAATCAACATTGGAAAAGAGGAACTCCATTAAAAGCTGAGTTTTATTAAAATTCAGACAAAGTGATTAGTGAGTATAGAAACTCAGAAACATTTACAGTTAGAGTGCATGTTTTTTAAACCTGTAATATATCTGAGGGAAGGATGAATCTAAGTTTACAGGATGGTCTCCAAGGATGTGAGAAGAGAAAAAAAAAAAAAAAAAATGAGGCCCAGAACTATCCAAGAGAGAACATGTGGAAAGCAGACTCATGGTCAGATCATACCAGGTCAAAGGGTAAGGATGGTTTATAAGACTTTTTACTTTAAATGAATTATCCTATAGTATAACTACATTTATTTTACTATAGGTAACAATATATTGATTGCAAAGTTCATTTCCTAGACCCTTAACACCAGAAATATCATATCCTGCAAGAAGACACAGATTAATCATTAGAATCATGTTCACTATAAGAACCATAATTTATGCATCAATTTATTATAATATTAGATAATATTAATCAGTTCCCAAAACTTGACCAACTTTAGGTATATTATCCAGTTTTGATCTACAAAACTGAGGCCCAAACTCCAGTTCTTGCTTTCCAGTATGACCTACCTGAATAATGGGCCACACTACCTCCCTAAATTATGCTTAATTAAATAAATGTCTTATTAATAAGAATAATATTAAGATATTTATTCTTCCAATTACAATGCAAGAAACTAGGAGGAACATAGAGGGAAAGATAGAGATGAAAAGTCCTTGAAAACTTTACAATTTAGTTGGGAACAAAGGCATGTAAACACATTACTTAATTTTATATAATGAAAAATAAGAAAAAGGTGAATCCTGAACTCTCTGAGATCAGAAAATAGCCTATATCAACCCAGTTGGGGTTAAGGAATGTTTCCTGAAGAAGAGAACGGTTGAATTAAACCTAAAATGGCATAGCTGTTGAAATTTGATAATAAGGACCTTAAAGTGGCTATTATCATGCTGCTCAAGGAAGTAAAGGAAATATACACCCATAATGAGTAAAGAGATAAGAAATCTCTTCAAAGACAAATAATACATATGAATGACCAAATGGAAACTTAGAGCTAAAAATGAAAATATCCGAAATAAAAAACTAAATCAATGGGTTTACTAACAGATTAGAGACAACAGAGGAAAGTATCAATGAACCTGAACATAGATTAATAGTTACCTGATCTGAAGAAGAGACAAAAGTTTTGTTTTTGTTTTTGTTTTTTTAATGAACAGAACCTAGTTACCTATGGGACAAAATCGAGCAGTCTGACATGCAGGTAATTGGAGCTCTCAAAAAGGAAGAGAAAAAGATTGAAAAATATTTGAAGAAATAAAGGTCCCAAACTTCCAAAACTGGATGGAAAAGGAAACTTACAGACTCCAAAGTCAAATGTAATAAATTTGAAGAAAATCTCTCTAGGCACGATAGTCCATTTTCTGAAATCCAATAATAAATATATACGTATTAAAAGAAGCAAGATAAGAATGACTTAGAACATTCAGAGGAACAATGGTTAAACTGGCAAATTATCAAAGGAGGTAGCGTATAATTGAGGTAAGGACTAAAATGTTCCCTTTGGAACAGGCAGTATAAGATTCCAGAGAAGCCTTATTGAGAGAAATTTCATGGCACAGAAGGAGTAAGAAGTCAGATTATAGTGAATTAAACATTGCCTTCTTTCTTAAAAGATGCGCACATACAGTAAATGAAATCAGAATTATCTAAGTAGCATAATTAAAAACTTAGAGCTCGCAGAAGGGCTCCTGTTCAAAGTCTCCACTTGTAACACTATCCATCTCTTTCACATAAACATCTTTCTGAAATGCAATAGCCACAACGGAGCATAAATGTGACATCCATTACCTGGACTCCAACAAAAAAACAAATGCTACTTTTATTTGGCTGCTAGCAGGCGACAGTGTGAGCAAAGTAATTCAGTGTAATATGTTACCCGAAACTCGTATCAGAAAAAGCAAGGTTCTTATAGCACTGTGAGTGACACTATGAAGAAGTTAGTAGTGAAGAGGAAACTCTCATTGCCCCTAATTACTGTTTTAATGGTCCAAGGTTTTCCTTATCCAACAATTGTGGAGGAATTTACATTTATTGACCTCACCTTTATATTAATGGAAAATATTTTATAGAAGGTGGTCAGTGGAGATGAAATAGCTAGAGATCTAAGCTTTATGTTTCTTTAGCTGGCATTTTCAATTGTCATGACAATCCTATTTGGCAGTTTAAGCAGAAATGCAGCTCCACCTTTTCTTTTTTATTTTTTCATATCAAAAGAGAATAACACATTAAGGATATTTTGAGTGACCAAAGGCAATTAAGAGGTACAAACTTCCAGTAATAAAATAAGTACATCACATTGATGAAAAGTACAACATAAGGAATATAGTCAATAATATTGTAATAAAAAAGATATTTTTGAGAGAAAAAAAGACTTTATTTGTAAAAAGAAATCTCATTTATTGCACAATATTAAGCTAGTTGTTTAGTTATAGAATATAATACTATGGAAGATAGTGAGAGGAATAGAATAGTTAATATTTCAACCAGTGTCTAACACACACTATACAGACTCTGATTATCATTGATGGTGAAAGAATTAAGTAACTGCAAATACCGAAACTACAGTTGACCCTTGAACAACATGGGTTTGAACTGTATGGATCCACTTATACGTGGATTTTTTTTTCAGTAAATGCAGTATAGTATTTTCTCTTCCTTATAATTTTCTTAATACTTTCTTTTCTTTAGCTCACTTTATTGTGAAAATATAGTATATATTATGTATAACATACAAAATATGTGTTAATTGACCATTTGTATTATTGGCAAGGCTTATAGTCAACCGTAAGCTGTTAGTAGTTAAATTTGGGGAAGTCTAAAGTTATATATGAATTTTCAACCATGGAGGTCCTGGGGGTGGGGTTTGTGCTCTTAACCCCCATGATGTTCAAGGCTCAACTATATATTAAAAGTTATCAAACTGTCAAAACTTCTACTGGCTCAGGAACTTCACAGTGTACACCGAGTTTTGAGTTAGAAATTATAAAGCTGATTGTTACTATTTGTAATGTCTCAGACTAATATTTATTCCTTTTCTCAATCACTTAAAAGTTTTAACTCCAAAATTCACTTCAACTATTCTTCGTAAAATCACCGTATTTTTTTAACTATTATTTATATTTCAAAGACAGAAAAGCCGATGTCTAACAAAGATAAAAGAGATTGTTCTTAACCAGAAAATAAGGAAATAGCAAAGATGAATTAGGAGACAAACCTAAAGGTAATTAACCTTAACCACAATATGATAGAGCTACACACTGATAAACTAAGACTACTTTTTTAAAAGCATGAGCTGAGCATTAATTAGCTTTATTTAGAAAAGTAGGATGGGGAAATAGTATTTAATACTTTAATTAGAGATATTTTATGACTCATTTTATTTACTAAAAACTTATATGTTGGGGCTCAGATAAGACATAATGCAAATGTTCAAATCTATATAACTGTTCTTTAAATTTCAATGATTCACAATTGCAGGTAAATTTCAACTGGTCAAATAATAACAGATTCATTCATCAAGTAGGCCTAACTACATTCAGAGTGGGTCTGTACGGCAATTTAAAAAGCTCTGGTCTTACAACCCTAGTGGTTATGACACCTTTTAAAATTTAGATGATGGGCAGCTGGGTGGCTCAGTGGTTTAGTGAGCCCGGGGTGACCCCGGGGTCCTGGGATCGAGCCCCACGTCGGGCTCCCTGCAGGGAGCCTGCTTCACCCTCTGCCTGTGTCTCTGCCTCTCTCTCTGTGTGTCTCTCATGAGTCAATAAATAAAATCTTAAAAAAAAATAGATTACCTTTTCAAAACAATATTCAAATTAGTTCTCAATTATTTTAACAATTATCAATGAATGAAAAAACACTTAAAATTTGGGGGGATTCTTACTCATATTTCACTATCCAACATTTCAGAAGGTCTATTGATGCCCCATAATGGTTTCAAGCAGAGATACGGTAAAGCAGGAGGCTTATTATATCTATCTGAGTCCAATTAGGAAATAGAAATCATACAGTAGTTTCAACAGGGAAATGTTTTTGAAGACTTATTTACTTGTTTGAGAGAGAGAGAGACAAAGAAAGCGTGAGCATGGGGAGAGGGAGAGGGAGAAGCAGACTCCCCACTGAGGGGGGAGCCCAACGTGGGGCTCCATCCCAGGACCCTGAAATCATGACCCGAGCCAAAGGCAGACATTTAACCAACTGAGACGCCCAGGCTCTCCTCAAAAGGGAAATTTAAAATAAAGAATTAATGGCAGGAGAGTACAGTAGAGTAATAAGGATTTGACTAGGGAGAGTTAAAATATATATATAAAAAATAGGGAGAAGCCACTACTTAGAGTGCTAAGATAGAATGTCCAAGGAAGGGCTAAGGACTCTATGCCTGGCTGAGCAGGGCTGAGATCAAGACCTCATTGGAACAGGCTCAACCAGAGGTCCCTGGACAGTGGGGAACTTGCTGAGGAGCCCTGCTGCTGGGCATTGCTGGAAACCTGTCCTGTCAATGGGAAGGGAAGGGAAGCCGTGCTCAGGGAGGTGCTGCACCTCAAAATTTGATGTGAAATCACATAAGAGGCGCTGAGAGAGGTCATCCAAGGGGAGGTGCCTCACCAGCTGCACTCCATCATGGATGTCCTGGAGAACCTACTAGGGAAAGCTGCTGGGCAGGCACCAGGCTCTGCTGGGCACCCTGTGCTGCAGGGACCAAGATGTGGAGAAGCCACAGTCTGCAGGAACCAGCGCTGGAAAAACAGTGCTCTGCATGTTGGAGAAAGCCACACTTTACAGGGGGCTAGCGCTAGAGTAACTGCATTCTGCAGGAGTAGAACATCGGGGAATGTTGAATGCTGCAAGAAGCTGACCAGCAAGGACCACTGGAACCAAAGGGAGAGGAAAAAAAAAAAAAGCCCTCTGCCTCCATGAGCCTCTAGCCCCTACAAATGGCAAAGCTTACTATCATGCCATCTGGTGAAAGAGAAATATTTACAAAGTCTACACCTCTATGGTCACATTGCAGACAAAGAAGGATAGATTTGGGGCTGAAAGACAATAAATTGAAACCTGGCATACTTGTTTTCATAACCTAATTAGATTATTTTCTTTTATGCTTTAACACCAAAACCAATTATTTCGTTACCTGGCTAACAATGGAATCTATGAAAAATGATATTTTTTTTCTTCCAGAGATTTCCTTATTCCTTCTTGATTGGTTAGTGTTCTTACGGAAGAACTAAGCCATCTGACATGCATTTTGGTGTGTCACAGGATGCAAGGATCTGCAAAGAACAGCACCCAGTCACAATTCAACCCCAAGATTTGCATAATGAGGTCCAAATGACCAGAGGCGTTCCCACTAGGTTTTGTTTACCCTTCCACTTTAGGTTTTATATATATTGAGTACTCAGTACCCACTACTAATAGAACTGCTCTTTATTGGACACAAAATATCTTCACATCTGAACGATAGTGTTATTATTATTATTTTCTCAAAATTCAGCTGGAGACACCATAGCTGAATGCCTTGCTGGAAGAAACAAAGCCAGTAGTAAGAGCCAGAGTTGAAATTCAAAGCAAGATTGTATATTTTAAAATCAGTCCTTTTTCTAAGACACTAGCCTGACTTCAAATTAGTACTTCCAGATAATAAACTAAAATGACTAAGAATTTCTGAAATTGGGTCTATCAGAAATTTCCAAATAAACTGCAAGTGCCCCGAAGGAAGACAAACTTACTCAAGTATATGAAAGTTGGTTGAAGGTGTGATCAACAATTTTCCAATTGCTTTTTGGAAAAAAAGCAAGCAAATTCTAATGAGTTTTAATAGTGGCTCAAGTAACTCAAAAAGAAGACAGATTTGGTTAATATATTTCACTTCAGGTGGAAATCAGTGGTTCCACTGAAAAGTTCACTTTGGGGCACCTGAGTGGGTCAATGGTTGAGCATCTGCCTTTGGCTCAGGTTGTGATCCTGGGGTCAGGGAATCGAGAGGGAGCCCCGCAGTGGGCTCCCCGCAGGGAGCCTGGTTCTCCCTCTGCCCAGGTCTGTGCCTCTCTCTCGGTGTCTCAAGAATAAATAAATAAAATCTTAAAAAAAAAAAAAGGAAAATTTCACTTCACAGAATATGATGAGTTACCAAACCGACTCTGGTTTATGTAGATTTATACTGAAAGTGGTTTTCAAAACAACGAGCTAGCTGAAATTAGCCTAATGAGCAATATTAGGAGGGGCAGTTTCATCTCATTGCTGTAATCATTGGAAAGACAAGATTAGAAAAAGGACCTGAAGATATTAGCAAAGATGCTTTTGGGATATTTTTCAATAATACGCTAAAGACACATTTATAAAGAAAATAAAATTGCAGTTAACCAGTGAGTTGATAACTGTTGTGAAAAACATTTTAAAATAGAGCCCGAGCAGCCCTTTCAGAGGAACATCTTAGCATGTCCTGTTTTCTGAATATTTAAATTGGGCCAAACTGCCAACATTCCAAGAAGTCAGCAAGAACAAGAATATCCTGTTTGAAAAGACTGATAAAAGTGAACTCGTGCTCAGTGAGCACTTTGCCAATCAATGAATACAAACTGAGCCCTGCTTATCAGCACCAATGAGTTCTTAAAAACAACTTACCTAAATTTCCTTTTACTTCCGCATAAAAACCCCGAGTCTACCCCCTACAACTGAAACACTATTCAGGTTTCTACCCAAATCTTTGTACCCCCAATTGCCATTCTTTGATCCCAAATAAACATTTTGTCTCTTAAAGTGTTGATTTTTTTTTTTTAGGTTGCCAGTCCATTAACAATTCTGTGATGATTTAAATGACAAAAGAAAATAAATGTGAGTGTCAGTAAAAGTAATTAAAAGTATGTTATATTTACCAAGCACTAACGTGACTTGCATGTCTACCATGTAGTAATTGACCTAATTCATCATCCCATTTTGACTTGACACTCAGGTTCTAACCTCTGGTAAATTTTCACTCTAAGCAGAAGATGCACAACCAGATTTGCAAAGAGTGATGTCAGAGTTCACCATCTAGGGTGTCTCAGCCTTGTTCAATCAGCATTTACCCCTGGACTCAACCTGACACCCCTCAAATCATCATATGAGGTTATCTTCCATCAGTGCTCCCATAATCCCAGGGCAAGGAGCCCCTATTAAAATTGGGGACAAATGCTCGGTGTGTTTGAGCTAATGAGGTAATGACTTTTAGCCTATGACAATTGACCATCATAATGTACCTATCTGAATGCCCCGAGCACAACATTTTAGAGGAAGGCAGGGTAAATTGGATTCTTAATGGCACATTTAACAGAAGTCAGTCAATAGAGGTTAACATAATTCTCAGTATGCACTTTTAAATTGCAAACAGTTTTAGAGTGACCATTTCCATAGCAGACTGGACTGACACACCACACAATGGGCTTTTGGCCTTCCTAGCAGATGGGCCTCCTTTGGTTTTGGTCCTGAATGCAGCATTAGTTGAAAATGCATTCAGTTCAGAATAGAATGGCTTTTTTTGTGGAAGAGCTGGCTTATTGTTTGATTCAGACAAAGAACCCTTTATCTGGTGAGTGACTTGTCATCTTATGTCGATGTAAGCTATGTAAAGAATGACTTTTCATTAAAGCAAGTTTAGCATATTTGCAATTGTCTTGGTCAGATGGGAAAGTTTCTGGCTGAAATAGTAGAATTATATCCTGTGGTTTATGCAATCCACAAATTGATTCTATGTGGGAAAGCAAAAATAATAATAATAACAAAAGAGATTTTTTTTTCTCTTGGCTCCACAGAATAGCTGTGCCAAGCAGCAATTTTTAGACACACTGAAGAAAACCCACTGTGTGTACAGGTGGCCTAATTCACCAAGTTACGTGGGGACTGACTGTACGTACCTCCTTCTCCAGACCAGATTATGGTCTCAAATTCCTGAATTTGACTCATTTGGATTAAATCTCAAATCCTCATTTGGATTAAAAATGTCATTGTTACCTCATCCAGCTTCTCATATTTTTCTATCAACTGCGAGGTGTGTAATCCTCACTAAACCCTCCAGTGCTGCTTCCATCATTTAACTGTGAACTTACTCCCTCCTTGCATATAGACTTCATATTGTTCCATTACATTCCACGCTATCTCCTATGCAGAGTTCCTGTGTGGCCTAACTCTCTCCTGTTCACTGCAAACAGTAGGATGCCTCTCTGCTGGCCAAGAACTTCTGAAGCTGAACAGATACATTGGAGACCAACATGTGATGGTACAGCTCCATGGACAAAAATGAGACTTTTCCTGAGCACAACAGTAATAATACACCCTGACCATTGGGAATCCTACAAAATCCTCAGTATTCCGTGCCCTAGATATGCTCCTTCACCATTAGTTTGCTAACATAGGGGAATAAGGGCAACTGGTCTAAACCTCTCGGCTTTGACCAGTGTGACCATTTTACAGTGTTTTATCTTGCTAAATAGCCTCACTAAGGGCTAATGGGATGTGAAAAGGACCTGACAGAACCATTTTGAAAACATGCAGCTACTTTCTCTTTCCTCTATGGAGGCTGAGGCCTGGAGATGACCTTGATCCTTTGCAGAGACCTCAAGCACCTCTGTCCTCCCGAGCAGCTCACATAGCCGTTGGTAATCTACTATACGTGGCTCACACACTGTACATTCCACACAGACATCATCTTGGACATCAGAACACCAGAAGTCATGGGGCAGAAAAAAGATGGTTGGGGAATATGGCCTGTGTTGGTAGGATTTCTCTTTGGATATATCTTTTGGGTTTACCTGTGCTTTTTGAGCCAATCTTAAAAAAAAAAGAAAAATTGTGAATTTTGCACTGTCACAAACAACCAGAATGTTGCATGCTTTCTATAACAAATTTTGTATTCTTTTCATATTTCTGATTTTCTATCATTTCAGTTCCCCTTTTTTCTCCCACCTCTGATGTTTAATGTTGTGCTTGGAATTTATATTGAGATACACAGTACAACATACGAATCATCTTGTAATATGGTATGGCCCCATTCTTCTTGCGTCCTTCCATTCATCAGAACGAAGCTACTGGCTAGAACCAATGCCATGTCCCAGATAAAGAGAGGCTCTGAAGAAGACAAATTCTATACTTTTCCCTCTGTTCCTTTTAATATTAACCTATAATGATGTCTGACTCTCCTACTGTGATCACAAGCTCAACACACCAACTCATTCCTTCAAATTTTCTTTTTCTCACCCAAAGTGCCTTTAACTGTCTAGTTAAAGTATCTAGCTCCATCAAAAAATTCCTTAAAGAAGAACATCTTTGAAGTGAATGCTAGCACCTATCCAACCATCTATCCAAGGTTGGATACTAGAGAAAATTAAAATTGTTTCTTAGAACTCTGGATTATACAGTTTATGAGTCTATGGTTGCTTGCTCTGATGCATAATGGATGCATATTTGTTTTTATCTTCCATAAATTTCTTCCATCTCCATGGCAAGAATTTTCACTTCTCGGGTTGATCACCAAAATAGTTATAAACTGCAATTCACTCACCTTTAAACACAGCCCTACAACCAGGACAGACTGACCTGCTTAGGTATTTCAAACTGTTTCTTCTAGTTCAGTGGTTTCAGATGAGCATCAGAATTACCTGGACATCTTGCTAAAACCAAAATTTGGGGTTCTATTCCTACTGTTTCTAACTTGGGAGGTCTGGGGTAGGACCCCAGAATTTACATTTCTAGCAAGTTATTGGTTGATGATGATACCGGTTCAAGATTCAAAATTTGTGAACCACTGGTCAAGGATGGAAGCAACAGAGGGCTAAGAGCAAAGAATTTTAGTGATATTATATTTGGTATGCACAAATTCCAACAACCATGATAAATTTTGCATAGCTTAGTGATTTACTTGACTGACAAACATAAACCACATATTAAATTTAAATTTCATTGTTGACTAAAATTATAAATCATACATTTTTCTGGATGGTATTAAATCTTTACGCCAGTTCACAGCAAAACCATTAGACATTTCTTCATGTTGTTCTTTAGGGTACTGACTATAACCTGAACATTTTATTTTTAAATGCTTTGTGTTCTGTTTGAATTTGCCAACATAAGTTTTTTTTTTTTTTTCACATTATAAAGAATTCTGGTTACATGGGTGATTGTGCAATCATTTGGAAATGATGACCTGTTTTATCCTAGCTGTCAGCTATAATACTCTTAAGATAACACAGGCTCCTAAAAGGGAAAAAGACTGAAGGCAATTGGGCAATCAGTTACTCATCCTTGCACACCCCACCCCACTCTGAAATTGTCCATCCAGACATTTTCCTCTTACACGTCTCTCAAAAGGTTCTTTCTCGTACTTATTATTCAGTACCTTCTTGAGGTTTTGCAAAATTCTTATCCCAATGTTCATAGTAGCATGCCTCCCAAATGTTATCCTCAAACTCATGAGGCAATTGCTACAAAGTTCCCCCTCCCTCAACTAAAGGAGAGTAGAAGTAGAGCTTTAAATACTTTACCCTTTGGTGAGAGCAGCTGTTTGCCAAAGGGAAACTTCAACTGGAATGACTTTCATTCTGTCAAAAAATGGATGAAGGAAAAATCGCATTCCATATTCCAGTTACTTATCACTTCTTTAAGATATCATTGATCAAATAAGGCCAAGTTGGGATCATATTAAAACTCTAAAAAAAAAAAAAGCACTACATAAGTCATACAATTGTGTTGAATGAATATGTGAAGTTGTCACCTATCTTATAGTGTGAAACTACTGTTATCTGCCTTGTGCAGGTGAATGTTTAAAATATGCAGCACCCATGTTAATCAGTCTTAGTTTGGGGACATTTAAAGATAGACATTTTATTGCAGAAAACTTGGAAAATATAGAAAAGCACAGGGAGGAAAAATATAAATTATCCATTAACTCCACTCAGAGAGTAATATGACCTTTACATAAGGATATAAATAGAATCAGGCTAAAGATTCCAGAAGACGATATTTCATTGTTGAATTCCAGGTTATTTCCTTGCTGAGGGAAAGGAAAAGAGATGTTCCCTTCTATCTCAAGAAGTGAGAAATCTTTGAAAGGACTTTATGACATTTGCTATGTTTTTCCTGGGATATGAATTCGTACAGAAGAAACTGGCGTTTGAACCCCACCTGAGAAGAGTAAATGCCAAAGTCTGTGGCAGGAGGTAAAACGCACAGCACTGGAAGGAACTACACTCCTCTATTTAGTGTGACAGAAATGCATGGAGTTCTCAGCAGCCTAAGTGGGTGAAGCAGAAGGGAACTGGGTTAGAAATCTCTCCAAGAAACCTCAGCAATAAGAGGCTGTGGGATGTACCATCAAGGTCAGGATCTGGGAGGAAAGTGTTGTGCCCATGTCAGAGAGCTACACTCCCCAGGGATCCCCAGGGTTAACACCCAGAGAACCCCAAACAACCTTTAAAAAAAGATACTCTGTGGAATAGCCACCAATCCCAGAGCATGTTAATGCCAAGTCATAAAAATATCTGTAGAGTAACAACTTCCCTGCTCCTTACCCCTTCCTGTCTGCCCCACTCTCCTGGAAGGGTTTGAAAAACCTAAGCTAAAGAAATGGGAGGAGGAGGAAAGAAAGTTGGAGGAGATAACAGCTGGCCACACCTATTTCCCACCAAAAGTCTTAGACTTAGCATGGGAAGAGAAGCATCTTTAAGTCTAAATGTAGTTCAGAGTTTTGACTGTGGAAATGGTCGTTCCAGTTATTAAAATTAGAGTAGAACTACAAGTGAATAAAAGAATTTTTACTATCATAATGTGACCATGAAAATCATGTCCTGTTCCTGGATTTCATCCAAGGGATGGGGAGAAACTAGCTTACACTGAGAAAAAGGAAAAACTTGCTTTCTCTTAGTTCTTTTGGAGTCTTACTCTTTCAGTATAATGATAATACATTATATTCTAATATATGGTTGTGGCAAAATATGTTTAACTAGCCTTTCAATTTATTTATAGTTCATCATCATTTCCTGAAAAACACCGTAACTTAGATGCTATTTCCTTTCTCTTCTTAATTTTAATATTTTATCACATTGGTAGTCAATAAACTCTTATTTAAAAAAATACTAAAAATCTTATTTAAACATAGTGCCTGAAACATAAAAACATAGGTGATCAATGAAGATACATGAGTATATGAATGAACAAAAGCTCATTTCTTCCTGTTTTCTCACCATATGAAAAAATGACAAAATTCATTCCTCATTACCTAATTTTAAAATAAGCACTGAGTTACTCTTCCTCATTTTTGAGCTTTTTCATCTAACTCTTTCAAAAAAAAAGGTATGAAGTATTCTTTATGGACTCTGCAAGTATTATCAGTGCTCTGTCATAGGGTGATGACATGGCATGGGTAGAAGCTTTCTGTACTCAAAGATAACTTAAAAAAATCCAAAATAGGCAGAGATTAAGGGGTCAGCAGTTAAAGCAGTAGAAACAGGTTAACAGCGCTATTTTCTAGACTAAAACAGATGAGAGGTCATGCCAGGTTGAGCTATTATGAGAAATTCTGCACAGTTTGAGCAAAGCAAATACTTACACGGTCTTGGATTATTCCAGAGTCACAGAGCTAATAAGCACAAAGCAGGAGATGAGGCATGGGAGTTAGAGTGAGAATTTGTAGTGGCTTGGGGTTTTAGAATCAATCCTCTCTGAGGACCCAGGATTGTATTCCCATGACAGTGACCTTGCCAATCTCAAATGTTATGTAACAAAATTAGCTGTCAGAACCTCAGGCCTTTTCTAAGGACACCAAGAAACTCATCCCTTTGTTATCATGCATTTGTGAAATCTGTTTAAAAACAACTTGAGCAGTGAACAGAAGGGAGGAATGAAGTAGAGAGAGGGTAGTCTTGAGTGTGAAAGAATAAGTGACAGGACATTGATGGTGGCCAGGAAAGAGGAGGATGGGTAAACAGTTACATGCCAGGGACAACTGCCTTGGCAACATCTCCTCCTCCTCCTTCCAGGCCAGACCACCCATAAACTTTAATCCAACCCGCCACCCTCCCCTGACCACCTGGGGCCAAAGATTTGCAAAGTGAAGAGTTAGACGTAAGTGTCTACTTCAGATGTGATCAGTTTATAATTCCTAAAGCAAAAATGTTGCTATGTCATTCAAACTCAAAAAAAGCCACTGATAACCCTTTAAGATGTATGAAAAAAAAAAGTTATTGCAGCCAAATTTGGATTATTTCCAACAGTACAACTTTTTCTTTTTTTCTTGAATTACAAAGAGAATTTTATGACACTGGCAGGCACATAGCTTTCTCCAGCATTCTAAGCTTCTTCCTGTCTTTCTTGTTCCCACACGTTAAATCAGCAGTGCATGACTTACGATTTGACTTGCTTCCTTTTTTGCAAAGTAGTCAGAACTTGACTCCATTCATGAGTGACCTTTCTCCTCCCTCTCAGATGCTGATTTGGGCAACATTCAGATCACTTTTATTTCATCTTGAGAGGTAAAAATTTGGTTGCTTCTGGAGTGGGAGAACTTAATGACTGTTTCAGTAAAGCATTTACCAAGTCAGTATTCAAAGCCATCTGAAATAGTTGGCACAAGCAGTAAGTGGCATTACTTTAATGAAATGGGAAAAAGGAAGACTGCCCCATTGTGCCTAGCAACTGTTAAACATTATGTTCTCTCTCAGAACCTAACAATGTAATGTTTGTTTCATTCAGCACTCTGCATTGTTTCCTAAAAATAGATCTTGAGATGAATTATAAATTCATGAGTAAATTATATCTATCCATATATATATTTATACACACATGCATATGAAAAATTATATGAAAAAGTCAAATGTCCCTTTTTAGATCTAATTGGCTGACCAACCCATAAATAGATAACCATCAGGATAACCGGATTTCACATATCTGTAATGAGTATACATAACAAAAAACTGACATAGGAGAAACAGAATAATAAGTTGCTAAGAGCTTACCTCCGGATTCAGAGGGACCTCTGCCATATAGAAATAAGTAACTTCTCTCCCTTTAGATGTAAAAATTATCTTTTTAGATGTAAAATCGAGATGGTAACTACAGTGGCTTCCTAGGGGTAGTATAAGAATTAGGTAAACTAAGATTCTCAAAATGTTTGGCAATTACTGAACAGGCAATAAACGTTAGTCTTCACAATGGTCCAACCCAGGTTATAACACTACTTGATTTTAGACTTTGAATATTTAAATTAAGCCGTATGTGAGAAATTCAAACATAGGTTACTATGGAGCTCTTTATCCATTCTACAGAGCTCTTTATTCAATATCCATCTTTATTTGGTCTATGGTTTGTGAGTTACTCGTTTTTCTTCTTGGCTAGGTTTATTGTATACTTGAGAACTTCCATGAGCTTGTACAATTTAGATAGGCTGCTACCTCTGGCTTATGCAAGTCATGCTACATAAAGAGAAATAGCATTGTACAGAAAGCGTTTTCTCTACTGTGTGAGTATGTGTGTGTGTGTGTGTGTGTGTGTGTGTGTTTGCACACCCAGGTATGCATGTGATAATGTCAGGGGAGGCACATATGGAGTCACGAATGATCCTACAATCCTGTATCATGTTTGACAATTAACAATGGCTTAAACGTCTAACATACTTGATGACTCATTGTATACCATTTAGTTCGTTCCCTGTACTAAAAGAAGATACAAAAAAGATTAGAAGATGGTGATTAGCCAAGAGAAGTGAGAAAACAGAGCAGCTGCTCTTCTCTGGACATGTCTCTTTCTTCAAAACTGTAAATGGAGTGAATTTTCTGGAGTGAATTTTCTTCAATATTTTGCCTGCAGGATGGATGCAGAACTTAAGCTCATCACACTCTCAAGAATCCCTGTCTGTGGCATTGCTTATATGTGACATCAGAATTTTTAAAGATTCTTTGTTACCTTGAAGAGCAAGTAACACTGACCAATACTATCCCTTCAGCCTATTAGTATAAGACACATAATAGGTAAAGAAGAGGGAATTACCACTTCCTTTTCCTCTGTAGAGGTCTGGGGGCTCCTATTCTTCTACTCACATCTATCACTGGTTCCCCCTCCAAGGAGGATCTGATCATCTGACTGATAGGTACCTGAAGCATTGCTTGGGCTACATTTTACTAGTATATAATATTACATGCTTAATGACAATAATAATCTACATTCCTCTTGCTGTCTTATGATTGCTGTGTACTGTGCAGTATGCATGAACAAATGGGCGGTTGTAGAGACAGGAAAGCTTCATGTCCATCATGGTGCTGGTGAGTGAATGGACTCAAGAGGATCCAATCACAGGTCTTTCTCCTTCTATGGACATCCCTGAATATAAGGGCCACAAAATTGAGGACAAGCAACAGCTACTATTGGGCTTTTGAACCTAAGCTATATCCTCTTAAATTTACCAGAACATCTTGCCCTCATACCAGATGAAGAGGGAGGCAGGGGGATCCAAGTTTGGAGTAAGGGGAGTGTTGAGCACTGGCTTGGCCATTGCTGAGACAGTAATTCGTTTTCCATGTGACTATTGTCCTTTGATTATGCAGTTTCCTTCACAAAGAATCCAAAAGAGAGGAGCATCACGAATAGTAGGGTTAGGATAAAGTTAACCTTCATCCCTTAACATGGTTGAAGTTAGCTAGAAAAATCTTCAAAAAATGTGATGATACAGATTACAGGTGAACTGAATAATTAACAGAATGCAAGCGTTGCAGAATGCATATAATAATTAATGTTAACAACTGAAAATAATTATAGATGAATTAAAGTAAAATTACATATAGAAATTAAAGTGAATTTAGCTAAAATACCTGGATATTAAGTGATGGTTGTTTGGGGACCATCCACTTTTTAGATATTACATTTAACTTGTGACTATGTAAACAGTTCAGAAATTCCAACTCCAGTTCTGGATAACACATTGTGAAAAACTTAAGCAATCTGGATGTTCCCAAATATTTATTCCGTTTTCATCTATTCTTCTAGCTTCATGTGGGTATAACCATGGACTCATGAGACTTCCCTTCAAGAACCATGATTTTTTTTTTACATATTCATTTATTCATACTTTGCCTTATTCCAAAAAGGATGTGAAATGAGAGAATACTGTGACTAATTATCTGAGAGGAAGTTGCTTGTCCTAAAATTGATAAATTTGCCTTTCTCTTTTTATGAAAATGTATTTTAGAACATTAGGGATGGAAAAAACGTCTATCTGCTTAAAGAGGGAGAAGAAATTGGAATTGAGCATTGATACTTTCACTGGGTCACTGAACAATCGTCCGGTCAACTTACTCAATTCCTACGATGTAGATGCATCGCATTATAATATTTATACTCAAGTGAGGTCTGACATATCTCAATATTCAGTGTTCCGTTTGTTCTTCCAAACTTTAAGTGCATGAGCAGGAGCGCTTAAAGTTACCACCTCCCTCCACTCAATATTAGCATAAACCAAGCCTCAAAAATAGTATTTTTTTTAACACCAAAAGCAGATTTATTGAAACAAATGATCCAAAAATGTGAACTAACCATGCCAAAGACCCTCCAGGAGACATGGGACGACATAGTCGGAACATGAAGCAAGAACAAGAAATCAATAAGAGATACCAAGTGGAAATAAAAGTATAAAAAATATAACTGAAGTAAATAATGAGATAAATGGCAAGATAAATTTGAAGAAAAATGAAATGGTAAATTAGAAAATCAGATGGAGGAAACCATAGAAAATATAAAAGGAAAGCATAAAGATATTAAAAATAGAATAGACTATAGGTAGGACAGTATCATGAGACAGTAAAGAAGAGAATCCCTAACTTTGCCTGGGAAACCCAAGAAAAGCTGAAGGAACAGAACTCTTGAACCGAGACGTAAAGAATGGTAGGAGCTCACCAGGTGGGCATGGAAAGCAAAACCATTTCAGGCAGAAATTACAGTCTCCTGATAAACAGCCTAACTGTCCTTCCACTGTCCTGCCACATGCTGCCAAAAGCTCAGAAACTACCTCAACTCCACTCACTTTCCTGTGAGATTGTTTTCTAAAACTATGTGTATGTGTGGGTGTGTGTGTATCCTATCATATTGGATCAACAGTGGAAAAGAATTTTTTTAAGACTTTATTTATTTATTCATGAGAGACACAGGCAGAGGGAGAAGCAGGCTCCCTGCAGGGAGCCCAATGTGGGACTTGATCCCAGGACCCCGGGGTCACACCCAGAGCCAAAGGCAGATGCTCAACCATTGAGCCACCCAGGCGTCCCTGGAAAAGAATTTAAAGATTATTGGATAAAAGGTAGTCAAAATTTGTTCAATTTTCTGTCACCTATGCCCCCAGGTTGCTAGGACAACGTCCTGTTCCAAGAAATTTTGTATGACCCTCCTCCTTTTGCAAGATGTATCTACCACTCCATTCACCATCAAGCTTGGTAGAATGGAATCACCTTCCAGCAAGTAAAATAGCTCACTATTTAGTTATTACAACATTCAGTGCTTTTTCCCTACCACAGCCTTAAACCTTTCCTGGAAGGTAAGATTTTTCTCAGGTTGGCAACATGCAGACTTGAAAAAAGAAAACAACTGACAGAACTTGTGAAAAAAAGAAATGGTGCCTGAGGTTGCTTAAGGATGGGAGCTTATGTCTCCATTACTCTACTCTCTCTCTCTGAGAAAGATAAACATAAAACCTAATAGAGAAATGTCCACCTCTCAACCAAGCCAAAGAAGAGTGAAGGGTATCACTTGAGAAAAAGACTTTGACAACTAATAGTTAAAACAACTTATAGGTAAAGATAACATTCCTGTCTAAGAACGCTAGAGAACCTCTGACTGATAAAAATTGCAAGACTTGGAAAAAATAAAAAAATTAGGATTGAACATGCCAATGGAGCAGTCACAGAAACTTGGCAAAGGGAGAAAAAAAAATACTTAGAATTAGCCATAGTTAATTCTTAGGTAATCACATGTCTCAGTTTTCCTGGATCAGTCTTAGTTTAAACCTTAAAACTGGCAAAATTAATAATTGCACACTGTTTATTCTCAAAGGTGTCCTTGTTCAGACCAAATATTATATATGTGATCTCCATAGCCAAAGAGGATGAAGCAATCTTATTCCTATGCATGGCAACAAGGAAAAGAACAAAGGGAGAGTCTCCAAAAGCTGGGATGTGCCATTCTGTTTATGACATGACAGTTCATTATAAAAAAGGCAAATGCAGTGGCCTCGACCAATATACGTTTATTTATAAAATGAGTACCAACCCACAAAACTGTTTTGAATTACTTAGTGGAAATCAGGATCTTTCATCACAGAAATAAAGGAAAGCAGAGAAGGGGAGATAAAATTGGCAACATCTTCTGAAACTCAAGCCGAAAACCATGTTTCAGCAAAGGAAACACAGAATCCTTAACCAATGCCATGGCACATGAGAGCCTTTCCACATGCCAGACAAACCATTCTAGCAAGAATCCTAGTCCAAACTGGGATTGTGAGTATATTTGTATTTTCTCTACTTTAAGAGAAGACTAGCAGAATTTTTCTTGTAAATTTAGGGATGCATAATCACATGTTGTTTTACATAAACATGTATTCCAATTTACATAAATTTGCATAGCATTTTCCCAAAAAACTAGCTCTGAATATGTAAAACAAATTAATCTGTGCTCTCTAATATAATTGTATTCAAATACAAGATCCAAGGCTACCACAAGAGGTAGGCTTACCAGATATAGCAATGGCATCGCTCCAAAACTCTTTACAGAAAACAGATAATAGTTATAGGCTAGATAAAACTTGGATATTTACAAAAATTAATTAGAAACATTCAACAAACTGTTGATGAAATAGACCCAGGTTGGAAACATAGAGATGACATATTTGACACAATTCATGATAGACTAACATCAGAGTTCCTGTTTACCACATTCTTCATAGCCACGTTCAATTCCAGTTCTTTAAGATTGTTTGCTCTAGAATGAGCAGTCATAAACTATAGAGAAAGAGTTGTTTTCAATCTATATTTTTAACAAAAGGATACTGGAAATTATTATTACTATCGCTAAAAAGCAATGGAATTTAATTTCTGATTACCAGTAAAATATTTCAAGACAGGTTCTTTCTTATTAGTAAATGTAAACAACAGAAGGGGAGAGAAGTAGTCTTCTTCCTGTCTTTCATAAATTAAACTGCCACTTGGTAAATAATTATTTCTCTGCTATAAGATAGACTAGCACTGTGGCTTCTTTTCAAAGTATGTTTTTTGAAAAGGATTTCCTTTCTTGACTCTGAGAAGCACGGTGTAGCCTTCTGCACCCCTTAACTAAAATCTTTTCATGTCCCACACAGGTGTGGGGTTCCTAGCTGCTTAGATTAGATCCAGAGTTGGCAACTCTTGGTATCTTAACATGCGAAACAAAAACACAACAAAACAAAAAACTCTCTGCAAGAAAAAAAAAAAGCGAGAAATTGATAAAGGTGAAAATTGTGAACTACTCAAAAGGGAGCATAGACTAAAGCAATCCCAGTGACATACAAATCAGATTGTCAGTTTTCTACTCAGTAGCTTCTACTGGATTCCCATCACCTTTAGAATAAAATCCAAATTTGCCAGGAACCACGCAGGACACTACACAATCTGGCGTTCAGCTCCAACTGTGGCCTCATTGCACTGTTCCTTTCACTTACTGCACTTGGTCAGCACAAATCTTTTTGCTACGCTTTTAACATGTCAAGCACAGTTTTGCCTTAGGGTCCTTGCTCTGGTTTTCAGTGCTACCGTTGGATCTGGGGAGAGGAAGATTGGAATAGGTCAAATTAAAACACCATCAATCTCTCTATTCTTACCAAAATTCAGCCATTTTTCTTGAATGAGCCATGCTTAGATTGTTGCATCCCTGCACTTAATTTCCAGAGTTCTGAAAAAGTTGATTTTAATCATTTGTGCCAGTGTTCTTGTTGCTTTATGGAAGAATGTTTTTTTTTTGGGAAGTCCTTACTTTGCCATTCTGGAAATGCCATTCTGAATATTCTTCTTTAAAATTCACTAAAACTTGACAAGTGGTAGGTTGTTAACAATTAGTTGTATGTTATTTCTGAAACTGTAACAGAATTTTTGTACTCTGTTTAACATTAAACTATGAAATTTAACTTTTTCTATATAAGATTAGGTTAAATTTTATTTATTCAACAAATATGTTTCGAGTCATTGCCTTGTATCAGTCACTATTCTAGGCACTGGAGAACTGGCAGGGATGAGGAAGTGACATTTTCATAGAGGTTCTAATGAAGTGAGGGAATGCTCCATGGGAAGACAATTCCAGACTGTCTGCAACAGACACATTTAGATTTGGTGACACAAATAGATTGAAAGTAAATGGATAGAAAATAATACACCATGCAAACAGTACCCAAAAGAAAGCTGGAGTGATTATACTAATCACAGATAAAATAGACTTTAAGGCAAAGTTAGTAGAGACAAAGAAGGACATTTTATGGTCATTAAAGGGTCAATCTATGAGGAAGACATAACATTTTTAAAATATATGCACCTAACAACAGTGTTCCAGAATATACGAAGCAAAACTGATAGACTTGAGGGAAGAAACACACAATTCAACAGTGATAGTTGGAAACTTCATTACCCCGTTTTTTTTCCCCCATTTTTAATAATGGATAGTAACACTAGAGAAAATCAATAAGGAAAGAGAAGTCTCGAACAACACTTATAAACCAGCTGGACCTAGCAAGACATTGATAGTATAGACATTCCATCCAACAGCAGAAGGAATGCATATTCTTTTAAGTGCACATGGAATATTCTCCAGGACAGAACATAGAAAATAAAACCTAACAGAAAGAAATGTGGAGAATTGTCATTTGAGAAAAATGTCCATTTTTAAATTTTAGAATGTTTATTTGTTGTAATACGTTATTTATGTTACTGTGTATTGGATTTATTACTGTTCATCTTAAATGAATTAATAAACATTTTAAAATAACCTCAATTTTAATTTCTAACATGGCAAATATTGATAGATATAATCACTTAAATAAAAGTTCTTTAGGAGTTCTCAGTAATTTTAAGGAGTGTTCTATTATCAAAACTTTGAGAACCATTGATTTAGACTAGAATTTCGGGAGATACGTTTAGGAGTCCACCATAAAAACCATTACACCACAAGATTTAAGCAACTGTTTGTAGTGGTTGCTTTGAGGGAGGAAGCTTAATTATTTTCTACATTTTATACTGCTCTGATTTCACAGAAGTAAGAGATATCAGCTTATATTTGAGGAACTGAAAGTAGTACTTTGACATTGGAGCCTAGAGACGGTGGAAGAGGAGAAATAAGAAAGGAGAGGTATGCTGTGAGCATCTTTTAGGAAAGATAGAACGTATTCAAAAATATCTAATATAAGGGAGTAATAAATGCATAAAAAAGTTGTCAACTAAGTGCTATTGAGAGAGCGAGATATCACTTTATTGCCATCTAGAAGTCAAACTCATTACAACATTCCCTCTTGAAACGCAGAACTAAACCCACTGAAATATTATTAACAATTTCTGCTATTTCAAAATATGTACTCTCTCATGTAATCTATGGATATTATTCAGCTCCTCCAAAATGAAAACTCTAAGGCTGCAGGTATTTTTAGTCTAGGCAAGTGAAAAGAATTTATGAATGTGCAGCTCTACACCCAGAAAGCAATTGCCATGACTTAGAAAAGGGGGGAAAAATCACTTCAAAGAAAGCAACGTGTTTCACCCATTTCCACCTCCAGCTCCTGAGACTTAGGAACACCTAACCCCCATCGTTCTCTAATCTTCAGCAGGGATCTCATACCTCACAGCTGCTATTTAGGTAGCCCCTTATGCTATGAAATTCAAACCCTCATTTCATCTCCTTTCCCTACAGCAAAAATTGCAATATCTCACACCCAAGCTCCAGCTGTCGGATTCACACACCATTTCTATTTCAATGGCTAGAATAATCCCTTGCTCCCTTGTTTTCATTGAACAAGAATGTGCCAGCTTTTAAAAAAAAATAAATAAATAAAGGAACAGGGAAAAGGCATTTGTCTAAACTCAAATACTCAAAGGGACCAAACAGCTTGAAGAAATATGATGCTTTGTAATAGACGTTTTGTATTCAAAGCACAGTTTTTCTTTTCTTTTCTTTAAAGTACATATGTACACTCACAAATGTACAAATATAGATGGATGGACATGAGACTCTGTAGACTTTCTTTTTCAGAAAGCACTATATAAGTCAGAGAAGATACACACATACCAACGCCAAGAAACTAGACAATGTGAGCATATCTATGGCAACCATTCTTAAGTAAAATCTTTCTTTTTAAATGAGAGAGAAAAGTATTGGTAAGTTCTCAGTGTTTCTTGTCCATTATGATACCCCAACCTATAGTATTGTAGTTAGTGTTTAACATTTAAAGAGTTAGAAACCCAAATTCTGAAACAGTCCTCACACCAAGATGCCCCTGCCCCTAGTAGTAGTCAAGATAAGCCATCCGTGAAGCCACCTTTGTGGAATGGGCACGCAGATGCAATCTCAGCTGTCCCGGACAGGAAGTCAAATGATCTCGGCGAGGACAACAGAAGCTCTGACAGGATTTGATGTCTGTCTGATTCTGCATGAAGGAACACATGCAAGGAAGGGCCGTAGAGAACCTCTTACGTGCTCCCTAAGACCTATGGCACTGACATAACCACCTGAAACTGAAGATGGCCTTCTAGCTGTGACAGGACAGAGAAATGAGGGAAAACATCAAGAATTCTGTCTTTAAAAAAAAAAACAAAAAAAACATTGAGTTATTTAAAACAAACTGTAGGCAAGTAATATGAAAATCAGAGTTGTCTAAATAAATTTTACTCTCAAGATTTTTTTTTTTAAAGCTTTTTTATCAACTCATTTTTCAGTTCCTCCTGCCTCGGGCCTCATCACCTACTGCTCGTGGGATCATTGCCTTCTAGCATTTTGGCTGGTGTCCCTAAATTAAATGTCCCACCTCAATGAATGACTCTTTGTTTTCTCTTTCCACCACTGTTTTCTAAATGTTTCCACCTCTTCCTATAACTGCGGTCTGATCCTAAATTTCCCGTAACTGCGTTCTGTTTTAGCTATCCAATCTCATCCCTTTAAGCTCTTGATGAACAACCAAGGCTGTTTCCTCACCATTTCTCCCCAAGCCATTTTCTCACTATTTTCCCAACACAGCAAATTCATCCTCAATTGAGTGTATTAAGAAGATGGTGCCATTTCCCCTATACTAGCCCCTGACTCCCCTCTATCAAGCCAAATCAGACCCAGTTTCCAGGTCCTCTCAATGTCCATGAAGCACATCTTGACAGCATAAACTCTCATTTATTTCCCTGACATGTGGAGGGATTTTTTTTATTATATTATGGACAAGAATAAATGAAATTCAGTACTAAATAATTAGGTGAATAATAAAGGAATGATTTCTAAGTATAATACCTTAGATATTAGGACCTGAGGAATTGTGAAATCATTCAGAAAGCAATTATCACAATTACTCTTAAAAACCAAAGTGGTAACAACCAAAGTACCAATGGGTCTAAGAGAAAATAATAATCTTTCTTTGTCATTGCAAATACCAAATACACGACATGATCTCTCCTCCACCCCTCCACGATTGACTTCCTATAATAAATATTTACAAACTAGAACATTTAAAGATATATATATATATGAAAACAGGACCCATAAGAGGCTCTTTATTTTTTTTTCCCTTTACACTGGAAAACTTTACCTTCATTAAAGCACAAATAGAATCTTTCCTTCTAAAACTTAAAACTTTAAGCTAAATGAAAAACAGCTAATGTTTTTGCTTTAATGTTTTGCTTTTGGCTTGCCAACTTTAGAAAAATATCTTCAATTCTTCAAACAGATGGCAAGGCCACCTTTAAAAAATATTAAGCATGCTAAAATAGATACAAACTGATAGTTCTACTCCTGATAAACGCTGCTATGGACAACCGAATGCCTCCCATTCTGTTTCAGTAATAAATCACTTTCCTGACTTGAGTTAGTAATGAGATTTTTAATCATGTGGATTGAACATATCCTCCAGTTAATAAAAAACGTATCACCTCCTTTTTATCTTTAATAAAAGATTTGTACACTGCTCAAATGATTGGTATTACATTTTTAAAGAACCTGAGATTGATGTTTTTCAATTCTCCTTTCCATTTTTCTGGGCTTTTATAATTCAAAGGTAATATGCCCTGTAATTAATTATTCATAAGGTAATTTTAAGGCTTTTATTCAGAAACCTCTTTCCTATTGACTTTAGAATGTGTCATAAAAATGCAGGTATTAATATCTTGGCAATTCCCAGCTCTATACAGATGAAGTCCTTGAATTTAAACAACTCAAGATTGGTGCTTCAAAAATCAGGAGACATAATTTTGAACTGTAAGGTACAGAAAAGACAAATATCTTTTTAAAGTGCTATTTACACCATTATATTTCTCTCAACTGACAATTAACCACAGGAAGATTTCTCTTATTATTCAGGTAATTGTCAGGATTTATTTTTTTTAGTGTAAGAATTATTTAGAGGGATAAATCAGGGACAAGTAGTTTTGTTTGAAAATGATTTTTTCTAACGACTGCTGTAAATGTGCATTTAAGCATCTGGAATCTCATTCAAAGACACTTTTACCTGAAGGTAAAGCTTTGCTTCTCTCATTATTATTTTTCAGCCACAACATAGTAATACATACCAGGAAAAGGAGCACAGGAAAATAATCTAATTTTTTTTCTCTTCTAAATATTTTCTTGCATGCTATTCTAGAAATTTATTTGGTCAGAGGGCATAAGGGTGTCACCTATCCCAGTTTGTAAGGAAATGATCCTTACAAGGCCACACACAAGAATCTGCTAGCACTTACTAGCCAGTAAATTTCACTCTATTCTCATAAAACTGCCAGGCATCAAATAAGGATGATTATGCCTGGCAAAGTGCATTGTAAATATAAAAGGCAGCAGAAATGAGGGGTTATCATCATCTGCCAAATACCCCACGTTAGCTTCACGGAAGCTGGGTTGAGTGCAGATGGAAAATTATGAACCTATTGCCACCGATTGAAGAACAACTCAAAGTACATCAGGACACCGAATAAGCCATGACACACTTGTTTAAAAAAAATAAATCATGACAAAAAATAAACACATGATTATGAACCTTGCTAGTTCATGTGCAAGATCAGTGGCAGACTCACCTCTGGCATTCCTTGAGCAATTAATAAGACCTGCGTTATATAATAAGCCTCATTTGATGTTGGGTTAAAAAATAATACCTGAAACATAGAGCGCAATACCTGACCCACTCGGGCCAGGTAACAAGTCCATTACTATAAAAGAAAATAGGCCCTATTCCTTCCTAATCCAGATGTTGTTTGTGAAAATAGTTTAGATAAGACAAATAAATCTGAATCATCCCTCTACTATTACAACATATGACCAGTAATCAGTTTCTTCCCTTAGGTATACATAAAGCTTGAAACCATTGTAAAACAAAATTCATAGGCAAGAAGGAAGCTGAGGGGCTTAGTTTTTTTTTTTTTTTTTTTTTTTTTTTTTTTTTTCTGCTCAAGAACAAAAATCTAAGCTCTAAAATACTTGGACCAAGGATTCACTAAAGAACTCAATTTGAGATTTAACTGTTAAAGATAAAGGTACAAACGATCATCCAACTAAAGGAAGCACTATGCTTTACATGATTCAAATTTAGTATGACAGGACAAGCAAATGAAAATAGTTTACTGAGCAAAGTGTAGGATATTTAAAAATCCATGTCACAAAGCATTCAGTTATACTTCTTGATGAGTCATTATTTTCACTCATTTAATCGTTCATTCATTCATTCATCCAAGACTGAGAAAACACTGTGATAAAAAAAAATCCCATTTAGGGCAAAATAAGCTCCATATCTTTAAGAGGCTTACAGACATGAACTAGTGAGACACACGAGTGATGAAATTTGCGTCCTGTGGGGTTAGAGATGCTGTATTAAAAGATGGTAATTGTAGGGCACAAAGAAGCCAATTCTCTGGGGAGTGGGAAGGTCATTTCAGGAAATTTTAAGACTTCAGGAAATTTTATATTGAAATGAGTGTTGACAGATGAGTAGGCATTTATCAAGGGGTCCTGAGTATGAAGAAGGCTATTTGAGGCCTATAGAGAAGAAAGAATGAGCAAAGACATCACAGATTGAAAAGTATGATTGAGTAATGGCTGCATCGTAGGGCATTAGAAGGTTGGAGGGGGCTCTGTAAGAGGAAAATGCTGGAGAGGCCACTATATCATGGACTAACTTAACCTTTTCATAAAACTTGGATTTTAGGGACACATGAGTGGCTCAGTCAGTTAATCACCCAACTGTTGTTTTTGGCTTAGGTTATGAGCTCATGGTCATGGGATCAAGCCCTGTCAGGTTCCATGCTCAGCACAGAGTCTGTTTCATATTCTCTCTCTCTCTCTTTCTCTCTCTCTCCTCCTCCTCCTCCTCTCTCCCTGCACCACTTGCACTCTCTTACTCTTTCTCAAATAAATGAATACATAAAAAAATATTTTTAAAAAACCTTGGATTTTGTTCATTGGGCAATTTGGGGTCAGTAATGGGGCTACCAATAAGGGAGTTTCATGATTGATTTTTTTTTATTTTGGAAAGATCACACTGGAAACAGCAGAGAAGATAGACTGAAAGAACAGATTCTGAGAAGACTCTGGAAATATTCAAGGTGGTTGGTTAATGAGGCTGACCTAAAACAAAAGGAACAAAATTTATTTTATTCTTTTCTCTTATTCTTTTCTTTTTTCCTTTTCTGTTTTCTTTTCTTTCTTTTTTTTTCTTTTTAAAAATTGTTTTTTTAATTTATTTTTTATTGGTGTTCAATTTACTAACATACAGAATAACCCCCAGTGCCCGTCACCCATTCACTCCCACCCCCCGCCCTCCTCCCCTTCTACCACCCCTAGTTCGTTTCCCAGAGTTAGCAGTCTTTATGTTCTGTCTCCCTTTCTGATATTTCCCACACATTTCTTCTCCCTTCCCTTATATTCCCTTTCACTATTATTTATATTCCCCAAATGAATGAGAACATATAATGTTTGTCCTTCTCTGACTGACTTACTTCACTCAGCATAATACCCTCCAGTTCCATCCACGTTGAAGCAAATGGTGGGTATTTGTCATTTCTAATAGCTGAGTAATATTCCATTGTATACATAAACCACATCTTCTTTATCCATTCATCTTTCGTTGGACACCGAGGCTCCTTCCACAGTTTGGCTATCGTGGCCATTGCTGCTATAAACATCGGGTGCAGGTGTCCCGGCGTTTCATTGCATTTGTATCTTTGGAGTAAATCCCCAACAGTGCAATTGCTGGGTCGTAGGGCAGGTATATTTTTAACTCTTTGAGGAACCTCCACACAGTCAACTAATATTCGATAAAGGAGGAAAGACTATCCATTGGAAGAAAGACAGTCTCTTCAATAAATGGTGCTGGGAAAATTGGACATCCACATGCAGAAGAATGAAACTAGACAACTCTCTTGCACCAGACACAAAGAGAAACTCAAAATGGATGAAAGATCTAAATGTGAGACAAGATTCCATCAAAATCCTAGAGAAGAACACAGGCAACACCCTTTTTGAACTCGGCCACAGTAACTTATTGCAAGATACATCCACGAAGGCAAAAGAAACAAAAGCAAAAATGAACTATTGGGACTTCATCAAGATAAGAAGCTTTTGCACAGCAAAGGATACAGTCAACAAAACTCAAAGACAACCTACAGATGGGAGAAGAGATTTGCAAATGACATATCAGATAAAGGGCTAGTTTCCAAGATCTATAAAGAACTTATTAAACTCAACACCAAAGAAACAAACAATCCAATCAGGAAATGGGCAAAAGACATGAACAGAAATCTCACAGCGGAAGACATAGACATGGCCAACATGCACATGAGAAAATGCTCTGCATCACTGGCCATCAGGGAAATACAAATCAAAACCACAATGAGATACCACCTCACACCAGTGAGAATGGGGCAAATTAACAAGGCAGGAAACCACAAATGTTGGAGAGGATGTGGAGAAAGGGGAACCCTCTTACACTGTTGGTGGGAATGTGAACTGGTGCAGCCACTCTGTTTTCTTTTCTTTCTTTGCATGTGGCATTTGCCTTCCTAAGGCCAGGGTGAAAAGGTCCAGGAGACAACTTGGTCTGGAGCTCAGGGTCTGAGCTGGGAAGGTAGACTCAGTGTTCATGTGAGAGAAACAAATTGATGTCTTAAGAGTGAATGAAATACCTGTAGGGAATATTTCTATCAGAATCACCTACATTTATATTTAAAATACATATCCCATACCCTTTCACAAATTTACTGGGTCAGAATCTTGAGTTTGGGCCCAAGAATCCGCAGTTCAACAAAATTTTCAAGGTATTCTCTTGCTTATTATAAGTTGATAGAGGAGATTTTTTTTTATCTCCTTTGTTCATTGCTGAATCCCCCATTCCTTGAAGGAGTGCCTGGCACATAGCCAGTTCTCATAAACATTTGCCAAATGAAAGAAAGAGAAAAGTAAAGAGCTAAGAACATTTCAAATATTTCTTATCTCCTCTTTATTCCTTAAATAAAAAATGTCCCTTTTACATTCTAGAACTATATTCCTATGGGCTTATTTTGTGTGTGCATTCTATTCATTACAGAACTAAATATTTTTTCCTCTTTTCCTAATGTTACATGTGGATTGCTAAGGAAATTGTGGAAAATACCTTTATGAAGCTGGTTCAAATTATATAAACGATTTCTACTTTTTAATGGCTAAATACTTAGAGACATGAAAACAGATTATGAACCCTCAAAATCCCTTTTAAGGCTACAGTTATCTGCATAGCTTTTGTTGTCCTGTATCATTATATTCTTTCTTCATCCCCTCTACGATATTAAAAAAAATCATCTACAATATTTCTTGAAACTTCAGTTGCTAACCTCATTGCCCCTAACTACAGTCTCCAAATTCCAACTCCACTTTTCCCCTTCTTATACCACTGCTTTTTATCTATTTCCTTTCCTCTAGCTGATTTTTTCCCCTCTCGTTTCAAATGCCCACCTGCTTTCTCTGCTCTTGAACTCAAATGGATTGTTAGCAAGCAAAGAGATGAGAGCCCTTTGTAGCTGCTGGAGGGGAGTTCTGAAGTGGTGTGGATTGTCTAGCTTCAGTTGACAGGTCACCTCAGACCAGCAGGAAAAGAAATTAGACCATCCATCCCATGCATAGAGGCATTTTGTCTGCGAGCCAGCACTGCAGTGATAGCCCAGGTATAGATTGGGGACGTGCTGAAAACTCTCAACGTCCCCACTTCATGTTCGATGGACACAAAGAGAAAAGAGACTTGCTTTTGAAAGATAACTTAACCTTCTTGAAAAGTAAATCAAACTCAGAATCCTCCCAGACCCCAGGTAACTCATTTACCAAGTGCTATCCCGGCCAGGCTGTTTGACCCTACTTATTTGGCGGGAGTCCTTGGGGGCATCTTCTCTGATTGTATCCAGCTGCAGTCTAATGGCCAGCTGTCCTCTCAGCCTCTGATCAGGACCTTCCAAAGGTCTAGTCAGAAACTCCTGGTGAGTGGTATATGGTATCAGAGGCCTGAGTGTGCTCCAATTTGTCACGGTGCTGATTAAGTGGATACATAACAGATGGTGTCTTGTTTTAGATGGAGATGAGTAGGTGAGAAATTGTCTGGCTACGTTGAATTTTTTTATTACAAAAAAAAAGAATGGGAAAAATAATCTGCAGCTGGTATGTCATTTTTACCCTCTAAGTGCAGTTTTCCTTCATTTCAGTCATAAAAACCAAAAGAAAACTCAAACTCTCAGTTTGGTGCAAAACTAAGAATGCATTTCTCCTTTGTTATATGAAGTTGGGGTAGCAAATAGATTTCTTTAAAGATTTTTTTTTTTAAAGTCACATGTGTTTATTTTTCCTTTTGTCCTTTGAAATGGATGGCAGGAGAAGGGAATTATTTGAGCAGTGGTTTTTAAAGTGATGCCCAGATCAGCATCATCATTCTCCCCTGGGAACCTGTTAGAGCCATGATGTCCCAAGCTCCACACCAGAACTGAAAACTCTGGGGGTGGGGGAGCAGGTGGGGCTCAGCACTGTGTATTTTCACAAGCCCTCTAGCCAATTTTGATGCACACTATACTTGAGAACCACTGTGTTAGAATATTGAAAACTCACTTAATGCACTGATAAGAAGCCTGTTAATTTTTAGAAAGACTTTCAGCATCAATCCCCATGTCAATAACATTTGTCTTGACATTTACCAAAGACATACAACGTGAGGAACCCAAAGCACTGAAAAGCTAAGGGATTTGCCCATGTTCACCCAGCCACTAAGTGGAAGAGCTGGGATTTGGACCCAGGGAGTCGAGTTCCAGAGTGCACGCTTGCCAGCACCGCTTTAGGCATTTTTTTCCCCAAGTGCTGCTCAGGAAGCCAACTTTGTCCGTAGATTTAGGGGTGGGATTGGTGGCTTTTATACTGCATACTCCAAACTGTCTTCTCAAAAATTTCAATAGCATCCTATTAACATTTCATACCCTTTTCCACCTCAAAATCTTACTGGTTTTCTACTAAACTTATTTTGTCATCTAACTTACAATATATATTAACCATAATTATCATCTCCTCCTCCATTAGACTGCAATTTCCACGAAAAGAGGCATTAAATACTTATTATGTAAATCTTCAAACTTCTACAAAAGTAGATAAAATAATATAATTACCACAAAGTATCCATCACCACGTTCAACAAATCCCGCTAAATGGTCATTCTTGTCTCATCTTTATACCCACTCGCTCCCCACCCTCTGGATTATTTTGAAGCAAATCCTAGACATTGCCTCATTTCTTCTGTAAAAATTTCAGAATATATACCTAAAAGATACGTGCTCTTAAAAATATAAATGTAATATCACAGCTAAACAAAAAGAAAGCTTAAAATTTTCTCAAAATCATCAATATCCCAGCAGTAATTAGAATTTTTAAAATTTTTCTTTAAAGTTATTTATAACATGTTTATTTCAGTCAGGATCCAAATTGACCTACAAGCCATGGTTTGCTGACCCTTGTCACAGTGTTCCGTAGTCTGATTCCATTAATTGCACAACCCTGGGTCCTTTATCAGGTCTTCTATTTTTTGTTGTTTCCGTAAGTTGGTAGTTAGATCTAGAGGCTTGATCAGATTCAGGTTTCACTGTGGGTTTTTTTGTTTGTTTTTATTTTGCAAGACAAACTCCATGTGTTTCTTTCATGTTTCAATAAGCAAACGAAGCCCAAAATGAAACAAAAAGCAGTGTACATCCATCATAGCACACATCTATCATGTTTTAAAGATATTATTATTCATTGGTGATTATTGCCTAGACCCATTAATTGATCAGGAGTTGGAAGATAGTGATATTCTAATTTTATTATTATTTCTTTATTTATTAGATAGAATAGTGTTATAAAAAGAAACTTTCTTTCAACAACTCTTTGGTTTTTCAAAGTATAGTCCACATAAAAAGCAGAATAAATGCTTGAGTATTTAGGTTTCCAAAATAATGAGTTTGTTTTTTAGCACCCTCAAAGATAACTGAGTTTTTAAAATATTAATGTAAACTCAAGATAGATATATTTGAAGTTTAAGAAAAAATATTTATTTATTTATTTGAGAGAGAGAGAGAGAGAAAAAGCACATCTGAGTGGGGGAAGGGGCAGAGGGAGACAGAAGGGAGAGAATTTCGGGCAGACTCCTCACTGCGTGCAAAGCCTGACATGGGGCTTGAACTCCTGACCCTGAGATCATGACCTGAGCCAAAACCAAGAATCAGACGCTTAACCAATTGAGCCACCCAGGCGCCCCTACATATTTGAAGTTTTTCAATCTATTGCAGTTGTTATTCATTCTGGTGCACAAATTTTCCATTTTGGGGGAGCTTTTCAAATGGCCCTAAGTCTTTCTGACTTAACTCTATCAGTCTTTGAAAGCATTCCCTGTTTTCTATGACAACAAGATGTTCCAGATTTATATCATAGATTCCCTAACCCAAACTCTGAATTACCAACTTCTCCAAGAAGTCTGGTTCTTTTAGTGGGAAAAGGCATTTAAAGACTATAATCTGAGCACTGAAGGTGTTACTACTACTGGGTTGTCATTGCTTCTACCTAGGGTTTTTGGTGAACAATTGGGAAATATTTTCTTAAGTAAACATACATCTTGATTTTACATAGATGCTTTGAAATTTTTTGACTTAAACTTATCAACCTTTAGTCTTATCTCCTTCTAACCATGCCAAATAATTGATTTCTCAAAGATATCAACAGAATTATTCATTTGATTTATTTGCAATGTACACCTAATAGACTCAGAGTAACACCAATATTACTATAAAGATGTCATTGCTGAAAACAATTGAATATTATTTTTCAGTTCTTTTGGGTTTAGGGTATTACTTCACTAGGAGTATGCAACCAAATTATTGCATTTAAAAATCACTTGCAGTACTTCCTTTCTGTGTGATTATTCTTTTTCTGAGCTGCCCAGTATGGTAGCCAATAGGCACTTGTGGCTATTAAAAGTACATTTTAAATTAATTAGATATAATTTAAAATTTAGTTTTTAGTAACACTGTCATATTTCAAGGGTTCAACAGTTATATGTGGTGAAAGGCTACCATATTGAACAGTGCAGATCAAGAGTATTTTTCATCATCACACAATTGGGCAGTATTGATAGCAAGGTACATGGTTAAAGTCACTTACAGTCTTTTGCATTATATTTTTTAGAACTTCCATTTATATTTACTTCATTTTTTTGTTAAGTGAATACTTACATAATTCCAAAGACAAGTTTACAAACAAGGTATGTTCAAGGAAATCGAGTTTCTCTTCCTGTTCCCTCTAATCTGTTCTCTCTCTCCTCCTATAGGTAAACCTTAAAAAATCTGGTTTATCTTTCCATTGGTTTTATTTTTAACAAATATATATATATATATATATATATATATATATATATGTATATACATATACACAATATATCTATTTTCTTAGACAAATGGTTAAGTCTTAGGTAGTGTTTAATTAAATAGTATTTTCTATTACTTCAGATAAAAAGCATGCAGAATGATAAAACCACTAATCTTTTAGAAGTGAATCAATGCTAACTTGCCATAGTAGTCTTTTTAAAAAATGCACCTGGAGAAGTGGTAAGACCAGTGAGACACTAAATTCCAGGAAAATCTAAAGTTATGGGGAGGTTTTTAACAGAATAATTTAAAACTCAAGTTCACGATCAAGAATAAATTATGAATATCCCAAGTGGTGAATGAAGGGTGCCATGTGTGTTGGAACACAGAGACGACCAGTTCAGCCCAAAAGGATGCCAGAAAGTGGTACTAACTTGCTCTCCAATAAGAAAATTTCAAATCCATCGAGAAGGTTGCCAACAAATGGAATTTTTTTAAAGGGTGGAACATGTTCATATTTCCTTAGTTTTTGTCAACAACTTAACAGCTGTGTTCCAAATGGACTGAAGTTGAGCCAAAATATTGTCTGGCAGCCCTGAAAACAGAATCTGACAATAATTGATTTTCAGAGCATTCACAGTATGAATCCCAACATTCCACAGTCTGGAGAAATTGGAGAGACAAGGGGGAGGTGAACATAGATCTTTATATTCTTAATACTGTGGATAGTACATGACCAAAGAAAATCTGAACAAGATTGTCTTCATCATTGTGCTCCATTGCTTGAGATGAAGTGAAAGATCTCTGAGATGAGTAAAAAATAAAAATAGGTCTCTCTGTCTGGATGCTTTCTACTGCTCCAGCAGGGGACTTGGCTATTACCATACTTTTATTGGTGACACAAGACAGGATGTATATAAGGTTGATATTCCCTATATGAAAAAAATTTTAAAACATTATGTCTTACATCTAATACTGTGGAAGATATGGAATGCAACTCTCACAAGTTCTTAGAAACCTATGATTCTTCCAATGAGAAATAAATGAAATACTACAAAGTCTTGAGAATGTCTCCCTTAGAGATGTTCTCCAATGTTTTTGAAAAGCATTGCAAAATAAAAAGTAGTCAGTGATATTATTTAGCAATTCAGCATGGGAAATAGGGAATGCAACTAAGACCAATCTCAGAACATTCTTATAAACCATTAAAAAAGTGCATGTTCCATTCTAAATTTTGAGAGCAAGTCAACTAAGTGTACTTGAATTCCTACATTCAATATTTACCCAGCTTTTGATCAAAAAATAACAAGAGACTTTTTCTACTAAAGAAAAAGAAAAGATCTCATTTCCTTAGTAAATAACCTGGGACAAAATTAATTAATCACTTTGGCCCCTGGTTTTAAAACTTTAAACTTTTCCCAGTTGTCTAGAGACAGCTACATGCAAATATTCTCACTCTTCCTTACTCATCATAAATATCTACCTTCTTGGAAAATATTCCCTGTGTAAATGTGAATGAGATTGTAAGCTTTAACCCTGGATACTAACTTTTTGCACTCTGTTGACTCACTAGCCAGTATCTAGTTACTCTGGAAAACTGTATTGTAAGTCTCCTATCTGTACTTTTAACACTCATGTGAGCCAACCGCTGAAAGAACAAAAAATAAAGAGGGGGGGGGTATTGTGCTTGATTTTACATTACTAAGGTATAAATCTCTAGTGAAAATTTGTGAACTGCAAATGCGCAATCACAGATTAAGTTGAATACTTGTAATCCTGATAGACTAGACTATAGACTAATAAATTGAAAGAAGTGAACATAGACTATCAAAGTTGATTGACATGAAGTTGAAAAACCCTAATGGTCAATCCTCTTGCTCAGAAGAGGGAATTGAAGCTCTGAGAGTTTAAGAGATATGTCTTACCAATGACTTTCTAGCACATCAGTGGCAAAACAAAACCAGATCTGGGGTTCCTGACTCCCTGCCCAGAACTATTCCCTCTCGTGGGCTCAGATGCATTGTCATCTCCGAGCAGGTACCAAGCTTCTTCCTGTTCAAAACAAACACTGTAAATGATCATCTTAATGAAGGTTGTCTCTGCCAGGATCACATCCTCTTTCTGATTCACATTTCCTGACATGAAGAGCACCAGCTGGGATGGGTTAGATGACCTGGGTGGTGAAGATGGTTGATTCCCAAAGCTTTGGCTCCGTGGACCTGTTGAATGGCTCTGATCTTGGGCATATTTGCTTTGTTTGCTGAAACCAAAAATGTGCTTGTCCGGTCAGCATTCTGGAAAGGTTTGCCTTTGAGTCACACTTTTCCTCCAGACCTCTTGTTCACCCACTCCACTTTTAATCATGATTTAACATTCATGTAATACCTTCATTTTGTCACCATACCGTATACCACTCAGATATTCCACAGAATAATAATTAGAAATAATAACAATAAAAACTAGTATCAACTACAAATTTGGAGCATTTATTAGGTGTCAGGCAACTTGTACACTTACTTGTACACTTTGTCATCTAGTCCTTAGAATATCCCTTTAAGATATATCATGAGGCAGGTATTATGAAAACTGATTTTGCAGATGAAGAAACAGCCTTGAAGAGTTTCAGCAAATTTCCCAAGAGAAGTGGTAGAGATAGGGTTCTCTAACTCTAAAAGCTCTGCTCCTAATTATTGCTCTATACTGTCTCTAGATTTAAAGTATCATTTTGTCCATCTCAGGTCCTATAACTGGATTGCAGCTTATTCACAAAGGGATGGGAAATCAAGGCTGTGATGGAACATTTTTAAGAAGGAGAAAATCAATAATTACTATAATAATCACACCTAACCTTTTGAAGGAACTTCTACCTCTTAAGATACCTTAAAATCTTTTAGCTATTCTTGAACAGAGAACAGAAAGCCCATTATAACACATGCTTCGTGGGCCCCCACCTAACCCCACCCTGTTCCCTGTTCTTAAATACCCCATAGCTTTTCTCTTCTAGCAGCATCTCTCACAGCCTGGTCTTTCCCAAACTTTCTTATCAGAATTCCTTTGACTTTGTCATGTTTTATTTTCTTCAAGTTTTCTTCTCTAAGCACATCTCCTAAAACAAGGAATCTCAGTTTATTGACAGAAACCTCCAGATTATATATTTTTACTAGAAATGAATAGAAAAGTTATAAGCTTAAAAAAAAAGGAGTTTGGAAGAGTTTTATCAAAGGAGAAAATTGTAAACCAGCATCTTATGGAACCACATTATTCAGACATTTCTTTCCCTTCTAGTGCTTCTTTCCTTTGCCTATGTTTCCCCCCAAAAAAGACAAAAATTGCACAGCCAATTTTGTTAAGATATTATCTATTCATGAGAGACAGAGAGAGAGAGAGAGAGAGGCAGACATAGGCAGAGGGAGAAGCAGGCTCCCCTCGGGGAGCTCAATGTGGGACTCGATCCGTGAACTCCAGGATCACACCCTGAGCAGAAAGCAGATGCCCAACCACTGAGCCACCCAGGCGTCCCCAATTCACAGCTTGTTAATAAATTGAACGAGTGATAACAAATTCCTCTCACAAAATTTAGCTACTCTCAAACTGCTATTAAAGAATAGGTAAATGGTCTTTGTTCTGATGTTGCTTTGGTGTCATGACATTAGATGTGTATGAAATTTGTTCAAGTAAACGCATCCTCAAAGGATTTAAAGACTATTCCTTATCACACAGCCAGTATGATTCATAGCTTTAAACACAGCAAGTTGAACTTTACTGGTATCATGAATCTAGTAAGATCATGGGACTTGATAGAACTGGAAATGAGGGCAGCCCGGGTGGCTCAGCACTTTAGCACCGCCTTCGGCCCAGAGCCTGATCCTGGAGACCCTGGATCAAGTCCTGCATCAGGCTCCCTGTGTAGAGCCTGCTTCTCCCTCTGCCTGTGTCTCTGCCTCTTCTCTCTGTCTCTCTGTGTCTCTCATGAATAAATAAATAAAATCTTAAAAAAAAAACTAGAAATGAATGTAGAACATTCCAATCTCTTCTCTACAGATGCATCCATTCTTCTAGACTGTTAGACGTCAAGTCTATTATGAACAGCTATACTCTAATCAGTCTTGTGAGGTAATATACCTCAGGACTTTGAAATCTTACTTGGATGCAGCTGCCCCTGGATCATCTTCATCTTGTCTTCCTCTCAAGAGACATACGCTATGATGTGTGACTATAGTCAAGAATGGATAATCATCCACTCCTTGGCATCTCTCGTGAGCTCTTATTCAGTCCAAACTACCCCAGGCTTTGTAGCTCTTATGATAATTTTATCATCTCTCTACAAATTTTTATACCACTCTTAATATCATGCCACCCCTTCGAGAGCCCTGCTTTCTAGCAACTTCTACACAAGCATCAATTGTCATAGTAGCTATGAGGTTTACAGGTTTTTAATCAATAGGAAAATGGGGAGAGGCCCAAAATCACCTGTAAAAATCAGTGAACTGTAGACTGAATCTCTACACTCTAAATCATATGCAGTGAAAAAAGAAAGCAAGAAAGGAAGGGAGGGGGGGAAAAACAGAAAAAGACGATAACCTCTTGAATACACTAACACAAAATTATAAAAAAATGAAATGGAGTGTGATTGCCAGATTCAGGTCACCCTTTCAACAGTCTCAAGCCTACTTGATATTAAACAAATGCATGTGATCCTGCTAACAGATACGATGGAGGCAAAACCAGCTTTGTGAAATGGACAGACACAGTGCCAAAAGCCTTTAAGAAATCAGAAAAAGGAATTCAAGAATCAGTCCTAGCTATATGACAGAGAGCCTATGCAAAGATTGCAAAGGTGATCAATATGCTGTGACCACCTCTAAGAACACATGCTGCTCTGTTCTGGGGAGGAAAAGTAGAATTTTGTCATTATAGCAACCCCAGTCCCCAAAAGACAACATCTTCTAAGTGGGGGATTGGGTCCTCAAAACAGGGAAAAGGCATGAATCTAGGTCTCTGATTAGCCCAAAGCTGAGGGAAAAGGAAAGAGTATATGCCTTATTCAAGTAAATTCTAACACTGACACCTGGCCGGGGCTGCTCTCCCTGGCCTGTTCCTCACATTACCCTTCAATGCAGACCAGTGGCCTAATATCGAGCACAATGCTGGTCAAGTAATTCTGCAGAAAGGAAAGGATCACATTTATTTACACAACCCCTTCTACTACACTGCCAAATTTGAAGATTGATTTTAAAATAACTGGAAGGATATGTGAAATGTATACCTTTCTGTAAATCCATCATGAATATTGTTTCCTTCCACTAAGTTTCAGCAAAGAGTAGAGCTGCAGTTAAGTTCAAGGTTTTACTTTTATGAAGTTACCTAGAAGGAAATCTATTATATTTTGTCTATAATTGACAGACGGCAATATGGGTCTTGAAAATGAATAAATGGGAATGGGTCAGAGATTGCTGAATTGCCAGCAAGACAAGAAAAAGAACTAAAACTATTGACTTCTTTTATGGAATGGCAGGCTTACAGATATATTTTTTAAATATTTTAATTATTATTTTGAAAATAATTCTAAGACTTCTTCAGATTACCACTCATTATAAAAATTAACAAGAAGATATAGTAGCGAAATTATTATAAGAAATATTTAAAGAGTAGGTAGTTTGCCTTGCATTCCCTGGGCATCAAGAATAAGAAACTTCAGGGATCCCTGGGGGGCTCAGCAGTTTAGCGCCTGCCTTCAGCCCAGGGCCTGATCCTGGAGTCCCGGGATCGAGTCCCACATCGGGCTCCCGCATGGAGCCTGCTTCTCCCTCTGCCTGTGTCTCTGCCTCTCTCTCTCTCTGTGTGTCTCTCAAGAATAAATAAATAAAATCTTTAAAAAAAAAGGATAAGAAATTTCAGCAACCTAAGTGTATATTGATAGATAAACAGATAAAGAAAATGAGATACACACAGACACACACAATGGCATATTACTCAGCCACAAAAAAAAAGAATCAGATCTTGCCCTTTACAACAACATGAATGGACCTAGAGGATATTACCCTAAGTGAAATAATTCAGACAGTGAAGGAAAAATATCATACGATTTCACTTATATGTGGACTTTAAAAACCAAAATAGATGAACAAACAAAAAGAAAAACAGAATCAGAAATACAAAGAACAAACTGGTAGTTGCTGGGGGTGAAGGGGGTGTTAAAGGGATGGATGAAATAGGTGATGGGGATTAAAAGGTACAAACTTCCAGTTATACAATAAATAAATCACAAGAATGGAAAACACAGCACGGGGAGCATGGTAAATAAATAATATTGTAATAATGCTGTATGGTGGTAGATGGTAACTATACTCGCTATGATGGGCACTGAGTAATGCATAGAACTGTTGAATCGGTATGATGTACACCTGAAACTAATAGATCGCTGTATTTCAGCTATACCTCAGTTAAAAAAATGTCATACTGGGATAGCCTCTGAAATGACACCCTTCCCCCTACCAGATCATTATCTCCTAACATTGCAATTCCTCAACTTAATATAAAAAACACCCCACCTCACATGGGGGATGTATGAGTCCCAAGGTAATCTATAGAATCAGGAGCTACAGAATGGGAGGCCCTGAAATATAGGAGCATATGGAGAAAGTTTGCTGTACAGAAGCTAAGATTGAAACATAATGGGTGGTAGGAGCTTGGCTTAAACAATTAGGGTACAGTCATATGATCAAAACTTGGCAGTCATCTAAAAGAATGAGTAGCTCTTTGTGTGTTAGAGTAGAACAGCGACCTGGGCATAATGTTAACCACATAAGTTCAAGTGACCAAATAGGACATCTAGTGCAATCTCAGTTTATATGTACACATGTGCAAGCTTTTGACTGGAAGGAAAAAGGTCTGTTAGCAGAACTTACTTATGGAAAGTGGGATTGGGTATTTATAGCCTTCTGTACTGCTTAATATTTTTCCCTCATCAAGCATGATTCTCTTAATTAAAAAAATGTTGATAAAAAAGAAAGCATATATATATGCTTATATAATATATAAATTATATTAAAGATTTTATTTATTTATTCTTGAGAGACACAGAGAGAGGCAGAGAAACAGAGGGAGAAGCAGGCTCCATGCACGGAGCCCGATGTGGGACCCGATCCCTGGACTCCAGGATCACACCCTGAGCCAAAGGCAGACCTCAGACCTTCAACTGCTCAGCCACCCAGGCATCCTAAAGAAAGCACATATTGAAAAAAAAAAAAAAAAAAAAAAAAAGAAAGCACATATTGAATGCACTCTGCTAGGGCTACCACAGGTTTGCAAAAACTTTGTAGAGGCTAATTGGCAGTGTCTATCAAAAGATTTTAAATATCAAAAAAAAAAAAAAAGATTTTAAATATCAGTACTTTGAACCAGCTAGCTAGTTCATTTCTAGGGGCTACTTGTAGAGAAGAAAATCTCAGCTGTAAAAAAATAAAATAAAATAAAAAATTTTTTAAAAATAAAAAGAATTAGAAATTATATGAAACTCTTTGTGTTTATGTTCAACTATGAATAAATAAAAAGAGCGATGAATAAATAATGAAAATAGGTATAAAAATTATAGAATGACATGTCTGAAGTGAATCACAAGGACTTCAAGACCCTGCTTCTGCCATTAACAAAGCTTGCCAGAAATATGAACAGAGAATTGAGGAGGAAAATTTAAGTTTCAGGAAAAGAAGGAAATCTTAGAGCCTGTCTTTGCCATGTCTCCAGATGTCCAAATTCACCTTGACCCGTTTTTATCATGAGTCAGGGAGGAATCAAACATTTAGACTTTTGGGGGGTTGAACTGAGTCAAATCTTGTTCTCTCACCTGCTGAGCTATGAGCAAGGGTGCTTGCTACCCAGGAAGTCTTTAACCTACTGAACAAGAACCCACCTGTCCTATCTAAATTCTTCCTGTGTGTGGATCTTGCCACCTCCCACCAAGCCAAGTTCTTTTTTTTTTTTTTTTAACTAATCTGTCAAGCAATGGAGTTGTTACCCCAAATAGGACATCACAATTAGAAGATAAAAGTAAAGCTTGGTTACCCTATAACAGGAACAGAGAAGGAAATAAGGTAACACGGTGAGGTAGATATCCAGGTGCTGATCCCTGGAATTTGTGAATGTCACCTCATATGTCAAAAGGGACTTTGGAGATGTAATTAAATTAAGGATCTTGAGATGAGATTATCCTGGATTATCAGGGTGTGCCCTAAATGTAATCACAAGTATCCTAAAGGAGGGACACAGAAGGAGATTTGACCACAGAAGAAGGTGATGGGACAATGGAAGCAAGATGCGTCCCAGCTTTAAGGATAAAAGAGGGGAACACATGCAGGATGCCAGCAGCCTCCAGGAGCTGGATGAGGCCAGTCATGGGTTTTGTCCTGGAGGCCCCCAAAGGAACCAGCTTTGCTAATGCCTTGTCTTTAGGCCACTGATACTGACTGGATTTCTGACATCCAGAACTGTAGGAGAATAAATTTGTGCTATTGAAACCACTAAGTCTGCGGTGATTTGTTACGGCAGCAACAGGAAGTAAATATACATGTTGATCAAGAGCGTGGCCTCTAGTGTCAGGGACATCTGAATTAGAAAACTGACTTCATGACACTTCCTGACCTGGTGACCTGGAGACTGGATTTAATTTTCAAAAGCTTTAGCTTCCTCATGTTTTGAGCAATTAATGAGATGATTCATGGAAAGTGTTAAAGCACAGATGATGGCCCAGACGTGTGCAACTAATGGAAGCTAATATTATTAGGAAGGAAAGGAACTGACAATGATTGAATCCAGCTAAGTCCCAGGCACTTTTTGGCTCCTTTCTCGTTGAAGTCCCATGACAATCCTGAGAGGCAAGTATCTCTGTTCTAGTCATTTTACGAACTAGACAACTGAGATTCAGATTAAGTTTAAATTATTTGTGTAGCTGATTATATTTATCCACCAACATTCACTGCCTCTCTATTGAAATTCTGACAATAAAATCCTTCACAGAGATTTTTTTCCAAACCAAAGCAAATTCAAGATGAATGTACCAAATGCAGTTGGTGAAAAGAGGGTAGTATCAGGAATGTGACAAAGCCTATCCCTCCTCTGTGACAAATTCCTCCTCACAGACATCTCCCTGCCTTCTTCTTCATAGGTAAAGATAAGTCGGTTGAAATGTTAACCATAAGATAAATATCTGACCTTTAAAAAATTCTCTAAACAAACCTATAATAATGTCATTTTTAATGAACTATTTTTTACTTCAGTTCTTTAGATTCCTCAGCAATTTTTTTGCCAACTTGATTTTGCAGAAGAAAAAGATACTATGAACTCTTACTGACCTATAGCATTTTGATCGAAATGTTAGCTGTATCATTTCAGAATCTCCACCCTAATCTTAGAATCAGTAAGATTCTTTTTTCTTTTAAAAAGATACACTAATAAAGGGTTGGGGGGATAATAAGAATATTATTCTCTAGTCTTTTTAGTAAATGAAGTAAAAGTCTCTATGATGACCACAAAGACATTGTTAGAGGATAACAGGTTATAAAAGTTCATTCAGAGATTTACCAACACCATGTCTGTTTCTGTGGGGACACAGGGATAGTTGCAGGATGTGAACCTTGGTCTGTTCGTAACTGGACCCTCAACACAGACACAATTCATATCTTCAGAATAGTCTCTGCCATGGCAACAGAGACGTTTCAGACTCTCCCTCTTAGCTGAATGCTGAAGGATTTAAACTCTCCAAACAGCAAGTGGCTAGCATCAGGGGACTTGGATTCAGCAGTCTGATTCTAAGATGACTTGACTTTACTTCTAGTTCCAAAATGCTATGTTTTTTTTAAATAATAAATTTATTTTTTATTGGTGTTCAAATTGCCAACATACAGAATAACGCCCAGTGCTCATCCCGTCAAGGGCCCCCCTCAGTGCCCGTCACCCATTCACCCCCACCCCCCGCCCTCCTCCCCTTCCATCACCCCTAGTTCGTTTCCCAGAGTTAGGAGTCTTTATGTTCTGTCTCCCTTTCTGATATTTCGCACACATTTCTTCTCCCTTCCCTTCCATTCCCTTTCACTATTATTTATATTCCCCAAATGAATGAGAACATATAATGTTTGTCCTTCTCTGATTGACTTATTTCACTCAGCATAATACCCTCCAAGTCCATCCACGTTGAAGCAAATGGTGGGTATTTGTCCTTCCTTATGGATGAGGAATATTCCATTGTATACATAAACCACATCTTCTCTATCCATCATCTTTCGATGGACACCAAGGCTTTTTCCACAGTTTGGCTATTGTGGACATTCATGCTATAAACATCGGGGTGCAGGTGTCCCGGCGTTTCATTGCATCTGAATCTTTGGGGTAAATTCCCAGCAGTGCAATTGCTGGGTCGTAGGGCAGGTCTATTTTTAACTCTTTGAGGAACCTCCACACAGTTTTCCAGAGTGGCTGCCCCAGTTCACATTCCCACCAACAGTGCAAGAGGGTTCCCCTTTCTCCGCATCCTCTCCAACACTTGTGGTTTCCTGCCTTGTTAATTTTCCCCATTCTCACTGGTGTGAGGTGGTATCTCATTGTGGTTTTGATTTGTATTTCCCTGATGGCCAGTGATGCAGAGCATTTTCTCATGTGCTTGTTGGCCATGTCTATGTCTTCCGCTGTGAGATTTCTGTTCATGTCTTTTGCCCATTTCATGATTGGATTGTTTGTTTCTTTGGTGTGGAGTTTAATAAGTTCTTTATAGATCTTGGAAACTAGCCCTTTATCTGATATGTCATTTGCAAATCTCTTCTCCCATCTGTGGGTTGTCTTTGAGTTTTGTTGACTGTATCCTTTGCTCTGCAAAAGCTTCTTATCTTGATGAAGTCCCAATAGTTCATTTTTGCTTTTGTTTCTTTTGCTTTCGTGGATGAATCTTGCAAGAAGTTACTGTGGCCGAGTTCAAAAAGGGTGTTGCCTGTGTTCTCCTCTAGGATTTTGATGGAATCTTGTCTCACATTTAGATCTTTTATCCATTTTGAGTTTCTCTTTGTGTCTGGTGCAAGAGAGTGGTCTAGTTTCATTCTTCTGCATGTGGATGTCCAATTTTCCCAGCACCATTTACTGAAGAGACTGTCTTTTTTTCCGGTGGATAGTCTTTCCTCCTTTGTCGAATATTAGTTGACCATAGAGCTGAGGGTCCACTTCTGGGTTCTCTATTCTGTTCCATTGATCTATGTGTCTGTGTTGTGCCAGTACCACACTGTCTTGATGACCACAGCTTTGTAGTACAACCTGAAATCTGGCATTCTGATGCCCCCAGATACGGTTTTCTTTTTTAAAATTCCCCTGGCTATTCGGGGTCTTTTCTGATTCCACACAAATCTTAAAATAATTTGTTCCAACTCTCTGAAGAAAGTCCATGGTATTTTGATAGGGATTGCATTAAACGTGTACATTGCCCTGGGTAACATTGACATTTTCACAATATTAATTCTGCCAATCCATGGGCATGGAATATTTTTCCATCTCTTTGTGTCTTCCTCAATTTCTTTCAGAAGTGTTCTATAGTTTTGAGGGTATAGATCCTTTACCTCTTTGGTTAGGTTTATTCCTAGGTATCTTATGGTTTTGGGTGCAATTGTAAATGGGATCGACTCCTTAATTTCTCTTTCTTCAGTCTCATTGTTAGTGTATAGAAATGCCACTGACTTCTGGACATTGATTTTGTATCCTGCCACGCTGCCAAATTGTTGTATGAGTTCTAGCAATCTTGGGGTGGAGACTTTTGGGTTTTCTATGTAGAGTATCATGTCATTGGTGAAGAGGGAGAGTTTGACTTCTTCTTTGCCAATTTGAATGCCTTTAATGTCTTTTTGTTGTCTGATTGCTGAGCCTAGGACTTCCAGTACTATGTTGAACAGCAGTGGTGAGAGTGGACATCCCTGTCTTGTTCTTGATCTTAGGGGAAAGGCTCCCAGTGCTTCCCCTTTGAGAATAATATTTGCTGTGGGCTTTTCATAGATGGCTTTTAAGATGTCGAGGAATGTTCCCTCTATCCCTACACTCTGAAGAGTTTTGATCAGGAATGGATGCTGTATTTTGTCAAATGCTTTCTCTGCATCTAATGAGAGGATCATATGGTTCTTGGTTTTTCTCTTGCTGATATAATGAATCACATTGATTGTTTTACAAGTGTTGAACCAGCCTTGTGTCCCGGGGATAAATCCTACTTGGTCATGGTGAATAATTTTCTTAATGTACTGTTGGATCCTATTGGCTAGTATCTTGTTGAGAATTTTTGCATCCATGTTCATCAGGGATATTGGTCTGTAATTCTCCTTTATGGTGGGGTCTTTGTCTGGTTTTGGAATTAAGGTGATGCTGGCCTCATAGAACAAATTTGGAAGTACTCCATCTCTTTCTATCTTTCCAGACAGCTTTAGGAGAATAGGTATGGTTTCTTCTTTAAACGTTTGATAGGATTCCCCTGGGAAGCCATCTGGCCCTGGACTTTTGTGTCTTGGGAGGTTTTTGATGACTGCTTCAATTTCCTCCCTGGTTATTGGCCTGTTCAGGTTTTCTATTTCTTCCTGTTCCAGTTTTGGTAGTTTGTGGCATTCCGGAAATGATTCCATTTCTTCTAGATTGCCTAATTTATTGGCGTATAGCTGTTCATAATATGTTTTTAAAATCGTCTGTATTTCCTTGGTGTTGGTAGTGATCTCTCCTTTCTCATTCATGATTTTATTAATTTGAGTCTTCTCTTTCTTCTTTTTAATAAGGCTGGCTAATGGTTTATGTATCTTATTAATTTTTTCAAAGAACCAACTCCTGGTTTTGTTGATCTGTTCCACAGTTCTTCTGGTCTCGATTTCGTTGAGTTCTGCTCGAATCTTTATTAACTCTCTTCTTCTGCTGGGTGTAGGATCTATTTGCTGTTTTTTCTCTAGCTCCTTTATGTGTAAGGTTAGCTTTTGTATTTGAGTTCTTTCCAGTTTTTGAATGGATGCTTGTATTGCGATGTATTTTCCCCTTAGGACTGCTTTTGCTGCATCCCAAAGATTTTGAACGGTTGTATCTTCATTCTCATTAGTTTCCATGAATCTTTTTAATTCTTCCTTAATTTCCTGGTTGACCCTTTTATCTTTTAGCAGGATGGTCCTTAACCTCCACGTGTTTGAGGTCCTTCCAAACTTCTTGTTGTGATTTAGTTCTAATTTCAAGGCATTATGGTCTGAGAATATGCAGGGGACGATCCCAATCTTTTGGTATCGGTTCAGACCCGATTTGTGTCCCAATATGTGGTCTATTCTGGAGAAAGTTCCATGTGCACTTGAGAAGAATGTGTATTCAGTTGAGTTTGGATGTAAAGTTCTGTAGATATCTGTGAAATCCATCTGGTCCAGTGTATCATTTAAAGCTCTCGTTTCTTTGGAGTTGTTGTGTTTAGAAGACCTATCGAGTGTAGAAAGCGCTAGATTGAAGTCACCAAGTATAAGTGTGTTATTATCTAAGTATGCCTTAACTTTGGTTATTAATTGATTGATATATTTGGCAGCTCCCCCATTCGGGGCATATATATTGAGGATTGTTAAGTCCTCTTGTTGGATAGATCCCTTAAGTATGATATAGTGTCCCTCTTCATCTCTCACTACAGTCTTTAGGGTTAAATTTTAGTTTATCTGATATAAGGATGGCTACCCCTGCTTTCTTTTGAGGACCATTTGAATGGTAAATGGTTCTCCAACCTTTTATTTTCAGGATGTAGGAGTCCTTCTGTCTAAAATGAATCTCTTGTAGACAGCAAATAGATGGGTCCTGCTTTTTTATCCAGTCTGACACCCTGCGGCTTTTGATGGGGTCATTAAGCCCGTTCACGTTCAGAGTTACTATTGAAAGGTATGAGTTTAGTGTCATCATGATATCTATTCAGTCCTTGTTTTTGTGGATTGTTCCACTGGACTTCTTCTTAAAGGAGAATTTTAAGAGTCCCCCTTAAAATTTCTTGCAGAGCTGGTTTGGAGGTCACATATTCTTTCAGTTCCTGCCTGTCTTGGAAGCTCTTTATCTCTCCTTCCATTCTGAATGAGAGCCTTGCTGGATAAAGTATTCTTGGTTGCATGTTCTTCTCATTTAGGACCCTGAATACATCCTGTCAGCCCTTTCTGGCCTGCCAGGTCTCTGTGGAGAGGTCTGCTGTTACCCTAATACTCCTCCCCATAAAAGTCAGGGATTTCTTGTCTCTTGCTGTTAAGGATCTTCTCTTTATCTTTGGAATTTTCAAGCTTAACTATTAAATGTCGAGGTGTTGAACGGTTTTTATTGATTTTAGGGGGGGATCTCTCTATTTCCTGGTTCTGAATGCCTGTTTCCCTTCCCAGATTAGGAAAGTTTTCAGCTATGATTTGTTCAAATACATATTCTGGACCTCTGTCCTTTTCGGCGCCCTCGGGAACACCAATTAAACGCAGGTTTTTCTTCCTCAGGCTGTCATTTATTTCCCTTAATCTATCCCCATGGTCTTTTACTTGTTTGTCTCTTTTTTCCTCAGTTTCCCTCTTTGCCATCAACTTGTCTTCTATGTCACTCACTCGTTCTTCCACCTCGTTAACCCTCGTCGCTAGCACTTCTAGTTTGGATTGCATCTCATTCAATTGATTTTTAATTTCTGCCTGATTAGCTCTAAATTCTGCAGTCATGAAGTCTCTTGAGTCCTTTATGCTTTTTTCTAGAGCCACCAGTAGCTGTATAATAGTGCTTCTGAATTGGCTTTCTGACATTGGATTGTAATCCAGATTTTGTAACTCTGTGGGAGAGAGGACTGTTTCTGATTCTTTCTTTTGAGGTGAGGTTTTCCTTCTAGTCATTTTGCTCAGTGCAGAGTGGCCAAAACCAAGTTGTATTGGGAAAAGGAGAAAAAGAGAGGAGAGAAAGAAGGAAAGAAAAGAGAAAAATAAAAAAAGGAAGAAAAAAAGAAAAAAAGAAAAAAGAGAAAGAAAAAGAAAGGAAAAAAAAAGGGTGGGGGAAGCAAACAGAAATCAAAAAGCAAAAAAAAAAAAAAAAAAAAAAAAACAACCACGGGGGAGTATCTTCTGATTCTGTATATTTTAAGTCCCTTGACTTCCCCTGGAACTTGTCCGTCTAGCTGGTCTTCTGGGGGAGGGCCTGTTGTGCTGATTTTCAGGTGTTAGCACTTGGGGGAGCTGCTCAGCCCCCTCCCTGGTCAAAATGCTATGTTTTCATTGTCTTCTGACTCATCAGTTAATCTGCTTTATGCTATATTGTCAGGGTCCTTAGTAACTACATCATATTCCAGAAGCCAATTTTACAAATGAGAAATGGAGGAGACAAGAGGTGATTTATCTCAAGTCCTATAGCTGGTCACCTGTGGAACAAATATTAGAACTCAGGCCCTCCAAATCTTATACTCACTCTTCTCTTTCCATACCATCTGTAAACTACAGCATCCTTTACCCCAAAACAGCAAGATGTAGGTGTTTTGATCATATGCTGCCTGTAAACTCAAGTTTCATGCTTATAAAAACTGTCATGGCAGGTTTGCCCCAAGGATGTAATGCTTATTATCTTTCCATTGTATTACAGGGGTCACCCCAGTTTCTTTTTAATATAGGATAAAGTAAATGGTCCTCAAAAGTATTTTATAACTTATAGACCGTACAAGGAATCATCGATCAATGAAAGGCCACTAACCTAGGAATAATCCTGGCCCTGTGATTACTAAACAGTGCAATCTCATTCTAGATACTTAACTTCTCTGAACTATAGTTTTCCTCATCCATAAATTAGAATCTATCTCACAGGGTTGTTTTATAAGTTCAACAAAAATGACAACACTAGTCAAATCACATTTTTTATTACAGTGGGTTGGGTATTCTGTTAACCACTTCACCAATATAATTTCATTTCACTCTTACCCTAAGAGGTAGGTCTTATTTTTACTCCCATTTTATAGATCAAAAATTAACCTGGATTGCTTAAGTCACTTGCCTAACATTGCACAGCTAGTTCCAAGTCCTCTTCACCTGTATATGAAAGCAGTTTATAAAAAATGAAGGGCCATAATATACAAGTTACATGTCCTTCTGGATTATCCCTGAGATGGCTATATAGGGACAAATTGATATACATACCTATGGCTAGGACAACCACTGGGATAGTCAGTTAGGACAAGTGCTTGCCTTCCCCTCCTTCCTATTCCTACAGCAACTTAGGGATGAATGAAGAAAGCTGATGAGGAAGTAGATGTGTCTGCTAGTAGGAGACCATAAGCTCCTGAAGGCAGGGACTGTGATAGCTCTCTGTGTTATATGCTGTGCTTAGTGTTGCATACTGAGCACCTTGTCCAAAGTCTTGCTCAGAGTGATGTTTGATAATAGCTTTTGAGTGAATAAGCAAAATTATGAGTACCCACTAGGATAGACTTGAAGCATTAAGACATGCAACCTACCCATAATGCCAATAACTATCACTAAGAACAAACTGATGAGTGTGGCTAGAGACAAAGCTAGGTGGTCACCAGATTCTGGTTTGATCTCTTCCAGGGCATACAACCAGACCGTATTTTCCAACCCCTCCTGCAGTTAGGTGGGGCCTTACAACTTAGATCCAATCAATGGTGTAGGAACACAAATGAACAGTATCATCTCCAGGCCTGGCCTCCAAAACCTCACAAGGGATTCTCTAACCCTCTTACCCTTTCTGTCACCTAAAGGCAGAGAATCCGGAGCACTAGAATATGGTGAAGCCACTAGGTGGAAGGACTCCAGCCAGTGTGGGAAATAAATTTCAATTTATTAAGCTGCTAAGATTTCCCTCCCCTAGCCTTATTGAGGTATGATTGGCAAATACAAATTGTATATATTTAAGGTATGCAATGTGATGCATTGATATATGTGTACACTGTGAAATAATTATAATCAAGTTAATAACACAGATGTCATTTTACATGGCTACCTTTCTCTGTGTGTGTGCTGAGAACACTTAGGGCCACTCCTAGCAAATTTCAAGTACACAATACAATATTGTTAACTATATTCATCATGCTGTACCCAGGTCCCCAGAACTTATTCATCCTTGACTAAAAGTTTGTACCCTTTGACCAGCATCTCCCTTATTTCCCCCACACTCCAACCCCTGCAACCACCATTTTACTCTCTCTTTTATAAGGTCAGCTTTTTTAGATTCCACATATAAGTGAGATCATACAGTATTTGTCTGTCCCTGGCTTATTTCACTTCACATAATGTCCTCCAGGTTCATCCCATACTGTCACAAATGGCAATATTTCCTTCTTTTTAAGGCTGAGTTTTATATATATATATATATATATATATATATATATATATATATATCACATTTTCTTTACCCATTGATCCGATAGACACATAGGTTGTTTTCACATCTTGGCTCTATTGAGTAACGCTATAAGGAATCTAGGAGTGCAAATATCTCTTTGAAATATTAACTTCATTTCCTTCAGATGCATAGCAGGAAGAAGGATCCCTAGATCACATGGTAGTTCTATTTTTAACTTTTGGAGGAAGCTCTATACTGTTTTCCACAGCGGCTTCACCAATTCATACTCCCACCGACAGTGTGCAAGACTACTCTTTTCTCCGCGTCCTCCATAATGCGTACTATCTTTTGACTTTTTGATAATAGCTGTCTTAAAAAGTGTGAGGTGATATCTCACTGTGGTTTTGATTTGTATTTCCCAACACCCAAGGTGATGTGGAACACCTTTTCATACACCTGTGGGTCATTTGTTATGTCTTCCTTGGAAAAATGTCTATCTAGGTCCTTTGCCCATTTTTATTTTATTTATTTTATTTTTTTAAAGATTTTATTTATTTATTCATAAGAGAGAGAGAGAGAGAGAGAGAGGCAGAGACACAGGCAGAGAGAGAAGCAGGCTCCATGCAGGGAGCCCAACATGGGACTCCATCCTGGGTCTCTAGGATCAGGCCCTGGGCTGAAGGTGGCTCTAAACCACTGAGCCACCTGGGCTGCCCATTTGCCCATTTTTAAATTGAATTATTTAGTATTGTACTCTTAGGTTGTATGACTTCCTTATATATTTTGGATATTACTCCCTTCTCAGATGTATGGTATGTAAATATTTTCTCCCATTCTGTTTTGTTTTGCTGATTGTTTCCTTTGCTGTGCAAATGCAATTTTTTTTTTAAGTTTGATGTATAGTCCACTTGTTTATTTTTTCTTTTGTTACCTGTGTTTTTGGTGTTACATCCAAAAAATGCCACTGAGAATTTTGGAGTCATTGTTAGAGCAAGTTGCCTACCCTTCTCTTTTTCATATACTCTTTCATGCACTCTCAGACTGCCTTCATATGTCTTGTTTCCTCCACTTATTCCCTACTGTTATTGTTTATCTTAATAAAATTCCACTTGCATAAAATATTTAGAATAGGGAGGAGAGCAAAGACACCATCCTAAGCCTCAGAGTTGGGGATTGGAGAGCATGGAACAAATCCTTCTTGTTTTAATTTCTAATCTTCTCTCACATAATTACTAAGGTGACACAACACTTGGAAAATTCTTGGTCAAGAAATATTGATAGGTTTGTAAAGAGAGACTACAAAGCTTCTACCTAGACACCAGATGTTGAGGACATACAAAAAATTGAATGGGCAAATCTCAGTATTAATATCTATTCACTTTTTTTGCATATAAAACATTTGGTCTATAAGAGCTGTGGATATCTTAGACAGGATTTTAGTTAAAAATGCAACTTGGGTGTGTCTGGGTGGCTCGGTTAGTTAAGTGTCTGACTCTTGATTTTGGCTCAGGTCATGATCTCAGGGTTGTGAAATCAAGTTCCACATGAGGCCTCCTTAAGATTGTCTCTCCCTCTCTCTCTGCATCTTCTGCTCCTCCTTTTCTCTCTCCCTCTTAAAAAAAATAATAGTAATAATAATAATAATACAACTTGGATTTGAGCCTGATGGCTTGGGAAGGGATGTGAAAAGATCTTCAAATATTTTAAGCAGTTGTGTATAAATCCCTGGCAAGGGAAGACTATATTTCTTTCTTTCTATTATTTATTATATTTTATAATTGCTCTTCTAATAATTTGTGTGATATTTCCCAGTTGTCAAATGTCCCTGATTGCCAGTGATTAAGATTAAATGAGCAGATCACACTCCTCCCCCAGGTGGTTGTTAGGAAACATCTGAATCATAGTGATTTGTTTGGTGAACTCTCCCTAGCAATCTTGAGTTTACATAAATAAACATTCAATACACACCACACTAATACATTTATTTGCACTGTGGGTTTCTGATCTAAAGTATCCACTTTCTTTGTGGTTTAGTAAATCATAAGCATGTTTGGAAAAACAAGGGCTTGGACTTTAAGATTCATAGTTTTACACATTTTAAATAAACCAGATTTGAGCTACTGAAGAATGTGGACATTTGTGCTTCATGTATGTGAAGACAATGTAATTCAAATGGTTTCATTTTAATGGCTAGGGAAATAAATATTCATATGTGTCCTATTTAGAAATAAAAACAAAAAATAGTATTCTAAGAAATGATTAAGAAATAGCTACCATGAGGGAAAATGTAAGTGCTATGATATAAAGCTGTGTTTGCCACTGTACCTGGCACAAAGAGACACCATCCAGTGGTCTACTAGCTGAGTAGTAATACAGAAATGAAAATTCTAGCAAAATATATAACTAAACGTTTTGGGATCTTGGAGGTAGATTAAAATAATATATTTGCTGTTTTTTAGGTCAAGATAGTTGTAAAACCAGCACCTTCTGATATGCCTTTATGCCTTTGCACTATGCTATTTTCTCCTCCAAGAGTGCTTTCCTCCTTGATTTTTTGAATAAACCACTTTTTAATCTTCAAGTCTTGCCTCAAGAATCATATCCTCCTCTGACCCTTATAGATAGAACCAAAACACCTTTGTCTCTTTTCCATAGCATACTCCACTAATTCTAATCTACTTATTTAATATCTTGTGTCCTCTTTTAAAAAGCCAGAGAGCTCTTTGAGGGCAGGCACTTGGTGCTGTCCATCTATGCATCCTCAGGGCCTTGAAAGATGTACTATACTTGCTGTGCACAGTAAATGTTTGATGTTTCCATGAAATGGTTCTCAAAGTAAAGCCTGTATAGGGGCTTCATAGACCTTCTAGGGGGTCTGTGAGGTCAAAACTATTTTATATCTTATAAAGGTGTCATTTGCCTTTCTTACTGTTGACTTTTGCACCGATAGAGCAAAAACAATGATGGGTAAAATGACTTGGGTCAGAGCTAAATCAAGTCAGTTGGCAACAAACAGTATTAGTGGTCATTATATTCTTCACTGCCAGGCACTTGCAGGAAATATAGTGTCAGTTCCATTTACGAATGTCTCTGAGAAAGCAGTAAAAAATATTAATTTTATTAAATCGTGACCCTTAAGACTCGCCTTTCTAATATTCTGAGTAATGAAATGCCATGGATGGATTGAAAGCATTTCTGCTGCATTCTGCAGACCAGTGATTTTTCTCAGGGAAAATTTCTTGTTTGTCTCAATTGTGAGCTGAACTAGCCAATTTTTTTCCTAGAAAGAACCACTGACAGGTATACTATAGCTATTAAGACTTAGGAATTTGGCAGAAATTTTCACATAATTGAATAGAGTAAGCCTGCTACTTCAAGGAAAACAACTGATAGTATATGTTGCATATGATAAAATTCAAGTTTTCAAGTGAAAAATTAGAATTTTGGGGAAAAAAAACCTTGTATCTTCCACTTTGTACTTGAGAGCTTCTCCTAAAGACTTTCCTGATGAGATCAGTGGTGATATTTACAAATATAAGTTTGATATTCTGTGATAAAATGTGCCAACATTTAGAGATCTGTGTATTAGTTCTAGTCCCCTAAAAATCAGATGCTAAAATGAAATTAGACATTCAAGAGAGTTATTGATAGAAATGCCTCTGAAGGGTAAAGAGAAAAAGCCAGAGAAGTCACGTAAAGCCTTTAGGCCATAGTGTAGGTTTGACATCTGTGAAGGAGGGAGGGAGGAAGGAAAGTGGTTAGGGTAAGAAGTTTCAGACTGCAGTGCAGTTTCAGAAATGTTTCTGACAAGCTGATGGCAGATTCTGGAGTCGGTATCACCAGCTTTAGCAGGTTTGCATCTCACAGGTCTTTGACTGAATTAGTGCTTCCACTATGCTTATTCCTCCTTGGCTGGGAGCAGCCGTGGGAAGCTTGACCTTTGTTCAGATGTAGTGGTGGATCCAGAAAGGCAGAAGCAGATGCTGTGAGTCAGTCCTATTCCCTGCAGTAAGAGAGCTCAGCGGTGCATTTTCATGTCCACCAGAATCCCTATAACTCAGTTAAGTGAGATTTTCTGAATGCCAATGCATGTTGCTACACTATCATTCATGGATAAAATAGTCACCTGAACTGAGTACAAAAAGCTCATTGATATGAACTATGGTTTCAGATTTCAAACTTAAGTATCCTTTAATATTTAGGACACCATCATTTGCTGAGATTTGATGTAGTATCAAAGAATAGCCATAATTATGTTAAAAGGCAGTTAAATATTGCTCCTTTTTCTAACCACATATATATGTCATCAGTTTCTTCATATACGGTACTTCAACAAAAAGATCATATCTCAACAGATTGGATAAAAGCAGATATGAGAATATAGATATCTTCTGTTAAAACAGACATTGAGGAGATTTGAAAAAATATAGAACACCACTCTTCTCATTAGGTGGGAAATACTTTTCATTAAAATGTTATGTATGCTACCCTGTGATAGAGTTGTTACTATTATTTTTTAAATAAGTTGACCACCAAATAAATAATAAATAAATAAACATTTTGAAATTTTCTCAGTTTTAATTTCTAATACAATAAAGTAAAAGAATATTATTCATATAATAAAAGGTCTCTGATGTCCTCAACAAATTTTAAGAGTATAAATTAGATCTGAAAGAAGAATACTTGAGAACCATTGCATCCAGGAATCATTACATGTGTCATAAGCAGTGAAAGAATGTCAATACACCATAGAATAAGGCAGAGACCATGGTGATTACGGGAATGGCTCTAGAGTCAAAAAACCAGAGTTTGAATTTTGGCTTCACTATTTACTAAAGAGCTTCTTTGGACAAATGAATTAAGCTTTCTGAGCCTTTCTGTCTTCATGTATAAGTAATAATATATACTTTATATGATTGTTGTAAAGATTAAATCAGGTATATAAAGTGTTCATCATAATTGAAGTAAAGCAGCAAAAGCTTAGGAAAATTTAATCTCTCCTGAGTTTATTGATAATATTATTATTCCACAGCTAAGAATTTTCTCCCATAAAAAAAGCAAAATTGACATCCATTCACTCTTCCTTGAATATTTCCTTGAATATGAAATAATCCTTGAGTTCTCTGTATCAGAACTATCTAGAGTGATTATTAAAAATGCAGAAAACCAAGGCATCAGATTAACTCAAGTCCTAGCAATTGCTACTTTCCATACAAATATCTGAATCTCAACCTCCTAGCGCATTTCTCTTTCTCTCTCTCTCTCACACACACACACTCAAAATGATCAGAATCTTAACCTGTGAAACCTCTAGAAAAAGAATAGATGAATATTTTCATAATTTCATGGAAATAAAAGTCTCTTTAAACAATCCTGCAACATCATTAACTATAAAAGAAAAATTGGTAAATTAAACAATCAAGATTAGAAATATCTACTTGTCAAAAGCAATCTTTAAAAAATGAAAAGCTTCGGCCTGGGAAAAATATTTGTAACCTACATCTGACAAAAACTTCTACCTAGAACATACAAGGACTCATAAAAATGAATAATAAAAAAGACAAAGAACCCCATTAAAAAGGTCCAGATGATGTGAACAGACACTTCAACGAATAAGATAATGTAAATCACCAATGAATAGACAAAAACATATTCAACATTTTAATTGTATTAAAAACATTTAACAACACAAAATGTTGTTTAGGGTATGGAGCAACTGGAACTCTTTTGCACTACTATTGAGAGTATAACATGATGCACTCATTTTGGAAAAGTATCTAATGATTTTTTTATAAACTTTAAAAATTTTTTTTATTTTGTGATTTTTAATGAATTTGAATATATGTCTATCATATTAGCCAGACATTTTCTTCATAGGTATTTGCCAAAGAGGAACAAAAACTTATGTTCACAAAAAGAAGTGTATAAGAAAGTTTATAGCAGACTTATTCATAATAGTCAAAAACTGAAAACAATCTAAATATTAAAGCAAAATAAAAATCTATGGTTTAAGCAATGGGCTACTAGACAGCAATTAAGAAAGAAACTATCTATTGCCACATACAATATGGATGAATCCTTCCCAAAATAACATACTGAACAAAAGAAGCCTGACACAAAACTGTACTTAGCTTAGGATTCCATTATATAAAACCCAAGAACAGACTGGGGAAATCCGTGAACAGAATTGGAAATTGGGAGAGAGGAGGTTAGAGGAAATGGAATTTTCTAGAAAAGGAACTTCCTGTGGTGATAGAAATATTTTATATCTTTTTTGGAAAGTAATTATATGGATGTATGCAATTGTTAAAATTCATTAAACTGAATTTCAAGATACACGCATTTCATTTATGTTAACTGTATGTCAATAATATATATAAAAAGGGAGAAGAGGAACGCCTGGGTGGCTCAGCAGTTAAGCATCTGCATTTGGCTCAGGTCATGATCCTGGAGACCCGGGATGGAGTCCCACATCGGGCTCCCTGCATGGAGCCTGCTTCTCCCTCTGCCTGTCTCTCTCTCTCTCTCTCTCTCTCTCTGTGTGTGTGTGTCTCTCATGAATAAATAAATAAAATCTTAAAAAACAAAAAAAGGGAGAAGAAAGAGGAGGAGATGAAGAGGAAAGAGGAGGTGGAGGATGAAGACAATGGCAACAATGGGTACCTGGGCCTGACTGTGGATCTATTAAATAAAAAGTCCAAGCTTGGTTTCTCTCTGATAAACTTTTCTTAACTTCCCAAAATGTTGCTGTGATTAGGTTTCCAGGGAACTTCTCCCTCGTTAACGTCCTCAGCCATGAAGTGGTCTTTACAGCTTTGCCAGAGGAACAGCCCCAGCCCATGAAATACCTGAGCCCCTGTGACGGCAGGGGAAGTGGCAGGAGCCATCCATCCTTAGCCTCTGAATGAGTCAGCAGCACCACCAGGCTGAGCATCCAGAGGGCAGTCCAGGGCCAGGCCTAGGCCACAGAAGTGTGAAGTGATTCTGAGCTTTTCTAACAAAGCCCACAAAGCCAGAAGCTTAGGAAAGCAAATTGGACCATTGTTCCCAGCATGCCTGGCTTCAAGCCCAGGTGCAGCCCTCCACTCAAGCAAATGGGTGTAATCCTGCTTTCACAAAACCTCTTCCCAAAATCTAACACAAGGCCCTCCTGGCACTAGACGTTAAACCAGGTGAAACGAAAGATTCAGCAGCCTCTAGCCAGATCTCTGAAAAGAAAGCCATTTATTGACAGAGACGGTGCAAACAAAGGCAGCCTACAAAACCTGAACATGTTTTTGTCACATTTTCTATTGAAAGGCATTGTGCAATCTCAAAAAAATTGAGGTCCAAGCTTCAGCACAGCTTGAATTAAGAGCTGAGTCATTCATTCCATTGATTGCATGTTCTAAGTGGATGGGCACAGTTTTACTGAGAATAACAAAATTGCATTTATCCGTGCATTTTTATCCGTGGGTAGCCAAGTTGATAGTAGTCAAAAAGTTTTGAATGTCCATCTGTGAAACAAATCGTGTGAATCACCTCACTTAATATTCATAGCAAACTATGAGGCAGAGACTATCATAGTTGCTATTTTACAGATGTGAAAACTGAGGCTAAGGAAGTTAAATAACAGACTACGTCATCTAGCTAAGAAATAGAAGCCATACTAAGACCCAGGTGGCTTACCCCATCGGTCACTCATTTCTTCAACAAATTTACCCACTGAGTAAATATTTATTAAAAGTCTATTATATGGGGGCAGCCCCGATGGCGCAGTGATTTAGAGCTTCCTGCAGCCCAGGACGTGATCCTGGAAACCCTGGATCGAGTCCCACGTCAGGCTCTCTGCATGGAGCCTGCTTCTCCCTCTGCCTGTATCTCTGCCTATCTATCTATCTATCTATCTATCTATCTATCTATCTATCTATCTATCTCTGTGTCTCTATGAATAAATAAATAAATAAAAATCTTTAAAAGTCTATTATATGAAAAAAAAAGTCTATTATATGGTGAGATGGCAATCACTACTCCTGCCACTGAGAATATAATGACAAAGTCCTTACCCTCATGAAGCTCATGCTGCAGTGGAAAAAATGAAAATGAATGAATTAAAATGTTTCTGATGTAATAAGTGTGATAAAGGATAAAAGTGATAGCATGAGCCTGAAACTCATATAACACCGTATGTTAACTACACTGGAATTAAATCAGATAAATAAAATAAAATAAAATAAAATAAAATAAATAAAATATTAATAAAATAAATAAAATTCTAATTCTCAAGGAAAAAAGAATGATGGTGTCTTGGGTGCAACTTAGCTAGATGAGATGGTCTTAAAGAGCTCTTTGCAGAGACATCTTTGTAATGAGACCCATCCAGAGGTAGGAAGCCAGCCAGGCACACATTTGCAGGGAAAGAACCCCAGGGGGGTGGCAAATGCTTACAGTGAGTGATTGTCACATTTAAGGGATAGGAAAGAGGCAAATGGGACTAAAGAAGGTAAGCTAAGGGGGGGAACTCATCGGAAATGCAATAGAAAATGTTCCCAGGAGCATATCTTGTAAGACATTGTAGAAGATTTTATTCTGAGGCTGATAGGGAGGGAGCCTTGGAAGGTTTCGAGCAGGGGAGGGAATGGTTTGCTAGCTGCAGGGAAACCAGACTTGGGAGGGGGCACAGTGAGAAAGGGAGCAGGGCCATCAGTCAGGAGACTGCAGCAACAGTGTGAGCTAGGCATATGGCAGAGGCAGAGGTGAGAAGTAGTTGAATTGAGGAGTACTTGGGATACAGGGCCATGGCATTTGCCTCAAGACCGTGTATGAGGGGTGAGTCAAGGATGACAATGAGGCTTTTTAACTATGATAGTGAACCTCCTCCATGTGTTCACCAAATAGTGGATATTCTTATTTCCACTTCCCAGGGAAAGAGAGTGAGGATCCAGAGAAAGACCCTCCCTAAGATCAGCAAACTAGCACCTCTAGAGAAACCAACACGCGGCTAGCTTTCCTAGTTGGATCTTAGCATGGTGATAAGAAAACTGCAGGTTGTTATAGCATAAGGAAAATTGGACTGGCAAGAAAAGTGGGCTCTGTTTCTGATTCAACCACTTAAGGAGAGTGTGACCCCAGGAAGATGTCTAACATCATTCAACAATGAAATGAGCATGATGGTTCATGTCTTGCATGCTCATGAGCTTGTTTTGAGGATTCAATGAAATAGATAAAAGTATCCTAAAAATTCTAAAGTGTAACATACTGCAGTACATAACCAGAATTCTTTCTTCCCAGTCTTAGTCTGTGTATTGTTAATAGCGAAGTTAGCTTTCGTTACATACATTTCATCATCTGAGTTTTCATATACTTGTGATTGGGACTTGTGTGCATGCTGATAGACTTCCCTTTCAGTTTCAGGAAAAGAAAAACAAAATCTCAAAATCTCCATACTCCATACATGTTTCTCCATGCACATGCGGCTTTCTCTTCTTTTCCAATCAGGTCAGTTGCTCTGTTTTCTTTTGTGGGTTTTGTTTTGTTTTGTTTTGTTTTAGATTTACTTATTCATGAGAGACAGTAGAGAGATAGGCAGAGACATAAGCTAAGGGAGAAGCAGGCTCCCTGCAAGGAGCCTGATATGGGATTTGATCCCAGACCTCTGGGCCAAAGTCAGACACTCAACCACTGAGCCACCCAGGCATCCCAATTGCTCTGTGTTCTCGTATCAGCTCTGCTGTCTATATCTTGTTTGTAGCAGGTGACTGTTTTTGCTAATATGAAAACTATGGTTGGAAAATTTAAAATAGATCATGGAAATTACAATGAAAGGGAAGATTTAAAAAAAAAACAAAATAAAATGTTTGAGCTTTAAAAGTAAAGTTAGATTATATGGTTTCACTTATACGGGGAATATAAAAATAGTTAAAGGGATTATAGGGGAAAGGAGAGAAAATGAGTGGGAAATATCAGAGAGGGTGACAGAACATGAAAGACACCTAACTCTGAGAAATGAACAAGGGGTAGTGGAAGGGGACATGGGCGGGGGGACAGGGTGACGGGCACTGAGGGGGGCACTCGACAGGATGAGCACTGGGTGTTATACTATATGTTGGCAAATCGAACTCCAATAAAAAAATATGCAAAAAAATACAAAAAAACCCTAAAAATAAAAATAAGAATAAAATAAAATAAGATAAAATAAAACAATAATAAAAAATAAAAGTAAAGTCAGAAACTTGAATCAGTTAAAAGAATTGTAGCAATTGTAGCCTCCACATTCGGAGAACATTGAGGCTAGGTAATTCGACAGTGAGAACACATTAGACAGTGCAGAGGAATGTCACTCAAGCAGGAATCTGAGTGCTTCCTGATTTATAAAACCAAACTCAGAGCCTACTGTGTAAACCCATTAAAGTATCAGATATTCTTCACTTTCTATTTCACAAGTAACTGACATTCGCAGCAATTCCCAGGAGGTCCACACAGACACAATTGTGAGATCAAGTGGGTGGCTTCCTTCTCCATAATTCTCACTGATGTACACTTCCTCTGAGAACATGCATCATATAAAGAGTTACCTTCGTACTTAGGCTTTGTCAGTATAGCTATTCTAAAAATTAAAGGGTTGGAGTTAATCATCTTGGACCCTGCACCTTTAGACTTAGTGTTTGTACCTAAACAATTATGTGAAGAAGTTACTACGAGGAAAAAAAAAAAGACTGATTTACTAGCTGCTATTAAAACAAACAAACAAACAAACAAACAAACAAGGACTAGAGAAGGAGAGTCCCTGATTTAGGAAACATGATATACAAATAACCTTTCTGTGCCTTTCCTGTTTCTACCTATGTTTGCTCATTTCTTCCTATTTCCCACACTACTCCTCTAGCCTCCTCCACCTGCCTTCCTGCTCATTTCACTGCCATAAGTATGCTATACATTAACCAGGCACACACACACACACACACACACACACACACACTGGTATCACTGCATCCAAAAGCAAAGGGAAGGAACTTTGGAGATTCAAGTAAGTTTTGGTTTTAAATAGAAAAGAATCATGAAAAAGATGAGCACCTAACTCTGAGGACAAAAACTGGAAGAAAGTTAACATTAACCCTATTTCGGTGCTGCTCCACATTTCTAGGCTCCCCTGCAGTTGAATTGGACCATGTGATAAATTGTAGCCAATGCAAAAATAGGCAGAAAAGCTATGTGCCATATGTCTAGTCTTCTACGTTCTTTCTTTACTAGTTAGATTGAAGGAGTCAAATGACAGAGCCACCCGATTCCGCTATTGGAGAAGAATTGCCCAACTTCAACAGGACTTTGTGTGAACAGAAATAAACGTTTATTATGTAAATCCACTGAGATTTGGGACCTCTTGGTTTCAGGAGGTAATGTTAATTAACCTGAGATAAAATACTGTTTATGACAAATTACATGTGGTCTTGAGGTGTCAGAGCCAGAATCCAGAACCAAGAGCTGAAGCATATGAATCTGTGGTGCAAACTCAAATAAGAAGTTGGGGGTGCCTGGGCGGCATGGTAAGTTAAACATCTCACTTGGTTTTGGCTCAGGTCCTGATCTCAGGGTCCTGGTGGGATCAGGCCCTGAGTTGTTCTCTCTTCTCTTCTCTTTCTTCTCTTCTCTTCTCTTCTCTTCTCTTCTCTTCTCTTCTCTTCTCTTCTCTTCTCTCTTCTCTCCTTTTGCCCCTCCCCCTCCACACTCTCTTTCTCTCTAAAATAAGTAAATAAAATCTTAAAAAAAATTCAAAAAGTCAGAATGTTTTATATATATAATTATAATTATAGCTATTATTATATAATACGCTTAGTTACATGATGGGAGTTGCAAGTTGACCTGCTTCTAGGATGCTTCTTAGGCGCCTATAAACCAACACCTCTCCAGTTGCCATACTTGCACCATTTTATCTGACTATATATTTGCGTCAACAAGTATCTTAAAAAAAAAAAAAAACTTGTGAGACATTGGTTTTCCATACCATAGTGTGATTTAGTTCATTTATTGATTGATTCATTTTTAGCACCTAAGTGTAAATATGCTGAGAAAATTGGAAATTGAGGGACAAAGGAAGATAGATCCTTTAAAGGGATCCCTGGGGGGCGCAGCGGTTTAGCGCCTGCCTTTGGCCCAGGGCGCGATCCTGGAGACTCAGGATCGAATCCCACGTCGGGCTCCTGGTGCATGGAGCCTGCTTCTCCCTCTGCCTGTGTCTCTGCCTCTCTCTCTCTCTCTCTCTCTCTCTCTGTGACTATCATAAATAAATAAAAAAAATTAAAAAAAAAAAGATAGATCCTTTAAAATCTCAATGAAATGATGGGTGAGGTGCCTGAGTATGCACTCCTTAGGGCAGATTAAGAGTGTGCTGGGACTGCCAAGAGTGGCATTGAATAGAGGAAGAAAGGGGTTGTCCTCCGAAAGGGTTGCCGAAGGGCATATCCCACAGGTTTTAAATTTTTGCTTAGAGCCATTCCTAAGAAATGGAAGAGCCATTCTTCTTCCTTCTGACTCTCAAGGCTGCCTAATACCTATTCTCAGGTAGTTTGACAATGCATACTGCGGTTCTACTACGTGAATAAGCTTTTGTGGGTTAGCCTGACATTCTAATCCCTAGTCAACATATTGTTTTTATGAGAGAATACTTTCCAAATTCCAAACAAACAGTTCTGGAATACAACCTGTTCATAAAATTTGAGATTGCTTGTGCATGAAATCAATTCATATACTTCCTTGCCACCACCAAGACAAAGGCTTTGTCTTCACCACAAATCTTCTTGGATGGCGTTTTAAAAGTTTGATTTTTTTTTCCTTCTTTAGGTTGTCCCTAGGATATTTTTAACCTGACTTCATTTAGTTGAATGTATTTTAAAACTTAAGTTCTAGAAAAAGTCATCTTGAAGATAAAGGTATGTGCCATAGATCGGAAAGTTATGTGGGTTAGCAGAGAAATCAATTGTTGATGCCTAGTAAATATCTGATGGAGGAGAAAGAGCTTATCCTTTAAGAGAGGAAAAAACATGCCAAAATTTCTCTAAGAAGCTGCCAAGAAAGGCAGAACATAGTGTAAAAGTTCTTCGGGAGTTTCTAGGAGTCAAGTAATTTTCACATCCTGAGGTGGCATGTTGATAACTGGCTCTTGAGAAGTAAGAAGGCTGCACTTTAAAGCAACTGGAAAATGCTTCCTCTTCCATGGCCTCCTCTATCCAGACTCATCAGCAAGAGGTGTTTCCTATGTCTAGAGTCAAATCCAGACAAACACGTGGAGGAATGTTGCAGGAGATGGCAGGGTCACCATGGGAATCCCCTTTCTCAAAACTTTCCACCCTCTTCCACTGCTCTAATTATGTTGCGACAAGAGTAAGGATCTCATCTCCTTATTGGAAGGAACTCACATCTTGAAATAGAAAACATACACCTTTGAGAGACTCTCTCAAGCCAAGACTTCATTGTGTTTCTAAGTACCAGGCTCATATAAAAATAATAAAAAAATATAAAAAAATTGTGTTTCTAAGTACCAGGCTCATTTTAAAAAATTAAAATATTATTTATTATTTTTATTATTTTTTTAAAATATTTAAAATATTATTTATTATTTTATTATTTGCAGGGTGGCCCTCAGCAAAGTCAGGAAATTCTGCTTCTCCAACACTTCTTTCTACTACCATCCCGTGTTTTTTGAGCCCAACACAGCACCAGTAACTCCTTCTCTAACCTAACTATGAAGGGCTCGTTTAGAAGCCTCAGGTCACCTGAGGTTCTTCACTAAAACATCTGACTATATTTGGGTAAAATTTGCCACATGGAGTCAAATATGGGCAATGAACTGAAAGAGCCTGCTAAAGAAGGTTATCAGACAGTTTTACAATTGTCCTGTGAGTGAACTCTTGTTCCTGAAATCTGACACTTGACTGAGTTCTTTATTTACTAGTTTCAAATTCTTACCTGGATTATAGTTTTAAGAATAATTCAGGAAAGACTCTGGGGCTTCCATTTAAGTCCGGTACACTTCTTTCCAAAAATAAGCCTTCTCTTTCAAGCATGACACTGACGTGGCAACTGTTAATGTCTCTCCATTACTACCATTAGAATTAAAACTTTCACATTCCTGGCTTCATTTGCTCAGAATTCTAGTGTTTGACAAGTTATTGTGGAAATGAGTTATTCTAGTACCTGCATTTATTTAGTGGAAATCCATACACTTTCTCAATGTTATTTCAATTAAGCTAAATTAATGAGGTAGGTATTACCTGCTTTACTACATGCCAAGAATTGATTTGGGAAAGTAAGGGAATATAAAGAAAATATAAGCTCATCTATGCCCTCAAGTAGTTTATATTTGGAATGACCAGACACACACACAGCAAATTGTTTGCTAAAATAGACTAGTCTCGATTGGCCAACACAACTTAAAAAATATTTGTTGAATGAGTAAACAAGGAACAAGTGAGTGCTCTGAGAGCAGCCCAGATAGCCAGGATAGCAAAGAAGCACCTAAGATCCTTTTATTACAGGGTGAGCAAACAAAGTTATCTGGAATTACGAAAGTGCATTCCACATGCGTAGCACACCTTTCCATTCCAAGAAGTAACTGCGAATCCTGCACAGTTACCTCTATATGTAGAGACTTAAAACTGAATGTAGAAAAAAATCACACTTGCCCCTCCCTTGGCACAGTTCTCCATACTGGACCTATGTATGCTGCCTACTGAGAAAGATGTTTGGATCCCCAACATTTCAGATCTCTTTCTGGGTCCAGAGAATCTCTTTGTAATATATCAGAAAACTGTGACTCTAACTTGAAGACTAGACAAAGCAGTTAAAAATAGTTCATATGCAATGGAAAATTAAATTCCTCTCAATTAGTAAGAGAATATGTTGCCCTGGACAATGAAGAGGATCAGAATATATGACCCTAAAATATGACGGTGGCATGTGGATTGTTTTGAGTTGAAGGCAATCTAGACTCAGCAGACTTAAGAAAAACTTTTATCTCTCCCTTACCTACCTAGAATTTAAATAAGAGGCCTGATTTAATGAAAGAAATGTTACCAGAGATAACTTTTATTTGAATGACCTATCTGTATGAGGATAACTTGTATTTGAATGACCTATATATATGGCAAGGCAAACATCTAATTACCAAATATCAGCTCTTCTTATTGTCTGTGAATTATCCTCCTCTGTTTTGATGCCTCAGATCCTTATTCCATTTCTTAGCTCAGGATGGCATATAAACTTCATTTTCCACCTTGTCCTTGGGTCTCATATTCTAATGGGGCCCCCATTCATACATAATTTTGTTTTTTTTTTCCTGTTGATCTGTCTTATGTCAATTTGATTATTAAATCAACCAAAGAACCTAGAAAGAAGAAAAGTTTTTTTTCTCACTAATAGCAATATCACTGGAGATGCTATCTGCTAGCCAAATGGTGACTACAGTTCAACACTCAGTTCTTTCTTATCCTAGATAAATAGTATTATGTTGTTGAAAGCTTTATGTTCTTACCCATATCATCTCATCTTTTATCTAATTATATTAATCTCTGTAAAGTTCAGATTAAATCTATTTGATTAGACCTTGACTATGATAAGCACACAATTTGGATTGGGACCAGTTGAGTTGGAGCTGTGGGTACACCCAGGTGTGACTGAATACTTTCCAGTCTGTCTACAAACACATCTTCCTCCAACAGTGCCTATCCTTTCTTAGAGGATTTTCTTAATGCTACAGTTTTGTGGTATTTTAAAAATTACTTCTTTAATTTGTTATTAATTTAATTTTATCACATTGCCTTTCCATCTAAATAGAATTTCCCTATGTGCATCTTTTTTTTGTGTGTGTGTTATTTTGTCACTAAAATTCTTTGCATTGCTTCTTTCTCTCAATGTTTAATTTGTGATTTGTTGCTGTTGTAATTGCTAGTATAGCTTCTGGGCCTGGTTAACAATATTCTTCAAAGAAGTCAAGAGACCTCATTATTCACTTCTATTTTGATATTTCTTCCAAAATCCATTAACCTTACTTCTAAATCAGCTATCAGAATCCATGAGTACTTCTCAGAGACTCACCCAAAGCCTTGGAATCAAGATTTCTACAATATAATCTGTCTGAACACTTGCCCACATTTTCTGTTGCTGAATCACCACAATGGTTTTATGGTTCCATATGAAGTTTCTACAGCTTTTCCCTTCTAAATTTTCTCATTTCATTGATCCTTAAGAAAATCAATGTAACATATTTAACATATCAAAGTAGGGGCACCCACCAGATATAAAAGTCTTACAAACCAAGAAATGTCTTCTAGACTTTAGAGCTATGCAGATTAAAACATCATATGTTTTGATCTGTAAAAAGATTAAGTGGTCACATAATGTCTGTGGAGTCTTCAACAAGTGAGAAATGTTGATTCAAATTGAGCCCCTTAGGGAAATAAAAGTAGACTGTGTAGGGGAAGGGCTCCTCTAGGAAAAGCTGCTAAGAAATATCTAATGAACTTGACATGTTCATGGTCCTAAGGCCTCTCTCTGGGGGCCCTCAGCATTGAACAAAGGAAGAATGATATCTGGCATTAGACAGCATTTCTTACCGGACCCTCTTCTGTTAGCGAGTTAATTAATGGCTTATTATCTGCTTAAATCTTGACTCTACTCTAAGGAAAATAAAAGTATTAAGGATGAAGGGTTTTAAGATTCTTTTATCACTTTCTTATTTATCTAGCCTGTGGACCAAGAGGTGACTAGACAAGACACAGCAACAATGCTTGAGTTTGTAGAATTGTAGAAGTACATGATTCTTTAGCATTTATAGGGATACTGTGCTTTCCCAAATAGTAGCATCAGAAACCACTCGACTATAAAAATATCCATAGAAATTATGATATTGTTAAGTTTATGAAGACTACTTTAAACACTATAAAATATATTTAAGTATTTTTTAATGGAATATATGAGTAACAATAATTTAAGATCTTCATGAGTGTCTCCTTTGACTTGTAGTTAATTCAGGGTCTCAAAGGCAGGGAATGAGAGAGCTGGCATTGGAGGAGGAGGAGAAATCAGCAATTCACTCAGATGTATGCAGAGACAAATTAACATAATCAACCAAGATGATGAGCAGGGCTGTAATACACAGGTAGGTAGAAATGCATTTTTAAGTTTAAAATAACAAAATAGCCCTGCTTGGTTTTTGGTAGGAAGTAATGTTGGGAGGGGGCAGAGAGACATTACCTGTGTTCATGAGTCTGGTTTTCAACATACAGATATAAACTGAGCTTCTCAATTGGAATTCATTCTGACAGTGCTGGAAATGGATATAATCATACTTATGTGCTGTCTCAAAAACTTGCAAAAAATTTTATCATGCTAAGCAACACATTGCAGAAAATGTGACAAAATACACAATATGATTTACTTTCTTTGTATTTCAACTGACTGGCTACCTTATTCTGTTTCCTACTATTTCATTTGGATAAAATTTGTAGGTTGATTTAGCTGACAGAAATCATAAGCAAAAGGAGCATGCTCTTTTAAGATCACAGTTGTGTTTTATAAGTTTGTATCTGCCTATTAGAGACATTTATATATTTTTCTTTTGTACTTTATTCCTGGAGGAGTGGGAATAATAATTATGAGAGAAAATGTCTTTTTGCAAGGAATATGAAATTTGAAATCTTCAGAACTAGATCTGTGAGACTCAAGATGACTTAAAATGGGAAAAAACTACATTGATGTGATACAAAACTATATAAGACATATTTATAGGGAAGCAAAATGGCAGAAGCTTATTTCTAGGGATGGACATTAGACTGGTGAGGACACAAAGTCATTCTAGCAACTCATTCTGTACCCGCTCATTGCATGCACATGCAGCGTCAAATTCAGTAAGAATGAAAGATTCCATCATTCTAATTTTAAAAACCCAGACTTCCAGTGGTAAATTCCTGAGTTATTTTTTTATAGTCATTACAAAGAGGAATTACAAATGCAAGGAAAATTTGAAACTACTAGAAATTTGACCATGCTTAATTTATTAAGGTGTCTCAAGATGTGTCTTCTTGGGACTAAAACAACGAGGTGAAAAATACAGCATGAACTTAAGCATAAAAATACAGATGAATTTAAGTGGTCTCTTGTCAGTAAACAATCAGTTTTATCCACATTTAAAGTGAGTAGACTAGGTTGATTGTTAATATGGAGATGACTACGATGTTTTTTATTTTGACAAAGATGTCATGTTTTTTCCATGACCCAGATAAGGTGCTATGAAGTATTGTTTAAAAAAAAAAGAAAAGTAGGGGAGGGTAGTAAGGTAAGGGCCTATGATATTTCTCCAAAGGACAATGGAGCAAACTATTAAATGCCTGAAAGAAAATCAATTAGACCTACAGGGTAACATAATATAGAAATATGGGAATTAAAGGCAAATGCAAAGTAATCAAGTTAGCCCTCCACAATGTGCTGATGTTTACTGTGATCTTATACACGACTTTCCCTACCTACTAAAAAAATGAATAATTTAACTGTTATTTCAAAAGCAGAACATCTTGGCATGGTGTTATTAAAATACTTCTCTTAGAGTATGGCAAAATTCTGGGTCTCATTTTTATTTCACTCCTTCCCCCTTTGCCTAGAAGCTTTGAAACAGAACTATTTGTGTCTCCAAGGTTGAGAAAATGTATTATAATCACATGTAAACTCAGAATCTAGGTCTACTGTAGTCAGAATGAAAAGATGACTAAACCAGTGAGTGACTGGTAATGCTAAGTTAAAAGAGACAAGAGGAGACCCAGTCTGTAATTCAGCTGTAAGAGTTTAGATAAGTTGGAAAGAAAATAGTAGCAAGATCATTACTGTGATTTTTATTAACTGGAAAACATAGAAGATGGAAAAAAGCAATGGAGATTTGAAAAATCATATAAGTTTATTCGGATTTAATAATTCTACTTACTAATTTTCAAAAAAAAAAAAATTTAAGTAGGTTCTGTGACCAGCCTGGAGCCTAACATGGGGATTGAACTCACAACCTTGAGATCAAGACCTGAGCTGAGATCAAGAGTCAGACACTCAATGAGTTGAGCTACCCAGGCACCCCAAATTCTCAAACTTTTTAATGAATGAACAACCATTTTGCAAACATTTATTGAACATCCATGATGTTGAGGATCTTAGTAGGCAGTGGAGGTATTTACTAGAACAAAGAGTCATATGTATAAATACTTACTAAGATCTGATAAATGGAGAAGTATAAAAATACACAAGCTCAGTGTAGTATGCAATGCACTTCAAATTCTTGCTCTGTAATCAACCAATAGTATGACTTGGGAAATTTATTTAACTTATTCAGTGACTCTATTTCCCAGTCTGTAAAATAGAGGAACATTTGCCTTCTAAGTTATATATGAGGATTAAATGAATTAATATATGTAAAGCAACTGGAATAGAGCCTCACACACAATAGGCTTATTTTTATTACAGTGACAATGTGGATGATATAACCCTAAAAGTTTGGTTAAACAGAACTAAAGTGGGGAATCCCTTGGTGGCTCAGCGGTTAAGCGCCTGCCTTTGGCCCAGGGCATGATCCTGGAGTCCCGGGACTGAGTCCCACGTCGAGCTCCCTGCGTGGAACCTGCTTCTTCCTCTGCCTGTGTCTCTGCCTTTCTCTTTCTCTCTGTGTCTCTCATGAATAAATAAATAAAAATTTAAAAAAATAGTAATTAAAGAACTGAAGTGTAAAGGCCGAGTCACAGTTTGATATGGGCCAAAAGGTGAGATAGAAAGTGGACAGTGAAGAGTCAGAAAGGCTATTACAGGTGCTGAGAATAGCTTTTGCCAAGTGCAAAAGTAAAAGGTATTAACCCTGTGTTTTTTATCTGTACATCTAAAATGAGGGAAAATGGAAGAAATGATAAGAGATTAGGCAAAAAAAAAAAAAAAAAATATATATATATATATATATATATATATATATAGCCAGATCATGAAAGGCCACGTACACCAACTAAGGCACTTGTATTGTATCTTGTGTGGATGATGGAGAGACACTAAATACTTCTAATCAGGGAAATGACGTGATCAAATTGGATTTATTTCTGGAAATGAAAAGATTGATTTTAGAACATCTTAACTGGAAGATATTGAAAGACCATATGTCTTTGACTCTCTGAAGTTAAATGACTATTAAAGGTTAATGTATAAATAAAAAATTAATTCACTATGTGTAGCTTCTTATCAATAAAGGATAATTTAATGCCTTTATCTAAGTGCTTCCTATAGCAATACTCTATTGAAGAAAGATCCTGGGAACCACTGTAACCATAATTTTGTTCAAATCTAATGAAAAGGTTTAGTAAAATAGAATCTATATGAAAAATAGCAGTGTAGACCAAATCCTGAGAAGAGTGCTCAATCACTCAATAAAATTTATAGGCCGTCCACCAAATGTATATCTCAACTCTTTTCGTGGAAAGTAAATCAGAGGCAATGTCATCTTGCATTGACATAGTGCTGTATAAGCTACCTTCACTGCCACTTCTCCATTCCCTATTAATGTTAAAATTTCCATCTTATTGGAGTGGGTTGAACTTTTATTTATTCAGAAAACACTTCCAAGTTGCATGCTACATAGCAGACATTATTCTTGATTGCTTTATAAATATATACTCTTTTAATCTCCTTAACAATCTTGTAAAGTAGATGGTGTTTTTATCCTCATTATACACATTAGGAAACGAAGCCACAGGTAGGTTAAGAAGGTCATGATGCAGAGCTAAAATGTGTACTCAGGTCACCTGGCTTCCGAGAGTATATCTCAATCACTACACTATCCTCCCTCTCATGTATGAAAAAGTTTTATTCTGGAGGGAATGTAGGTAACTTTGACTATTCAGAAAAGGCAGCATTTCCCCCGATGCATAATATTATTCTGACACTGCTAAAGATATATAGGAGATGAAAATAACTCAACTTATTTGTTTATAGATTTCAAAAGTGAATAAGATTGCCTCTCCCTTGGCTCTTCCATTTCTTTTTCTGTAAGCAGAGAGTACTCACTGACTTGAACGCTCTTCACTCTTCCCTTCTCCTTATGTTAACGTGCGCTCTGACCCGCCACTAATTCCAAAGTCCAAGACCAAAGACACAACACTGCCTCTTCTTGCGTAAATAAGAATGGTAAGCTTGTTTTTGTGCTGGTCATCACTGACCTTGCTTTGTTAAGACTCTAACAATCTGTGTTGATATCAAAGGTCCTACAGAATGTTTAATCATCTCTGGATGATCTGCCTACCTCCAAACAGAAGACAGGGAGGCAGTACATTATAAATAAACCACAAGCCACGCCAGGCTCCATGCCCAGAAAAGAGCTACATATAAATAAGTGTTATAGATGAAGGAAGAAAGAGAGGGAGGGAGGGAAGATGGAAAAAAAGAAAGGAAGGCAAGAGGGAGGCAAGGAAGGAGAAAATGTCCACTTAACCTGCAGACACTGTGGAAAAATGGCTAAATAGCCATAAGATGAAAAATCCGATCTGTTCCTAGAGCCAGCCTCAAGCCTGTTAGAAAGCCTGAATAGGATTCTTATACATGGAGCTCTCAATGAAAGATAATCCTGCTTCTTGGCTGTATTCAAGGAGGAAGCAAAAGACAGGAGCCAGATGCTGTTTCCTTAGAAGGGCCCCTGGGGAAAGTCAATTCCCTAAGGGCCTCAGACGTAAATGACTATGGATATCCCAAGAAAATGATTTTCCACTGGCCTATTGGCAAACAGCGCAGATGGCAAATGATGAGTCTTTGTAATTGTCCTACCCACTGTAAGAGTTGTAGTTGGTCCTCCAAGTACATTTTAAAGGAACCCTAATTAGAATATACAACCCGCCTAAGGGTGGTAATTCTATCAATGGCCTGGGAGGAGTCTGTGTGAGGAAGGACCAGACTTTCTAAGTATTCTGATAAACATCATCAACAGTAAGGTGACAGCAGTGCTAAGGCTTGCCATTGTTAACACCCTTTTTCCTTTACAACCTTTTAGGTGCAAAGATTGCAAAAAAGAGGCCCATAAAAATCTCCTTAATAGGCCCCAGGTATATTGCATATCACCAACAGTAATTACTATAACTGCTATAATCTGAGTTCACAGAAATGGCAGGAGCATTTTTAAAAAATTACTTTATTAAGGATTTCTGAGAGTTTATTCTAGTGCCGATACCAATTTCAATAGAGAGGAAGTTTCCATGCTTGCTAGATCTGCAAGACACAGCAACATCTGATGCAGCCGTCCAAAAATTATTCTCTCGTGCAGCCGTGTTTAATAGGGAGAAATGTAGCCCAAAGAGTTAATGACATCACTGCTTATCAGGTTAATAACTGTGACTTCACCCAATTTAAACACACCGAAGACACTAGTTGTAGAGGAGAGGTGTTTTGTAGCACATCTAATTGTCTATTGACAGATTGAAGAGCTTGAAGTACTATTCTAACATGCCCTTAAATAAAGTGGGTAGAGCAGCTCTTCTCAAATTATTGTAATCCTGAAGAGTTCTGAACCTATCTGATACTTTCCTAGGGAGAAACACGGTCCACTTCCATTTTTAGCCTATTAACTGCTACAATGTTTCTTCCTATTGAAAGAGTGAAGATTGTTGTGTTTATCATATAAAAGATGAAATGGAAATATACACAACTCTTCTTCTTGAGTACTGCGTTTGCTGAGAAGGGTGATGTTCCTCTTGAATCTTTTATCATGAAGGTTTTAGTGTTACATTAACATTTCAAAGGGTAGGGGTATCAGGAGAAGAGGGAAAGGGTTGAGAGAAAGAGAAACTAGGCTTATGTGCATAATGATGAAACATGGAGTAATCAAAACTAATATTTTTGTGGTGTATGGTTGTGTATTTACTGAAATAATCTAACTCTGCTTAAGTACCTGACTGATTTCATCTAAAATTGTTGTCTGAACACTTCTGAAATTATAAGTATGCCTATATAATCAAAGCATAAATGGGAGATTACCTAACAGCACGATACACTCCATATCTATAATTAAATTTTACATATAGCTTTTATGAAATTCTAACTGTATCATCCTCATCATTCCCTATCATGACCAAGTAGAGAATAAACAGAGTTAGATGGAATTAAAACTGAAGATAACTTCAGTTACATTCAGAAAATGTTTAAGAAATAGTAGAAAAAAGAAAAAGAAAAGCAAATAGCAAAAACAGCACTTTCAAAAGATTTTGTAAAGCCATTTCTTCTTTGAGAATATATTGTATGGTATCAGAACACAAACAGAGAGCAAGCATTTCTTTTTTAATGTTTGCCCTAAGGAAAATATCATATAATATCTTTTTTTTTCACCAGTGTTTGTAAGATGTTTGAGATTGTTGGGTAGAAAACTGAGATATAATATAATTTTTTAACATCACATTTTTCATCTTTAATCTAATTTTCTTGAGCTTGGTCATGGTAGTCCCCTCTAGGATATAAATAAATAAATAAATAAATAAACAAACAAACAAACAAACAAATAAATTCCTGAATCTCCTTAGAAATATTCCTGAACAGGAAATCATATGCCAGAAAAGCAATGCCTTCAGGGACATTAGACATAATGTTAAGAAGTCTCTTTACCATATTCTTTCTTGCAAGTTCACATCCAGTTAACATTTCAAGAAGGGAGAGCTAGGTATTGAGCATCCATAGATAATAGATCATGCATTCTAAGTTTCCTGAATTAGAACCAAGAACAATCAGGCAAATATAATTTATTCAATTTCTCTGGTTAAACAATTATTTTTCTAAATCTGTTAAGAAGATTTCTATGCATTGGTTATCTATAGAGCAAAGTAAAAAGAAAGCTGTTTTTAAAAAGCGTATTTTTAATGAAGAAAAGAAAATGAGAAGACAAGCCACAGGCTACAATAAAATTTTTGCAAAGGACATATCTCATAAACAACCATTATCTAAAATATATAAAGAGCTCTTAGAAATCAACAATAAGAAAACATATAACCCAGTTTAAAAAAAAAAATAGGCAAAGACCTCGACAGACACCTCATCAAGGAAAATATACATAACCAAAGTAAGCACATGAAAAAATGTTCAACATCTTATATAATTAGGGAATTGCAAGTTAATATGAGATATTACTACATAATGACCAATATCCAAAACACTGACAACACCAGCTACTGAAAAGGATGTGGAGCAACAGGAACTCTCATTCATTGCTGGCGTAAATGCAAAGTGGTACGGCCACTTTGGAAGACGAGATTAAGCATACTCTAACAGTGCAATCGAGCAATTACACTCTGATTTACTGAAGTGAGTTGAAAACGTAAGACCAAACATAAACTTGCACACAGATGTGTATAAAAACTTTGTCTCTCATTGTCTAAATTTGAAATCAACCAAGACGTCCTTCAGTAGTTAAGCGGATAAATTGTGGTACATCCAGACAATGGAATATTATTTAATGCTAAAAAGAAATGAGCTATCAAGCCATGAAAAGACATAGAGGAAACTCAGATGCATATTACTCAAGTGAAAGAAGCCAACCTGAAAAGGCTACATAACTGTATGATGATTCCAACATTCTGAAAGAGGAAAAACTATAGAGACAGTAAGAGGATTAGAGCTTGATGAGGGTTGGGGGGGAGGAAAGGATGAATATGCGGAGCACTGAGGATTTTTAGCACAGTGAAAGTGTTCTGAACCATACCATAATGGTGAGTGTAGATGGACCTGCCAAAACCCATGCAACATGTAACCCTTAGAGTGAACTGGGATGTAAACTATGGACTTGGGGCATAATGATGTGTGGATGTAGCCTCATCAGTGCAAAAATGTACTTCTCTGGCGTTGTTGATTGGGGAAGAGGCTGTGGGTGTGAGGGCAAGAGTATATAGGAATTCTTTGGACTTTCTTCTCATTTTTGCTGTGACTCTAAAACTGCTCTAAAACAGAGTTTAATCAGAAAAAAGAAATGCATGTTCATGTTCTCTGCTCTTTTTATTATCCTATTTAAGTGTAAACAAATGCATTTCTTCAAGTCAGTTTTGATTTTGTAATGTTTTGTTTCTTGCCTTGAAGACAGAAGAAGAGTGAGGAGACCCCTCCCACATCAAGGCTGACCCTTTGCAGGAGCTAAAAACAGACCTGTCCATAGATTGTCCTTTCGGCTTGGGATATTATTCAACCTCACCAGCTTCTGTGAGCTAGAAGGGTTAGTAAGGAATAGGATAGCATCAGGGCTGGTGATCTTGAGCACTCCTTTGGCATGCAGTCTTGATTTCGAGCCCATTCCTTCAAGGAGCTGGAAAGCTCACAGAGAAGAGTATACACGACTTGACGTCATATGGCCAGAAAAGAGGCAAGATGGACAGATGAATTATTGACAAAAGCAAAATATATTTGGGGTAAAATGCTCCCCCAAATGCCTTCCTAAGAGAATAATTTTTATAAATGTAGTTGCTTCTCAAACATCTACAGTATCTTCTCTTACATTTTAATTAGGTATAAAATAATTCAGTCATGATGGTAACATATGAGATAAAAGAGACTGGAGAGAAATTCAGAGGTTATTGTGACTTAGTTGAAATTTATGGTCAAATAGTTTTGATCATCAAAAAGACAATTTATGATGTCCCAGGTACTAGGAATTTAGTAGCTGAGAATAACTTAACATTTCATTACCATTTTTATTGCCGTTTTGGAAAACACATCATGAACCCAAACAGACAGTCAACCTCATTTATTGAGCGTCACAGCATAAAGAGCCTAGCATTGTATGGTGTGGAGAGAATACAGGAGGAACTTCTGTTCATATATCCAAAATCTGCTTTGCAGATGCTTGTAATCTCGTAATGATTTGAGACCTCAACAAAGTTGTGAGGATGATCGCCTCCAAAAGGAGGCTGTCAGTATTCAAAAGGGCCGAAATAGCTAATGACATGTTGCTAAGAGGAAGAGCAAGCTATGGAACCATGCACGCAGAAAGATATAAATAACACATTCGGGTGACACCATAATGTTAATGGTAACTATCTGTTGTGGTTGAACTGTGAGTGATGTTTGCGCGCTCTCTGCCTTTCAGTGTTTTCCAAGTTCTCAATATTGAGCATGTACAACGTACGGATAAGGAAGACAGATTTCATGCTTAAAATTAAAGAGGAATAAGAGCTCCTATTGTTGCAAATCTAAGACGCACACATCTAACCAGTTTCAGGGATTTGATAAATCCAAGAAAAATACTTATTTAGTGAAAGAATAGTGGGAAAAAAAATAAGAACATGTGGAGAGAGTTGTAGGGGACAGAGAGGAGACAAAAGGGGAGAATTATCTTTCCTTCCCTCCAAGTTGGCAAGGATATAGGATTGACTTGGGGGTGGATCTCATGCCCAGGTTGGACTCTCAGCGCTTGGTCTGCAAACTGACGAGTCAATTACAATTGCAGCCAGAAGGGGGCAGCAAGGAGCTGTTCATGGGGAAAAAAAAAAAATACAAACCCAAAAATACTCCAGAGGCCTGGAGGCTGCAAAGGTGAGGTAGTGGATCCAAACCGATGGAGGTGAGGCAAAGGGAAAGAGGGCCAGCTGGGAAATGCATGAGTGGAGGCCAGGCTAAGCACAGCCCCGAAAGAGACCTGATGAGGAAAAACATCATCCAGAAGGTTGAGGCCTGAGTAAGGCGAGGGCAGCAGAGGCCAAAGCTGAATTCTGTGGCAGGTTTAGGTACCAAGAGAGAAACGTCTAAAAAACAAAGAAAGAAAAGAAAAGAAAAGAAGAGGAGAGGAGAGGAGAGGAAAGGAAAAGGAAAGGAAAAGGAAAGGAACATGTAAAAACATTGCTCCATGGAGTGGACTCTGGAAGGATTTCTAGAAATCTTTGTTGTTTTCAAGCGTCAGGAACCCATGGGGTCCCATCTAAACTGCAGGTCAACAGAGCTGGACTCAGACACAAGCCTCCAGTCCCCATCCTCTCTGGCCTGCACGCCCAGGGAACCACGTGATTTCCCTACAAGAGGAGAACCTGGGATCTGCAGGTCCATGTGATTAAATCTGAAGAGACCACCCATGCCCGGGCACACCCAGCCACACTCACAAATTAAACCTGCACCATGGGACAGATTTCTAAATCCGGTTTAATTCTATCCCTTTCTCTGATGCTTAATGTTTTTTTTTGGGAATAGCAATACGACAGGCTGGGATTAGATAACGTGGGCACATTCATCCTTCGCTGCCCCTCCCTGGAGAGGAGTTGGCCTCTTTCTATTCCTTTCCCCTTCTGGCTGAGTCAAGAGGGAGGCTTGTCTGCAGGCCCGGAGCATAGAGCTAGGGCTTTCTTAGAAAACAAAATCCACCTGAGTGAATCTTAAAGATCTTATTGGGTTTATTCAACAAGTCATGAATTAGGCATCATCCCAGCAGAGAGAAAGGGTCTCTGGAGAACTGTACAAAATGACAGACTTTCGTAGGCAGAAGAGGGCAGCTCGAGGAAGTGACCAGCGATGAGTGGACAGTTGTAGGGAAGGTCCTTCTGGGGAACAGCAGGAGTCTGTCAACCAGGTACCTCACTAGTGCTGAGCGGGTAATTTGAGCCTGACCGGGTTAGGAGATTGAAACTATGTTTAAGTTAGGCATTAAGGCTTGCTTTGGTGACAACTTAGCATGAGTGACTCTGTTTGGGGCCTGTTGCCTCTTTTTCAACCGAGTCAAGTCAAAGTATGTCCAGGGGCAAAGCCTGACCTTCCTGATGTCTAACCTCCCTGAGTCTCGGTTAGCCCGTCTTAAAAAAAATCCAGACATCAAGGATTCGTAATGGAAAAAATGGTATCATCGATTTATACAAAGCACTTTGTTTTTTTTTTTTATTTTTATTTTTTATTTTTTATTTTTTTTGGGTATACAAAGCATTTTGTAAGATGCCCGGAACAGTGTGGGTGCTCGGTTTGTTTTTCATCCTTTGCTACATTCCCTAATAAACCTATAAAACCCCAAACACAGTGTCTTTCCATGGGGCTCATTAGATGACCGGCCACCACACATTCCTTTCACCCCTCTTCCCCCCCCCCCCCCGCCCGGGACATATTTTAAGTATTTATAATTGCTACTGAGATTGGTGACAATTTCCAGCTCACAAATTGGCTTCTCTTACATCTTATGTCTGAAGTCCTCTCTAAATGGTTCTCAAATATATTAATTATGCATAATTTCCCAACTGACATATGAAAAGGCTAAATTTCAAATGATTTCAGGATAAATGGAGTGCCAACTCTGGAAGACACAGCCTTCCCTCAACCATTGATAGCAGTGTGTTTGTTTGAAATCGGGTCACGAACTTGCCTAAAGAAGGGAGGGCCCTGAAGTGTCTCTGAGCAAGTGGGCAGTTGTTTCTGCATGCAGAAAGGCAAAGTCCACCGGGCTGAGTGGAAGACGGAGAAAGGCACCCTGAAACTGTATTTTCTCGCCTTTGAAAAAATTACTGACTTTACCCCTCGAGGTCCTTTGGCTATATGAATTTGACGCTGCTGACAAGAATATCAAGCCAGTTTGCATAGGGACTGTGAGTGTAGGATGATGTGGATATAGCACTTTGGAAATGAGAAGTGTTAACTCCCTCCAGTATGTTCTTCAATCAAGAATGAAAATGCCCCTTTTAAAAGCTCACTTAAGTTTTCCCCTGTGAAAATAAAGCCTCTGGGTCAATTTAATATTACCGACAAAACTACGACTGTAATATGAGTGCTTGAAAGAATAATTTGGGCCGACTCAAATTTGTGTCCTTAAAGGAAATAAATAACTTTATCATTCTGACAGGTAAGATCACCCGAAGTGCTTTGAACAGAAATGGGACTCCGTCTTTCGGAGTGAATGCTTTCATCTGAGGACTCCTCCTCACATACTCACAATACTGCCTTCAATTCAAATTACATTTATTTTCTTAAAATACGAATGAACTTCCATTTTCCTGCCGTTGCTTGCAGTGATGTCCAAGGAGTTTGTCCTACAAGAGGTGGCAGGACCAATTAGTCTCCATAAATTATCGCAACTGGGTAAGAAGCAAAAGTAGGGGCACGAACTTCAAATTCACCATCAAGATCCATCGAAAACTACAGTAATGCATTCACAGTTTTGCTAAGAAATGGAGACCTCTTTCCTCACCACTCCATCTTTTCAGCTTCATGAAGGCCGGCCCAAGGAGCACCACGCCAACATGACTTGAGGACGCCAGGAACCATAGAATGAACACAAAAGAGAACCACTGGCATTTCTGACCTGCTTTATATACCTTCCAAAGCAGTTTCACACGTATTATCACATCGAATGTTATTTTCCACTTTTGCAGTCGAGGAAACTGAGGGATACAGAAGTTAAATGTCTAGTTCTCAGTTACGATATCATGTTTTTTCGTGTAAACGCATGGATAGAAACAGCCACTCAATGGCCACAGGCGTCATGCATAAGTTATTTGCAGATTGGAAATAGGAAACTTGAAAATAATTGAAACTGGACGGTGTTCTCGTGCCTCCAGGGGTTCAGAGGGACCGTTATATTTAAGAGCAAGGCCAAAGATCGAATGACACTTAACTAGGCAACAATGTGTTTGTGAAACCTTGACCTGACTCTATTTCTGGATTTTCTGGGCTAGGACAGCTTTCTCCGTTTTTATTCCTCTGAGTTCTTCCTCTAGTAAAGTGGGCATGTTTGATGACAGCAAAATTGATGATTGAGAAAATAAGAAATGGACTCTACATGGTATTTTTGTAAATATTTATGTCACTTCATTCCTACCCAGAAATAACCCATGTCTTTTGCACAGAACCTCAAATTTGATACAGAAAACAGGTGGCCAAAAACAAGATGGTTAGGAGGATTCCAGGGGAACACCAGGCACCTAGAAATTCAGGAGCGTTAGCTGCCAGTGACCACAGTTGTGCCAAAATTAGTATTTTAAGTATTCGTTTCCCCCTCACACATGTCAAATATCTGACATGATTTGCATTGTGTGATGTTAGCTACTTAAATCGTAAGCTCAAAAGCATCATGACGACAAGAACTAAAAAGAGGCTTTGTAGGGCAACAATACGGTAAAACTTGCCACAGAGACAGTTCGCTCATGAACCCACTTTGACGGAGGCCTCTTTAGTCACAATCTATCAATCTAAATAAAAAGCTCTGAAAGGAGGCATTCCAGAAAATATTCAAATTGCACCCAGAATTTATTTAGACGTGGTACCTCGAAGCTCCTTTAAAATAGTCTCTCAGATAATCTGTTAATGGCGTTTTTCTTGTACACAACACATAGCAACTTTAGGTTGAGTGTGGAAACAAGTCTATTTAGTGCACTCACGGGCACGGAAATGCAAAGGGATGACGAGGTGTCATCTGTAATGATCGAGTGACGGGGCCGAGGGGAGGAAGTCACTTTAGAATTCTCGATGTGACGTGCGACACAGCTGTTGGAAAAAATCACTCATAGAAAAGCATCTTTGCTTAGGGTTGGTGTTCCACAGGACTAAGGCCTGCCAGAGAAGGCCTCGGAGTTTGCTCTCCCTTCCACCTGAAGCAAAGGTGTCTGTGGAGCAGATTCCTCCTTCTTTGGTCACCCATTAAATATCTGTCTTAACAAGTTCTGCTTTGTTTTTCTTTCTTGGATACCAATTCGTTGATCTCTGAAGGTTCCTCCAGGCCTACCCCACCCACCTGGACCTCTCCAGCCTCCAACCAAAACAAGTGGGGGTCTCGTAAGCTCCACAGGGGCCTTACTAAGGGGTGCACAAGGGGACGATCCCTGGAGGTGGAGGTCGAGGAGGTTTATCACAAGGGCAGTCCTATTAGGGGAATACATTTACTTGTAAATCTCTTGGCTGTTATCTAGGGCACCTGTGTGAGGGCCTGTGAGCTTCATAACCCCTTCCCCATTGGCCACTTGATCAAACAAATGGATGCATTTCCATTTGGATGCATCTCCAATGGATGCATCTCCAGGCTGGAGAGAGAACCTCTCCAGCTATCAGCCATGTGGTAGGGAGGGTCCCATTTTCCTCTCCACCAGAGAGAGACCTCACCTGAGAACTTCTGTCTCCGTATCTATCCAAGATGTGGCGACCTGAATGTTATTCATAAGTACCTCAAAATCTCACCGTAACAGTGAACTCACAACTTCCACTCTACTACTTCAACGTTTCTAGTATTCTCTAACTCAGTAAATGATACCACCGTCCACTCAGTTATGTTAGAAATCTGAAGGTCACCTTGACCCTTCTCTCTGCCTGGAGTCATTAATCTCTACCATTAGCTAGTTGAGATTCTGATGGATTTCTTTACCTATGACATTTTACCCCTGAGGTGCCTGCTTCACAGTCAATGGCATGCTCCATGAAAAATGGAAATGATGACCAGCTTACTCCTCTGCTTTAAAACCTTCAGTAGCTCACCAGCTCCTATATGATGCTGTCAAAGTCCCTCAAGTTTAATTATAAGCCTCCTGAAGCCCTGATGTATGTTGACCTCACCATCTAGCTTCATCTTCTGTTTCAGCTCCAAGACACGGGAAATCGTTGAGGCGCTTACACGTACCACACCACTGTTACTAGTCTGTCTGTGTTGAGAGTTTAGCTAAGCTACTCTATGATATTGTTGCTTTGACATCCATTTGTTTGATCTAGTGGCCAGAGGGGAGGGGGTTTCTGAAGCTCACAGGCCCTCACACAAGTGCCCTAGGTAACAGCCAAGAGATTTACAAGTAAATGTATACCCCTGATAGGACTTGCCTTGTGATAAACCTCCTCCTCTACCCCCCAGGATCTTCCCCTTGTGTACCCCTTAGATAAGACCCCTGTGGAACTTATGAGAACCTCACTTGTTTTGGTTTAAATTGACCAATCTGGCCTTAGCATTGAAACACCAACGCACTCCTTCTATGGACCCTAATAAAAGCATGTGCCCCAAGGCTTGCTGGTTTCTCCACCTGCACCCTGCCTTGACCTCCCTGTGGTGGCTGTGTACGTCCCCCTGCACCTATGAGTAATAATCTTTTCTATTTCAATTCCCTTGTGGTCTCTTTTTGAATGGTGGCTCACCATCTGACACCAGTCTCTACTTAACAAATGTTACTTTAACGAAATTATTCTTGTCTTAGCTAATCTGTTCTTTTTGCCAGAAAGGTCTTTTATCTGTTTTCTCCTGCATTCTTTATCTTCAGTAATAATGTTGCCTGAGAACAGTCTGAGATGGAGAGTTGTGAGAAAAGACATGTACTGGGAAGTATCCCTGCAGGGAAGTTGAGACAGTGGGGTTGGGCAGGGAGGGATAGAAATGCATAACAAAAGGCTCAGATGATCCCAAGGGGAGCTCAGCAGCTATGATGGACCCTCAATACTTTCCTGCCTTGAGGCTAGACAGCTGGGCTTTTAATTATCCTCCTTCCCCAATAACAAGTCACTGGATACCAATGTCTCCCTGAAGGGGCATGACCTTGACCAAGGCAGTTTTCTGCTGATGAAGACGATTCCTTCTAAGGCTCCTTGCATCTAAGGGCAAGAGTGTCTAAATCCTAAAGGCAAATCTACATGATTCACTATACCTGACAACTTATTACTTATCCTTTAAGGCTGTCAGCCATTGTCTCCTTCAAAAAATCAAGAAGGTTTTGCAGATATTCCCCAGGCCCTTGATAAGGCAAGTATCCCTGAGCAATCCTATAAACCTTCTTCCTATTTCCACCACTGATACTCTGCAGATTTCTCTGTCTCCCTTGCTAGAATGTGAGCTTTGAGATCCAGGACCTTTGCTTATTCATCTCAGTATCTCAGAGTCCCCAGCACAGAGCTTAACACAAAGCAAGAGCTCCAAACATGGTTGAATAAATGAACAAATATATGCTTGACCCCACTCTATAAATTCTTTGATTGTCTAATGAAATTGTAGTTTTGAGACACAAGTTGGTTATCCAGTGGGTTGTGAGATGCATTAAAATAGAATGCTAAGAAAAGTACTAAAATATGCCGATATTTACTCTTTTAAAAAACAAATCGAAACACATTCAAGGTGATCCCTATACTAACATGACTGTCAATCATTTGCATTTCAGTATGTTCATTTGAATGGGAGAAAAGGGGTGAGGTTACATCCACCTACAGAAGTGGGGTGCAGATAACACCGAATCTTAGCCCACCTATTATACAGCCATAAGGAACAACTTCTAATAGTTGTTGTGACAGCAATTTATTCGAGAAGCTTTAGTTTTTCATAAAATTCTTGTGACTATGGCAGTGAACTGTGCACATAAACATCAGCTTTCTCTCCTACCACAGTGAAAAATCCAGAAATGTGAAGAATGCTGCAAAAGCACTTTGATTCTAGCCAATAGTTTGAACATTCTGTTGTTTCAAGGCCTTCATGGAAACACAGAAATTTTCATTCATTTTCCTTGCCACCACCTGATAGAAAGGTTATCAAGGAAGAAAACAATGTTAAGATGTGATCATAAGGGGAAGAGGGAGGAGCTATTCCAGGGCTCAATCATCTCATCCTTACCCATTTTCCCAAAGAAACATAGGCATGGCGGGAGGAAGGATAAAACAAAGTTGTACTCTTGAGTCCAAAACAAATACTGAAAGCTATACTTCTTATAGGAAATGTAGCCCGGAGGGAAAATGAACTTTGAGGAAAAGAGTGCTTTTGTTTGAAATGTATTGCAAGCTCTCTCCTTGTCTGAGCCTCCCGCTGCTTCTGGGTCATTTGGCTAATGGCATATACCTCATCTCCCGCTAAGTGGGCAATGACAATCCTAGTTAGTTTTTCTTCAACTGACTAACCATGTTTAGAGCAAAGAAGAAACAGAATGATCTAATTATAAATGTTTAAAGGCATTATTAAGTACTTTGCTTTTCCAAGAAAACAAACGGAGTGGAGGGTTCTTCAGTGGGGCTAATGAAATCAGGGTTTTGTTTCTGCCTTTGTGGCTAACTTACTGTGGTCTACAAGCTCACTTTCATCTCTCTGAGCTTCAGGTAGAGGGCTGGACTGCTCGAAGCTTAACATGCCTTTCAGGTTCTATGACTCAAGAGGGATTTTTATGAAGCGGTGGCACTCTGAAGCCAAACTGCCTGAGCTCAAATCCAAAGGTAACCTTCAAGCTGTGTGAACTTGGGCAAGTCATCCCAACTGTGGGCCTAATCTTTTACATTGCAAAATATGATAATACCTATCTTATTGATGTATTGAATACATTAATATATATAGAAAGAATATTCAATAGTCTTTAGCTTATTATAACTGCTGTGTAGTAGTTTGCCTATTATAATCTATAAAGAACATTGCAATACCTTGGATTTGGTTCCACTGTAGATCAAATCAGGATTTTTTTTTCCCCACTATAATCTAAAAAAGTCAGCAAATGGTATCCTTTTTCCTGTATACACAAATTGTGAAAGAGAAGTCACCAAATGCGGATTTTACCTATATTCTCTAATGAGTCTGCTTGGAATCTCCAAAATTATGTTAACTTATGGATTCCACAAACTTCCTCTTCTGACACATTCTAGGTTCTCCTTTCAGGTTGATAACTTAAGAAATTGCCTTCTCTGCTTGCCTTTTCTAAAAAATGGCACATTTCCACTCGAAACATTCCAAATCTGTTAATCAATTTTTATAGGTTGCTTGATTACTTGTAAAATATCAAACTATATATTTTTAACTCTTTTTTTTAATCTAGTTCCCCCCCAAAAAAAGATGGAGAATAGTCAAAAATTGCCAGAAGATGTCTCACATTCCTGGATTATATCCTTTAACTATAATAGACCCAGCATATAGAAAAATCTTATTACTGGAAGAATTGCACAATCTACAGTAGCCAATTGTTAGCAGGGCTGCCAGAAAGCAATGTGTTCCCTTCTGAAATTACATACTTATTGCTCATGTTGTTTTATTTGTTCTAAAGGTTAAACTTTTTGCTGCCCTTAAAATGTTATATGTCATTCTTTGAAAATCATATATGAAAAATGCTGAATTCAGGGTTTTATTTCCATATAACTTACTAGTGGAAAAAGAGTCATTCTTTACATTCTGTTCTCTCTGTGAAAAGAGATCATTTAGAAACAATAGCATCTACTTTTCTAAACAAGGGAATTTTTTCCCAACCTGAGGCTTATATGTTTGAGAATAAGCCAGAAATTTCTTTTCTTTTCTTTTTATTGAGCCAAGAACCATTTAAAGTGTAGTCTAAAACCAAAGGACAGGAGAAAGGAGTAAAAGAGTTTCTGCAATTGACTTTAACCAGAAATAAAAAAATAAAAATGCTCACACTGTGGTCTTTTGAAAGTTATTTCAAATCTACCCAAACAACAAATGTTTTCCAGGTGACATGTAAGAACCTGTTGAATTCAGAATTTATCCAAATAGCCTTCTGGGCTGAAACAAACAGGTAGACTCGTTTCAACTCGTTCTTCTGGTGAGCATTTCTGAAAACATACCTTCAGAAATAATGACATATTTTAGCAAGCACCATCCTTTCCTTTTCTGAAACTATTAAGTTATTATAAGCTAAGTACATATTCTCTGAATTAATAATATGCTATTTTCAAAGTCAACAGTCTTGTTAATTTGCATGAGTTTCTGTTTCCCTTTGGAATAAACATATCCTGGATGTTTCCCAGCACTCTCTTGCAAACATATCTCCTTCTAATTACCCTTCCCATAGAACTGGTGGTTCAGCAGACTCAATGCAAGGAAAAGAAAGCTGCTATTATTCCAGAGGTGGGATGGTAGGGAACTATTGCAGTTGGCCTCAGGATATTTCTGTTTTGTGAATACTAATTTTCAGCTGGGGCACAGTTCTTTTATCTCCCTATCTCCTCTCCAGAAAACTAGGAATGACAATATTTTATATCAAGATTATGTAAGCCTCACCATTATAATATTGAATCATAGAATATTAATACTTGAAGGAATCTCTAATGGTCTAGTCAGTTTGTCTAATTTGACAAAAAAAAAAGAAAGCTGATTTATAAATAGATTAAATATTTTATGGCTTACTAAAGAATAAGTATAGAACTTAGGTCTCCTGACTTTCTCTCCTATGTTCTCTTCATTGTGACATCTTGCCGCTCTTCTCATGGTATTTGATACACAGTTTAATTAGGTGTCATATCTAATTTTGGCTCCATTTTTCCAGGGACAACCAACTTTATATGCCTAATATCATTAATCCCTTAGTTACGGTTATCCTGTTTCCCTAATGGACAGAATGAGAGAAGAGAGAGTTGTACGATATATTTCAATTATTTAATTTAAATGTGACTCTACCAGTCGGTATCATGATCTGGCAATTCAGAATGTCAATAGAGGATTAACATCATTTTGGACAACTTTTAGCTTCAGGATTTGGTCAAGTGGACACAGGAACTATTTGGGGAGAGGGAGGGGTAAAACAGAACCTCCAGTAACCACAGGTTTATCAAAATGGAACAACCACATGAATCAGAAAATAGAGGTCCAGATGTGTATCAGAAACTGGCAACAGGCATCAAAACAATAAAGCAGATAAAAATGAAAGTACTGTTTTTCTCATTTCTTTTCTCCTTAGGAGGAAGATGCGGGCCAGTCCCTAGCTCCATGCAAGTCCCTGCTCTTATTCAGCTTTTCTCTCTTTTTTTTCTTAAGATTTTATTTATTTATTCATAAGAGACACAGAGAGAGGTGAGACACAGGCAGAGAGATAAGCAAGCTCCCTGAGGGGGGAGCCTGGTGTGAGACTTGATCCAGGACCATGGGATCAAGACCTGAGCCAAAGGCAGATGCTCAACCACTAACCCAGGTGCCCCCAGCTTTTCTTAATATAACATCCTCTGGTCATATATAGCACCCCCACCCCAAATTCAGAAATATTGGTCCAAGAAGGGTGTAAAGAGCTGTCAGGAGCTTCATAGATCAACTTGCTGGAGGTGAAAATAGCAATTGCATCTTAATAAAACACTCAGGTGATGAAATGGGAGCAGCAGGACTTAGATAGAGGAATCCAGCAGTCTGTCTCTCTCTTATGGCCAGGGCTACTGGGAACTTGGAAAATCTTGTTGCCGCTTAGGTGCCTGATACTTTAGTACCTGAAATTAAGAGGAGCCTTGTTTTCCTCTGTAAATGTGAATCTGAGACTTACTTTCTGCCATAAGTCTATCTCACCATCTTCCTTATATACCCATCCTCCCTGCTCTTATCATCTTGGAGACTGACATTTATGATGGACTTGACTTCGTGAACTCCTGTTATCCAGCTTCTACTTGTGCTTCAGTTGAACTAGAATGCCATTCTCTGTTTGAAATTGAGTTCCATGGGATCCCTGGGTGGCGCAGCGGTTTGGCGCCTGCCTTTGGCCCAGGGCGCGATCCTGGAGACCTGGGATCGAATCCCACATTGGGCTCCCGGTGCATGGAGCCTGCTTCTCCCTCTGCCTATGTCTCTGCCTCTCTCTCTCTCTCTGTGACTATCATAAATAAATAAATAAAAAATAATAATAATAAAAATATATAAAAAAAAGAAAGAAATTGAGTTCTAATAATCAAATTCCCCTTAAAACTGCTGTTCCCATGTCCACATTTACCCCAAACTCCTTCTCTCTCCATTATCTTTCACACTCAGCATGCTGTGGAGACAGTTAACACCTGGTGAGCGTCCAAGAACGGAAAACTGGCTTAACTTCAGCTTGTCCAGATGTGGTTTATACTCTTCAGAAATGATGATCATTAAAAAAGAAAGAAGAAAGAAAGAAAAGAAGAAAGAAAGAAAGAAAGAAAGAAAGAAAGAAAGAAAGAAAGAAAGAAAAAGAAAGAAAGAATCATAGCTTCCTTTGAAAAAGCTGGCCATCGTTTATAACTCTACCTTTTTCAACCTGTTGAGAGCCATCCAATACCTTTAGAACAACGGTCTTCAAAATGAAGTGCAAAACCATAGCAGATGTGAAAGCTGATCCATTGGACCAGATGTGGAAGGAAATATCAAGACTGACATTTGTGTATCATTTTTATGTCTTCTTTTCTATTTTATACTCTTACAAACACAGAGAAATGTACATAAGATATTAGTATAATAGTTTTGATTTACTATGTATAAATAGATAGCATATATTAGAGGGAAAGGCAAAAAAATATTTTTATTGAAAGAAGTACATGACCAAAGCCTTGGCAGACTATTGCCTTACTATAAAAAGCCCTAGGAACCCAGAGTAAGTAGTCAATAAATCCTATTTGAGTAATTGGCTAATTTATTGATAAACAAAGCAAGTGAAACTATTACTGCATGCTATGGTGCACTCTTAGAGTCTTTCTTCATCATTGTGCCACTTGTCTCCAATTCAATTTTTAGTATCATTCATTCCTAAAAGTGTTCAGGAAAGAGGAATTTTCAAGAACAAGTTGTGTCAGTAGGTTGGCAACTCACAGGATTACAAAGTAACGTAGATGAAACTAACGAAAAAGTCAAGATTGGAAAAAAGTCTCAACCAAGGTCTGAGGTGAGCCTCAGAATGTATTTTCCTTGATTCCCCAGATTTTCTCATCAAAGAATTATCGAGAGAGCCAATATCTTAACACTCAGTCACCTCGTTGGTAAAGAAGAAAGCTCATCAGAATAGCTTATTCCCTGCCATGATATTTTGAAATATTCAGCTTGATTTAGAACTATCCATATGTATTCAGGGGTAAACAATGAAATTCTGAATCCAGAATTTAAATGAAGCCTAAAATGACAGATTGGTGTAGTTACAGGTTAGAATGTTTGAAGTTGTCATATGTGTGTTCTATACTCAGTGCAGATTATCATGAAACTCAAAAATGTAAATGACGATTTTGACAATTTATTATAAACCAAGGATAATGCAAAATAATTAATGTCATGTAAAATACCTTGTAAAATATAAATAATATAATATAAATGTAAAATAATTTGGAATTTGGCTGAGGACTATATTTGAAACACAAAGGCTATGGGACTGAGTGAAAAAACCCTAGATGATCAGCCAAGTCTCCTTACAACCATGTGAAATTGTTGCTTTCTTTTCACCATTTTAATAAGAAAAACTCTAATTTTGTTTTGAGAAACAATCATCTAGTTAGAAATAAAACTTATTAAATTTTATCCACAGATACCTATAGAAAACTCATGCATTTTCATAGAAATCAGATTATGGAGAAACACAGGTTTCTGTGGCAATATACTGAACATGAGGATTTGGGAACCCATATAGGTCTCCGGAAATACCTCACTTTCAGAGCTAATAGCAATAATCTTAGTATGGAGTGCCTACTATGTGTTAGGCTTTGTACTAGGTACTTCAATTAATTTTCTCATTAAATCTTCACAATAATCCAATGGGATTGGAAACTTAGATTTTGAGAGAATAAGGGCTTGTTAAAAGTCACAAAACATGGAAATGGTGTTGCTAGGTTTTAAGGGTAGATTTATCTCATTCTAAATCATCTGTTCTTTAAAATTAAATTATGTTTACTGACAATTTTTAAATCATTGAACACCCAAGAACTACTACAGTAATGTATGTACTTTGTCCCATACGTCTGTCATAAATCTAGGCATTTCCAGAGGGGAAAAAGAGGAGGGGAGTGGGTTAAGCGTGAAGAGATGTAACACTGCACTAATATCCTCCTTCCATCTGTAGCATGAAATTGCTTCTTGACATAATAAAATATACAAAGTGAAGCTCTTTCCAAGGTATTTGGTGGTAACAGGACATTTAGAGGTAATGCCAAGAATTGAATGATAGATATGAAAACATCTAGGGAAATGAAAATAATCCTAAATCTCACATGAAGAGTGATCTTTGGGGGTAGGGACAGGAGGGGATTCTATGCCTTTATAATAGCAAGTGAAGGAGCCCAAGCTATCAGTGCCTGAGAAAAGAATCTAAGTAACCAAAGCTGTGGGAGAGAAGCTATTCCATGACTTCAAGTGAAGAGTAAAGGCCCAGAGAGGGTAAAAGGAAAGGAGTCCTTGTTGAGAAGGATGGTGAGGATTTGAGGAGAACAGCAAGCTCTGAGAAGATGGGACAAAAGTCCTCAAAACACAGTCAGTCTTCTAAAGAGAAGACCACCTGTTACTTGTGATCCTGCTTAGTGAACATACAAAGATCCTTCCTATTTGAGGGAAATCTCATCCTAGGTGGGAGGTAAGGCTGATATCCTGTCCTCTGCCTGCTAGTCACCTCTGTATGGCTAGTCAGAAGCTCTTGCTGGACTTCAAACCTATAGAGAGTGAAAAAAAAGAGTGGAATCCGTTAGAGATTACTTACAGTAGTTGTGAGGTAATGCATTTTCCAAAGGCAATGGAACCATTGGTGGCTCCTTCAACAGACCGGCTTTGCAGCAGAGATAGATCTATAACTGCCTCCTTTGGCTCCTGCCAATCCTGGATCTATAGCCTTTCTGCTGATACCCTTCCAATAAACCCCTTAATCAGGATTTGTTTCTGTTTTTGTAACATGAACCACGATTATTACACACTGAAATGGTTGTTTATAGTGAAAAAGATGCCTAGGAGATATAAAATTAAAGCTTCTATTATTTCTAGAGAAATATTTGGAATAACTTGGATAAAGAATGAGTCATATCCCAAAGCACTATTTGGACAAAGGCTACCCAGGGTCTACAAAGGGGAAAAGAAATGGACAGGACAGGACCCAATCAAATGTCCCACTGAGGGGCACCTGGGTGGCTCAGTGGGTGAGCATCTGCCTTTGGCTCAGGTTGTGATCCCAGAGTCTTGGGATTGAGCCCCACATCAGGCTCCCCACAGGGACCTTCCTTCTCTCTCTGCCCATGTCTCTGCCTCTCTCTCTGTGTCTCTCCTGAATAAATAAATGAAATCTTTTAAATAAAAAAAATGTCCCACTGAAACTAAAAAAATATGGAGTAATTATTGTGTGTGCACAAGAGGTCTATACTGATGATATATATGGAAATCATAGGAGCCCCTTCTCTCTGTGGCTCCAAGTGAGCCTTTGGGGTCATCACTGGTGGCTCATTCAATACGTCATTGTACTCTTCTATTCTTTGGTATGTGGACAGTCTCAAGCTCCTTAGAGTGACTGACGTCTACACAGATCTAGAGAGATGGAGACTGAAACAGACCCAAAGTCAATCCTGCTACTACTTTCTAAGCATCATTCACAACACGATCCAGCGAACACTGTCTTGGGAAATTACCATAGTCATATTGACTCTGTAGAAATCCATAACTCAGCTCCCCAAAATAAGAACACACAACTGAATTCTATAATTAATCCACGTTGTGGCAGTTTGTGAATTATAAGTTATAAACTCAATATTGAGTACAGTAGTCCTGCTGTTCTCAGAATGTTAATTTTCATGGCTCAATCCCTATAGCAACCTTTCCATTGCTAAATGCCCGTATTCCTCACAACCAAGCCTTGTTTGGCAGTGTAAAACTTTGCAAACCAGTATGTCATTTGATCCTCAGAATAACTCTGTGGGGTTAAAATGATTCTCGTTTGAAGATCAGGAAACTGGAGTTCAGGGTGACTAAGTGCTTTATTCAACCACGGAACTTATACATGGCAATTCCAGGAGAGAAATTCACCATGTTTTTAAACAGAATGTAATGATATTGTTAGATGATGTTTGCTTTTCTATGGATCCCTGTGTTAAGACTATTATCTTTTTAAGGCAAGTACGGGGCATTGTTTTGGTAGGTGGATTGTTAGAAAGTCGTGCTGTCTAAAAATACCTCTCTTACAGAGGACTACAAGACCACACTTAGAAATGCATTGCTTTGTGTTAAGCCTCCTTCTCTCTCTCTCTCTCTCTCTCTCTGCCTATCTTCTTTTAAAATGCAAAGGCCCCAGGAGGGTAGGGGCAGCTTTCAATGCTCTTTATCAGAATGTTCCTTCCAATGCCTTGTTAGTCAATAATAGCAAAAACAAAAGAACAAACAAACAACAACCAAAAACAACAACAATGTCTAAGGCTGTAAGAGGATGCTTAAAAGATGGAAAAAGATCAGAAGACAAGCATCTGCTCTTCACAACTCCCAGGACCCTGAGGGGCTCTATACTCTCCGCTTCCTGACCGAAGTGCCTAGTCTCACGCCCAGAAATAGCAATGGAGATGCTAGGAACCTCCAGGTTCCAGAAGTCATCTTCACCCATAAAGCTACATCTTTTAAGTTCTGGGACAGATAAAAATAAAGGCAGATGATCAGGCCTATAAATGTTTGCCCCACACTGTTTTCCTTATATTGTTTACATAAAGGTATGGGGTGGTCCCATCCATCTCAGAATACATGGAAACCCCTAGAACTACCACAGAAGACCAGATGCTACTGACTCAAAGGTATTATTCTCAGAAAATTCTTCATGAATAACCTACCAAGACACAGTTCCCTGTTTTACAAAACAATGAATGCACAGAGCCTACAGGAGTCCTTACTCTCCTGCAAACCTGAAACCTAGAGGTGAAAGTATTTTCAAAGGAACTTTTAAAGATTTCAGCTTCTTAGTGGGATCTCGGAACATTAGTCTTTCTGAGTTCCACAATTGTATATTTCAAACATCCAAATGAATCCCCCTTTAGACAACCCACAACAAGTGCATAAAATGGGTTAAGACTTGTATGCTACTACGATAACTTTTCTGACATAGAGGTCTCAGGTATTAGTTTGTTAAAATATTAGATATTAGGACACTTCGTAAATTTTATAAATTCATCTATTTTTCTCTCTTTGTCTTGTATATTAAAGGGAATAAGGATTTTTGGTTTCAGGTTTTTAGGTAATCCTGAAAAAAAGAATTTTTTTAAAGAGGAAAAAAAAATCTGGACTTTGATTGAAATCATCAGAAAATGTAAATTTTACTTAACAGCATATTTTCAATTAAGTTAGGCAAAAATTATGAGCAAGGTACATTCCCAAATATAATTAATGAAAGTATTGAAAAAAACAGTCAAACAGACTGAGCAGCCAAAAAATAAAACACGTCTAATATTTTTATTAAGGCAAATTAACAAACAATATCTTAGGTGGAAGTGTTTTTGTAAAATTGTTCAATCAAGAATCTGAGACTCTAGTGTTGTTGGCTAGTAGAATTAGACCACCACCTCCCAACATCTGTCTGCATTGTAGCTGGATCCTTGACTTATCCTGCTGAGTATTGATTTTCAACCACTGATTTACACAGAAGACTCAGAGCCCTCCTAAGGAGAAAGGACTCCATGTATGTGCAGAATTACATGTCTGATGAAGATGGCTGTCAACGGAGGTGAGAGTGCAGAAAAAAGTCATGAACTCCTAAAAAGAAGCAAACCTTAAAGGGGAAGGAATGGGAACTAGTGAATTAAAAATAGCCCCCCAGAATGAAGGAGGTGGAAGGGTAAAGGTTTTGAGTGCCGCCATGTGGCTTTAAAGGAACCCACCACAATGAATGAGAGAGAGGAGAGAGAGAGAACTGAAGAGCAGAAAAGCTATATAGCATATGTACTCCAGGCAAGGTTGCTAGGGGATACTCCTTAATAAAAAAAGGTAGAAATAAAAAATAGTCCCTTACTTTGTAAAAACATTAAAAAATCAGCAAGCTTTTGGAATATCTCTCATAAAACCTGTATCACAATGGCAAGAAATAATCCCAAGTGAATTACCGCTCTATCGAGCTGTCAGGAAGAGGCAGTCTTGGTTCCTACTAGGAGCAGAAGACTTTGATGGTTAACAGGTTTTGGCCATTCAAGTTCTGGCAACTCTACGTGGCTATCACAGTTCAGTCTTCAGGACTACAGTTCCACTTCCACTTGCCAGGTTTTTAGGTAAAGTGGAAAAAAGATAAGTGAGACAATAGAGAGCCATTTTGTAGACACAAGTTGAAAGTCCTAGAGTTTTTGAAAAATTTGCAGAGAAAAACTAACAAAATAGAACTGGAGATTTATTAGTAATGCAGGTGAGGGCTGAACCATTATCATTATTTAGAGATAAATATACATGTGGTCTCATTATACATGCACTCTTTTGGACCGACTACATAGTAGCTACTCAATATTACTTTCTACTAGCAAGTAGCCCTAATGCCATACTATAAGGAACGTCAAAGACTGAATGATACAACTGAGTCACACAAATTATCTGTTGTCCAAGACAGCTTGTCTTTTTCAATAACTATTCTCCACAAATGGGTCCTATTTTTTGCATTCTGAAAATGTTCCATTTGCTTTGCCAGTGTTTCTATGGAAAGGCTGTACCTCCTAGAAGTTCTTCGAGATCAGAATGTTTAATGTGACTGAGTATATATTAATAGTTCTTAACACTTTTGGATCATTAGACCCTTTGAAAATGTGATAAAAATATGGATATTCTCCCTAGAAAAAGGCAAATGGATATGCAACCCTAAAATATCCCCATTTGTAATTGCTTCCAACACTTTCTCTCCTCCAACATCTCTCTCACACCTACGGTCTCTCACTTGAACCCTCAAAAGACCTTCTTGGCACTCAGCCTCCCCAGCTCTCTCTGTTTCTCACCAGAGCCCATCCTTCTCACGCTGCTCAGGCTTTCTGTAGCTTTCTACACTCCTCTTGAAGTGACCCTTCACCTGGATTCTCCATAACAATGAAGAGCCCAGCAACTGACTTAGCAAGCAAGAATCCTTCTTTTCCTTCAACCTGTTCAGCCTTGTCTTTCTCATTATATTTGTCTAATTCTGCATCCTAAGATAAAGTACCAGGGCGAAAAAGACCTCTCCTGAAAGAGTAGAAGAGGAAAAGAATCCAAGCAGGCAAATGCTCAATTCCCTTTTGGGAGTGGAGAAACACCTTGCCACTCCCAGATGTCAACACAGTATTCCTTGTTTTATTTCCATGCAAATAAAGCTTTATTTATTTATTTATTTATATATTTATTTATTTAGCAAATAAAGCTTTAAAACAAAATTGAAGATGATGTCCCTTCTGGGAGTATGGTTGGGGGAGAATTCAAGGAATTTGGATTAATGAACCCTCAGGTGAAGATTGAGATTTTGCTTGAGTCTTTAATTTTCTCTGATTGTCTGTCAGGCAAAAGATTGATCTTATTCAAGAAAAAAAATTAGAAAATTGTCCATAGTCAAACATCCCAAGTAATCACATCTGCAGTTTGCTTTGAAACTCTAGAAACACTGCAAAGTTATCTTCTAGACTCCTGGGATACGACCTGTGAATATTAAGAAAATGATCGATAATATAATAATCTGTATCTCAAAGGCCAATATAAAACCAGAAAATGCTCTACAGCCCTAGCAGTCTGGCCTGATGTCACAGAGAGCAAACGTTGAAGAACTAAAAGTGTCTTTCTAACAATGGAGCCAGATATCTTACATCTTCTCTTTGTTCTCTTCTCCCTGGTTGAAATTATTTAGCTGAATTAGGATTCCAGAGGAACATTTTCCCCTTGGAGGTTTAGATTGCCAACTGTTCTATTTGACTTAGAAATACTACATACTATTCATTATATATGTTTTCTTTAGCAGGTACTTATTAATCATCTTTAGGCACCATGGTAGCTATTCTAGCCATAAGTATAAACATGATTTGGTCTCTGTCCTCAAGTGGCATGATACTCTACTCAGAGCTATATCCAGTAAAAAGGCAATCATGTTAAACCTTAAGAGGTGCCCCTAACCCTACATTGAAATAGCAGAAAAGGCTTTCTGGAAGAAGTATATCTATGTTGAGATCTATAGGATGATTGGGAGTTAGTTGGCTGAAGGTTAGGAGAGTGAGGATGACAGACTTATTTTCTAGAAAGGTGAGTTTCAAGTGGAGAATATTGGATAAAAATGTGTAGCCTCAAATCTAGCCTGTGAAGCAAGACTATACAGGATGGCGAAGAGGAAAACAGAGCTGGATCAAATCAAGGTGCCTTAATCAGGGGCTAATATTTTGTATCTTAAATTTAAAGCTTGTTATGGTCATAAAATTGGCTCAGTGTGTGGGACAGATGATAGCATAGACATCTAGAACACCTTTGTTGAACTGATATAAGAAGGGATGCAGAAAGATTTCTCTTGGGATAGTTGGTTTCCAAGCAGTTTTGGGTAGTGTGCCGTAATGGGAAAATTACCAATTCTTATGGATTATCTTCTTTGTAAAGCATTATTATTTTGCTTGGAATATTATAAGTTCCATGATTCAAATTATAAGTATTAATTTAGATTCTGATGCCAAGGATAAGCTATATCTAAATTACATACAGCCTTGGGTTATCCATTCTGTTCTTTCAATCTCCTACCTCCATTAATGAGTATAATTAGAAGATGATAATGAGAGTCATCTGTAGGATTAAAAAGTCTCTTGGAGAAATAGATTCATTCCAAAAAAACCCTCAAAATATTAAACCACAGCATCTTCCAGAAAGATCATCAAGGGCATATTGCCTACTGGAGAACTTAATGTCCAGTATTCAAGACTCGGGTGATCTATGATTGTTTTGCTGCTTAGCCTCAAGAAAATTATCTGTATCTTATGGTTTGGAGAAAACACTTCTCTCTTCTATCAACTTATTTTCTCTTAATACTAAAAGAATTTACAGTCTTTAGAATTACGTAGCTTCCAAAACTGGAGTCTCTCAGCTATTGCCTTCTTTTTTATGCTGAGATCATTACGGGAAAACTAAGAAGACATGTAAGCTTTATTAATTTATTCCAAAGCTGGAATCTTTCTAAGCAGGTAAACACTAATATTGCAGGATTTCTTTTTCCCTATTCTCATAGGGTGGAGAATTATCGGTCTGAAAAAAACTTTGGTAAGTAAAAGGTCCCCATAGTAAGAATGAATGATGTTTCTCTATACTTGAGAAAGATGCTTGAATTATTTCACAACTTGTAATGTGAAGTGTGTCCCGACACAATCCAGACCTTTATTTCTTATATCATCATGCCAGCACAAAGCCTTTTCTCAAAGGCTATGTTCTGTTTTAAGAGCTCATTATGGGGAGTATTTACAGTCAATGTGTTGCCTAAATCAGAGTGGAATATACTGCTAAACCCTTAGATTGGGACCCAGAAGTACATAATTTTCCACTTTTCTTAAACTCGGTGTCCTTATCTAGAAAACATTGTGGAATTTCAGGGGGAAAAAAAAAACCCTTAAATTTAGAAAACTCATTTTGAGCCTTTGTTCTGCCACTTACCAACTGTGTATTCTTAAAAACTCATTTAAAATAAGTCTTATTATCCTGATTTTACTGATGGGGAAGCTAACACCTACCTCAGAGTTGTAGGAATTAATGAGATAAAATAAAACAGTCCTTCACAAAGTAGCCACATATAGTTTCATCAGATAGTTCCCTTTACCAAAGCTGGAACATATAAACACGCTTTCATTATGAGCAATGAGAGGCTTGACATTATTAAATTAGTTCTTTAATTTTCTAACACAGACATATTTTTATTCTTTCATTTAACAAATATGAATTAACTGTGTATTTCTAAACCTTAATCACCAGGGAGAGTTTTAGGTGTTGAGAATAGCGTAGCACTTAAGCCACAGAGACCACACATTACTGGGGATAAGCCGTGGCTCCTCAGATACAGAGTGAACCAATGTTATCAGGACATCGAGGCTCAATTTGTACATATAATGTTCATTAGTTTAAGCCTTTCAAACCACACATTGAGCTCAAATTCTGAATTAACTGAACTGTCAGAACTGTATGCCATCCTAAGAATGCTTTGTAGAGTAGCACTGTTCTGTAAAAATAACTTTGTCTTATATTAAAAAAAAAAAAAACCTGAAAGATTCTGGAATGCCATTTCTTTCCAAAAGAGTAGCCATATTTGAATTTTCTTAGCAGCTTGCTGAGAGAGTGCAAAGCTAACAAGAATCAAAACAGACTCTTTACATAGTTTGTTTGGGTCTAGAGGAAATCTGTCCATGAGCTTTTGTGAAGGGGCCAACATGTCAGCATATGCCTGACTACAGTGAGTTTATCTTTCAATTGATTTAGTCCATTCTGGGGAACCAAGATGATGCAAGAGTGTGGCACATAATCAAGCTCTTTCTCTTTTCATTGACAGAGATGATACAAATGTTCTTATTCTTTTAGATAACTTGATCAGAAATAATAGAGTAAGAGACTATGCTTAAATTCCTACTACAGTTATTTTGTTCATGCTTTAGGATGTTATTAACATGTGGTACAATTTTTGCAAAGTAATGGTGATCTTTAGTCAAGAGATGGGACAGATCCATAATTCTGCTGCCTTGGGGTTTATACACAATTTCCTGGAACCTATGTTCTATTAACAGTCTGAAATAAGGCTTTGGCCTTCTAGAAACGCTTGAAATTGAGCTGCAAACATGGTGGGCATACTTCTATGGCATTCTTACAAACAACTCTTAATCTTGGATATTCCAAGGAAATGTCATCCCCTATTCAACGCTCCCATTTCTTTGAAGTCAACTAGTACACATATATTGCAAGGATATGAACTGAGACTAAGTTGAAATTATGTCGCTGAGTAGAAGACACTTTAGTTTTCTTTTTCTCCAGGTTTTTTGGACATTTTCTCTAGGCAATTTGTACAAGCCACAGCCACAGAACTCTGGAGAATATAAGAGCAGGTGCCAGAGAGGTAGAGCTGACACCTGACAAAAGAGTGGCTGTGGCCAGCAGTGTCCTCATATGGAAACACGTGAAGTGCTGTCAGAACTATGAAAACACAAGGGTTTGGGGGAAAGGTGGAGGCAGCCAAGGTCTCGCAGGAACAGTAGAAACACGTTAAGTACTGAAATGCCAATGCAAGGTGGAATAATTGTCATTTGCAATGTTACTCCTATCCACAGGCTGGTGAAAACTGGTGGCATATAGAAAATCAACTAGTATTATTTGAAAAGCAAATATGCCAAGGTATGTGCACACACGCACACACGCTATAGTGTAGAAAATACTTATATAACAAGGTTTAATGATAGAAAAAGAATTTTAAAATGAGAGGAGCTAAGGGTCTCATAAATTTATGCAGGCTAATCTTGTTTCTGAATGACGTGGGGTCTCGGAATAAAACCCATAAAAAACCCCGGTATTAATTCTGGCTTTTGAAAACTTTTCTTAGATATGATTGTTTTCCTATTCACATCTGATACATTCCTTAGCTATAGACTACAGGAAGGCTGAAAGATGAAGGCTGAAGGAAACCTGTCCAGCCTGACCCTGAATGTCAGGAAACAAAATATATGCCAGGCTCATCACTATCAACATAGTTCCCTTTGTGTCGCTCCTCTGTTCCCCCAGCTGTTTCTCTTTAAACATCATGCCTGGTCTTAAAGACCAAGCAATTCAATGATCAATTGTCAGAATTTCCACTGACTGTTCTCCCTTTAGCTTTTGGAAATTCTGGTCTCTCCCCCATGTCCTTTGCTTACCTGCCCCCACAGGTGTTCCTCCCACATTTCCTTTATTCCTCAGCCACCTTTGCGCTCAGCCAGAGATGCCGCCCTCCCTAACTTCCCTCTGCTTCCTTCACCTTCATATCCCAGTGGTCTTTTCTTTTTCTGATACTCAAATGAGTAGAGTCTTGTGCCAAAGTTATGAGATGGAAAGCAACATTATGCGTTCAAAACCTCTAAGCAGCCAAATGTAGCTGGTGCATGGCCATGCAGAGATTTACACAGGATAAATTAGAGGAATAGGGTTCAGTTAGATAAAATCTTATAGTTCACTGTGAAAAAAAAATGTGAATTTTTATCCAAAGCACAATACCACTTCATTGTAAAATGAGAAGCATAAACAATATATGCTGAACATTTATGAAGGAAAGAGATCATTATGAGTTTTAGGGAAGATTTTGCAGAGAAAAGAGCCTTTAAGTGTGGGTAAAATATGCATTGCCAAAAAGGAGGCAGGAGTGTCATGAATGTAAAAGTCATGTTTGGATGATGCCAAATTAGTATTTCTGGCTGGAAAGATGTGTTTAGGGAGAGTAGTAAAGGATAGGTGTGGAAAACCAGAGTGAAGCCATACTATGAGAGGCTTCAAGCTCAGACTGATAAATTTGTACTTTATCCTTCAGAACCAGCCTTCTCCCATGCCTTTTACTTATTTGTCTCCCAGAATCAGCTTTGGGTTCTATTTGCTCTCTTTATCCATCTGCCTCATGGTGAAGGGGTGCCTGCATCTGTTCTGAGTCTCTTGTCAATTTCTCCATGAGGCAGATGGTCTATTTCTATTTCCAGACTTTGCCAGATCCCCCTGAGTTTTTCATCCTCTATCCCTGAGGATTTATTGCCAGTGCAGCAACAGATACCATGTGGCAGATGAGTTTAGAGGATAAGTTTTAATAGATGTATTCACCAAGGAGCTATTCCAGCACATTATCTAATGTCCTTTTCAATAGGAAGCATCTTCTGATCATAAGAAAAAATGGCAAAGAGGAAAGTCAACACCATTTAGGTTGGGATTAAGTTAAACTATTTTTATTGGTTTTCCTTTGAGTTTGTTTTTCTCCCCAGCAATGATTTTATTGTAACATTTATCCTATTGGATGAACCAAGAGACAAAGAAAGTTATTAGATATGTCCCATCTTTGAAATTGAGTCCTTTTACTTTGTTCCATATTCCCAACAGATCTGTATCAAATATCATTGACATCAGGCCCCAAATGTTCTGGTCTGCCTCAGCAATCCCTACCAAAGCAGTGTGAGAGTTCTTGGTTTTGGTTCAGCTAACCAGAATCTCCTCTTGCGTATCCACATTGTTAACTCTAACTAGATCTCCTCTATGTCTATGTGGCAGATTATGTCTTTTCTAAGAGTATCATATATTCATCATATAAACCAGTCATGGCATTTCCTTGAGTTCCATAGCAACGAACTGCTTCTGGGTCTCTTACCAGCCATCACAAACTGCATGCCAAGAGTCACCAGCCAAGGGGAACCAAACAAAACTGGACTGAATCAGTATAAATTCATTATTCATTTGAAAACCCTGAGTGCTTTCCCTAGAGATGATAAACCCATGAAAGTTCTATGTGCAAATGAGTTGTTGATGCAATTAGGACCCCAAAGTAGATATCTCCAGCTATAGGCAGCCACATGGCTTGACTGCCAAGCACAACATCAACCTCTCACTTTGCATTTCGATGTCTACCATTACCACAAATCACTTAATTACATGCATTCAGACCTGAAAGACTGAGCTCTCGCTGATGTGACATGATAGATTTCTCTGCAGGTGAAATGGGATTTTTACTGGCAACCAGGTACAGGGGGTTTTAAGAGTTGTAGCTGAATCAAGAACAAAAGATGTTCCTACTGTTTTTTTTCCAGGATACCCCAAACTTTGGCCTTTCCTTCACTAATGGGTTCAGTTGGAAAGCAGACCTAAGAAAGGCTAGAGGTAAAGTAGGGAATGGGGAGGAGAGGAGTATTATAGTTAGAAATCAAATCTGTTCTCATTTACAACAGAGAATATAATCTTTGGGGAAAGATGAAAACTTATTCTTTTCTTTCTTAAAGCTTAGAATCTTTTCTCTTTTCAGAGTTCGGCAAGATATCCACTAGTTTCTTCTAAAGCTTTTGAGAACTTTGCCTCAAACATAGCACTAAAGACCCAAATATTCTCTTTAAATATCATAATACTATTTTAAAACCTAAGAAAATTGTTTTTTATTTGAGGATAATATTTTTAAAGCAGATCAAAAGATTGGCCTAGAGCCCTGACAGCTCACCTTTATAATACTTATTTTTCAGAGCTGATCTTCATCTCATTTCACATTTATTATTAGAATCTTGCCTTTTTCATTTAAAAAAATGTTGGTGGAATGCGTACAGACTTACAGTTAAAAGGGAAGGAAAAAAGGATGTCAAAACAGTGACATAGTTCTTCCTTTGTCATTTTAATATTTGTTTAAAAAGGGATCAGAGAGCTACACATGAGTGTGCACATGTGCACAGATCATGTACTTTGCCTTTTGTGTCCTCAACACTCATAATCTATGGAAGTTTATTTAACATTTACAGAGCTCAAGAGTTAATCTTTTCTCAGTATCTGGATTCTACTGAGAAGGACATAATGACAGAAGCTAAAGGACAAAGTGGAAAGACATAACTGCAAAAAAGGTGAATTAATAAACTCTAGTTTAAAAATGTACATGTGACTGTGAGTTTTGAATAAAAATTTTGAATGACATTTTGAATGACTTAGCTTAGCCAAATTTCTTAATTTCTTGGTTACCCCAAATCTGGCAAAGTATCTCCTAGAAATATTTCTAATCAGTTAATCATCCAGGACAACCTTTATCGGTGTCTAGACAAAACCTCTAGAGAGAGGAAAAAGAGGCCTTCTCTTACCAGAAGTGGAGAAATTTTGGTCTCACTTTTGCCAAACTCCAGTATTTCTCTCATGTGTCTCCATTCTGGCTTCAACCAGATTGTTTGAGAAGTGGATCCTGGTTTAATTCTGAAGTCTTATTTTTCTATTTTTTTTTTTCTGAGACTGGAAATGAAGGGTATACTTTGGTTTGATATTTTTCTGTCCATGGAAAAGACAAAATCCACATTGGAAGAGTGGACTGAGGCTAGCATGAACTTCCACAGAAATGTGCTTTTGATTTAATCTTAACATATATGAGCCCAGGATATATTTGGAGGGAAGATGCCTTGGGCTTCCGGGCAACTGGCGTCTAAGTAGTTTATGATACTATTGCTTCGCAATGTCTTAGACTCTTTTATCTTAAAAGAATCCTTGCCCCTGCAGAATAGGTTACTGATACTGAGTACTGAAACCCAGAGTATTATAGCGCCCAAGAAACAAAACCAGCAGAGAGAAAATGTCCTTGCTCTTGTCACAGTACATTTTTAGAACTAAGCAGCTGATTTTATTTTCTAATGGAAAAATCTGTGAGTAAATTTTAATTGTGCTGTGAGGGAAAAAAAAAAAACCCATTTGCAATTGAATCCAATTACAACTCATTTGTGATTAAGATTTTGTATTTAATATTGATGGGCTTATATTGTTTGCTTATTACTGTCTATGGAGAATTCAATATGAACAATATATTGAACACAAAATACAGAAATGCCTATTGTTTCTTTATAAATATTGGATTGGATTTATAGTATATATATAAAAGGATCATTTGTTAAGAGTATTTTAAAATAAAAACGTACATATGCATAAATGAATAGCACCAGAGTTCTGGTCTAATGAAACTCTGTAAGAAGACGTTACACAATGTTTAACACAGACCCTGAATATGAAATATTGGGTTAAGTTCAGATAATAAACCTTTTCAATTCCCACATTTCCTTTTGGTAAAATATGTAAAGATGATTTTTCTCAGTGACGTATCAGACATTATTAGACTTGATTTAATAGCTAAGCAGTTCATTGTCCAACTTTGAACTATATCATGGACAGGCAAAAATTTGTTGTTCCAATTCCCCCTGAATCATTTTCATTCCAAGTTAATGACCTCACAGGATGGGAGAGTCTACCTTTAGATTTAGTAATTATACTTCATTTATTTGAGGAAGAGAAAATAAAGCATAATCTCAAATAATCACAACCACAGTGGGTAACAAAGGAGGATGGCGAAGTAAATTATGGTCTATTTATATAAGCAAAATCCTAAGGACATAGATACATTCAAAATATGCTCAAAAAGCATTTTTAAATGAATAAAAGAACATTTTAAATGAATTTTTAAATAGTAAAAGACAGGATGGCATGATTATAAATAATTAAAGATACATAAAGTACTGACAAGAAACATAGCAAAAAATTAACAATTGTTTTATCTAATTTGTGAATTATAATTTTCTTCTTTATACTTTTGAAATTTCCCAATTAGTATAATGGGCATATATTATTTTTAAAACTGAGAAAATACACAGTGTTAATATGATAATAAATGTGAGTTAATAATTAATCCTCTGCGCAAAAGAGGATGCCATCAAACCCTGAAGAGGAAAGAATGGTTTTCCGGTACTCATATGTTATAATCCTTTTCCTTGCAAATCTAAAAGACAGTGAAAGCCAAAGGGAGAGAATCATGTTAATTAAGATTTTGCTGCAACAAAGCTGAAACCATAGATATTGCGGTCCCTCTGTCCAACATCAATGTGCTTTCCTGGCCAAGGCTCATTCCATAGGAATTGCTTCATTCTACTGACATGTTCTTAGCCAATCCCTAGTGCTCATGATTCAGCTGAGAGAAATGGCCTTTTCTGGTTCTCTTGCCATCAACCCCTGCCACTTATGCCTTCAAACCAGATTGTTAACTCTTGGGAACAATGTTCCCATAATATTTTGGCATTTAAAATATATTAGAGTGAATGGATTTTATAAATCTAAAATTTGCTGAATTCCCAACATTGAACTGCCTAGGGTTCCTTGCACAAAACAAGATGACAGTTTTCCAAGCTTCATAATTTTTTTTTTCATTCTATTAACAGGGTGGAACAAAAAAGCTCTTTCATGTGACTGTTTCTTAGTCCAGGAATAGTAGCTGGGTCTCACAGGGCTGAAGGTGGTGGGGAGGAGAATAGATTGGGCCTTAAAAAACTAGGAACAATTAAAAAAAAAAAACTGGGGACATTTAGGATATAATGGGATAGGCTTGTATGGAGAAAATGAATATTTCAGATTCAAATGTTGAAGAACTTAATAACGCTGGGAAAAGGCAAAAACAGAACCTGAATTTAGGGTCAGTAGATCCAAGACTGGAAGAAGGTGAAGTTGAGATTAAAGCAAGGATATTTCATAGAGGGAATAGTGAATCATCATTACTAGGTCATAGTTTCAGAGAATATCTGGTGTGCTGAGCCTCATTTATGAGATAGCAAAAGTAAGAAGTCAGATAAGATTAAAGGACTAGAGTGTACAATGTGTCATTTATGGACCATTTAGAGAATTCTCAGTAGCTCGTACCTTGAAGATATCCATTTCTAAATATAATTTTGTTTTAAAATCTACTCAAATTTCTTAGTTAAGTATTAAAGAAGAAAGTTAACGATTTAATTTTATCTAAGCTTCTTAACTATCTAACCCCAATTCAGTATGCCACCGAGGAGGCAATAGTAAGTCTCACAAAATGGTCAACAAAGCATCAAAATTATTTTATCTGGTAAATATTAACTCATTATCTCTATACCTTATGGAGATTGCAGTGCATTGCCATCAGTGAATCCTAACTTCCATAAAGGAGGATTAATATCAATGTACAACAGATAAACTGCTGTTTGCAAATACGTTGTTAACCGTCTGAAATCCCAAAGATAATATTTATAATGAAACAAAAATAATTGGTATCTTACTCATGTATTTATTTGTCATTCATTTTTTGAAAACCTATTACATGTATGACTGGATGTTAAGGTAGACTAGAAGATTGCAAAGGAAAAGAGACATAGCTCTTGCTTTTAAGAAACTTGAAAAGTGACGGACAAGAAATGAATGTGAAATTTTTTTTGAAATATTTTAATAATGATGATAGTAGTGATCAGACTAGTCCCTTCAGCTGGAATTATCTCACCACCATCCTTTCTTCCTGCTTCACTGCTGATGAAGTTCTCCCTCCACCTCCATCCCACAAAACACCAGACACAGGTACACTATGCAAAAGGGAACGCACAGGAAGGAGATTCAACTCTTGCTAAGCTTTTTTGTCACCATAGAATCCCTACTTGCTTCTTATAAAGTAAAAAGGAGCATCTCTTCTGGCAGGCCCTGGAGGAGAATAATGATTATCTATGTTGTATATGCCCACTGCTGTGCTAAGTCCTTAATGTGCATTGTACTATGAGTGTTTCCTGAACTCAGGATCCAGTTGTGGAACAGAACAACTGACCAGTGGAGAGGCAGGTTAATACTGGCTACCAAGATGGGACATTTTGATCTATAAGATGCTAATCTGCTGTCAAAGATACCGTTAGAAAGTATGTGGATTGGGCATTCACCTGCCCCAACACTGATAAAAGAAGTCCCTCCAGGCACTATGAGTCTATGAGAGAGGGAAAAAGACATTCTATTTAAAGGGACTTTGTCTTCAGAAATAATTCAAAATAGTGAGGTAGCAAGCAACAGAGTCTGGAAAGTAGAGGGTAAGGATTGAAAAACAAACAAACCCTCAAATCTAAAACATTTTTAGGGAGAAAACGTATCTTTGGTTGGGTTCATTCATTTTAACACCTCATATCTTTTATTGTTCTTTATATTCTCTACATGTTTGAATTTTAGTTAATTGCTAGTCACTTCCTTTACATTTTTTTGCCCAAGATATATAAAAGTATATTGATGATTACATGAAAACACCTTTCAAATGCTGAAATCCACTTTTCATTCATTTGTGTGTGCTTGTCTCCAATTCAAGGGCTGGGACTAATAGAAACTGTGGTTTGACAAAATAGGACAGCTGCCTTTTATCCCAGGACTGTACAGGCGACAGTCTGGCTATGGATGTAGTGCATTTTAGACTTAGATCTACTTGGCCAAGAATAATAGAAGGATTGTACAATATGTGTGATTTGATACTCTCCATCACCGTGTAGAGTTAAGACAAATCTATGCATATTAATTAAAATATAAGAGCACTTATTTCTCAAAGGATTTGCAACCCAAGTGATTCCGGTAACTGGGACTTTTAACTATATTCTCATTATGTTACCTTGGATTATGGTAAACCAGCAACCACAAATGGTGGGTCTTAGTTCTAGGTCATATCTGGACCACAGATGCATTTGGTGTGAACAAGTGTTTAAAAACTAAGGAAATATACATAAGATTACAGATTTCTGACTTCTGTTGGACGTTGTCACTGGACGACAATCACCTGTTGCTGAGTAGCACTCATTCCCTTCAGAGAGTATGATTTCACTTTTCCAAGACCCCATACTTAACTGCACCATACCCTCTTCACTTTCTTCACTTTTAATTTAAATTACGTCCTTAGCTCTGTTTGCATTAGAGTTTACAATTCTTGGTGTAGACTCTGGCGTGCCATTCATGAAATTCACGGTTTTTGAAAGTGATAAACACCTTGAAAATTAAATGACATTGTACTTGTAGCATAGATGTGAAAAAGAAATACAGCACTAACTTGCAAATGAATGCTCTAGTTGAAAAAAAATAAAACCTGGAATCTTCTGGATCTTGGTTTGGCAAATCATGTGAGTTAAACCCCATTGTCTGCTATGAATGGATACAGTATATTTTAATTTGTTTGCATGTTGAAATCATACTACCCTGGGCAAGTTTGAATTGTGTACACTATAAAACTGAGGGCCAACTCCCCCAAGCCATTACATTTAGCGGCTGGTATTTGATCTGTTAAGTTTCTATAGCTTCCATCTACTCTGTATTGATCTGTGCTGAAGAACTGGAGAGTATTGACCACCAAAGTAAGCTGCAGTTTGCATTGTTTCCATTAGATGGCGCAGAAGATTTTTGAGGTCCCAAACAAACCCGGAGCATGGGAGAGCTCCATGTATGATCAGCTATGGGGAAACACCAGCAATTTCAGTTCCACCACACCTCTGTAGCTTATAGCAGGAATCTAATTTGAAGTGTTTCTAGGGAGGAGTTATTTGGTAACTGATGAACCATTTTTTTTTTCCCCTAACTACACTAGTAAGGTGTAAAACCATTTCCTTTGAATTGAACTCTCTTGTTCCTTGGTTTATAGCCTTATTCCTTATCAAACTTGAGGAAAATAAATAGTTATACCAAGTATTGCAAAAGATATGGGAGAGAAAAAAAAAAAACGGACACTTTTAACGCATCAGGAAGCAAGTGTCAAAGCTAAAAAAGCCCATGAGATACCAATCAAAATTTCTAAAAACTTTGCAGCTCTGTATAATTACCAGAGCTTGCTATCATTCCATTTATAGTCATTTTTGTCCAAATGCCCTTTGAGTCTTTTCACTCCCACTAACACTGTTTTTTTTCCTTTTCATAATTTAGGATAGGAAATGGTTTTCAATATTTTGGATAAACTTGAACTTAGTCATATCCCAGTTCTTATTATCCTAAGCGTCAATCATTCCTGATCATTACACACCCTCATTTGTGACTTTCAGGGTTTCTCGGGGTTCTGGAGGACTTTCGGCATCTCTTTTAATTCAAAGCAAAGTGCCTTATGCAAATTTAATTGGAAATTTAAAAACTCAACTAAGCCCTGCACTTGGTTTTGGTCCATATGTTGATATGGAGAAGGAATTTGAGCCTGAACCACTAAAATGTCTGTTGACCTGGCTTGCATATCTCTAATTCTTCACTTTGCATGTGTTGAAAGACTTAGAGAAGTCCCACAAGACTTCATTTGCTGGCCAAAATGCAAGCTCAGTGTTTTAAATAAATAAGAAGAAACTTTTCTATCAGATAAGAGATCTCAGCATACTTGAACCAAAATCTATTGAGCTGGTAACACAAAGTACACAATATTGATAAATGGTCCTTTTTGACCTCTAATTAGTCCAATCTCTTCCTCAAGTGACTCATTCCCATTATCCTCTTCTATTCAGTAGACTACATGTTGATGTTTCGAAGGCAGGCCCTCTCATAGCTCAAACTTACACAGAGCCATGGTGATAGTACTGAAAGCTGGACTGCTTCAACCATCTCTCAATGGAGAAGTGAGCATACAAAGCAAAGGTTATGAGGAAATAATGGCAGAAAGGGTACATTTAATTCTGGGTCCTTTCCATCCTCCGTAATGTAGCTTGTCAGTAATGAAGGGTGTGAAATTATTATTTATATAATATGTAGTCCCATTTCAATAGAAATGAAATGGTTCTAAGGGGAATTAAGGACATAAAATCTGCAACTTTGGAAAAATAGTACAGTGAACAATGAGTCATTGTTTCAGAGGACGTCTTGGGTACAGAACAATTAGAACTAAGAGGATTGCAAGCTTAACTGAGGTGCCTCACTTAAAACTGGTAAAATAGAAGGAATGAATTCCATGAGGTCTTTATTAGTGTAAACCTGTGGATATTAGGACTTTTTTATAATGATGTTAATGGCACAATTAGCATAGATGACCAATTTGAAAGAATTAAAAATTTAACATTAAAGATATAAAAATAGAGATTAGGAGAACATTATGACTTTCTTCTTGATCATGGAGACAAGGCATCAGAGAATCCAGGTGCAGGCTTTATTCTTACTTAGACTGAGTTACAATTCATCTCATAAGTCTTCCTTTTATTGATTCTGCTTATAGTCACATATAAAGCTTTAAGAATACAGGATGGTGCTTTTTATGTCCTTTAGGATGCAAGCAGGATTTTCTTTTTTTTTTTTTTTTTTTTTGGTCATATTGAATCCTTCAGATCCACCTCACACACACATACACACACACACACACACACACACACACACATTTTTTTAATCCTAAGCTTTCTGAGAAACCATTCGTCTTGTATAGCATGATATTCTGGGTTCCTCTTCCTAAAATTCTTTGATCTTTTAATTTTTTATTTCATAGATGCTTGATCATTATAATTGCATACTTTTGACCACATGCATTTTTTTTCAAATCTGAATAAACATGTGCACTTAGAAATGCACATGTAATCTTGATGATATGACAATAGTATTAATATCATTCCAATACAATAATATCTAAAAAATAAAAATATGATTTTTAAAGAAGTGAGCAAGAGCAAAAAGACAGGAATATCAATACACTAAGATAAGAATGGGAAAGTTTGAAAATAAATGATTATTTGGCAATTGGAACCAACACTCTAATTTCACTTTTAGTAGTCTTGTTCTTCTTTGTTCAAACCTGAAAAGAAGGCATTTGGTTGTATCAACAACATCAGATATCATTACATGTCTTCCACTCTAAATTCTTTAGCAGATTCTGAGAAGAGAAAAAAATTGTGGAAGGAGAAATCTGGGAGAAGAGCTAACCTTTCTCTAGAATGGTAGAAGTCAGCCTTTTGAATGTAACAGGTACTGTTATTAACTTAAATTGAAATAGATTTATACTGTAGATTGTCTTCTCTAATACTAGGATAAGTTTGGACTAATGGTGATGGCACCATCACTTTCAACCTCACTTATGAGCCTGGTAGAAAGGTGGAAAGGAGGTAGACAAAAGCTCAAGTATTGAGGAAAAGCAAAATTAACTGGTCCAGATAAGGACTGAGAAACTGACCTTGGACTAATGATAACAGCACAGTTTTCCTTTTACATCTATCTATCTATCTATCTATCTATCTATCTATCTAGGTTTTCTGAGAAATACTTGTGTCATATGAGGTATACATGGGTGTTCTGGAAGAAAACAAAAAGATACCATGAGATTGAAAATCGTTATCCCTCTTAGAAATTCAGAATGTACTTTAAAGTAGTAAAGATCCTGAGAAAAGATGCTCCAAAGAACCCTGGTTATGAGAATGTTTCAGATTTAATTGACCAATATCAACATGTAACATGAGGTTTTAGCAAACTGGCTTGAGGAAGAAATAGAAGATGTTAAAATTATAGTGTTAAAAGTTAATAATACAAAGAAAGATTTTCAGCCCCCAAATATAAACAATTCTAAAGAAAGTCCACTTTCTTTCCATCAGTTCTAATCTTCTATTAGGCAATACCTAAGGATATAGAGCAATTAAAACAAAATAGGGGAAGCTGATTTGGTTATTTTCTCAGGTCTTTGACAAATAATCTTAGTTAGGAAAAGTAGTCGCAGGTAAATTTGCTATCACAGGCTAAAGTTTAAAACATAATTTTATTATGAAAATTGCAATTTGTTTCCAACTTCTTAAACTCCTTTTTCCAACTTTTATACTTCTTTCTCTTGGTCTCTACTATTGTATCCACTATTAAACCTTTTCACAGGAAAGTTTAACTGACATTTAACTTTAGTATGAAAAAAATTATACTTGTACATTAAGCCTTTCACCAATTATTTTAAGATAACAAAAATTTTATCCATATTAAAGGAATTTTACGCAGCCATTAAAACTTAGAGAAGAGTCTTGAAGTAGGAACTTGAAATATGCATGAGTTTCTTTAGAAGTAAAACTCACTATTCGCAGGTGATATGATAGTCTATATACAAAATCCAAGACTCTACCAAAATACTGCTAGAACTGATACATGAATTCAGTAAAATTGCAAGATATAAAATCAACTTACAGAAATGTGTTGCCTTTCTATACAGTAATAATAAAGCAGCAGAAAGAGAAATTGAGGAATCAATCTCACTTACAATTGCACCAAAAATAAGATAACCTAGGAATAAACCTAATCAAGAAGTGAAAGACATATACTCTGAAAACTCTAAAACACTGATAAAAGAAACTGAAGAGGACATAAAGAAATGGAAAGATACCATGCTCATGGATTTGAAGAACAATTATTGTTAAAAATGTCTATACTTACCCAAAACAACCTAGACATTTAATGCAATCCGTATCAAAATATCAACAGCATTTTTCACAGAACTAGAACAAACAATCCCAAAATTTGTATGGAAATACAGAAGACCCCAAATAGCCAAAGAAATCTTGAAAAAGCAAAGCAAAGCTGAGGCATTACAGTTCCAAACTTAAGTTATATTACAATGCTACAGTGATCAAAACAGCATGGTACTGGTACAAAAATAAACACACGATTAATAGAACAGAATAGAAAACCCAGACGTGAACTCATAACTATATGGTCAATTAATCTTTGGCAAAGCAGGAAAAAAATATCCAGTAGGAAAAAGAGAGTCTTTCCAACAAATACTGAAGGAAAAACTGGATGGCAACATGCAAAAGAATGAAACTGGTCCACTTTCTTACACTCAACACAAAAATAAATCTAAAATGGATTAAAGACCTAAATGTGAGACCTGAAGCCATAAAAAATCCTAGTGGAAAACACAGGCAATAAGCCTTCTGACATCTGCCATACCCACTTTTTTCTACATATGTCTTCTGAGGCAAAGAAAACAAAAGCAAAAATAAACTATTGGGACTCCATCAAAATAAAAAGCTCTGCACAGTGAAGGAAACAATCAAGAAAACTAAAAGGCAACATACAGAATGGGAGAAGATATTTGCAAATGACATGCCTAATAAAGGGTTAATAGCCAAAATATACAAGAACTTATAAAACTCAACGTCCAAGGCAAAAGGACCCACAGTGACCACCGAGCTGAATGCAGACAGTCTCATTAAGGCACCCACCTTGAAATAGCCAAAAGCCGTAAGTGACAAATTACCACCAGGTACACTTCCTAAGATTACCAAAAAAGGGAAAATTCCATATGTCTCCATCTTCCCTTACTCCTCCCTATAACTATGGCCCCTCACCACTCCCTCAGCACAGACAGTCTCTCCTTTGCTGTCCTGGCCACTGCTCCTTTGTAGTGCATTTAATAAAGTTCTGTCACTTTAAAAAACAGCAACAAAGCTTAATACCCCCCAAACGAATAATCCAGTTAAAAAATAGGCAAAAGAGGGGTGCCTGGGTGGCTCAGTTGGTTGAGCATGAGTCTCTTGGTTTTGGCCCAGGTCATGATCTCACAAGTCATGAGATTAAGCCCCATGTCAGGCTCCACACTTAGTGCGGAGTCTGCTTGAAAATTCTCTATTCCTCTCCTCCTGCCCCTCCTCCCATTCACATGCTCTCTCAGGTGTGTCCCCCCAAAATAAAGAAATAGATCCTTAAAAAAATAAGCAGAAAACATGAATATACATTTTCCAAATAAGACATACAAATGACCAACAGACACATGAAAAAGATGCTCAACATTACTCAACATCAGGGAAATGCAAATTAAAACTACAATGAGATATCGTCTCATACCTGTCAGAATGGCTAAAATCAACAACACAAGAAACAACAGGTATTGGCAAGGATGTGAAAAAAGGGGAACCCTCTCGCACTCTTGGTGAGAATGCAAACTAGTGCAGCTATTCTGGAAAACAGTATGGAGATTCCCCAGAAAGTTAAAAATAGAACAACCCTACAATCCAGCAATTTCACTACTAGATATTTACCCAAAGAATGCAAAAACACAAATTCAAAGGGATACATATGCCCCAATATTTACAGCAGCATTATCTTCAGTAGCCAAACTATGGAAACAACACAAATGTCCATCTACTGATGAACACAGCCATAAAAAAGAATGCAATCTTGCCATTTACAAAACCAGTGAGTTATTATGCTAAGCAAAATTATTCGGTCAGAGAAAGAAACAAAACAAAAAAGCAAAGGGGAAAAAGAGAGATAGGCAAACCAGGAAACAGATTAACTATAAAGAACAAACTAGTGGTTACCAGAGGGACATGGTGGGAAGATGAGTTAAATCAGGTGATGAGAATTAAGGAGTGCGCTTATGAGGAGACCCGGAAGATGTATGGAAGTGTTATAATATTGTATACCTGAAATGAGTAACACTGTATGATAAGTGGAATTAAAATAAAAACTTAAAAAAAAAACCCATACCAAAATTGGACTAATACATGAAAAAAAAAAAAACTATATATGGGTTTACTACTAATCTTACCTATTTTTCTTTTACAATTTTAAAAAAGATTTTATGTATTTCTTCATGAGAGACACAGAGGGGGCAGAGACACAGGCAGAGGGAGAAGCAGGCTCCCTGCGGGGAGCCCAATGCAGACCCGATCCCAGGATCCTGGGATTACGACCTAAGCTGAAGGCAGACGCTCAACCACTGAGCCACCCAGGTGGCCCTCTTTTACAATTTTCTCTTAGTATAAAGCTCAGCTAGATCTTCTTATAATTTATAACCTAAAAGAAATAGATTTATCTCATGATTAAGGATTTTCAGTATAGGGTATGTAATGTTCATATGTGTAAATATACATATTACCATAACGTAATATTGAAAATAAATGAATAAGGATTTGTCATAAATGGATTTTGCCTAGTGAGAAAACTTGTCTGGACAAGCTTTGGCAGTTCTGTTCAAATATGTGTATAAGTGACACAGATTTCTCAATTTGCCTCAATGGATTACTTCAGGGCAAATTGTCAGGTGGATAATGCAAAAGAGGCCAAGATTATCTTTTGTTTTTCCTTTCACTAGCACTAATATATTTTGAGATTTTTCACTCATCATTTTTGCAAAATCTGCTCAGAATGTGATGGGAAGAAATATATCGAGTGAAGAGATGGACGTAAGACAAATGCAAGGACAGTGGATGAATTAAATGGCCTGGAACACAAAAGTCCCCAAATAGAAATATAGCCCCCAAATAAGAAGTCTCCCAACAGTTCATTGCCTCTAATGATTATTTGCTTTCATCTTTCATCAACTTTTCCCGAATAATCACATGAGAACTCCCATGTAAAGAAAAAGGTAGGTTACTTAGAGAAAAAAATCACAACCGAAGGTGAAGGAATGTACTGAAGAGAATAAGCAAAAGAAACCTGTGAGATGCTTACTATCCCATGGCCTTGCGTATTCTGGGAGAGCTGCACTCGGGAAATTATGACCTAGACTCACACCTGAGAGAAGCAAGGTGGTCAAGGCTAACCGCAGGCCTAACTAGCCTTGAACAACATTGCGAGGTATGAGTTTGTCTTCTCTACTCTTCACTTTCCCTTCACTTTCTGCAATTTAGGGATGTTTTAACTGCAAGAAACAGAAAACCCAACCAAGACTGGCTCTATTTAAAAAAGGAAATTTACTGGCTCATCTAACTGGAGTCTAGGAGCAGAAGAGAATTCACTGGGGCCTAACAGCATTTGTGAGGCTATTTCTGTATTTTTGTTGTCTCTATTCCACTTCCTTAATGTTGGTTTTAATCTCAAGTAGGTTCTCATTTTGCAGCTCTAAGACTGCTTCCAGCAACAACTGGGGTTTCATGCTTTCTTGTTTGTGCCCGCCAAGGAAGGAAGGATTCTATGTCCTGGCATTCTTAGCAAAATCCTTTAGGTTCATTTTGATTGGCCTAACCTAGACCACAAACCAATATCCTTGGACCAGGGGGATGTAACAAAATGAGCCGATTGGATTATGTCTGAATAAAGTACCCATTCTTAAACCATCTACCATGGTCATAAGGATGGTGAATTCAGATTAGCCTAATGCAACCAGGGTCCACCTCTGGAAGTTGAAGGGGGTTTAGTTCTACCCAAACGAGATGCTAACAGTGAGGGCAAGAGTGTGTGTGTGTGTGTGTGTGTGTGTGTGTGTGTGTTTGGGTGTTGTGCAGAGAAACATTGTCTCTGTACCATGAAGGAGGAGAAACAGTGTCAGGCAGCAAACCATAGATGCCCATTATAGCACTTCCTTCCTAGATCCATAGTCCTTGATCTCAAATATCTAGCCACAACCCTATTTAATAAGACCTTAAATGTGTATATGTATATTAGCCTCTTGATTCATGTAAATTAGTTCAATTAGAAAATAGCTTGTAATTCACTTGAAGACTTACCTGAAGAAACATTTTTGAGGGAGAAAACTTCTTTAGAAAGTGATCTGCGTAGATATGTGTATGTGTATATACAACATGTATATTGTATATTCAGTGGTGTTTATCAAGAATGTGTACAATATCTTTAAAAAAAGACAAATTATAACATTATCACTTAAATGTAAGACAATATCTTGGTTAACATCCAGACATGTTACTTTTCTATTGCTGCCTTGACAAATCATCACAATCTTAGCAACTTAGAACACTACCCACTTATTAGCTCATAGTCTCTGTAGGTCGGAATTCTTGCGCAGCATGGCTGTATTATCTAGGATCCCACCATCATAAAATCAAAGTGTCAGTCAAGGTGATAGTTTTCACTTGGAACTTAGGATATTCTTTCAAGCTTACCTGTTGTTGACAGAATTCAGTTCCTTTCTGTTGTAGGACTGAAGTTCCCATTTCCTTGCCATGTGACCCCTTTCATCACGAAGCTAACAGAGGTATGTTGAATTCATCTTATGCTTTGAACGTCTGCGCTTTCCTTTTCTGATCTTAAGGGCTCATGATGATATTGGGTCCACCTGAATAATCTAGGATACTCTCCTTAAAGTATACTTAGTTGCATTTGCAAACTTCCTTTTGCCATGTAATATAACCAGATGGAACATCATGGAGTAAAAATCGGTGGGGCTGGGGTGCAAAACTCTGCTTCCCACAATGGATAGTTCATTTTCTACCCTGGTGAAAAGAAGTGGAAGTGAAGGAAGCACACATAGGGAAGAACCCAAGTGTGGGTTCTTCAGCTTTCACATCTTGGTGAATAACATCCTTATATCTATTGATATATGTATATACATATGTAAATTACAGAAAGATAAAAGATGCTGAGACTTTTCATTTGTTCTGATTTAGGCTTTAAAACGTCTGTTCTGCAGACTAGGAATCAGTAATAAGAAAAACTTTGAAAGAATCTGCCTGCATTTATCTTCTGTTTCTCTTTTGTCAGACAGTACAAAGAAAATTAAGGTTTTTCTTCTTTGCCATACATATAATACTCAGAAGTGAAAGCTTAATTAACTTGTCAGAATAGTGGCATCTCCTTTCTTGAACTGCTGTATCCACCTTCCCAAAAGATTTGAAAAGGAATGAACGTCCCCAACACCTTAGATGGAGGAACTGCACATCCACAGCAATCTTGCCCTCTAACACAGCTTCCTGTCATTCCACACGGTGTTTTCATCCGTCTGGGTGAGCACACGCTTTCACCATTTGTTAAGAAATGTCTACAGTGCGGAACGACGATTGTTTCATAAGGTAGGGCCCATCAGGTTGCAAAGAGGAAGCAAAGCAGAGCAGCTAATTACCATGTACCAAATTCATCTTTTTCAGGAAGACAAAAAAAATTAAAAGAAGTAGTTGACAATTCCAGTGTTGCTTCTAAGTTAATTTTCACTTTCTCACAGTTGACTTCTTAGTATTCTGCTGTTTCAGAAAGTGATGCTCTCAGAAGCATCTCGAATATCAGACCAGATCCTCTCAATGTGTACTCTTTCCTCTGGGTCTAAATTATTTGGAAGCCGCATAAACGCCTTCCACGGGCCAGAAGACTGAGCATAAATTGTTTTTTTAGGTTACTGTGGGTGATTCTAGGGATTTGAGTTAGTTTCATAGTGAAAAAGATTGACAACCTTGTTTTTAATCTTCGACTTTCATTTTCTTATGCCCTCCCTGGACTCACACCAGATCTTAGGTTTTCTAGAAACTGCTCCCTGATACCATCCCATACTGAAAATTCCTTTAATCTAGAATCTCACGGATTTGATTTTCTTAGGATTTACGTACTTGTGTTGCTGAGTTATTTAATCAAGTTTTTCATCTCACCTCTGCCAGTGGGTTCCATCTTCCCAACTGAATCACAATATGCACAGAAACAGAGACCACACTTTATATTCCTAATGACTGCTGATTAATATAATTGGCTTGATCATGATCCTACCATCTTTTTAAAAAATTCCCAGTCTGATAACTCCAACATCTTTGCCATGTCTCACTCTGGTTCTAATGCTTGCCCTATCTGTTCAAACTGTATTTTTTGCCTTTTCGATTTGTCTTGTAATTTTTTTTCTTGATAGACAGACATGATGCACTGGATGAAAGGAAATGCTATAAATAGGCCCTTAGTAATGTGGTGGTAATGTGGTGGGAGGCAAAGTTTTCTATAGTCCTATGAGTAGCTTCAGTCTTTTAATGACTCTCTATCTCTGGAATGTGAACTTCACATGTGCTTCTCGGTCTGCCCCCCCCCCCCCAAGAGGAGCAGGATGGCTGGAGTGAGCCAAAGTTGGGTATTTCCCTTCCCTGCAGTCAATTAGGCTCTGATAAAACTCCAGCACATTGCATATTGGGCTCTAATTAATTAGTTTATCCTGAAGGCAGATCTTTTAAGAAGAACAGATGCACTGGAATATTTCAAAATGGCTTCTTTCACCTCAACCCTACAAGAAGCAGGATGGGTTTTTCCTCCAATGTATACTGTGAGAACTTGATGAAACTTCTAAAGGTAAAATTCACAAAAGTGTGAGAGCTCCCCCATTACTGAGTTCCCTGAAGCTTTTAGCTCTCAGATTTGTCTATTCCGAGCCCCTTGCAATTCGTTATTGCAGTTTCTGTTTTCCTGCCCTGCCACTGGTTCCCCTGGGGTGGTATGCTGCTGGATTTCTGCCCCCATAACTTGTGATTTTTCTGTATTCGCTTGTCTGTCTCTCCAATTTCGGGGACAGGCAGTGGTTTGCCCTCTGATCTCACTTCTCTGATGAACTTAAAAGGGATTGTTGATTTTTTTTAATTTCAGCTTTTTATTTGTTAGGCTCAAGTGATGACTTCTAGCTAATTTGCCAGGTTAGAAACTGAAGTCTTCAGCTTCTAGTTTGTAATTTTTCATTTAACACGCATTTGCCACATGTCAGGCACTGTTTTTTACAAATATTCATTCACTTAATCCTCTTCCAACCCTGTGAGGCAGGTATTATTATCCCCATTTTACAGATGAGGAAATTGAGTCAAGTAATAGTTCTAATAAAGTTGAACCTGGGATTTTGCATCCTTTATAAGACAAGATCATCAAATTATGATTTCCAGTGTTCTCTGCAATGACTTAGAGAACTCAAGAGAAGTACTTATTATGAACTCCTATCTTTCGAATTTCCACGAGATGTGAGTTATTCCTCTGCACTCCTTTGGCTTCTGCTTTTTCCAGGTGAACCATGGTCCAGTCCTGTTTGATTAGTTTCCTCACTTTCAGATTACTCAGTAAGACTTCACTTTCCTCTAGAAACCAAACTCTCCTATAAAAATGGCTTACTTGTTGTCTATCTGGCTTTGCAATAGAAAGAACCTTATGGTTTATCAGATGTATTAGATACCCCTTTCCAAAAGACAGTGCCTTAAAGCAAAGTTATATTCCAGATGTAGGCAGATAAAATATGCCTTAGAGAAAAAAAGTGAATGTCACAAAAACTGGACAGAGGAAACAGCAGGAAAAACATCAGCAAATTAGAAATTAACTTGGGTTACAGTTCAACCATGAAAAAAACGAACCTAAGAAAGACCGCCCCTCCTCAGCATGTGTGCTGCCGAAGCAAGCACAAGACCACCCCCTCTGCAGAAGGTTCTCCACTGACAAATTAGGCTGTGAAAGGCTACTTGTAAGTGCGTGTGTTGGTAGATCCAGAGACCTACCCATACCATCTTTTGGTAGAAAGCAAAGTTGATGCTTTTTTTTTTCTTTTTGAAAGTAGCATTTTGCTTAACCTGTACATTTTTAAGTGAAAGTTTCAGAACTAGAGGGGCTTTGGTATGATTGGAAGTGTCAAGGTAAGTAAATATTTACCAACTTTATCATTTATCTTTGCCACAACAATGTTGCATAATAAGCAAATCCAAAATTTGGGGGCATCCTACGGGATTCAGTTTGTTCAGGTGTTTGAGTTACCTGGGTGCTTCTAAATTGGCTTATCTGAGCTAAGTTTGTTCATGTGTCAGTAATCATCTGCAATTTGGCCAGGAGTTGGCCAGTCTACGAAGACCTTAGCTGGGTTAATTTAGCTTTGTTCCACTTGGTCTCTTGTCCTAAAACAGGCTGGACTGAGCTGACTTTTGTAGTGTATGCAAACGCCCAGGAGAAAGAACAGACACAAACAAGGCATTTTGAGACCTAAGAACAGAACTGGCACATAATTATCTATGCCATATCCTATTAGCCAAAGCAAATTTCCGGCCATCCCAGGTTCAAGGAGCAGAGGAAGAGATTACATCTTCTTCTGAAGGGAGGAGCTGTAGAGTCACATTGAAAAAGGTAAAGAGTTGTGGGTGAGGGGAACAGTTGAGGCCCCTTTTTGAAATCCATCTCTCACACCAATCTTGTGAGTGATAGTACAACACTCTTGAAGCAATTCAAACATATTTTTCTTTATCATATCAAATAAAGATTTAATTCAAACAAATTTGTGGAAACTAAAGAGAAAACACAATGACTATATCAGTGGGTCCTTTTTCATAGAAAATGCTAGCCCAATCTTCTCTCTTCTTCAAATATAAATATATCCCAAAAGCTCATGATGTTCAACTAAGTTAGATTTTTTCTTTTTTTTTCTTTTTGCTTAGGAGAAAAATACATCTATTTGTGGCTTGATTATTTGTTTTTGAAGCTATTGTAGCAATGTTGTCATGTAGGGATAAGAAAAATGTTTTCTTAGAAGGTATTTTTTTTCTGAGCAAATCTCACAATGCCTAAGCCCATCTCAGCTTTCAGTGAGCCCTGGAACTCACTACATAGTCCTATCTGCTTGTAAACTCTGTGGCTACTCTCTGTAATTGCTGGATCAAAGACCCCTACTCCTTCTTGTGCCCTACTGAGAAAGTCTATTCCCTATTCTCATTATGAAACGTGCATGAAAATCTTAAAATTACTGAGTCCTACATATGCAACTAATTAGATTTGGCTTTTTGGCTTTAAAAAAAAAACTATCAGGACAAAAGACTAGAAATATTTTATCCCTGACATTTGCTAAGCTGTATGAATATTTGGAATCAAGATAGTATTGAGAAAGCATCATTTGTTGCTAACAAACATGCTCCCTGACAAGAAAATCTTTCACTGGGGACTAGGAATAGAGTATCTCACTTACATTGTAATTGAGAAAGACCTATCTTTCAAATCATTGTGGCTCCTATTTAGTAAACTACAGAGTAACCTATGAAACACGTGTTGCCTTTAAAATGTCCACATGGTGCCATATGGGCTTACACAGATCCCTCTTCTTGTAAACAAGAATGAAATGTGATCTATCCACATTGGGTGTGTTCCTTAAGAATAGTGTTTTATCCCAGATTCCCAATGAAATATTCCTTTAGGGAAATAAGTGTTAACAGAAAGTACCTTTCTTTAAGATACACTATAGTAAAAAGCTTTTTTATGCATGGCAAGCAAATAGCTATGCCAGATAGACAAAGACTCTGATTGAGAGAGAGAATTCACAATGCCCCAGGTGGTCTCCTTCTTCCAGCTTCCCTACTTTTAACTCCTGAAACATATATGTGGGAAAAGGACAGTGATAAATCACCCACATTAGTGGAATCCCTCTAGGGAGAGTTCTAACTTTTTTTTTTTCTTCTAAAACTGCAGGAGGAATAAATAATAGCTCAAGCAGTGACCAGCATAGTCTAAACTGGTTTCTTCCTGTTGTTTTGATAACCATGTCAAATAGCTAACAATATGTGCTGCCATATGACAGGGTGGTCTGGTAGCAAAGCATAAGCACCAGTGAGAGGATCTTTCAATGACTGGTTTTGAGACTTTGAACAATGCACTAACTGCTTCAATTCAGGAATCTCTAAAAGGAGGCAATGAGGCCCCCTTGACCTACTTCAGGTGAATGATAAAAGCATGAAATAAGCGAACAGGTGTTTGAATGTTATTAAAGGTGCTACAGAATCTAAAAGATTACTGTAATCATTGGACGGGATGCAGAACAGAAAATCATTGGATTCAAAGTCAGGTGACCTCGTTCTGCTGTAATCAGCTCTGCTCCCAACTAGCTGGATATCTTTGGGAAAGCCATTTTAACCTTCTGGGCCATTGTGCCCTCATTGGGCAACCACATGAGATCATGGCAAGAACAGACTGAGGTACTGGGATAAAAGAGTGAATAAGACAGTCTTTGCCCTGGAGGAGTCCACCTCCAGTGGGAGAGATGGAGGTGTAAAGAGATGAAGATGATGTAATGTGTTGGATGGTAAAGGACACTAGGCACTCTGCTTGGAGAGCATGGAGGAGGAGTGATTCATGTTGCCTAAGGGAGTAGGTGCATTCCACAGAGAAGGTGACATTTTAGCTGGGTCTTGAAGGATGTGTAGGTGTTTCCCAGACAGCAAGGAGGGAAGAGAAAGGAGATGGGACTGGGAAGGTTGAGCTGTGAAGAACATTTCATGTCCTGCTGAGGAGTTTGGACACAAAGGGATAGGTGACAGCACAGCTGTCTTGTGATTGCATGGCAGCCAGCTACAGATTTGATATTGTCCATGGATCCTTCCCAAGTTTGCCTTTCCATCAACACATGTGAAGGGTAGAGGCTGCCTTTTGGGGCCAGTCTGGCTATCAAGTTCTGGAGCTCTCTCCAGTGGATCACCTGCCTTCTATTTGCAATGTCTCCATGTGCTGATAGCAAGTGTTCTAAGGCCAATAATTACCAACAGTCTGCATATGTGGAGGTTGGGGGAGGTGAGGAGAAAGACATGCTCTCAAAAGCTCCAACTGCATGTTCAGCGTCTTGTGGTTCGTCTTACTAAATCAGCTCTACTCTCAGTTCCAGTAATGTCTGTGATAAAATCTTATCCTCCCTGTCTTGACTCTTTGAATCTGATTTCTTCTGCCCAGATTCTCATTCTATCTGCCTGTAGTTTGCACTTCATAGCCCCTAGGAATTTGGGAGTCTTAGTGCTTAAGCCATTCAGACCCAAAAACTTGTTTTCTGCTGATCAATATCCTTGAAAATTGCCACTGAGTCATTTAATTAAGTGCCAAATATTGACCTAAGATTTCTGCTACTGATACTGATCATTACTATGTTCCACCAACTTACCAAAGCCATCTTGTACTTCCTGTTGGGCTTCTGTGATCTGGGCTGCTTACCGAGTCTTTTGCTAAGCATCTCAAATATTGTTCTACCCTCTAGACTTTATTCCAGTACCTTAAGGTGGGTTTATCCCCATAACTTGCTACACTCCATCAAGTAGGTCTAGTTCCAGGTCTTTGACTCTCTAGTGTCCCTTTCTTCTTTTTCAGCTGGTCATGCTGTGTGCCAGGGCACAAGATATGATACACACTCCAAGACAAATACAAACAAAAGTCTCTCAAAATGAATGAGAAATCTTCCAGACTCAGGCACTCAAGGTACCTAATAAAATTGAAAATATTTCCCAGCAGGAAAATTGGTATGAATAATTATTAATCAAAAATATATCTTCCAATATCTACATACCACTTTGGTTTTTCTGTTACACTTAGTCTATCACATACCAAGGTCTTGAGGGCAAGAAACACAAAATAATATCTATTGAGGGCCTCCAATAATCTTGCAAGATAAATAGCATTCTATCAATTTTACAAAGGTGGATAAATTAGATTGTCTCCGTTCCCAAGTAAAACAACTAGTTAGTAAGTGAATAAGCCTTAATCCATCTTCCCTCCTTTCATTCTTTGTTTTGTGTGTCTAACAACTTTTAGTGATTGCGATGTGAATCATTGCTATAATGCAGAAAAATAAACAACTTCATGTGAGACCTCACTGTTACATGAAGAATGTCTTTCTGACCTTTCTGACCTTGTCCTTCCATTTCTAGTTCCCTGTTTCTTAGGCCGCCCTGTTCTCTAAACTCTTCCTCATGCAGTCTCCTTTTTTCAGAGTAGCTGGCCCCTCAACCCAATGATATTTGATAAATATATTGATTTCAGTAGCAATGTCAGAAGATGTGAGAAGAAACTGAGAAATGCCTACAGCATGGGGCATGCTGAGATGATAGGCCATGTAGGCATCCTCAGCTGTGAATACCTGTGCATTCTGAGGTTGGGGTAGAGGGAAAGGTAGAGTAAACAAACTGCACATGTTTCACGACAATGCTGAGAATCCGTGCCCTGCCATCGGTGGGTAGGTGGGTAATTGACTAACAAAACTGACTGTGAGAACCACACACAGGGAAGGACAGGGCTCTAAATTAGACACTCACTAGAATAATCTAGGTGAATAGAACTAGAGAATAGTGTCCTTGTCTTTCAGCGCATCTGCCTGGTTAACCCTAGATCAACCTAATTTCTGGCTTTTGAACTGTTCTTTGCCTGCCTGGTATCCCTGAAGAAAATTACTAGGTCAGCTTGGTTGGAGTTGTTAGGATTATGTGACTCTCCCCTTCAGTGGCTTCTTTTCCTTTCGCTCAGTCCTGCATTACTACACGCAGGCTTTACTGCCACTCCCCACCGGTGCCCTTCTGCACTCCTGCCTCATCAGCCTTGGCAGGTCTTGCTTCCTACAGCCAGTGGTGCAGTGTCATGCATGAGCTGTGTAGTAGTCCCTCCTATTCACCCCATGCCACTCATCTGCATATTTGCTGCTTCTAGCTCAGAGAAAGTCTTGTCTGCTGCTTTCCAAGGTTGATCCTTCTGTCTGTATTCAAGATTCCAAGCCCTGCATATCCTCTGAAAACTCAGGTTTCAATAATTCCCTTTTTTGTAGTTTCAATAGTTTCAATCTTTCCTTCTCCTCAGCCAACAAACATCTTAAGGTATGTCTCACCCCCAGAACATTTATTCATTTGTTTCCCTTTAAGCAGTCAGGCTCTCCTTGAATCTTTCTTTTCTTTTGAGTATATTTTGAAGGGGTAATTTTATATTCTCAGGCTTTAATTCATTATTTTTCATTTATTCCTCAGCTTGGTTTCTGTTCCCACATTACTGCTATTAAAGTTGCTCTTGATAATATCAATAGTTTAAGACCAGCTGGGATCTCAGGCCCGCTTGGTCCTCAGAAATACAAAGCTGAAGAAGACCGGGAACCCCATTTCTGGGATTGTACTAGAAAGATTAACAAGGTAGCCCAGACAGAAATGTAGACACTGGGTAATAACTAGAAGAATACATATAGATATTTAAAATGTGACATATCTCTAAGGTGGGATATATTCAAATCTTAATTTTAAAAATACATGTGACCTGTTGAGTAAGAAAGATGCAGTATACACTACAGATGAAGTTTAAGCCTATATACTTATTTAATAGAAAAACTACACCTCTAGAATAAAGACTGAGAGATCATTCACCAAAATGTTAGCTCTGTCTTTTTGAATGTGGAACTATAGGTAACCTTGTTTGCAAGTTTTGTACTTCGACATTTTTATTATTTTTAAGTTACTTCAAGTATTTTCCAATTTATATTAAACTTATTTTCAGAAATACATTTTGTAAAGGAAATACAGTTCTTAAACTGTTCGACCTACTGTGTTTGTAAATAAGTTTCTATTGTACATTTCCTTGTTTTAAATCTGTGGCTTGCAAACAAGAATGTGCATGAGAATCATCATGTTGCTTATTTAAAAAAAAAAAAAGTGGGGGGAACTGAGTCTGGACTTTACCCTCTAGAGATTGATTTTTTGGATCTTCCAGCCCAGGGATCTGCATTTTTTTGTCAAGCTGTCCTACTGGTTCTGATGCAGGACAGGACCCATGTATCAAACTAGGAACATCATGGGAGTTCAGTTATTCTCAATATAGAGTAATAGCTTTTGTTTCCTTACAGGTAAAAGTCTAGCAAAAATGTGAGATAGGAGCAAGAAAATAGCTCTCCTGTTTTGTGGAAATTGGAGCCATTGAACAGGTTTTAAGAACAGAAATTTAAGATCAAACAAGGTCCAATTTGGGTGGAGTGATGGGGGGAGGGTTTACACTCAAAAGACTAGGTTTGTAAGTCCAAGAAGTAAGCAAAGAATTGCAACTAATACACCAAGTAGCTAATGCAAAAGCTGCTGTGCAGGTTCAGGATGGAAGATTATGATCCAGGTATCTTCTATACGAAACTAGAGGCGCATGAGTAGCCGAGACAACTAATGAATAAAAAACGAAGGATGTCAGTAGTCAGCGTTGATCTAGTGAAATTCTGAAACTTCATAATGAGCCATTACAGTGGTTTTATTAAGCTCCCATGGATGCCAGGAGAAATGTAAATGGAAAATTCCTGAACTCTTTCTCTGAGCTCTAGATCCGTATTTCCAACTGCCAATTAAACCCTGCCACTTGATTATCACCTAGGCATGGTGAACTCCAGTTTTGCAAATCTGAACTCCTTACCTTCCGTGCTCATCAGATATCTACTCTTGTAATCTCAGTCTCTGTTGAAAATACCAGTCTCCATCCATTTGCCCCAACAAGAAGCCTTAATCCTACAGTCCTTTGATTGTGTAGCCTCATGTCTGCCTTCACCATAATTAGGGTGACACGGGTTATATGATGCAGCAAATGGAAAAGCTCCAGTTTAATGCCTGGACAGAGTGTGTGTTCTAGTAAATGTTAGTGGTGGCTCCTCCACCCCACTCATCCTGAGCTACTTGCTCTCTCAGGTCCATATCCCTTTGCATTTATGGGTCTACTTGTCCAAGGATTTTTTCCTAATTGCCTTCTAGCTAAGTTTTTTTGGAAGACCCAAGTCAAACACCGTATTCTCTGGTGTACATTCAAGGCCTCACAACATAATTCTGTTTTAGCAATTAAACTTGATTAAATTACAGCTTCTTTCTACCCTTTGGACCAAGCAAAACAGTATACTGTAAGGACCTAGGTGACCTTCATCTCTGTGAATAGGTACATAGAGACACTTTAGCTTGAGGCCATGTGCAAACAGTCCAATAATCACAAATCTAACTTTGTACCTCGAGTTCCCTGGAAACTTCAGGCCTTGTCCAAGTCACTCTGATTCTACTGTGAGCCCGTGATCTCAGAAGCAGCCCATACAAAGCAGACAATGACTATCTGGAGCCAGCTTCCTGGCCTGCCCGGCTGCTGAGGTATTGCCCAACGATGCCAGTGATGTTGCGTTTTCAGAGCTGCTGCTGCTGCTGCCGCCCAGATGCCACGTTCATTGGTCTATCTTATGCTGATGCTGCTTCTCAACCACTGCTTCACCGAAACCAACATCTGTTGTTAAATTGTCCAGAACCTTGTCTACTATTCTGGTAACAGAAACCTTTTTTTCCAGCTCAAAACTCATTCCTGTGGTGACCCAGATTTGGTAATCAAAATTCTCTAATCTCCTCTCATCTTCAGGAAGTGCTTCAGAAATGACTAACGAACCATACCAAACAAATCAGAGCCCTTGCTTTTAAACTGGAAGGCTAGGATTCTGGGGCTGGCCACCATCTTACATCAAGCATAGAAATAGTATGTTTGCAAAGTGAAGTTCCACAGATCAACAGAGCTTGGAGATCGAGCCCCTGGAAACTTAGAGCCAGTAAGTTTCCTTGTGGTTTAAATTTGAGTAGGATTTCTGTCACCTGTAACCATAAGAGTCTTAGTAACTTCCAATACAATTTTGGCATAGAACCTGGATTATTTGTCACTTGAGCCAGTGACATGCATGAATTGCCAGGACTGACCCCTTGGAATGCTTCATCTCCTCTCCTTCTATTGCCAGACTTGCCATTTCCCTTTCGTCCCTTCTTACCACCTAAACCCCAATCTACAACTCTTGAGCCTTAGCTACCAGTCATCTACCACATTCTGGTGCACTGTGCTGGTGGTTTCATTTCAGTTCCTAGAGAATGAATGGGAAATTCCACTGTCAAGCATTCTTCAGAGGCTAGAATCAGAAAATTTACACTACGAAGGGCAAGATAATATTTTAATGCTTAGCAGGTCACAACTGTCTGACACAGCTACCCTAGCGATATGGGTATAGGTGATATGCAATGAATGAGCTTCACTGTCTTCCAATAAAACTTTATTAACGGATTCTGAAATTTGAATTTAATATAATTTTCATGTCACAAAATGTTTTCATCCCTTTGATTTTTTTTTTTCTTTTCCCCAGCAATTAAAAAATGCCAAACACTTCATTTTTCTATTACTGGAGTACAGTTGACATATACTATATCAGTTTCAGATGTACAACATAATGCAGCAGTTCTATACGTTACTCCGTACTCATCTCAATAAGACACCATCTGTCACCATATAGCCTTGTTACAATATTATTGACTGTATTCCCTATGCTGCACTTCTCATCCCCATGACTTCTTTATTTTATAGTTGAAAGTTTGTAACTCTTAATCACCTTCATCTATTTAGCCCATCCCCTCACCAGCCTGCCCTCTGGCAACTACCAGCTTGTTCTTTGTATTTATGAGTCTGTGTCTGTTTTTGTGTGTTCGTTTATTTTGTTTATAGATTCCACATACAAGTGAAATCATAGGGTATTTGTGTTTCTCTGAATTATTTCACCTAGCATAATACACCCTAGGTCCATCTGTATTATTAAAATGGCAAGATCTCATTTTTTATGGTTAAGTAATATTCCATTGTGTGTATATATACACCACATCTTTATCCATTCATCTATGGATGGACACTTAGCAACTTAGGTTGCTTCTGTATCTTGGCTATTGTAAGTAATGCTGCAATAAACCTAGATCTTCTCAAATTAATGTTTTCATTTTCTTTGGGTAAATACTCAGTAGTGGAATTACTGGATCCTATGCTATTTCTATTTTTAGTTTGCTGAGGAACCACATACTCTTTTCCACAGTGACTGCACCAATTCCTACACCCTGTGTCAGTGCATAAGCATTCTTATTTCTCCACATTCTCAGCAACAGTTGTTATTTCTTTTTGATTCTAGACATTTTGAGTAGTGTGAAGTGGTATTTCATTGTGGCTTTGATTTGCCTTTCTCTGATTAGTGATGCTGGGCATCTTTAAATGTGTCCATTGGCTATCTGTATGACTCCTTTGACGAAATGTTTATTTCGTCTATGGTCCTCTGCCCATTTTTAAATCCAGTGACTAGTTTTTTTGGTGGTGAGTTGTAGAAGTGTTTTATGTAGTTTGGATATTAACCCCTTATTGGATATATCATTTGCAAATATCTTCCCTCATTTGGTAGTTTGTCTTTTTGTTTTGCTGATGGTTTCCTTTGCTATGCAAAAGCTTTTTTTTTTTTTTTTTTTTTTTTTTTAGATTTATTTATTTGAGAGAGCACACAAGCAGGAGGGAAGGGGAGTGGGGACAGAGGGAGAAGCAGAATCTCACCTGGGAAGGGAGCCCAATGTGGGGCACAATCCCAGGACCATGGGATCATAGTCTGAGCCAAAGGTAGACACTTAAACACACAGGTGACAGGTTACATAAAATGTTTTTATTTTGGTGCAGTCTCAATATTTTTGCTTTTGTTTTCCTTCCCTGAAGAGCTGTATCCATAAATTTGTTGCTAAGGGCAGTGTCTAAGAGTGTCTACTTCTTTTAGTAGTTTTATGGTTTTAAGTCTCACATTTAATTCTTCATCTTGAGTTTATTTTTGTGTATGATGTAAGCAAGTGGTAGAGTTTCACTCTTTTGCATGTAGCTGTCCAGTTTTCCCAACACCATTTTTGAAGAGCTTATTTTCCCCATTATATATTCTTTCCTCCTTTGTCATTGATTAATCAATCACATAGGAATGGGTTTACTTCTGGCCTCTCTATACTGTTCTACTAATCTATGTATATTTTTGTGCCAATACCATGCTGTTTTCATTGCTATACTTTTGCAGGATATCTTGAAGTCTGAAATTGTGATGCTTATAGCCTTGTTCTTAAGATTGCTTTGGCTATTCAGGGTCTTTCCTGGTTCCACACAAATTTAGGATTATTCTAGTTCTGTGTTAAAAAAAAAAATTAGTACCTCAATAGGGATTGCATTGAATCTGTAGATTGCTTTGGATAATATGGACATTTTAGCAGTATCTTTTCAGTCCATGACTATGGTATATTTTTTCTTTTGATTATGTCATCTTCAATTCCTTTCCTCAGTGTTTTATCATCTTCAGAGTGCAGGTCTTTAACTTCCTTTGTTGAATTTATTCCTAAGTATTCTTTCTGGTGCAATTTTAAGCAAAATTGTTTTCTTAATTTCTCTGTTACTTCATTGTTAGTGTAGAGAAACACAATTCTGTGTATTTAGTATCCTTGAACTGTACTGAATTCATTTATTCTAATAGGTTTTAGGAGTCTTTAAGGCTTCCCATATATAGTATCATGTCACCCGCAGATAGCAAAAGTTTTACTTTTTCCTTGCCAGTTTGGATATATTTTCTTGTCTGAGAGCTGTGGCTAGGCTTTCCAGTAATATATTGAATAAAAGTGGTGAGAGAATGTCCCTGTCTTTAAAAACAAACAAACAAACAAAACCTGTTTTCTACCACTTAGTATGCTGTGGGTTTATCATATATGGCCTTTATTATGTTGAGGAGCATTCCCTCTAAACACACTTTGTTGAGAGTTTTATCATGAACAGATATTGAATTTCTGTCAAATGCTTTTTCCACATCAATTGGGATGATTGTATGGTTTTTATTCCTCTTTTTCATGTAATGTATCATGTTGATTGATTTGCAAATATTGACACATCCTTATCACTGAAATGAGTCACACTTGATCTTAGTGAATGAACTTTTAATGTGCAGCTGAATTGTTTGCTAATGTTCTGTTTAGGATTTTTGAATGTAGGTTTATCTGGGAGATTGGCCTACAGTCCATCCATCCTTCCTCCTTCCATCCCTCCCTCCCTCCCTCTCATATCTGATTTTGGCATCAGAGTAGCCCTGGCTTCAGAATAAATTTTGAATTTTTCTTTTTCATTTTTTTAGAATAGTTTGATAAGAATAGGTATTACTTTTTCTTTAGATGTCTGATAGAATTCACCTGTGAAACCATCTGATCCTGGACTTTTGTTGATTGAGAGTTTTTTGATTGCTGACTTTGATTACTAGTAATGGGTTGTTCATATTTTTTGTCCTTCTTGATTTAATTTTGGAAGATTGTAGGTTTCTAGGAATTTATCCATTTCTTCTAGATTGTTCAATTTGTTAGCATATAATTTTTATTTGTATTTATTTTTAAAGAATTGTATTTATTTATTCATGAGAGACACGGAGAAGAGAGGGTGGGGAGAGAGGCAGAGACATAGGCAGAGGGAGAAGCAGGCTCCATGCAGGGAGCCCGATGTGGGACTCAATCCCAGGACTCCAGGATCACACCCTGGGCCAAAGGCAGGCACTTAAACCACTGAGCCACCCAGGCATCCTAGTATATTATTTTTAAGAGTATTTTCTTATCCTTTATATTTCTGTGGTGTCCATTGTTATTTCTCCTCTATTTCTGATTTTATTTAATCCTTTGTTCTCTTGATCAGTCTAAAAGTTTATCAATTTTATCTTTCTGAAAAACTAGTTCTTGATTTCATCAGTCTATTGCTTTTTATAATCTCAACTTTATTTCCACTTTAATCTTACTGTTTCCTTCCTTCTGTTAACTTTGGATTTTATTCTTTTTGTTTCCTTTAAGTATAAAATTGGATTGAGATTTTTCTAGCTTCTTGAGATATTCATATATACTGCCCCCATAGAACTGCTTTTGATGCTTTCCAGAGATTTTGGACTGTTCTCATTTTCATTGGTCTCCATATATTTTTAAATTTCCTCTTTGATTTCTTCATTGACCCATTGGTTGTTTAAGAGCATGTGTTTGTGGCTTTCTCCATGCTTTTTCCTATAACTGATTTCTAGTTTCATACTGTTGTGGTTGGAAAATATGCATGATATGATTTCAATTTTCTAAAATTTTGAGACTTATTTTGTGGTTTAACGTGCTTTATTCTGGAGAATGTTCCACGTGCAGTTGAAAAGCATGCATATTCTGCTATTTTTGGATGGACTGTCCTATACATGTTAAGTCCATTTGGCCTAATATGTTGTTCAGGCCACTGTTTTTTGCTTTTTTGTTTTACTTTTTGCCTGGGTGATCTATCCGTTGATGTAAGTAGGATGTAATGTCCCCTACTATTACTGTAGTACAGACGATTTCTCCCCTTAATGTCTACTAGTGTTTTCTTTACGTATTTAGTTGTTCCTATGTTGGGTGCATGGATATTTACAACTGTTATATCTTCTTGTTGGATTGATCCCTTTGTCATTACATCCCTTCCTTGTATCTTGCTGCAGTCTTTGTTTTAAAGTCTATTATAAAAGTACAACTACCTTGTTTTTTATTGTTTTTAGTTCCATTTGTATGATTTTTTTTTAATCTCTTTAAGTCTGTAAATGACTTTAGGACTGAGATGAGTCTTTTATAGGCAGCATATATATTTTTTAATCCATTCTGCCATCCTACATCAAAATAATTATTGATGGATCTGAACATATTGCCATTTCAGTAATTGTTTTCTTGTTTTTGTTTTGTAGCTCTTTTTCTTTCTTCCTCTGCTCTCTTCCTTGGTTCGATGGCTTTTAGTATTCTTAAATTCCTTTTGTGTGTTATGTATTACAAGTTTTTGATTTGTGGTTTTCATGGAAATTCATATATAACTTCCTGCGTGTATAGCAGCTTAATATAAAGTTGATGGTCACCAAAGTTTGATGGTCACCAAAGTTTGAACACCTTCAAAGGCACTAAATTTTTACACCCTTCCAATGTTTTATGTACATGATATTTTACATCTCTTTATTTTGTGTATCTCTTGACTAGTTTTTGTAGATAGGATTTTGCTACTTTTGTATTTTAACCTCCATACTGGATTATAAATGATTAATCTGGTACCTTTACTATGTTTACTTTTCCACAGAAATTTTTTTCTTTCATAATCTTCCTCTAGTTACGATCTTTTCAATTCCATGTGTGGATTTCCCTTTAACATTTCTTGTAAGGCTGCTTTAGTGGATGAACTCCTTTAGCTTTTGTCTAGAAAGCTCTTTATTTCTCCAATTGAAAATCTTTTTAAGAATATTCTCGTACGTTTTTTGTTTCTTTCAACACTTTAAATATATGCTGTTACTTTCTTCTCTGTAAAATTTCTACTAGAAAAGCAGCTTCTAGCCTTATGGGATTTCCTTTGTATGCACTGTTTGCTTTTCTCTTACTGCTCTTAGACTCTCTCTATATCTTTAATCCTTGTTATTTTAATGTATGTGTCTTAGTGTGGACTTCCTTGGATTTATCTTGTTTGGGGCTCTCTGTGCTTCCTAGACATAGCTATTTCCTTCTTCAGATTAGGGAATTTTTCAGATAGGTTTTTAAAAAAAAGTTTTCTGCCCCCTTCTCTCTCTTCTTCTAGGATCCCTATAATGTGAATGTTATGCTTGATGATGTCATAAAGGTCTCTTAATATAATAACATTTTTATTTTTTATCTTATTTTTAAAATATTTTTATTTATGAGAGAGAGAGACAGAGACATAGAGTGAGAAGCAGGCTTCTTGCCAGGAGTCTGATGTGGGACTTGATCCCCAGACCCGGGATCACACCCTGAGCTGAAGGCAGATGCTAAGCCACTGAGTCACCCAGGTGTCCCTATAATTTCATTTTAAAATTATTTTTTCTTTTAGCTATTTAGCTTGATTATTTTCCATTTTCCTTTCTTATAGATCACTTATCTGTTCTTTTTCATCCTGTAATATGCCATTGATTCCTTCTAGTTTATTTTTCATTTCACTTACTGTATTCTACAGCTCTAACTAGTTATTTTTATATTTTCTTTATTGTAATTCTTACTGAATTAATCCATTCTTATATCAACATTAGTATCTTTATGACGATTACTTTGAAACCTTTATCAGGTATATTGCTTATCTTCATTTCATACAGGTCTTTTTTTTGTATAATTTTTATCTTCCTTCATTTGGGACATACTCCTCTGTCTTCTCAGTTGTCTTTTGTTTCTATATATTAGAGAGGTCAGCTTTGTTTCCTGATCTTGAAAATAGTGGCCTTGCACAGAAGAGGTACTATGGCATCCTGTAACCCAATCCAATTCTGTCACCAGCGTACAGTGCTCCAGGTGTGTCCCCTGTATGAGCTATATGCATCCTCTTGTTGTGGCTAAGGCACAATTGCTGTGGACACACTGGGCAGTGTGGGTTGGAGCCAGCCCTCAACCTGGCTATCTGCATTTAACTACTGGGATAGCTTTGGACACATGAAAGCTAAGAAGCCCAGCTGCAAAAACTATAGGTGCTTTGGTGTGTGGAGTTATTTTCCCCACCCTTGCCCCTCAGGGAATGAATCACTTTGGAAGTCAGCCTAAGGCAGGTATGTTTTATTGGTAGGTCCACAGAGAAATACTGGGGTGAGACATGTAGTTCTAGCAAGGTAGATGAAAAATGTTGGCTTTCCTGAGCATGTGGCTATCTTGGTTGGGGAAGGGCAAGAAAATGGCACCTACCACTTTTCCTGGAAAATTCTCTTGCAGATTTCTGTCCCTCTAGCACATGTTCTAAAATTGATAAATCTCCATATATACCCCAGGCACTTTCAAACTGCTGCTTCTGCTTCTGTGCTTTGTCAAGTTACTTAGCATGCTGGCTCTTTAAAGACAGATTTGGTTTCCTATAGCCCTCTGGCTTTCCTAGCATTAAGCCTTGCTGATTTTCAAAGCCAGATGTTATGGGGACTTGTCTTCCCAGTGTGGGTACTCAGGGCTGGGGGTGCCCAGTGTGGAGTCTGATCCCCTTGCTCTTCCCTGAATGCAAGGTCTTTTTCATTTGGTTAGTCATGCTGAGGGTTTTGTTACCCACCATGTCTCCATGCCTCCTACCTTTTCTGATATGTCCTTCTCTCTGTGACCAGCTGTGGAAGATCACTTGTGCCAGTCTTCATGTCATTTTCAGAGTGAGTGCGATATCTCTAGTTGTTGCCTCAGAGCATCCACAGGACGAGTGAGCTCAGGATCCCCCTACTTTACCATCTTCCCAGATTCTCAATGCAAAACCCATTCCTAACTTGCAGCCTATATACAGGCTATAGTTTGCCCTCTCCTCCTGGAAGTCACAGAATTTCCCCCACTATCTCCCAAAATCATTCTTTCTCCCTCCCATACTCCACTAATTCTCCATCAGAATTCAGTCAATGAATTCAAACTATTTGAACCCATTCCCAATTCCTGCCTTTCTGATACATAGACCATGTCTATCATGTAAGAGAATATTCAACACAGGTTTGTTGTATGACTGAATGAGGAAGGGCTAGTAGAAAAAATGACAAAAGTAGAAGGAACATTTTTTATTCTTTAAGCGATTTTTTTTTTCTACCATAGTTTTTCTCCTGGCATAATTTCCTTGGAAAGTAAGAGGGCCATGCAGCATGGTACTTCTAAACAGCACCTAAAGCTGTCATCTCAGTCAGGGAAAGGATTCTACTAGTCAGCCAATTGAAAGAGCTAAGTATGGATAGTAAAGGAAAAGATTGGCCAGCTGGACCCCTATACTTTGAATGTGAACTCTGGGAGTTCACTCAGGGAAAAAAAAAAAAATAGAAAAAGAAAAATTCTAAATTAGCAGCATATTCATGGTTGAGTGAAGCCAGACATAAGGCTGAAAAGTGACTAATTTATCATTCTTAATTAATCTAAACTTTTCTGATATTCAAACATTATCGTAATTACCAAATCAATTTCCCTATGGAGTTTAAGCATTCATGTAGGAAATGAAGTAACTTCTCATATTTAAGTTCAAATATCTTATGTTTTAATATAATAAAGATAAAATGGTAATATGTTACTGCTAAGGAGAAAAAGCCATGAATTTCATCCCAAGCCTCCCAGTACCTGGCCACCCTTGTGGACTTGCTGCATCTACCAGAATTCCTATTACAGGCAGAATGTGTCTGTAGGTACAAGCAAACCTCTAAGGGTATCTGGTTTGTTAAACAATTACAGTTCTAAGAGCCTGGAAAAACACATCTGGCGCACAAGAGTGAGAGTCTTAAAACTGACAATATTAACAAAGGTGAAAAGTCTCTATTTTCCGTTTGTGTGAAACAGAAAAGTCAGAGGCTCCCATGCACATGGCCTTGGGCATTCTCTTATTCTGTCCCAACCTTGATCCTTTCAATTTACCATTTTTCCTCTCTCATTTCCTGATTTTTTTTTTCTTCCTCAAAGACCAAAACAAACATAAGTGATTTTTCACATTCCAATACATCCAAATTGGAAGGATTCAGAAGCTTTTCTTCCAAATGCAATAGGCAAAACTCAACTTTCTGCAAATAAGATCTCTAATTCAGGTGTCTGCTGCCACATAATCATTTATCTGTACTACATGCCAGGAAGGAATAGTTTTGGGTGCTTGGGTATTGTAGGCAGAATTTTGGCCATCACCTATATTCCCTATGGATTTCATGAATATGTTACATTACATGGTGAAAGAGACTTTACAGATCCATTTAAGATTACTAGTCAATTGACCTTAAAATGGGGATTATTTTAGATTGTTCCGCTGGGCTCGTGAGCTCTTAAAATCAGAGGCGAGGGCAGAGGGGAAGTCAGAGGGACTTGAAGTATAATAAGGATGCACTATGCCATTGCAGGTTAGAAGATTGAGGGCCATGTGTGAAAAAGATTTCAGGAGGTCTTTTGGATGTTTAGGAACTGAAAACAAGGATGCTGGCTGACAGCCAGTGAAGAATGGAGACCTCAGCTCTACAACTGCAAAGAATTCCGCCCACAAGGTGAATGAGCTTGGAAGTGAATTCTTCCCTAGGGCCTCCAGACAAGAGCCCAGTCTGGCTAGCACCTTAATGTCAGCCTTGTGAGACCCTAAGCAGAGAACTCAGCTAAACTGTGCCAGACTTCTGACCTATAGAGAACCGTGAGCTAATAAATTCACTGTTTTAAGTCGCTATATTTGTTAGTAATTTGTTACTCAGCAATACAGAACTAATAAAGGAAGTGTCAGGGAATAAGATGGAGAGAGGACTCTGCCTATAGATTGCAGTGGGTTTCATAGGTGGTCAGGGCCTTGTTGAGAAAGTAGTATTTCAGCAAAGAGCTGGAGGAGGTAAGACACTGAGTCAAAAACTACTTGGTGTGGGGCAGCCCGGGTGGCTCAGTGGCTGAGTGCCACCATCGGCCCAGGGTGTGATCCTGGGATCCCAGGATCGAGTCCCACCTCAGGCTTCCTGCATGCAGCCTGCTTCTCCCCCTGCCTGTGTCTCTGCCTCTCTCTCTCTATCTCTCTCTCTGTGTGTGTGTCTTTCATGAATAAATAACATAAAAAAATACTTGGAGTAAGAACATAAAAGGCAGAAAGAATAGCACAAATACGTTCCTCAAGCAGGACAGGGCTGGTCAGGCTCCAGGAACGTCAAGGAAGCCATGCTCTTGAGCAGACTGGTCAAGTGGCCAGACAGGTGACAGGACGCCAAATCACATAAGGCCTTCTAGGCCACTCTGAGCCTTTGTTTTTGTTCTGAGAGAAATGAGACAGCAGTGTTTGGAGCAGAGCAATGACTTGAGGATTACCAATAATCTCAAGGTAAAAGAAGGATAAAAGACTTCAAGCCAGTAGAAGGCAAATACAATATCCAGATGAAAAATGATGACAGCTTGGACTCGAATAGTAATAATTAAGATAGGTGAGAAGTGATCTGTGTATATTATGAAGGTAGAGCCAACAGGATTTCACGTTGGACTGGATGTGTGGTTATGAAAGAAAAGATTTTAGAATGACTTCCAAGGTTTTTGGGCTGAGCAACTGAAAGGATGAGTTGCCATGAACTGAGTTGAGAAAGGCTATTTATAGATTTTTTTTTTTAATGGGAAAGAAGACAATTTCAGTCTTAGACATGTTAAGTTTGAGGGTATATTAGACCTAGAAGTAGAGATTTTGATTAAGCAGTTGTATAAATTCAGTCTTCTAGCTCATGTAAGAGTGCTCTGGGCTGAAGAGTTAATTGGGGAGTAACCAGCATATAGATCATTATTAATGACACTGGGATAAATGGGATCATCAAAGCTGTAATTCAGTTTTTAAAAAAAGAGCTAGCATTAAAGTAGGAAATACCCCAACATTAATAGGCTCATGAGAAGAAGAACCCACAAGGGACCTAGAAGGAGCTACAAGTGTGGTCACCAACCTCATAGATTTCCCTCAAATCTTTGACATGAATTCTTCCTTTTAACTTTACTCCCCCCTTTATCCCTTCCCAGCACCCAAATGCAAATGATGGAAAAGCAACATTTCAAAATCCCCAATATGCAAATTGCATGAGTAAGGGACATCTGGAAAAGGTCTTTCTTAATTAAGCCCTATTGGCTAAATCAATCAATTTAGTGCTTGCCAGAACATATGTTTTTGACGATATTGTGTCCACGTTAACATTGATCCTGCTTTCTTGACCATCTTGATTTTCCATTTCCCAAACTCCAAAAGTGTTTTCTTATACAAACTTCACAGACATTTTCAGATTCCCTGTACTCTTTACTCATCCAGGCTTTTCTTGCCACTAGATTAACTTTCCTTGAGAATGGAGACTGTTCTCTACTTGTGTTTGATAACAAGAATTTCATCATATTTACTGACAATATAAGTAAGATTTTTGTTTTTCCGCATATCTCATTTGTAGAAATTTATTGGATCAAAGGGTAAACTGCTGCCAAGTGACAGGTTAGAATGATAAAAGTGATTGTGTTTTTCTTGCATTAGATTTGAAAACTGAGCTTCCATTTGAGCCAAGTGTTTTCTTTCTTTATTCAGGTATAATTAACATATGTTTGTTAGTTTCAGGTGTACAACATGATTCAAAACTTGTATACATTTCTCAGTGCTCATCAAGATAACTATTTTCTTAATCCTCTTTATCTATTTTACCCATCCCTCTACCCCTGCCCACCTCCCTTCCGGAAAGCATGTTTGTTCTCTCTATTTAAGAATCTTTTTGATTGTCTCTTTTCTTTCTTTGTTCATTTGTTTTATTTTTTCCACATAGGAGTGAAATCATATGGTATTCGTCTTTTTCTGAATTATTTTTCACTTAGCATTGTGGTCCATCCATGTTATTGCAATGGCAAGATTTCGTTCTCTTATGGTTGAGTAGTATTCCATTGTGTGAGAGGTGTGTGTGTGTGTGTGTACCTTTATCCATTCATTATTGATGGACACTTGAGTTTCCATATCTTGGTTATTGTAAATAAAATAGGGGGGCATATATCTTTTCAAATTAGTGTTTTCATATTCTTTGGGTGAATACCCAGTAGTGGAATTACTGGATCATATGGTAATTCCTTTTTTTTTTTTTTTTTTTTTTTTTTTTTTAAGGAAATTCCATACTCTTCTATAGTGGCTGTACCAACACGCATTCCCACCAATAGTGCATGAGGATTCCTTTTTCTCTAGATCCTCACCAACACTTGTTATTTCGTGTGTGTGTGTGTGTGTGTGTGTGTGTGTGTGTGTTTTAGCCATTCTGACAGGTGTAAAGTATAGATCTCATTGTGGTTTGAATTTGCATTTCCCTGATGATTAGTGGTATTGAACATCTTTTCGTGTGTTTGTTGGCTTTCTTGGAAAAATGTTAACTCATGTATTCTACCCATGTTTAAAAATTGGATTGCTTAGCATATTTTTTGTGTTGTAGTTCTTGTTAAGTTGTATAAGTTCTTCATATATTTTGGATATTAACCCCTTATTGGGTATATCATTGGCAAATGTCTTCTCCCATTCAGTAGGTTGTCATTTAATTTTGTTGATGGTTTTCTTCTCTGTGCAGAGAAGTATTTTAGAAGTATTTAGTGTCACCCTAATAGTTTATTTTTGCTTTTGTTTCCCTTGCCTCAGAGGACCTACATAGAAAATTATTTCTACAGCTGATGTTAAATAAATTAATGCCTATGTTTTCTTCTAGGAATTTCATGGTTTCAGGCCTCATATTTATGTCTTTAATGCATTTTGAGCTTAGTTTTGTTGATGGTGTAAGAAAGTGGTCCAGTTTTCCCAATACCATTTGTTGGAGACTTTTTCCCATTCTTTCCTCCTCAGTCATAGATTAATTTTAACCATGTAAGTGTGGATTTATTTCTGGACTCTGTTCTATTGATCCACATGTCTGTTTTTGTGCTAATAGTATACTATTTTGATTATTACAGCTTTGTGGTATATCTTGAAATCTCCACCTTTGTTCTTTATAAAGTGTTTTAAAGCCTGATTTAAAATTGTTTCATAAATCTTACATACCCTTAGCATGACAGAAAAGGAAGAAATTTTCAATCAGAAGGAAAGGTAAAAGGGAAAAAAAGTATTACTGTCCCCCACTTGCATCCCATCTAATGTATTCTCAGCCATTATGTTCACTCATCTAGATTTTTTTTTAATTCGTATATCATAGATAAAATAAGCATCCCAATGTAACTATTCAGTCTTCATGAGATTAATTGCCATGAGAAAATTCTACCCAGAAAAGTTTGGAAATGACTAGAGATTTCCTACTAGATTTTTTGGAGTGGTGGTGAAGACTGGATTCCCCCCAAAAGCAGACCCCAACATCAGGAGGTATGCATAAATAATGTAGAAGCTTATCTTAGGGAGAAGAAAAATGGAAAGGTGAGCCAGGGAAGGAAAAAGAAGCCAATAAATGGCATGTTACCAAATAGGTTACTACTAGGGCAACTAGTATCCAGTCTTACTAGGGAATTCTGAGAGATAGTGAAAACCATGCCTCCAAAATATCTTGACAGAGGAGAGAGGATGCTGAGGTCTATATCTACCCCCTCTTCCTGAGTCATTGGTTGAAGGATGTTCCCCTGGACAACCCCCCTCACTGCCTTCTTGCCCTGTAGGTTGGCCAGGCCAAAAGAAAAACCTTGGGTGGAGGTAAAGGTAAGGGCTACAAGATGCTGTTAGCATGTTTTTGGAACAGTGGACCCTGAAAGAATAGGAGTGAAGCACCAAGAATATGTGTCACACCAGTCCTAGAATGCTTGGGTTCATTCTAGATTTCTTTTCTTTGGACAGAGTATCATTGTTCCCCACCCCACCCCCATGTCTGTCCCATATCCATTCTCTTCTGGAACTGATGAGACTGTCGGCTGCTTCTACCAAACCCTGGGCCAGTAAGCAATTAGGGTGACCTAACATACTAGACACAGCTCTTTTTTTCTAGGGTGGGGCATGTAACTTAATAAAGGCCAGTAAGAACCTTTTAGCACTAAGGAATTGAGACATATGCTAATTGAGAAGCTCCCATCTTAAGGATATTAGTTAAAAAGGCAGGTAGGTCAGGTGCTGCTTATGAAGACAAACTGCCTAAGAATAAAGTTAACACGAGGGAAAGAGATGGAGAGAAACAGAGGTCTGGTGACGTTACCTATGCATCCTAAAGTGGGCTATGTCTGAACCAAATTCTAACCCTGGGACTTTGTAGTTTCTTGAGACCATAAATATTCATACTCTTTCTCTCAATTTTAGGATTTCTTTTTCTTATAGTAGTTTGAGTTGGTATTCAGTCACATGCATCCAATCCAAAAATCCTAATATAAATTTTATGAGCTTTTGGGCAAATGGATACTTTGTTGAATATTATTTATCCGAATAATACCTGAATTATATGCAAGAGTATGTAACAATTAGAAGTCAAGCTTAAATAATATGTCAGTCTTTTCTGCACATTTTTTTATTCGGAAAATATTGGAGGTAGAAACATAAAGCACTAATGTGTATTGACTCTCTGGTAAGATACTATATTCATGTTAAATTCACAAGTTCTATAATCTTCAAAGAGGCTCAAATTTTGTTCTGTGTCCCAAAACTAGTGAGCAGGTGGTGGGATTTGAACCTAGTCTTTTTACTTATTTAATACCTTCTATTAGGTTCCTGTGTTTAAGTCAAGTGCTGTGGGGAAGAGAGCTATAAGGATAATAAGTGAGGAAGTCCCAGATAATGAGGTAAATAAAATGCAACAAACACATGAATAAATATCCCCCCAAAACATACTCCACTCAGTGCCACGTCACTGTATGGCTGCAGATCTTCAGAAGGTCAGGTCAGCTGAGGAATGTGTGTGAAGGGAATACATTTAAACAGGATATTAGCAAGGAGACCTAAGGCAAAGTGAACATTTTAGAGAAGGTAGCACAGAAGCACAGAGATCAAATTAATATTGTATGGAGATTCACAGAGAGTAGTTGGCAGAACTAGAAAGTATAAAGTCATCTAGTATTTCCTTAACTTTATTTAGTTCATACCCACATCTGTAGGGTACCTGTACTATCCATTAATAATTTTTGTGAAAACAAATTTGAATCACCCCACTTGTTTTTGTTAAATTAAGCAATAGTATCTGTAAAATCATGTGTGTTGTACTCTATTTTAAATGTCTATTACAATGAATATATAATTACCAAAATATTTAAAAGCTTAACTATCACCTAAAATTACCTCATACTAGTTTGGTAGCAATGACAAAGCTTCAGAGGTAGCCTGACCTGGTCCATCTCTGAGCTATGCTGCTTAATTTTGGTGTTGGGTACTGAACCTTTATGATGCCCCATTTGGTGTGTTGTGAAGATTAGATGAAATATGCATGTGTGACTCACAGTGAAATAAATTGGTCTCACTACTCTTACCCCCATCTCCACCCAGCACAGATGCTGAGGCAGATGCTTTGTTTTGCTGAGCCAGAGTAAGAAGTGGGGATGCAATGGGAGAAGAGATAAAGTTTTGTAAATAAGGAGCAGATGAGGTGTAGTGCCTGGGAGAAGAGGAACTTCAGAAGAAGAGCAGACGTGTTTAGAGGGCATTTGGGGGCCATTTGACTATGTGTATACTCTAACTTTATACTCTCTCTCTCTCCATGAAAAGCTTCTGTAAAATCTGATTTGCTAATATTTTTAGAGTCAGTGTATGGGGTGAAGGAAGCATAAGAATCAGCTGATATTGGCCTAAGAACAAGAACAGACAACTGGAGGCTGCTGGTGGCATTTTCAAAGAAGATCAATATGGAAAGAAAAATACGTGGACAGGAGAAATGAGGATGGGTAGGAAGTACAAATACTGGAGGCAGGAAAGTATGAAATCTGTTAGTCTAGGCAGGGGAAATAGAATTTTAGCTATGGAGGAGGGAATAGATTTTTTTTTTAAAAGGGGGTGGGCATGTGAGAACAAGTGAGAATAATAATTTGTTGCCAAGCTTTGTTTTGTTGATTATTTTCCTCCAGGCTTAGATCCAAAAAGGAAGAAGAAGAAAAAAAAAAGACTTGCAGTGCTTTCCTGAAAGTTATGAACAGTATTGACCAAACAATCTACAAATTGAGTTTCTGTACTTTTTAAAAAGAGCTTATTTTATCTTACGCTTGAAAAGTTAAAACCAACCCCATAAGACCTTCCATTTCTTTCATCTGAACTATTATGGATCCATATTTCCTACTGGTGATATAGACATGCCTAGGAGCTAAATGAAAAATAAGAGTAAAAAATAAATAAACCAACATACACCAGCTTTCCATTCTTCCAGACCTATCCATACGAGGTGATGTAGCCAGTGCTACCCTTAGGATTATCCTTTGAAAAGTAGTTTAGATTGAGACAAGACACTTTGGAATCTGAGTTCCATTTGGCTCTCCTGTATGAATGAGCCAACTATAGTTAATTATAATAGAAATCTAGCAACATGTGTTAGTGAAACTTTGAAAAATTATTCCTAAAATCTTGGTGATTAATAACAAATGCTAAGCTTGACCAGCTCCTTTGACATGGTGTGACTCATTATGGATAATGCTAAAGTGAGGTATGTCATGTTAGGCCACAAGATAGATCAATGCTAGTCTGATTAAATTATTGTAAGTGATGACTAGACTTAACTAAGCTGTCTGACTCATAGATGCTAATGGGTGACATGGCTTCCCACACCAGTGGTCATCAAATACGTACTGCTTCCTCAGTTGCAGTGTGTATTCATTGGGCACATGGTAATCTACAGAGTCATGGGAGGAAAGTGATTTCCTCAGTCCTATCTTTCCACCATTATGAAGGAAGTGTTTAGCATTCAGCAGTTTACTAGCTGTTTACTTGCAGAGTCAAGTGGAGAGATTTTCGTATACTCTGAGCATTTATAACCATCCAGCTTTCAGATGTGAAAATGCTTTCATGTTCAGACTCCAGGCATTCACCTCACAGAGGACAAGGAACTGGCATTAGTCTGGAGTATTAGCTTGAATTTTTTGAAACTTGGTTGAGTGTAATGAATTGATTGCATATTCACATTTTCTTTGAAGAAAAAGACCATGAGAATAAAAGGAAACTCAGATACCACTGAAACTCAGGGATTCAAATAAATGCCTATAAGTAATGCATTTCAATAATTAGTGACGATTCTCTGGTTTCATGGCATAAAAATAGATGTTTTTATGCCAGATAATTGTTATACATAGTGGTAAAAACAGATAGGAACTCACAATAAGCCAGTGACCATTCCATGAGATCTAGAAATTTAGTTAGAAAGTAAAGCACTGTTAAGTGTGTACTGTACACCATGCCCTGTGCCATTCCCTTCATCATGTGATGTTGATCATTGCAACAACACTTTCATAAGGTATTTTTTATTCCCTTTTTCAAAATAGAGAAAACTGAGGTTCGGAAAATTAAGGATCTACTAGATTGTAGCAAAGCCAGGATTCAAGCTCAAGTCTCTCTAAAATTAATACTAATTCTAGAATTCTCAAACTAGAAAAAGCAAATCCCGTAATAAGCAAGACGAGGCAAGTTCATGGGCAAAATTATTTCAGTAGACAAACACTCCTTTACCACATACATTCTAATATACACGAAATACCTTCTAATTAATGTGTTTCTTCCAAGTATGCTTTTTAAAACCATTTCATTTTAAATGTGCAATTAGAAATTCAGATCACCAGTGAGCAAAGAATGACATCTTATGGATATGTATATCCAGTGTAATTGATGTTTGAGATGTCACAGAATGACATAATCCAGTCTAGAACATCTTTGTCTTAATTTTGGTTTTTCAAAGGCAAACCTCAATTTTTCTTAACCTCAAGTTTTATTTAAAGGACAATTAGCCTTTGATAATGTTCAGCTCCATGCTAAGTAGCATTTTTTTTTAAGCGTCCATTCACAAGGAAGACTAAAATCCAAGTACTTCTGTGGAAGAGATGAATAACATTTCCCCTTTGGAGAAGGTTAAAAAAAAATTATAATCCACGCAGAGTCTATGGAAAGACTTATTGTTTCTAACTGAAAACCTGGTCTGTTATGCACCTCAGGACAAATTCTAAAAGGCATATGAAGAACAGGTGAAGCTTTTTAAGTTCATTATTTACTATGAGCCCTTAAAGAAATGTGCAGTTCACAAGGGGTTATTGGAGCCAGTTACAGAAACGAAGCTCTACCAACAGCTTTCTAATTGAATCTCAAAAGACTGTAATTGTGTTCCACTCTGTAGTCAGCCTCCATTCCATGCGGCTACAGTCGGTTGTAGGTAATCAGATTACTCATGGGTTACTGCCTGCAGCCTGCAGGAGAGTGCCAAGAGTAAGAAGGCAACGTGTTGTAGGGTTAATGAAGCTTAATATGGTGCCAATATCACACTGAGCCATTGCCTACAGAGTGAGAAAGGATTATATCCCATGTTAATATGCCATTTGACCCGTGCCAGAGAAGCAGTCTAAATCACTGAATAAGTATGTAAGTCACCACTGAGAAGTGTTTGCCATGCCAGCTCTCATTGCTGTGAAAACAAGTTGTTCCTTAGCTTGTGAATTTTAACTTTGGTGCTCTTTAAAGTACAGTTTCAACATTGGCGCCTAACATCCCTGGAAAGGCCATATCGACAGGAGTCTCTAAATTGGAGCCAATGCGAAGAAACTCACGTGCTCTTCAGTTTGATCAAAACTTCTCTGGAGAATAAATCCAAGGTCAACGTACTGCAATTTCTTAACATCCATCAATGATTTCAGTTCTCCAAACTTGCCTTTTACAAAGATGTTTAGGCTCTCTTAAACTTCGGGATTCTATTCTGCTACTTCAGTTTTTGGCCAAATGATGTCCCAAATTATACTTCCGCAAGATGTGAAGAGAGCTCAAAGAATTGATAGAAAAGCAAAAGTTATTCCAGTTTGTACCAGAAAAGCTGTCTCGGAACAATAGAACAATAGAACCTACAGTCTACAGTCTCCCTATTTCCCCGCAATGTTCTTGACATTTTAGGATGAGAAAAAAGGAACTCAACGGCGTAATTAATTCATTGAGAAACAGTTCTATTTGAAAATCTTGATTATGTTCTTAAATTCATGAATATTGAGGATTAAAAGCCAGAATTTAGGATTCTAATTCTAAACCAAATTCTGTATAATTTTCTGCATATATATATTTAGGTCACTTAAAAATATTTCTAAACATTGTTTCCCTAGGTTGTAGAACCAACACATTAATACGAGTTAAACAGACTCCAGAGCAGAAGCAAAATATTTTCTCAATGTTTTCTTCCACTACCTTTATTAATTGTTTAGAATAGGAAATACATGTAGAAGGTACAAATTCCAAAAGATACAAAATAATAGGAAAAGCAAGTATTGCTCCCATTCCTTACTGTGATTAGTTGCTTGTGTATCTTTTCAGAAATATTCCATTAGGGTGCCTGCGTGTATCCATCTATTTACTATCTACGAGTCTGTGGATGCTTTTTACATAAATATGTATCTAAATTGTTTTTGGTTTACATTTGTAAGGATTTACACTTAATCAGTTTTTTTAATACAACTTAAAGGGCAAAAAACGTGTACAATTTCATATTTTACATAACAGTCAAGTAACTAGATTATTTCCAGGACTTCAGAAGGTTCCTTTGGTAGCCTCCTAATGAGTTTTTTGTAGCCCTATTCCTTCATTCAACATTATGCCCATGGATTTATCCATGCTGTTGTGTAAACAGTAGTTCATTTTTTTAAACCTTTCTTAAGAGTTGTTTTAGGTTCACAACAAAATTGAAAGGAAGGTAGAGATTTCCCATATACCTCTGCCCCCCCCCCCCACGCCCCGTAGCCTCCCTCCTTATCAACAGTTACACTGATAGGTCACTGTAGATATATCAGTTGTAACAACTATCAATCATAAACACCCCAAATTCATACCTAATGTTAGAGAATTCATTCATTTTTCTTATGGCCCGTGTCTTTCTGAAACTAATTGGTATTTAGTTATTTCCAAACTAGGGCTATAACTAATAAAATTATGAACATTACTTTACAGGTCTCTTGTTCGACATTAGCACTCATTTCTATTGCTTAATATTCCAGATTGATCAAGTGTACTCTTAATCCCCATCACCTATTTAGCCCACCTTGGTTTCCCTCTGGTAACCATCAGTTTGTTCTATATAGTTAAAAAGTCTATTTCTTGGTTTCTTTTTCTCTCTCTCTCCCTTCCTCAGATTTCTATACATTGATTTTTATATCCTTAGACTTTACAGAATTCATTTATCAGTTCTGGTAGCTTTCTGGTGGAGTCTTTAGGGTTTCTGATGTATAGTATCATGTCATCTGCAAATAGTAAAAGTTTTAGTTCTTCCTTACCAATTCTGATGCCTTTTATTTCATTTTATTGTCTTATTGCTGTGGAGAGGACTTCTAGTACTCTGTTGAATGAAAGTGAGACTGGACGCCTTGTCTCCTTCTTGATCTTAAGGGAAAAGCTCTCAGTTTTTCCTCATTGAGTATGTCGTTTTCTGTGGGTTTTTCATATAAGGCCTTTATTATGTTGAGGTGTGTTCCCTCTAATCCCACTTTCCTGAGGGCTTCTATCATGAATAGATTTTTGTATTCTGACAAATGATATTTTCTGCATCTACTGAAATGGTTACATGGCTTTTGCCCTTTCTCTTATTGACGTGATATAGGATGTTGATTAAGATTTTTGACCACCCTTGCATCCCAGGATAAATCCCACTTGATGGTGGTGAATGATTTTTTTAAATGTATTAAATTTGGTTTGTTTTCCTTGAGCATTTTTACATGTATGTTCATCAGAGATATTGGCGTGTAGTTCTTTTTTGTGATGTCTTTTATCTGGCCTTGGTATCAGGGTAATACTGGCCTCATAGAATAAATTTGGAAATTTTCCTTCCTCTTCTAATTTTTGGAATCGTTTGAGAATAAGTGTTAACTCTTCTTTAAGTGTTTGGTAGAATGTGACTGTGAGCTGTCTGGTCCTGGACTTTTGTTTGCTGGGTTTTGTTTTATTTTTATTTTTTTAAAGATTTCATTTATTTATTCATGAGAGACACAGAGACAGAGAGGCAGAGACACAGGCAGAGGGAGAAGCAGGCTCCATGCAGAGAGCTTGAAGTGGGACTTGATTCCGGGTCTCCAGGATCATGCCTTGGGCTGAAGGTGGCACTAAACCACTGAGCCACCCGGGCTGCCCAACTGGATGTTTTTTAACTACTGATTCAATTTCATGGCTGATAATCCATCTGTTCAAATTTTCTATTCTTCCTGCTTCAGTTTTGGTAAGTTACATATTTCTAGGAATTTACCCATTTCTTCTTTATTGTCCAATTTTCATATAATTTTTCATAATCTCTTACAGTTGTTTGTATGTCTTTTGTGATTTTGAGCCTTCCTTTTCTTCTTTTTCTTTTTTTCTTTCGTGAGTCTGGTTAGTGGTTTATCAATTTTGTGGATCTTTTCAAAGGAACAGTTCCTGTCCTATTATTGATCCTGTCCTATTGATCCTGTCCTATTATTTTGTTTTTATGTCATTTATTTCTGCTCTAATCTTTATTGTTCCCTTTGATCTCCTGGTTTTGAGTTTCATTTGTCCATTTGTTCTAGCTCCTTTAGGTTTTTTATTTGAAATATTTCTTGCATCTTGTGGCTTCTATTACTGTAAATTGCCCTCTTTGAGCACCCTTTGCTATACCCTAGAGTTTGGATAGTTGTTTTCATTTTCATTTGTCTCTCTGTAATTTTGGGATTCTTTTTTGATTTCTTGGTTGATCCATTCATTGTTTAGTAGCATGTTATTTAATTTCCATGGACTCTTGCTCTTTATGGATATTTACTTGTAATTGATTTCTAGTTTCATAGCATTGTGGTCAGAAAAGATACAGGTATAACTTCAGTGGTTTTGAATTGTTGAGACTTGTTTTGTGGCCCAATGTGCGGCCTATTCTGGAGAATATTTCATGTGCACTTGAAAGTGTATTGTGCTGTTTTAAGATGTTCTGAATATCTGTTGAGTCCATCTGGTCCAGTATGTCATTCCAAGCCACTGTTTCTCATTGATTTTTCTGTTTGAATAATCTGCCCATTGATTTAAGTGGGATATTAAAGTCCCCTACTATTATTTTATTACTATGGATTAGTTCCTTTGTGTTTACTATTAACTGTTTTATTTATTTGGGTGATCCCATGTTGGGTGCATAAATATTTACAATTTTTATCTTCTTGTTGGGTTGTCCTTTCATTATTATATAGTTTTCTCCTTTGTCTCTTATTATAGTCTTTGTTTTAAATATTTTATTTACATATTCATGAGAGAGAGAGAGGCAGCAACAAGGGCAGAGGAAGAAGCAGGCTCCTTACAGGGAGACCGATGTGGGACTCAATCCTGGGACTCTGGGACCACGACCTCTGAGCCAAAGGCAAATGCTCAACTACCGAGCCACCCAGGCATCCCTACAGTCTTTGTTTTAAAGTCCATTTTGTCTGATATAAGTACTGCTACCTTAGCTTTCTTTTAATATCCATTTGTATGATAAATATTTCTTCATCCCCTAATTTATATTCTGTAGGTGTCTTTAGGTCTGAAACAAATCTCTCATAGGCAGCATATAGATGGCTCTTGGGTTTTTGGGTCTACTCTGTCACCTTATGTCTTTTGATTGGAGGGTTTGGTCTGTTCACATTCGAAGTATTAATATGTATTATCCATGTATTCATTGCCATTTTTTTTTTTACTTGTAGTTGTTTCTGTAGTTTTTCTCTGGTACTTCTCTTGCTCTTTCATAGGTTGTTTGCTTTCTTTAGTGATATACTTGGATTCTTTTCTCTTTATTCCCTAAGTTCTTTGCTCTTATCCCCACCCCATAGTTTAGGCATATGGTATCCTATTTTACATCCTTTTATTTTGTGAATCCCTTAACTGATCTTTACAGATAAACTTATTTTTATGGTTTTTGTGCTTATAGATTTTTATACTCTCACTTTTGGTCATCCCTCTGCACTCAAAAAGTCCCCTTTAATATTTCTTATATGGCTGGATTAGTGGTCATAAACTCCTTTAGTTTTTGTTTGCCTGAGACCCTCTTTATCACTCGTTTTCTGAATGATAGCCCTGCTGGATATTCTTGGTTGCAGACTTCTCCCTTTCAGCATTTCGAATATGTCTTGGAATACCCTGCAAAGTTTCTCCTGAATAATATGTTTGTAGCCTTATGGGCTTTCCCTTGTATGTAACTGTCTTCTTTTCCCTTGCTTTCAATTTTTTTTTCTCTTTTTTTCCTAGGTTATAGAAGTATTCAGCTATTTCTTCAAATTTTTCAGCTGCTTTCTCTCTCTTCTTCTGAGATCCATGTAATGTAAATGTTATTACACTTGTTGGAGTCACTGAGTTCCCTAAGTCTATTCTCATTTTGCATAATTCTTTTTTCTCTCATTTGGTCAGCTTGATTACTTTCTATTACTCCATTTTTCAGGCCATTAATTCATTTTCCTGCTTCTTCTAGTCTGCTGTTTATCAAGTGTATTTTTAATTTCATTTATTGTATTCTTCATCTGATTGGCTCTTTTTTAAAAAAAAATCTCTTTAAGGGTCTCATTAGTGTCTTCCACTCTTGTCTCAAGTCTAGTGGGTATCTTTATGATCATTACTTTAAAATCTCCATCTGACATTATTACTTACATTAATTTCACTCGGTCTCTTGCTGCATGTATTCCTCTGTCTCCTCAGTTTGTCTGTTTCTCTGTGTTAGGAAAGCCAGCCATGTCTCCTGCTCTCAAAAGTGTAATAGCTTTATGAAGAAGAGGTTCTATAGTGCCCTGCAGTGCAGTGTCTCCTGTTTTGTGTGTTGCATGTGCCCTGCTGTCAAGTCCTGGCTGCTGCTGTTTTCAGCCCAGTTGTTTGCAGAGGTTCTCTTTGCCTGTTGTGGGCAGTATTGATCCCCTACTATGTGGGGCACTTTTTAACAAGGTGTAAGCTGGTCTATTTGCAAAACATTACCTGCCACCACTGCCACTGGAACCAGGGCCCCACCAAAGTTGTGGGTACAGATGCAGCATTGGTAAGGTTTGTGTTGGTCTTCTGGGGATGGAAGGCCACAGCACTGGAACTGAGGCAAACATGACTGGGAAGGTGGATCTACCAAAGCATAAGGATTCAGAACTTGGTATAATCAAGTCAGATCACCAGTGTTGGTACTATACTGGTTCCTGCAGGTGCTGTGTGTTTATGCTGAGACATAGGTGAGAGAAATGGTGCTCCTTTATTTCTGGAGGGGTCTCCCTGTGATCTCTACCTCTCTGGACCATGCTCTGAGATGAGTAAGTCACTTTCTCCTGTCTGCTTCTGGTGTTTTCCAACTGATACTTGCATGCTGTATCTCTGCTGGCTGTTTGTCATGTTGTCTCCTCAAGAGAGTGAGGAGTCTGATTCCTAATGTCTTCTGGCTTTGCCCAGAGCTGAGGCTGCCAATTTTCAAAATTCCAAGCTTTAAGTTCCACTGATTGCAAGAACTCATGAGATTCAGCCCCTTTTGCTTTCAAAGCCAAACATTATGGGGCTTCATCTTCCCTTTGCAGGCTCCCGAGGTGATAATCTGCTTTTTGCCCTTCTCCATAGCACCACTAGATCCTGCCTGGCTACAGATGGCCAAGGTCTGTTTTGCTCTCAAATAGTCTTCACTCTTCTACCTCCTTCAATGTAGAGTTTCTTCTGCCAGTCTTTGGGCCACTTTTTTTTTTTTTCAAGATTTTATTTATTTATTCATGAGAGACACAGAGAGAGGGACAGACAGAGACATAGGAAGACAGAGAAGCAGACTCCTCACAGGAAGCCCCATGTGGGACTCAGTCCTGGGGCTTTGGGATCATGCCCTGAGCCAAAGACAGATGCTCAACTGCTGAGCCACCCTAGAGTCCCTTTGGGCCACTTTCCAGGTTATTTTTGCTGATGCAACTAGATAACACTCCTATCAGTGGGACAATATGGGCACAGAGTCCTCCTACACTGCCATTTCCCAGCCAGTTAGTTCCCCACAACAGTAGCATTAGAAGAGTGTAAGCCTTCTCCTTCTGAAGAGCAATTTCTTGATTTTATTCTTTAATTGTTCATACTTTAAAGGTCTTATTTAAGAAACCCTTGCCAAATCCAAAGTTTCTAAGATAACACCCAATGTTTTCTACTAGAAATTTTATAAACTTAGCTCTTGAATTTAGGCATACGATCCATTTCAAAGTAATCACAATTATGGTATATCATGTAATGTAAGTAAAGGTCAAGGTTTTATTTATGTAAGTATTTGTTATTCTTACCAAATTGTTCCAGTTTGTTGAAAATAGTAATTTCCCCAATTAAATTACCTTGACATTTTTGTAAAAAAAAAAAAATCAATTGACTGTATATATGTCTATTTTGGCCATCCTACACAGTTCCATAGTTAGTTACTATAGCTTATAAATCTTGAAATTAGATAGTATAAATTATCTTACTTCATTCTTCAAAGTTTTTTTTTATTTTGAGTCTTTTGTGTTTATATTCATGTTTTATCATTTTTCTGCTTTCTACAAAAAAGACTTGTATTTTCACTGTATTTGTATTGAATCTGCAGATTAGTTTGGGTAAAATTGCCATGTTAACAGTATTGAGTCCTCTCATCAATGAAGTTATATCTCCTTACTAATTTAAAACATCTTTAAACTCAAACATTTTGTACTCCTTAGTGTAGAAATTTTTCACATCTTTGTCAAATTTATACCTAATTATTTCCTATTCTTAATGCTACTATCAGTTTTTTTTATAATGTCAATTTATAATTGCTTGTCACTACTATACAGAAAAATGATAGATTTATCTATAGTGGCCTAATTTTGTGTTTTTAACTTTATTCTATTAGCATTTTTGGTACATTATGGAGATTTTCTTTGTAGACTATTATGTAATCCAAGAATAAAGATGGCTTTATTCCTTTTCAATCTGGATTTTTTTTTTCTTGCCTTATTACATTGAATAAATCCTCCATCACAGTATTGAAAAGAAGTGTTGAGAGTGGGTATCCTGCCTTGGTCCTGACCTTAGGGGAAAAACATTTATGTTTCAACACCATGATGTTACTATGGAGTTTTCATAAATAACGTTTGTCAGATTGAGGGAGTTCCTTACTGTTCTTACTTTTAGGACTTTTTTCATGAGTGTATGCTGCGTTTTCTGAAATGCTTTTCTGCAACATTTAGATGACTATTTTTCCTTTTTAGTCTATTAATATGAATTACACTGATTTTTTTTTCAAATATTAAATGAACCTTGCATTCATGGAATAAACCCCATTTGGTCATGATGTATTCTCATATTTATATACTGTTGGATTTGATTTGCTAAAATTTTGTTGAGAATACATTCATTGGGAGTGCCTGGATGACTCAGTCGGTTAAGTGTCTGATTCTTGATTTCCACTCAGGTCGTGATCTCAGGGTGGTGGGATAGAGAGTCACATCAGGCTCCATGCTCAGCAAGGAATCTTCTTGCAATTCTCTCCCTCTCCCTTTGCCCCTCCTGCCACTCATGATAGTGCTCTAGCGCTCTCTCAAAATAATTTATTTATTACCTTAAAAATTTTTTTAAAGATTTTATTTATTCATGAGAGACACAGATATTGGCAGAGACCTAGGCAGAGGAAGAAGCAGGCTCCATGCAGGAAGCCTGATGTGGGACTTGATCCTGGGACTCCAGGTTGACGTGCTGAGCCACCCAGGCATCCCTTATTATTCTTAAAAGATTTCATTTGAAAGAGAGAGATAGTGAGAGAGCACAAGCAGGAGGGATGAGCACACTCCCCCACTGAGCAGGGAGCCTGATGTGGGACTGGATCCCAGGACCTTGGGATTAAGACCCTCTGAGCCAAAGGCAGTCACTTAACTGACTGAGCCACCAGGTGCCTAAAATATTTTTTTAAAAATTTATTCATCTGTGCTTATAAAGTATATTCTGTACTTATATGTTATTTTTGTTTTTTTTTTTTTGTTTTTTAAGTCAAGATAATGCTAGACTCATAGCTAGGAAGAATTTCTTCCTCTTCAGTTTTCTAAAGTGTTTATATAGAATTGGTATTATTTCTTAAGTGTTTAGTATTATTCACTAATGAAGTCATCTAGGCGTGGAATACTATTTGCAGAAATATTTTTACCAAAAATTTAATTTTAATAGGTATAGGGCTATTCAGATTTCCTGTTTCATTCTAAGTGAGCTTTGGTGATATGTGACCTTCAAAATACATGTCTATTCATCTAAGTTACCAAATTTATGAGCATAAAGTTGTCTCCGATATTTTTTAAATTTCTGTAGAATGTATAGAGACTCACTATCACTATCTGATTTCCTTTCTTATTAATTCCTTTTTATTTCCTGTTAGTCTGGGTAGGGGGCTTATTAATTTTTAGGTTCTCTCAGAAAACTAGCTTGTGATATTATTTTGTTTTTGTTTTCCATTTTCCTGATTTGTCACATAAAAATTCCCTTTATTATATTTACTTAGGGTCATATTAATTTTTCTAGTTTCTTTTGGTATAAGCTTAGGTTTTTGAGTTAACAAGTTTCTTCTTTTCTAATGTAGGCATATAATGCTATAAAAATTTCCTCTACTGTTTTATATACAACCTATACATTTTTGTATGTCATATTTTCACTTTTAGTTTAAAATAGTTTCTGATTTTACTTTCATTGCTTCTTCTCTATTTTGAGGGCTTATTTAGAAGTGTGGTGTTTAGTTCCCAAACACTTAGAGAGTTTTCTAGATGTCTCTCACTGATTTATAATTCTATTGTGACCAGAAAGTATACTGTGGACTATTTTAATGCATTTTTTAAACCTTTACCTTTACTTTAAAGCTATTTTAAAGCATTTGTTTTATGGCCCAAAACATGGCATATCTATTTAAAAAAAAAAAAAAAGGAATTGCATTTGGAAAAAAAAAAAAAAAAGTGTATTCTGCTACTGGGTGGAGTGTCCTATAAATGTCAATTAGATCAGGTTGATAGTGCTGCACATATTTTCAATATCTTTACATATTTCCTGTCTATATATTCTATCAAATGTTCAGAGAAAGATTCCTATATCTCCAACTGTAATTGCAGATTTGCCTATTTTTCTTTATAGTTCTATCAGGTTTTCATATATTTTGGAACTCTGTTATACACATAACCTATTAGGATTTTTATGCACTCTTGATAAATTGACCCTCTTATCATTATTAAATGATCCTTCTTGTCCTTGGCAGTATTCTTTGGAAACATACTTTGTCTGATATTAATACAGCCATTCAAGTTTTCTTTTTGTTACTGTTGGCAGAGTTATATCAATTTTTTGACCAAATCTCACAACCTTTTTCTGTTAAGGACCAATAATAAATATTTGGGGCTCTTACTGTTTCTCCAGTTTCAGTGGCTAAGTCCTCTGTATGGGAAACGCATTTGCCAATGGTGTTTTTGGGGTGTGTGTGTGTGCACGCACATGTTGGGGGACATAGGTTGCATGTTCTACAAGTAGAACTGGCAATATTTCACCACTTTCACAATGTGGATATTGCCTCAATATGAATTTTTACATATTTCCTTTACTACTCATCTTACACTATATCGTATTATATCTCATTTGTTTAGTACTGGAGTTCCTGCCTTCAGTGATGGGGATACAACAAGATGGTTAAACCTCCCTCGTGTCCATATAACCCGCAGGATATTTACACATCCTTGCCAAAATAAAGATTGATATACTGTCCTCTCTTTTCCCTGTCCTCTGCTCCTCTCTAAAATGCTTACATTCTTGTTGAACTAGGTAAAGAAGAAAGGTCATAAACTCCATTGCAAAAGCAGATTGCCCAGTTTGAGGAAAAATGCCAGTTGTCCCTTCTTGCTAGCCACTCACCATTTACAAGTAAATCTCTTTGAGCCCTTCTTACTTGGATTGGGAAAGAGATTTGAGAAGAGACCCTCTCAATTCTCCTCTAAGCAGGGAGGAAAAAGGTCCAATATTCCATTTCTAACTTTATGATCTAGGACTCAGATAACTTTTGGATACCTGCCCAAATCCTCCCAATCACTGACATATAAGGAAGAGGTGGCTAGCTTAGCAGAGCCATCAGCTGTTCCTACATAAGCCCTAGAAGGGTATGACACCCCAGTTGTTTTCAGCTCTATTCTGAATGTGAAATAATTAAATCCCCTTTTTGTTCTTCAGCTTTATATCCTAGTCACCAAATCTGAAACAAAAATCCCCAACAACATACTTAGAAAATAAAAGACAACAATAGTTACATACTATGCATTCCTGCTGTTTTTATTTTTAATACGCATTGGAGACTGTTATAGATAAGTGTGTGTGTGTATGTGTGTGTCCTCCTGTCCAGTTACTTAAAGCCACAAGAAAGTTACACTACACTTAATGGCGTAAAAAAACAGTAATTTTATTACTTTTATCTCATTCAGTTCTGGAAGTTGACCGAGATTAGCTCTTTGGTCCTCCTATGTTGCTGTCACGTAGTAACCATGAGTCACCTTGAAAGCTTCTCACACGTGTAGTGGTTGATACTGATTGTTACCTGAGATCTTAGGTGTGGCGGTCAGCTTAAACACCTACAACTGACTTCTGTTGGCTTTGGATCACCTCACAGCCTGGCAGCTGGATTCCAAAAGCTGAGAGTTGGAACTAAGAAGTGACTTATCCTTGGAAATCATCCAGCTCACCCTGCCAGATTCTATTTGCTAAAGGTGAGTCATCAAGGCTACAACTATTTAAGGACGGGAATTAGGTTACACCTCTTGATAGAAGGATTTTAGGTTCATTCTTTGGGCCTAAATTATTTACTTTTCACGTGCAACACAAACTTGCTCACTTCTGCAGAACCTCCTAAAATCTTACCTAGTAGACCTTCAGTCTCAGGTTGAATATCTAGGATACTATCATCTAAATGAAATCCAATTGATTTTGGGTATGTTTTCCAGGAATAGCATCTTGAGTGCTCTCTAGATCTGAATACATGGGACTTAAAGAAGTGAAGGATCTACCTCCCATCCAAAATACAGTGATTGGAGAAACATAAGTTAGATATTCTTACAGAAGAGAGAGGGGGGGAAAAAGGAAAGAACAGAAAATAAAAATAGGAGATATAGAAGGTAACTAATCTGTTATAAATCTGAAATCCACACAAGCATATGTTAACATTTCTTTGACTAGGGCACACTTCTGCTGACAATTGTCCATGGTTCTTATTCTTCTCTTTGAATTTTATTTCCTTTGCCTAAAATGTAACCCACATCTATAGCTGAATACTCTTCTCTGCTTACTTTCTTCCTGTAGAAGTTTGGGTATATCAAGGATACTTTTCTTTTCACACCATTGCTATTCCTTTTAGTCCAATCTGGTAGTGTTTCTGCTAGTATGATTATCTTAAAATTTTTATGGATTTCTTTCAAGAAATCTTTTTTGGGTTTCACTCTGTTACAGAAAAGCCACTCCCATAAAGAGTTTGAGGTGAAGTCTTTACCTTCAGCTCCCACTAAAGTTTGCCCTAAAACATTATTAGAAGCCCTATTTTTTAAAATATTTCATTTATTTATCTGAGAGACCTCACAAACGGGGGGAGGGGGGGAGCAGCAGGCAGAGGCAGAGGGAGAAACAGGCTCTCAGCTGAGCAGGGAAGCCCGGTGCAGGGCTCAACCCCAGGACCCTGAGCCCAAGGTAGATGCATAACTGACTGAGCCACCTAGTGCACCAGAAGCCCTAATTTTTTATTGAGAGATAATGTGAAGTATGCTCTTAAGATTCCTAGATAGCTTTCTATCTGCTTGAAAAGGTATATGAGGCACAACCGTAAACCCTTCTGACGTCTTACATACTGCTTTAAAGGTCATTTTTAGACCACGTTTTCCTGGCAGTGTCCCGGATCTGATCTTTGCCTGAAAGCTATTTCCTGATTTGACAATAGATTACCATCTAGGAATTGGGTTCAAAAATAAAATGTTTTCTCATTTCCAAGTCCTGAATTCTTTATTTAATTACTTTTTAAGAATTCTGATTTCCTTAGTTCTTCTCTCCTATTATTACAAGCAGCTAGAGAAATCGGGTGGAATGTTGAGAACTATGCCTGGAAACTTCCTTAGGCAGATTATCCGGTTCATTAAGTATATTTATTTTCCAAATTTCAATGGCTGATGGTGTTTTGCTAAACTTCACACAACTGCATAACAAGGGTTTCATTTCCTCCAACTTCTGACAACTATTTACTCCCTTTTATTTGAGTTCTCATTTACCAACTCATCATGACCACAAACTATCTTACTTTCTTACTTTCTTTTTTTCCTTTATTCCCTTCTTTCCTAATAAACTAGCCTCGTGCACTACTGCTCACATCTTAGTTCTAGAGTGACAGACCTACACTTTAGGTTTGGCTATGGCATCAAATATTTTCTCATTCTCTATGTGGCATTAAAATATTTTTAGGTCCACAGTATCAAATCGTCTCAGATTTAGCACAAATAAATTGCTTTTCTATGATACTCTCTGGGTTCTGAGGATTGACTGGTCTCAGCTAGTTTGTTTTCACCCAGATGTTTCTCAAAAGGTTGCAGTCAAATGGTGCCCAGAGTTGGTACCATCTAGAGTATGGTATGTCCTGTGGTTAATTTTGGTTGCTGCCTAGCACCTCAATTGGCAACGATGTCTCAGAACCCCCTACATGACACTTCAGTGTATAGGGTCAGGAATGCAACAGCTAATGTCCCAAGAGAAAGCTAAGTTGAAGTACCGCTGCCTTTTTTAGGACCTGGTCTCAGACTTTGTGGAGGTTCACTTCCACTGCATTCTACGTCCATTCAAAGAAACGGAAATTAGATGCCACATCTTAATGAGAACGGTATCAAAGACTTTGTGGAAGTGCTTTGAAACTTCCACAGTCCTCTTTTCTTTAATGGGTGTGTAGATGTATCACAATCCTAGCACTACATTTAAACTTTTTATTAATTTAATAAAATGGAACAAAAAGAGGAAAACTGGAATGTTTTCCTTTAAATATTTTAGAATAATCTTCTCAGCAAAGCATTATTAAAACACCAAGGGAATGTGTCTACATTTACACAACTGCAACAGAACACTAATTAGGAGATAGGATGTCACTGACCTAAAAATGTGAAAACACAAGAAAATGTCATTTCATATTACTATATATAAAAAGATCCAAACAGGGTGATGATATTTTATGAAATTTCAGAGACCAAGAAGGGGGTTATCACTTGGTTCTCTGCCATGCTTACCGTAGCAAGTTACATATTATTCTTAACGTTTTTAGAAGGAAATAAAAAAAAAAAAGTATGCTGCATTTGCATGACTTCAGAGAGGAAGACAAGGTGTGCAGACTACAGAGAGACCAATTTGGGCTCCAAAAAGCTGATTAATGTTAAAACGGCTTTTCCATCACTTAAAGTGTTCTGAATCTAGAGAAAGCGATCAGGAGAGGTTCATTCATTGGGGAAACTTTATTTCTAATTCAGAGATTCCATAATAATGTTATGTTAGGACAAAGGGAAAAGGCAAGGAATTCACATGTTTTTAATTGAAGTAGGTTGACATACAATATTGGTTATAGCGTGTGTTATCAGTTATATTAGTTTCAGGTTTACACTATAGTGATTCGACAATTCTGTACATTATCCTATGCTTACCACAATGAATGTAGTCACCCTCTGTCACCATAAAAAGTTGTTATAATAGTATTGACTATATTCCCTCTGCTGAACTTTTCATCCCTGTGAATTATTTTATAACAGGAATCTTGCAGCTCTTAATCACCTTCACCTGTCTTGCCCTCCCCCCCACCCCAACCACCTCCCCTCTGGGAACCACAGATTTATTCTCTGTATTTATGATTTTGTTTCTGTTCTGTTATTTGCTCATTTGTTTGACTTCCCATATAAGTGAAATCCTGTAGTATTTGTCTTTCTCTGATCTTTCACTTAGCCTAATACCCTCTATGTTCAGATCTCCTCCTTTTTTATAGCTGAGTAATACTGCAGCATGTGTGTGCATCTACTATATCCTTTTTCTTTAAAATTTTGAGTAGACAACATTTTTAAGACCCACAATGTCACGTTATTTTTAGGTGTACAGCATAGTGGTTCAACATCTCTATATATTTTACTATGGGCACCATAAGTGTAGCTGCTTCCGTATGACACTATTACAGTACCATTGACCATATTCCCTATTCTGTACCTTTTATTTCTGCGACTTACTCCCTAATTGGAAGTCTGTATCTCCCACTCCCCTTCCCCCATTTTGCATTTTGCCAATCCCTCATTCTGCTTCCCTCTGGCAACTGTCCGTTCACTGTACTTATAGGTCTGATTCAGCATTTTATCTATACATATTTTTTTAGTTTGTGTATAGGAGTTCAAATCACATGGTGTTTGCCATTCTGTCTGTTATTTCACTTAGCATGATACCTTCTAGGTCCATCCATGTTGTCATAAATGGGCAAAATCTCATCTTTTTTTATGACTGTGTTATATTCCATTGTATATATGTACCACATCTTTTTACAGTCCTCTCAGTGGACACTTGGGCTGCTTCCGTATCTTGGCTACTGTAAATAACGCTGCAATAAATATAGGGGTGCACAGATCTTTTCAAATTAGTGTTCTTATTTTCTTTGGGTGAACATTAGTAGTGGAAAAATTGGATCATATGCTATTGCTATTGTTGCTTATTTAAGGTAACTCCATACTGTTTTCCACAGTGGCTGCAATAATTTATATTCTCCCTGCATCCACACTAACACTTGTTATTTCTTGTCTTTTTAATACTAGTCTTCCTGCCGGATATAAGGTGATATCTCACCGTGTTTTTTTGTTTTTTAAGATTTTATTCATGAGAGACAGAGGGAGGCAGAGACACAGGTAGAGAGAGGAGCAGGCTCCATGCAGGGAGCCCGACGTGGAACTCGATCCCAGGACCCCGGGGTCACACCTTGGGCCAAAGGCAGGCACTGAACCACCCAGAGATCCCTATTACCGTGTTTTTTATTTACATTTCTCTGATTAGTGATATTGGGCATCTTTCCATGTGTCTGTTGGCCATCGGGATGTCTTTTCTGGTAAAAATGTCTATGTCCTCTGCTTATATGTTAATCAGATTACTTAAGAGGTCTTTTGTTGTTTTTGGTGTTCAGTTATAGAAGTTTTTTAAAATTATTTATTGAATATCACTTGCTAATATCTTCTCCTGTTCAGTAGATTATGTTCTCATTTTGTGATCGTCGTATTTTCTGTGCAAAAGCATTTTATATAGTCTCAATAATTTATTTTTGCTTTTGCTCCCCTTGACTGAAGAGACCTATCTATGAATACGTTGCTAAGGCCAATGTGCAAGAGGTTACTGCCTATGTTTCCTTTAGGAGTTGTGTAGTTTCGTGTCTTACATTCAGGTCTAATCCGTTTTGAGGTTACTTTTTGTGTGATGTAAGACAGTGGTCCAGTTTCATTCTTTGGCATGAAGCTGTCCAATTTTCCCGACACCATCTGTTGAAGAGACTGTCTTTCCCTGATGTATATGCTTCCTTCCTTCTGAACATAGAAGTATGGCCTCATTCTGGTCTCTGTCCTTTCCATCGTTCTATGTGTCTGTTTTTATGCCAGAACCATACTACTTTGATTATTCTAGCTTTGTAGTATATTTTGAAATCTGGGATTATAATACCTCAAGCTTTGTTTTTCTTTCTCAAGATTTCATTGGCTACTCAGGCTCTTTTCTGATTGCATACAATTTTAGGACTATTTGTTCTAGTTCTGTGAAAAATACTATTGTATTTAGATAGGGATTGTATTGAATCTATAGATTGCCTTGCGTAGTGTGGGCATCTTAACAGTATTCTTCCAATATATGACCAAGGTATATTTTTCCATTGGTTTGTGCCACCTTCAATTTTTTTCATTAATGCCTTATAATATTCAGAGTACAGTTCTTTACCCTCGGTTGAAATTTTTCCTAAGTATTTTCTTTTTGACAAAATTGTGAGTAGCATTTTTTATTTCTTTTTTGCTATTTTGTCATTAGTGCATAGAATGCAACAGATTTCTATATTGTTTGTGTCCTGAAACTTAATCCACGTATCAATTCTAATAGTATTTTTGGTGAAGTGTTTAGGGTTTCCTATAATAGTATCACGTAATCTGCAAACAGTGACATTTTTACTTTTTTACCAATTTGGTTTTTTTTTAAGACTTTATTTATTCATGAGAGACAGAGAGTGGCAGAGACACAAGCAGAGGGAGAAGCAGGCTCCTCACAGGGAGCCCGATGCAGGTCTCCATCCTGGAACTCCGGGATCACACCCCGAGTTGAAGGCAGATGCTCAACCACTGAGCCACTCAGGCATCTGAACTTTATCAATTTGGATGCTAAAATTTTTCTTTTTCTTTTTCTTTTCTGATTACTGCAGATAGGATTTGCAGCTGTTGAATAAAAAGGCAAAAGTGGACATCTTTGTTTCTGATCTTAGAGGAAAAAAATAAGGTTTTTACCATTTAGTATGTTAGCTGTGGATTTGTCCTATATGGCCCTTATATGTTGAGGCATATTCCCCCTAAACCCACTTCCTTGAGAGTTTTTATCATGCATCAATGTTGTAATTTTTCAAATGTCTTTTCTGCTGCATTGAGATGATCATATGGCTTTTATCCTTCCTCTTTTAAGGTGTTATGTGGGGGGAGGGGCAAGATGGCGGAAGAGGAGGGTCCCCAAGTCACCTGTCCCCACCAAATTACCTAGACAACCTTCAAATTACCCTGAACATCTATGAATTCCCTGAGATTTAAAGAGAGACCAGCTGGAATGCTACAGTGAGAAGAGTTCGCGCATCTATCAAGGTAGGAAGACGGGGAAAAAGAAATAAAGGAACAAAGGCCTCCAAGGGGGAGGGGCCCGCGAGGAGCCGGGCTGAGGCCGGGGCGAGTGTCCCCAGGACAGGAGAGCCCCGACCCGGAGGAGCAGGAGCTGCACCGACCTTCCCGGGGGAAAGGGGCTCGCGGGGAGGTGGAGCAGGACCCAGGAGGGCGGGGATGCCCTCGGGCTCCCGGGGACACTAACAGGCACCTGCGCCCCGGGGGAGTGCGCCGAGCTCCCTAAGGGCTGCAGCGCGCACGGCGGGACCCGGAGCAGCTCGGGGGGGGGGGGGGGGGGAGGAGGGGGCGGCTCCGCGGAGGGGGCTGCGGGGGGGAGCAGCTCGGGGGGCTCGGGGGCGGCTCCGCGGAGGGGGCTGCGGGGGGGAGCAGCTCGGGGGCGCTCGGGGGCGGCTCCGCGGAGGGGGCTGCGGGGCGGGAGCAGCTGGGGGGGTCGGGGGCGGCTCCGCGGAGGGGGCTGCGGGGGGGAGCAGCTCTGGGGGCTCGGGGGCGGCTCCGCGGAGGGGGCTGCGGGGCGGGAGCAGCGCGGGGGGGCTCGGGCGGAGGAAGAGGCTCTGCAGAGGGGGCTGCGGGGCGGGAGCAGCTCGGGGAGGCTCGGGGGCGGCTCCGCGGAGGGGGCTGCGGGGGGGAGCAGCTCGGGGGGCTCGGGGGCGGCTCCGCGGAGGGGGCTGCGGGGCGGGAGCAGCGCGGGGGGGCTCGGGCGGAGGAAGAGGCTCTGCAGAGGGGGCTGCGGGGCGGGAGCAGCTCGGGGAGGCTCGGGGGCGGCTCCGTGGAGGGGGCTGCGGGGCGGGAGCAGCGCGGGGGGGGGGCTCGGGCGGAGGAAGAGGCTCCGCGGAGGGGGCTGCGGGGCAGGAGCCGAATCGAACAGCGCAGGCCCCAGAGCACAGGGCGCCGGGACACAGCCCAGGATCCGGCCTACCCCGGGACAGGCAGAGGCCGGGAGGGCCCAGGACAGCGAGGACGCTCCTGCCCGGAGCTGAGCAGATCAGCGGCCCCGCCCGGAGCCTCCAGGCCCTGCAGACAGAGAGCTCCGGAGCTACTGCGGGGGCTGACTCCAGGGCTGCAGAGCTGGCCCCGCCACTGGGGCTGTTGCTCCTGGGGCCTCGCGGGGTAAACACCCCCCACTGAGCCCTGCACCAGGCAGGGGCAGAGCAGCTCCCCCAAGGGCTAACACCTGAGAATCAGCACAACAGGCCCCTCCCCCAGAAGACCAGCTGGACGGACAAGTTCCAGGGGAAGTCAAGGGACTTAAAGTACACAGAATCAGAAGATACTCCCCCGTGGTTCTTTTTTTGTTTTGTTTTGTTTTGTTTTTGTTTTGCTTTTTGATTTGTTTCCTTACCCACCCCTTTTTTTCCTTCCTTTTTTTTTCTTTCTCTTTTCTTTCCTTCTTTCTCTCCTCTCTTTTTCTCCTTTTCCCAGTACAACTTGCTTTTGGCCACTCTGCACTGAGCAAAATGACTAGAAGGAAAACCTCACCTCAAAAGAAAGAATCAGAAACAGTCCTCTCTCCCACAGAGTTACAAAATCTGGATTACAATCCAATGTCAGAAAGCCAATTCAGAAGCACTATTATACAGCTACTGGTGGCTCTAGAAAAAAGCATAAAGGACTCAAGAGACTTCATGACTGCAGAATTTAGAGCTAATCAGGCAGAAATTAAAAATCAATTGAATGAGATGCAATCCAAACTAGAAGTGCTAGCGACGAGGGTTAACGAGGTGGAAGAACGAGTGAGTGACATAGAAGACAAGTTGATGGCAAAGAGGGAAACTGAGGAAAAAAGAGACAAACAAGTAAAAGACCATGGGGATAGATTAAGGGAAATAAATGACAGCCTGAAGAAGAAAAACCTACGTTTAATTGGTGTTCCCGAGGGCGCCGAAAAGGACAGAGGTCCAGAATATGTATTTGAACAAATCATAGCTGAAAACTTTCCTAATCTGGGAAGGGAAACAGGCATTCAGAACCAGGAAATAGAGAGATCCCCCCCTAAAATCAATAAAAACTGTTCAACACCTCGACATTTAATAGTTAAGCTTGAAAATTCCAAAGATAAAGAGAAGATCCTTAAAGCAGCAAGAGACAAGGAATCCCTGACTTTTATGGGGAGGAGTATTAGGGTAACAGCAGACCTCTCCACAGAGACCTGGCAGGCCAGAAAGGGCTGGCAGGATGTATTCAGGGTCCTAAATGAGAAGAACATGCAACCAAGAATACTTTATCCAGCAAGGCTCTCATTCAGAATGGAAGGAGAGATAAAGAGCTTCCAAGACAGGCAGGAACTGAAAGAATATGTGACCTCCAAACCAGCTCTGCAAGAAATTTTAAGGGGGACTCTTAAAATTCTCCTTTAAGAAGAAGTCCAGTGGAACAATCCACAAAAACAAGGACTGAATAGATATCATGATGACACTAAACTCATACCTTTCAATAGTAACTCTGAACGTGAACGGGCTTAATGACCCCATCAAAAGGCGCAGGGTTTCAGACTGGATAAAAAAGCAGGACCCGTCTATTTGCTGTCTATAAGAGATTCATTTTAGACAGAAGGACACCTACATCCTGAAAATAAAAGGTTGGAGAACCATTTACCATTCAAATGGTCCTCAAAAGAAAGCAGGGGTAGCCATCCTTATATCAGATAAACTAAAATTTACCCCAAAGACTGTAGTGAGAGATGAAGAGGGACACTATATCATACTTAAGGGATCTATCCAACAAGAGGACTTAACAATCCTCAATATATATGCCCCGAATGGGGGAGCTGCCAAATATATCAATCAATTAATAACCAAAGTTAAGGCATACTTAGATAATAATACACTTATACTTGGTGACTTCAATCTAGCGCTTTCTACACTCGATAGGTCTTCTAAACACAACATCTCGAAAGAAACAAGAGCTTTAAATGATACACTGGACCAGATGGATTTCACAGATATCTACAGAACTTTACATCCAAACTCAACTGAATACACATTCTTCTCAAGTGCACATGGAACTTTCTCCAGAATAGACCACATACTGGATCACAAATCGGGTCTGAACCGATACCAAAAGATTGGGATCGTCCCCTGCATATTCTCAGACCATAATGCCTTGAAATTAGAACTAAATCACAACAAGAAGTTTGGAAGGACCTCAAACACGTGGAGGTTAAGGACCATCCTGCTAAAAGACGAAAGGGTCAACCAGGAAATTAAGGAAGAATTAAAAAGATTCATGGAAACAGATGAGAATGAAGATACAACCGTTTAAAATCTTTGGGATGCAGCAAAAGCAGTCCTAAGGGGGAAATACATCGCAATACAAGCATCCATTCAAAAACTGGAAAGAACTCAAATACAAAAGCTAACCTTACACATAAAGGAGCTAGAGAAAAAACAGCAAATAGATCCTACACCCAGCAGAAGAAGAGAGTTAATAAAGATTCGAGCAGAACTCAATGAAATCGAGACCAGAAGAACTGTGGAACAGATCAACAGAACCAGGAGTTGGTTCTTTGAAAGAATTAATAAGATAGATAAACCATTAGCCAGCCTTATTAAAAAGAAGAGAGAGAAGACTCAAATTAATAAAATCCTGAATGAGAAAGGAGAGATCACTACCAACACCAAGGAAATACAAACGACTTTAAAAACATATTATGAACAGCTATACGCCAATAAATTAGGCAATCTAGAAGAAATGGACGCATTCCTGGAAAGCCCCAAACTACCAAAACTGGAACAGGAAGAAATAGAAAACCTGAACAGGCCAATAACCAGGGAGGAAATTGAAGCAGTCATCAAAAACCTCCCAAGACCCAAGAGTCCAGGGCCAGATGGCTTCCCAGGGGAATTCTATCAAATGTTTAAAGAAGAAACCATACCTATTCTCCTAAAGCTGTTTGGAAAGATAGAAAGAGATGGAGTACTTCCAAATTTGTTCTATGAGGCCAGCATCACCTTAATTCCAAAACCAAAGACCCCACCAAAAAGGAGAATTACAGACCAATATCCCTGATGAACATGGATGCAAAAATTCTCAACAAGATACTGGCCAATAGGATCCAACAATACATTAAGAAAATTATTTACCACGACCAAATAGGATTTATCCCTGGGACACAAGGCTGGTTCAACACCCGTAAAACAATCAATGTGATTCATCATATCAGCAAGAGAAAAACCAAGAACCATATGATCCTCTCATTAGATGCAGAGAAAGCATTTGACAAAATACAGCATCCATTCCTGATCAAAACTCTTCAGAGTGTAGGGATAGAGGGAACATTCCTCGACATCTTAAAAGCCATCTATGAAAAGCCCACAGCAAATATCATTCTCAAAGGGGAAGCACTGGGAGCCTTTCCCCTAAGATCAAGAACAAGACAGGGATGTCCACTCTCACCACTGCTATTCAACATAGTACTGGAAGTCCTAGGCTCAGCAATCAGACAACAAAAAGACATCAAAGGCATTCAAATTGGCAAAGAAGAAGTCAAACTCTCCCTCTTCACCAATGACATGATACTCTACATAGAAAACCCAAAAGTCTCCACCCCAAGATTGCTAGAACTCATACAACAATTTGGCAGCCTGGCAGGATACAAAATCAATGTCCAGAAGTCAGTGGCATTTCTATACACTAACAATGAGACTGAAGAAAGAGAAATTAAGGAGTCGATCCCATTTACAATTGCACCCAAAACCATAAGATACCTAGGAATAAACCTAACCAAAGAGATAAAGGATCTATACCCTCAAAACTATAGAACACTTCTGAAAGAAATTGAGGAAGACACAAAGAGATGGAAAAATATTCCATGCTCATGGATTGGCAGAATTAATATTGTGAAAATGTCAATGTTACCCAGGGCAATGTACACGTTTAATGCAATCCCTATCAAAATACCATGGACTTTCTTCAGAGAGTTAGAACAAATTATTTTAAGATTTGTGTGGAATCAGAAAAGACCCCGAATAGCCAGGGGAATTTTAAAAAAGAAAACCATAGCTGGGGGCATCACAATGCCAGATTTCAGGTTGTACTACAAAGCTGTGGTCATCAAGACAGTGTGGTACTGGCACAAAAACAGACGCATAGATCAGTGGAACAGAATAGAGAATCCAGAAGTGGACCCTGAACTTTATGGGCAACTAATATTCGATAAAGGAGGAAAGACTATCCATTGGAAGAAAGACAGTCTCTTCAATAAATGGTGCTGGGAAAATTGGACATCCACATGCAGAAGAATGAAACTAGACCACTCTCTTGCACCAGACACAAAGATAAACTCAAAATGGATGAAAGATCTAAATGTGAGACAAGATTCCATCAAAATCCTAGAGGAGAACACAGGCAACACCCTTTTTGAACTCGGCCACAGTAACTTCTTGCAAGATACATCCACGAAGACAAAAGAAACAAAAGCAAAAAGGAACTATTGGGACTTCATCACGATAAGAAGCTTTTGCACAGCAAAGGATACAGTCAACAAAACTCAAAGACAACCTACAGAATGGGAGAAGATATTTGCAAATGACGTATCAGATAAAGGGCTAGTTTCCAAGATCTATAAAGAACTTATTAAACTCCACACCAAAGAAACAAACAATCCAATCATGAAATGGGCAAAAGACATGAACAGAAATCTCACAGCGGAAGACATAGACATGGCCAACAAGCACATGAGAAAATGCTCTGCATCACTTGCCATCAGGGAAATACAAATCAAAACCACAATGAGATACCACCTCACACCTGTGAGAATGGGGCAAATTAACAAGGCAGGAAACAACAAATGTTGGAGAGGATACGATACGGAGAAAAGGGAACCCTCTTGCACTGTTGGTGGGAATGTGAACTGTGGCAGCCACTCTGGAAAACTGTGTGGTGGTTCCTCAAAGAGTTAAAAATAGACCTGCCCTACGACCCAGCAATCGCACTGTTGGGGATTTACCCCAAAGATTCAGATGCAATGAAAGGCCGGGACACCTGCACCCCGATGTTTCTAGCAGCAATGTCCACAATAGCTAAACTGTGGAAGGAGCCTTGGTGTCCATCGAAAGATGATGGATAAAGAAGATGTGGTTTATGTATACAATGGAATATTCCTCAGCTGTTAGAAACCACAAATACCCACCATTTGCTTCAACGTGGATGGAACTGGAGGGTATGATGCTGAGTGAAGTAAGTCAATCGGAGAAGGACAAACATTATATGTTCTCATTCATTTGGGGAATATAAATAATAGTGAAAGGGAATATACGAGAAGGGAGAAGAAATGGGTAGGAAATATCAGAAAGGGAGACAGAACATAAAGACTGCTAACTCTGGGAAACAAACTAGGGGTGGTAGAAGGGGAGGAGGGCGGGGGGTGGGAGTGAATGGGTGACGGGCACTGGGGATTATTCTGTATGTTGGTAAATTGAACACCAATAAAAAATAAATAAAAAAAATAAGGTGTTATGTTGATTGATATGTGGATATTGACCCATTCTTACATCCCTGGAATAAATCCTAATTGATTGTAATGAATGATCCTTTTAATATATTGTTAAATTCAGCTTTCTATATTTTGTTGAAAAGTTTTGCAGCTGTGTTCATCAGGGATATTTACCTATAGTATTCTTCTTTTGTTGTGACTGTGGTTTTGGTATTAGGGTAATGCTGGCCTCAAAGAATATATTTAGAAGCTTTCTTCCATCTTCTATTTGGTGGAATATTTAGAAAAGAATAGACACTAATCTTTAAAAGTTTGGTGGAATTCACCTATGAAGCCATTTGATGCTGGACTTTTGGGGGAGTTTTTTTGATTACTGGTTCAACTTTATTACTAGGAATGAGTTCAGATTTTCTGTTTCTTCCTGATTCAGTTTGGAGTATTGTATGTTTCTAGGTTGTCCAATTTTTTTAGTATAAATTTTCATAAGTTTTTTATAGTCCCTTATATTTCTGTGGTCTTGGTTCTCTTTCATTTCTGCTTTTATATGACTCAGTTCTCTTTTTTCTTGAAGAATTTGGCTAAAAGTTTTTCAATTTTGTTATCTTCTCAAAGAACCAGGTGTTGACTTCATTGATCTTTTCTATTTTGTTTTTTGTTTTTGTTTTTGTTTGTTTGATTGTTTTAGTCTTGACTTTATTTCCACTGTGATCTTTATTTCTTTCCTTCTAACTTTGGGCTTTATTCTTTTTCTTCTTCCTTTGGGTATAACGTTAAATTGGGATTTTTCTTGTTGCCTGAAGTAGACCTGTAATTCTGTAAACTTTCCACTTAGAACTCTTTTGCTGCCTCCCAAAGATTTAGGATTGATCATTTTTCATTTGTTTCCATGTTTTTAAAAAATTATTTCTTCAACGATCCAATGGCTACTTAATATCTTATTGTTTAGCCTTCAAGTGTTTGTGTTTTTTTTTTTTTTTTGGTTGCTGCTGTAATTTTTACTTTCATATCATTGTCAGAATAGATGCTTGACAATTTCACTCTTCTTAATATATATGTATATATGTATATATATGTGTGTATATATATAGTCAATCTTTCCCTTTATGTCTGCTAATATTTGCTTTTGTATTTAGGTGTTCCTATGTTAGGTACATAGATATTTGCTATTGTTAGTCTCTTGCTAGATCGATCCTTTTATCACTACATAATACCTTTCTTTCTCTCTTGTTACAGTCTTTAAGATCTAGTTTGTCTGATACATGTATTACTATCTGGCTTTTTGTTTGTGTTTTTTTTTTGCTTTCATTTGCATGGGATATTTTTTTTCCATCCCTTTAAGTCTCTTTGTGTCTTTAGATCTGAAGTGAGTCTCTTGTAGGCAGCATATAGATGGGTTGTGTAAGTTTATCTATTCAGCAATCCTGTGCATTTTAATTGGAGCATTTGGTCCATGACATTTAAAGTAATTATGGGGCAGCTCTAGTTGCTCAGTGGTTTAGCGCCACCTGTGGCCCAGATCATGACCCTGGGGTCCCGGGATCGAGTACTGCCTTGGGCTCCCTGCATGGAGCCTGCTGCCTGTGTCTCTGCGCGCCTCTCTCTCTCTCTCTCTCTCTCTCTCTCTGTGTGTGTCTTGTGAATAAAATAAAAATCTTTAAGAAAAAAAAAGAATTATGGATAAGTGTGTACTTGTTGCCATTTTGTTCATTGTTTTTTTTCATTGTTTTTACGGTTCTCTGCTCCTCTTATGCATCTTTGTGATTAATGCCTTTCTTTAGTTTTGTGCTTGTATTCTTCTAACTTTTCTGCTGATCCAATTTGTATTTTGGCTTGTGGTTACCAGGAGATTCCTATATAACATCCAAGTATTTGATATTTTATACTTAGTTAATGGTTGCTTAAATTTAAACATATTCTAAAAACACAAAATTTTTACTTTGCTGCTCCATAGTTTATTTGATGTCATAGCTTATTTTTAAATTTGGTGAGTCTCCCAATTTTTTAGATATAATCAATTGTACCATTTTTATCCGTTAACTCTCATTTTAGCTTTATAATCTATCTTTGCTTTTATTCATGAATTTTTTTTTATTTCCTAGTTGTGACTTTTCCTTTTCTACTTATATAAATCCCATTAATATTTCCTGAAAAGCCTCTTCAGTGGTGATGAACTACTTTAGCTTTTTCTGGGGGAAATCTATCCTTTATTTAGTTCCGAATGATAACTTTACTAGGTAGGCTATCTTGGTTGTAGATATTTTCCTTTTAGCACCTTGAATATATCCTGTCACTACCTTTTGGGCCTGCAACAGTTTTGCTGAAAATCAGCTGATAACCTTATGAGGTTTCCTTTGTTCATAACTAGTTGTTTGTCTCCTATTGCTTTTAGGATTCTCTTTGTCTCTAATCTTTGTTACTTTATTATCATGTGCTGTGGTATGGACCTTCTTGAATTCATCTTATTTGGGGCTTTCTTTCTGTGCTTCCTGGACGTGGATGTCTGTTTCCTTCCCCAAATTAAAGTTTTTAGCTATTATTTCTTCAAATAAAGTTTCTCCCCTTTCTCTCTCTTCTTCTGGAACCCCAATAATGTAAATGTTAATATGCTTGCTATCCTAGGGATCCCTTAACTTATCTTCATTTGTAAAATTCTTTTTTCTTTTTGCTGTTCAGCTTGGTTGCTTTCCATTATTGTCTTCCAGACTGCTGATCCAACCTTCTGTATCTTGTAATATGCTGTTGATTCACTCTACTGTGTTTTTTTTTTAATTTCAGTTATTGCATTTTTCAACTCTCATTGGTTCTTTTTAATATCTTTGTTGAAGTTCTCACTGAGCTTGTCTATTCTTCAGTCATGTGAGCATTTTTTTGAACATGACTTTTTGAACTCTCTATAAGGTAGATTGCTCATTTCTCTTATACTTAATTCTTAGGTTTTGCCTTTCTGTTTTGTTTCTATCTCCTCATTTTGTCTGACATTTTGTCTGTGTTTGTCTCGAAGAATTAGGAAGAACAGTTAATCCTTCTAGACTTGAAGAAATGGCCTTGTGTAGAAACATATACTGTGTCCACTGTGTGCCTGGTAGTATTGGCTGGCTGGAGCTATAGCAGCCATGGGCTGGTTTGTGGGTCCCGGGGCACTCTGAGCTAGTATTACTCTGATGGAATGACCAGAGCTGAAATGGGCAGGTACCAGGCAGTCCTGAGGCTCTATGCATACAGGCCATCTATGTGGGACAGCAGAAGCTGAGGTAGGTACAGGGTGGGTGTCCTAGGATGCTCTGTGGTGGGATAGCTGGACCTGAAGCAAATGCAAGCCAAGGGTCGGTGGGGCGCTCCTTGTAGGGAGGTACCCTGGTGGGACCACTGGAGCCAAAGCTGGCATAAGCAGAGGTGTTTCTGGAGTGCCTCATGCAGGAAGGACCTGGGCAAGATATCAAGAGCTAAAGCAGGCATGGTCTGGGTGGGCTCTGGGCTGTTCCATGCAATGTGAGTCCTTTGGGTGGAACCCCCAAAGTAGGTATGGGCTAAGTGATCCTGAGGTGCTCTACAAAGAGGATTCCCTGACAAGTCAGGTATAATTAAAATCAGTATGGGCCTGGCATTTCTCAGGGTTTTTTGCATCTGTTGCCATAGCAAGATGGCTGAGCTGATAGTAAGCACTATCCAGAAGTGATCCATTGTGTGTCAGATTCATGGCACTTTGGGGGGATAGCTGGGGCTGCTATGAGCCAGGTACTTGCTGAGATGGCAAGCTGGCTAGGGCATCTAGCTCTGCTTATGTCTGTGCTATCAAAGTTGAAGGGAAACAATAAATAATACTCATGGGACTCTCCAATCCCAGAGATTGTTCCAGCAACCCCTCAGTAGTTTAGTAAAATTTAAGGGCTGGTTCCTTTATTTTCTACTTGGTCTTTTACTGTGGTTTTTGTTTTTGTTTTCTGTGCTCCAGGTTATCTGGGGTTGGTGTGGGAATGGGGTCCTGTGGCTCAGTAAGGTAACAGGCTACTAGGGCACCCAGATCCTGCTCCCATCATTATCAAGGTGGAGGGGAAACATGAACCACAGCACTTGCCTATCCCTCTAACTCCAGAGAGCATTGCAGAAGGCTCCCTGTCACTTGGCAGAGAGTTCCTTTATATTCTAATTGACCTTTCAAACTGGCTTTTTTTGTGCCCTTTGTCAAACCAGTCTGCTTATGGTCCATCAGTACTATCTCCCCTCACTGCAGTTAACAGCATTAGGGGCGAGTTTTTTGTCATTACTGTGTCCCCATCTATCCTGCCATTCTCTAGTGGTCCCCCTATCCTGTGTTGTGCAGCAACTGTTCAATCGGCCCTCAGTTCTTTTTCAGGAGGAATTGCTCTGTATGTAGGTACAGATTCAGTGTGTCAGTAGAGGAAGTGAGTTCAGGGTCTTCCTACATCACCCTCTTGATCTGTCCCCTGGTCAAAATTATGTAAGCTTGTGACAAAATATGTGTGCTTTTATTCTACATGGACTGTCTTCAAAATATGTCTGATAAAGATTCAAAAAAGCCGAGGAATTCCTACTACCCCCATTTTGTTTTTGAAGATTTATTTATTTATCAAAGAGCAAGAGCGAGAGAGAGAGCACAGAGGGAGGAGGAGAAACAGACTCCCTGGTGAGCAGAGAGCCCGATGCAAGGCTTGATCTCAGGACCCTAAGATCATGACACCAGCCAAAGGCACACATTTTCACCGAGTCACCCAGGCACTCCCCCCCCCGCCCCACACACACACACACTACCCACTTTGAAGCCAATTTAGGAATTTAATTTTGTAGTTAAAAATGACATAAGAAGTACTATGGTCCAAAGGTACAGAAATTCTAGAATTAAGTTTGAGGAAAGAGATAAAGACAGAAGTGTCAATGATTTAAATGAACTTGCTTTGCCAATCCTGTAGTATATATCTCTATCAGAAATATAGCCAGGAAATCGAAGAGAAAGATGGGCCTATTGAATACATTCTGGAATAGTTTATCTTTTATACTAATAAATTGACATGACAGTTTTAAACACTATGATGAACTTGATTTCAAAATGCTACATTTTTCATCTTCCTCAGTGTTAGACCTTGGCTAGTTCTTTGGCTAGTCCTCCATTTTTCAACACAAATTTACTAAATATGTAAATGACTTTTTGGATCACCTCATCTGAATTTCAGACAATTGTTCCCATTTGCAAAGAGGAGTACGAGAAGTTAGAGAATATGAAATGCAAAATATGTATATTGACAACAAACTATGATACAAAGTAGAAAAGTAGTGTCATCTTACATAAGTAACTATGTTGTTATAATACAGGTTATAAAGTGACATTATGATGGGCAACACTTCCAATTTTTTAGTAGTGGTTTTTGTAGTTTATTTTAGTAGGTTTTTTTTAGTTTATTTTCTCTACTATTGTAGCTTATTTACATACTTTCTCTAACTAAAATCAAGTACCACAATCCCCCAAATGCATTTTTTTAGGAGAGAGTTGCAAGAGCTTCTAGAAGTTAGAGTTTAGATGCTCATAGAATGGAATTGTTATGAAGGTCTGTTATCTTAGCAGAAAATGAGAATGGCTATTCAAAAATGGGAACAATTGTCTGAAATTCAGATGAAGTGATCCAAAAAGTCTAATATCCTATAGTACCCACAACCAGATAAATGAAGTATATTAGAGAAGATATTCATATTGAGGGTACAAACATCCTTTATTGAATGTCTAAAAGGTGCTAGGAGCTGTACTACTTTCTATCGCATTATACAAATTAGCTTTCACAATAGTGTGAGGCAGGTCTTATAAATGGAACCAAGAATTTGGAAAAAAAATCATTTCTTAGGACTAACTTTTAAACTATTTTAGAGTAAAAATAGGCAAAACCATGTTTTTAAAAAAAGAAGAAATGGTTTGAAAATGACTAAAATTCGAATAAATGCTTTATCACAGCAAAACAGTCAAGTTAAAGAGGATGGGAAGCCATTGAATTTTGAAACTGAAGATTCACGTGGCGTATCAGACTTATTACCGAGAGAGGATAACCTAAAACCCAGCCATAGCTCTGTCCTACTGATGAAGCCATCCTTAATATAGAAGTAACCAGCAATGGATTGTGACCAGTGTATCTGAAACATTTCTGTCCTAATGATAAAGCAATCAATATTTTGAGATGGATTTATCAGGTCGTCTTACAGTTATGCCATTAAATTTTCACATCATTCAATTCTCCTTACTTCGATCTTAATCTCCTTAAGCAATTTTCTTATAATAAGTTCCCTCTATTAGTCTTGAACTTCAGGGAAAAAAATGGATGGCAGGTATTCCTATTCTTGTAACAGTTTTTCTCATTAGGAATCAACATCCCTAATACACATACATCAACGTTCCTTATTCATAGAATACATGGGTTTCGGTTAACTGCCACTCAGAGAGATGGACACGCTTTCCCTTTGTCAAAACCAATCAGACTCCTGGGCCTCATACAGCAAACCCTGCATTGTGTGTTTGCGTGTTGACTGGCTTGTCCCTGGGTGAACACATAACCCAGTGTCTTATGACAAGAGTATGTAGATGCAAGCATGAATTATCCTGTGTTGCACTTCTGTGATAACCACCATTATTGCCATTTTACAAATGAGAAATGGAGGTTTATTTATTTATTTTTTCTTGTAGAAATGGAGGTTTAGAGAGATTGCATTGCTTTTGAAGGTCACATAGCAAGTAGAAGCAAAAGATTTGAAAATTTCTACAATAACATTCAAAGGATTCCTTCCATCCAGCTAGTAGTATCACAGATGTTTCTAATAGAAGTCCTAAATTTCCTAGAAACCACTACATTTACTAGTAACTAATAGTTCACTAGGGACACCTGGGTGGCTCAGCAGTTGGGCAGCTGCCTTCGGCTCAGGTCATGATCCCAGGATCCAGTCCTGCATTGGACACCTGAGAAGAGCCTGCTTATCCCTCTGCCTGTCTCTACCCCCTCACCCCCTGTGTCATGAATAAATAAATAAATCTTTAAAAAAAAAAAACAGTTCACTAAACGTTCATAATTATAGTTAAATTAAGGGTATGACTCCTTTTTCACAACTCCTCATCAAAAGAAAATATTCCATAAGTGATGACCGGGTTAATTCAGGAAGGACCCAAAGTGGAAACTATATTATGTAGTTTGTTACATTTTTTAAATTGAAGTAGAGTTGACAGTGCTGTATTCAGAGGTACAACATCATGATGGACAATTCTATACATCAGACGGTGCTTACCATGATAACTACAGGTACCATCTGTCGTCACAGTGACTATATTGTGTGTGCTGTACTTTTCACCTCCCCAATTTACAGACTTAATAAGTTTCTACCTCTTCATCCCTTAGACAATGTTGTCCATATTCCCACTCTCCTCCCTTCTTGAAAACACCATTTTGTTCTCCGTATTTGAGTCTGTTTCTGTTTGTTAGATGTCACATGCAAGTGAAATCTTACAGTGTTTTTCCTTCTCTGTTTGACTAATTTCACTTAGCATAATACCATCTAGGTCCATCCATGTTGTTGTAAATGGCAAGATCTCCATTTTTTTGTGGATGAATAATATTACACTGTGTGTACATACCACTACTTCTTTATCCATTCGTTTATTGGTGGACACTTAGGTTACTTCCACATTTGGCTACTATAAATAATACTGTCATAAACATAGGAGTGCTTTTAGCTTCTTGAATTAATGTTTTCAATTTCTGGGGTTAAAATTCAGTAGTGATATTACTGGATCATATGGTATTTCTATTTAAACTTTTTAAGGAATGCCCATATTCATTTCCACAGTCGTTGTACCAATTTACGTTTCCACCAACAGCGTATGAGGGTTCCCTTTACTGTACATTGTTGCCAACACTTGTTATTTCTTGTCTTTTTTGATACTAGCCATTCTGACTGGTGAGAAGTGGTATCTAATTGTGGTGATTTTTTGTGTGGATTGTTTTTTTATTGCATTAGATTTTAATATTTCCATGATGATTAGTGATGCCAGGCATCACTTCATATGTCTGTTGGCCATTGCATGTCTTAGGAAAAATGTTAACTCGGGTCTTCTACCCATTTTTACATTGGATCGTTTTATTGATGTTGAGTCATCTAAGTTCTTTATATATTTTGGATATCAACCCCTTCTTGGATATAACATTTGCAAATATCTTTTGTTCTGTAGGCTGCCTTTTTTCCTGCTGTTTAAAAGCTTTTGTGTGTATATGTGTATATGTAGTCCCAGTGGTTTATTTTGCCCACCATCACCACCACCTTTCCTGAGGAGACCTATCCATAAACATATTACTTAGACTCTTGCCCAAAGACTCATATTCATGTTCTCTTTAAGAAATCTAATAGTGTGGGGTCTCAGTTTAGGTCTTTAATTCATTTTGAGTTTTTGTGTATATTGAAAAAGTGGTCCAGTTTTCTCAATACTATTTGTTGAAGTACTATTTATCTTTTCCCCATTGTATGTTTGTGCTTCCTTTGTTGTAGACTGAGCATATAAGTATGGGTTGATTTTTGGGCTCTCTATCCTGTTCTATTGATTTATATGTTCATTTTTGTGCCAGTAACATACTGTTTCACTAACAGCTTTTTACTATATCCTGTAACCTGAGATTATGATACCAGAGATTTGTTGTTCTTTCTTAAGGTTATTTTGGTTCTTCGGGGTCTTTTGTGGTTACATACAAATTTTAGGATTAGTCCGGATTCAAGAAAATGCAATTGATATTTTGATAGGTTTGTACTGAATCTGTAAATTGCTTAGGTAGAATGGACATTTTAACTATTTTTCCAATCTATGAGCAGGGTATATTTTTCTATTCATTTGTGTTGTCCTCAATTTCTTTTATCCAGTATCTTTTAGTTTTTAGAGTACTGGTCTTTTACTTCCTTGGTTAAATTTATTCCCAGGTGTTTTATACTTATTGGTATAATTGTAAATGGAATTGTTTCCATAATTTCTTTTTTTGCTACTTTGTTATTATATAGTAATGCAACAGACTACTCTGTATTAATTTTGTGTCTTGCAAGTTTACTGAATTCATTTATTCTATTACTTTTTTTGGTGGAGTGTTTAGTCTCCTATATTATGTCATCTGCAAATAGTGGCAATTTTACTTCTTTACCAATTTAGATGCATTTCAGTTCTTTTTATTTTCTAAATTCTGTGGCTTTGACTTCAGTACTACTTCAAATAATGATGAGTGGATATATTTGTTCATGATCTTACAGGTAAAGCTCTCTATTTTTCCCCATCGAGTGAGATGTTAGATCTGGAATTTTCATATGCAACCTTTATTGTGTTGAGAGATATTCCCCCTAAACCCACTGTATTGAGAATTTTTATCATGAATAGATGGGGAAAAAAAGCATTTAACAAAATTCAACATTTATTGAAATGATCATATGTTTTTTTCCTTTCTCTTGTTAACACCATGTGTCATGTTGATTTATTTGCTTATATTGAAATATCTTTGCATCTGTACAATAAATCCCACTTGACTATGCTGAATGATTCTTTTGATGTATTGTCAAAATCAGTTTGCTAATAGTTTGTTAAAGATCTTGAACTTTTGATCATTAAGGATACATTGGTCTGTAGTTTTCTTTGCATGTTTATTTTTCTGGTTTGGTATTAAAATAATGCTGGACTCAAAGAATAAATTTGAAAGCTTTCTTTCCTCTTCTATTTATTGGGATAGTTTGAGGAGGGTAGGTATTAAATCTTCTTAAAATAAGTACTTGGTAAAATTCACCTATGAATCTATATGGTCCTGGATTTTACTTGTTGAGAATTTTTTGCTTACTGATTCAATTCTGTGGCTAGTAATCTCTTCAGATTTTCTGTCTTTCTGAGTCTATTTTGGAACATTGTGTATTTCTAGGAATTTTACATATCTTCTAGCTTGTCTAATTTATTGCCCTATAATTTTTCATATTTTATAATCTTTTTTATTTCTGTGGTATGGGTTGTTACTTCTTACATTTCTACTTTTATTTGGTCCTCTCATTTTTTTATGAGTCTGGTTAAGGGTTTATCAATTTTGTTTATCATTTCAAAGAACCAGTTTTTGGTTACATTATTTTTTTTTCATTTAGTATCATTTATTTCCACTGTGATCTTTATTTCCTTCTTTCTAGAAGTTTAGGCTTTCTTTGTTATTCTTTTTCTAGTCTCTTTAGGTGTAAAATTAGATTGAGATTTTTTTATTGTTTCTTGAGATAGGTCTGTAATGCATTAAGTTTCTCTCATAGAGCTTCTTTAACTACATTCCTCTTTGGGTTCACAGATAATTACAATTTTTAGACCCTCCTGTTGGATCAGTCATTATCCTTATGTAATGCCCTCCCTGTATCTTGTTACAACCTTTGTTTTCAAGTCTACCTTGTATGATGTAAATATTGCTACAATGCCTTTTTTACTTCCATTCAAGTGGAATATCTTTTTCCATCCCTCCATTTTCAGTGTATAGATGTTTCTAGGTCTGAATTGAATCTCTTGTAGGCAGCATATAGGTGGATACTATTTTTATCCCTTTCAGCAATGCTAGGTCTTTTAACTCAAGTATCTACTCCATATACATTTAATTATTGATTGGTATATCCTTATAACCATATTACTAATGTTGTCTAGTTGTTTTTATAGTTTTCCTCTGTTCCTTTTTTTTTTTTTTTTTAATCTCTCATTCTTATTTTCTGTGGTGATTCTCTTTAGTGTTATACTTGGCTTCCTTTGTCTGTATTTTTCCAAGTTTTTATTTAAACTACCAAAACTAAGAAAGAAATAGAAAACTTGAACAAATTGATAACCAGCAAAGAAATTGAATTAGTAATCAAAAATCTAACAAACAGAAGTCTAGGGCCAGATGGTTTCACAGGGGGAATTCTACTAAACATTTGAGAAAGAATTAATACCTATTCTCAAACTGTTCTAAAAAATAGAAATGGAAGGAAAACTTCTAGATTCGTTCCATGAGGCCAACAGTATTCTGATATCAAAACCAAAGACTGCACTAAGAAAGAGAACTATAGGCCATATCCCAGAGGAACATGGATACAAAAATTCTCAATAAAATACTAGCAAATTGAATCCAACAGAACATTAAAAGAATCATTCACCACATCAGGTGGTATTTATTTCTGGGCTCCTGGGAGGTTTAATATTCACAAATCAATCAATGTGATACTCTACATTAATAAAAGAATGGATAAGATCCATAGGATTCTTTTGATCGATCCTTTAGTATACCAGCTATTTAGCATGACAGCTAAAGTAGTTATAAACCTGGGCTTCTTGAAGGTTTATGGGGGTGACCTGACAAGAGGGCTAGAGCTGAAGTGGGCATGAGTTAGAAGGAGCCTGGGCTCTTCCATGGAGTGGTTGCCCTCATGGGATGGCTGGAGATAAAAGGGGTACTGGCTGGGAGGTCTGAGGGTACCCTCACAAGGGGAAGACCTGGGACACAACTGGAGATAAAGCAAGTGTGGACTGGAAGATCCAGAGATACATCATCCAGAGGTGAAGCTGTGCAGGCTATCGTATTTCAGGTTGCTTTATGCCTGTGTCACCTTGGCCAGGTGGCTGTAACTGTAGGGGATGCTGTCCAGGTATGTCCCAGTGTATGTTCCACTAGGGCTGCCTCGGGTGGATGACTGGTGCTTGCTGAGGCAGAATTTGAACTAAGGCACCTGGATCTTGTTCCATCTGCACTATCAAGGTAAAAGGGAGATGGCTCTGGCCAGCACCTCCAACTCTGAAGAATGTTCTATGGCTCTTCCACCATTTGGTAGAGTCCTAAAGCTATTCCTTTATATTCTAATTGATCTTTTAAAATACAATTTTCTTTTTCCCTATGTCCCAGAGCACCTGACATTGGTATGGATTAAGGGCCCAGTGGTGCTGAAGAGGCAGGCCAGTGTACTTCATCCCTGCCCTCATGTGTGCTATCAAAGTGGAGAGGGAATGTAAACTGTGGTGTTTGCCAGCCCCTCTGACACCAGAAAGAGTTCCAGCAGGCCCCCCACTGTTTGGCAGAGGGATACTTTGTTATGGTTGTCCTTTCAAGCCACAACTTTTATCCGTGACTAAAAATATGGATGAATTTGCTCACAGTCACACGGTACTATCCCTCCCCACTGCAGTTCAGAATGTTGGGAAGGGGATTCACGGTCATTACTGTATTTCCATTTCTCTTACGGACTATGTGGTACCTCTATCTTCATGGTATAGAAGTTGTTTAGTCAACCCCCAGGGTTTTGTGTGTGTGTGTGTGTGTGTGTTTCGTTTCCAAGAGGAATTCTTATTGGAGATTTGGTATGTCCATGGAGGAGGTATGTTCAGGGTCTTCCTATGTCACTATCTTGGGCACTCTTTCTCTACGCCCTTATTTTTTCTTTTATGTCTAATTTTATTGATTTGAATCTTTTTTTTTTTTTTTTTTGGTCATTCTGACAAAAAGTTTATCAATTTTACTTTTCCAAAGAACAAGCTCTTGGTTTCAATTTTTTCTATTATTAGTCTCTATTTCATTCATTTCTACCTTGATCTTACTATTTCCTTCATTCTACTGACTTTAGGCTTTGTTTCTCCTTTTTCTACTTCCTCTTAGTATAAAGTTAGATTATTAGAGAGTTCTCATCTTTCGAGGTAGCCCTGTTTTGATATAAATGTCCTTAATCTGCTTTTGCTGCACTCCAAAGACTTTAAACAGTTGAATTTCCATTTTCATTGGTCTTTTTATTTTTGGATTTCCCCTTCCATTTTTTGGGTGACCCATTGGTTGGTAAAGTAATTACGTTCTTTAGCTTCCATGTGTTTGTGTTTTGTCCAAAATCATTTCTAGTTTCATACCATTGGTCAGAAAAGTTGCTCAATAGGACTTCAATCTTCTTAAACTTGAGAGCTATTGGGATCCCTGGGTGGCTCAGTGGTTTAGCACCTGCCTTCAACCCACGGCATGATCCTGGGATGGAGTTCCACGTCGGGCTCCCTACATGGGGTCTGCTTCTCCTTCTGCCTGTGTCTCTGCCCCTCTCTCTCAATCTCTCTCATGAATAAATAAAATCTTAACTCAATTTTTTTTTGTTTGTTTGATCACTAAAATGTGATCTATCCTGGAGAATATCCATGTGCACTTGAAAAGACTGTGTATTCTGTTTCTGGACGGAGTGTTCTGTGCTTACCTATTAAATCCATCTGTTGTAATGTGTTGTTCAAAGTCATTGTTTCCTTATAGACTTTTAAATTTGTCTAGATGATCTATTCACTGATATGAGTGAGTGTTAAGGTTCCCCACTACTATTGTTTTACTGACCATTTCTCCATTTGTGTCTGTTGGTATTTGCTTTATGTATTTAGGTGCTCATATGTTGGGTACATAGATATTTATAATTTTATATCCTTTTGTCGGATGGATCTCTTTATCATTATGTAATGACCTTTATGTCTCTTGTTACAGTTTTTGTTTTCAAGTCTATTTTGTCTGGAAAAAAAGTATTACTTCTCCAGCTTTCTTTTTTAACCTCTCATTTGCATGGCATATCTTTTCTCATCCCTTCACTTTCAGTCTGTATGTGTCTTTAGGTCTGAAGTGAGTCTCTTGCAGGCAGCGTATGATGTTCATGTTTATCTATGCAGTTATCCTATGTCTTTTGATAACATTTGGTTGATTTACATTTAAAGTAATTATTAACAGGTATGTATTTTTTGCCATTGTGTATATTGTTTTGTGTGTGTGTGTGTGTTATGCTTGGGTAACTCTATTTTTTTTGTGTATCAACTACAAATCAAAAACCACTAGGTTCATGTAAAACATCCTATGTGTACATCAATCTATACTTAGTTGATGGTCACTTAAGTGTAGACACATTCTAAAAGTATCAAAAATTATTCTCTCTTCCGTGTTTTATGTATAAACATAAAATGTCCTATTTCACATCTTTTTATTTTATGTATCCTTGACTAATTATAGATATGTTTGAGTCTACTACTTTTATGTTATAATTTCCATACTGGCTTTATAATTAATTTACTTTTTTGTGTTTTTAACAGTGAAATACTTCTTGCAGAATTTTATTCTTTCTAGTTATGTCCTATTCTTTCCACTTAAAGCATTCCTTTTAACTTTTTATTATTTTATTATTATTTTTTATATGGTAAGGCTTGCCTTGTGATGATGAACTCCTGTATTTTTTTTCAATTCTGAATGATTACTTTGGCAGGTAGATCATTCATGGTTGTGGATTTTCTCCTTTCAGCAATTTGTATTTCTCTAAACTGAAATATAATGAACATATAGATATATATTAGTTTTAGGTGTACAACATATTGATTCAACAATTCTCAGTGCTCACTATAATTACCATCTGTGACCCAAGATATTACAAAATATTGTAATATTATACTTATATTACTATATTACTTATATTGTACTTCTCATCTGTGTTTTATAACTGGAAATTTGTACCTTTTACTCCCCTTTGTTAATTTCACCAATCACCCCATCCACTTCCCCTCTGGCAACCACCAATTTGTTTGTTGTATTTAAGAATCTGTTTTTTGCTTTTTAATTTTCCACATATATGTGACAACATATGGCATTTGTCTTTCTCTAACTTATTCTACTTAGCATAATATACTTTACATCCATAGATGATGTGACAAATGGGAAAAAATCTTTTTAGGGCTGAGTAATATTCCATTAAAAATCTTCTTAGGGCTGAGTAATATTCCATTTTGTGTGTGTGTGTGTGTATGTGTGTGTGTGTGTATATATATATATATATACACACACACACACATATACATATATACATTTAAAAATTAAAAAAATATTTCAATAAAACTGCCTGGCTGGCTCTGGGCTGCCCTTATCCACTCAGCCCATGTGCCCTCCTCCACCCTCCCTGCAAGTCCATAATGGGAAATTCCTTGGGAGGCCAAAATCTCTTCTGGAGACTTGTTCACCCAGTCTCCAAAGCACTCCAGTTTCTGGGATGGGATTTCAAGCAAACAGCAGGCTGGCTAGGAGTGTTGGGCATGGATCAGCCCTTGGCTGGGCACTGTCAGGCAGAGTGGGGGCACGCTGGAGGGAGATGATCTTAGGGTGTGCAGATGGCAGTTGGGTGAGGACCACAGGCTCTTGTTGGCATAAGTACCTGTAAGAGTAAAGCATCAGTGAGCTCCACGGTTGTTGCTAAGGACACTCATCCAGCTCATCCCACCTCCCTGGACAGCCACATTGGAAGCCTCCCAGTGGTTCTAAACCTTCTCTGCCCAACCTCCCCCCGCCCCCCACCACCAAACAGACCAAGATTCTGAAGGCTTAGAGGTGACCAGCTCTCTTGGGCATAAATCTTACCCCTGCTCTGAGTCCCTTTCCCTGCCTGCTCCCCAACTCCCATGACTCAGTGGATCCCTCATGCTTACCCAACTCAGGTCAAAATGTGGTCCTCATCTGGATGCTTGAAAGCTGTCATCTCACAGATGCAGGAAAGAAGAGAAGTACAGACCTCTGGCTGTATTTTTAGCCAACTACTTTGTACCTTGTAACATCTTGAGACTTGACCATAATACCTAAAGAGTGGTGAGGTAGAACTGGGATAAACTCTGCCCACCCCCCTAGCCCACCCTCCCTTTTCTCCCCTTGCCCTGCGTTAAACACCACAAAGTCCTAACGCCTTGCCTGCCTAAGGCCTCATTTGAGTGTAAAAAAAATAAATAAAATAAATAAATAAAATAAATAAATAAAACAAGTCACGATCCCAGGGGCCTGGGATTGAACCCTGAGTCGGGGTCTCTGATATATATATATATATATATATATATATATATATATATATATATATATAAATAAAAATACATATAAAAAATATATATATATAAATATATATAAAAATACACACACACGCCACATCTTTGTCCACTCATCTATCAATGGACATTTGGGTTGCTTCCATATTTTGACTATTGCAAATAATGCTACAATAAACATAGTGCACATGTCTTTTTGAATTAGTGTTTTGATTTTTATTTGGTAAATACTAGTGGTAGAATTACTGGATCATGTATTTATAAATTAATTTTTTGGAGGAATATCCATACTGTTTTTTGCAGTGGCTAATACCAATTTATATTCCTAGTAACAGTGCATTAGGGTTCCATTTTCTCACTGGTAAAAGTGATACCTCACTGTAGTTTTGATTTCCATTTTCCTGATTAGTAATGTTGAGCATCTTCTCATACGTCTGTAGGCTGTCTTCTTTGGAAAAAATGTCTATGTGGGTTGTTTGCACATCATTAAATTAGATTTTTGTTGTATAAGTTAATTATATACTTAGGATATTAACCTCTTACCAGATGTATCATTCTCCCATTCACTAGGCTGCCTTTTTGTTTCAATGTTGGTATCCAGTGCTTTGCAAAGCTTTTTGTTTTGTTATAGTCCAAATACTTTATTTTTGCTTTTGTTCCTCTTGTTTAAGGAGACATATCTGTAAATAAGTTGCTAATGGTGATGCCCAAGAAATTATGCTATGTTTTCTCTTGGGAATTTTGTAGTTTCAGGGCTAACATTTACATCTTTAATCTATTTTGTGGTTTTTTTTGTGTGTGTGTATGGTCTAAGAAAGTAGTATAGTTTTATTCTTTTACATGCAGCTGTTAATTTTCCCCAACATTAGTTATTGAAAAGATTTTTTCCCCACTGTATATTCTTGCCTTTTTTATTGTAGATCAATTAACCTTGTGGAGTTTATCTCTCAGCTTTCTATCATGTTCTATTGATCTACATGTCTATGCTAGTACCTTATTGTTTTTATTACTATAGCTTTGTAGTATATCTTGCAATCTGGGATTGTATTAATTCAAGCTTTGCTCTTCTTTCTCAAGATTACTTTGGCTCTTTGAAGTCTTTAGTTCCATACAAATTTTAGTATTTTTTCTAGTTCTGTGAAAAAATGTTATGGTATTTTCACAGGGATTGAACTGAATCTGTAGATTACTTTGCATATTATGAACATTTTAATGACCTGAAATCTTCCAATCCATGAGTAGGGTATATTTTTCCATTTGTTTGTGCCACCCTTCATCCTCTATTTCTTTCATTAATTTTCAGAATATAAATCTTTTACCTGCCTGATTAAATTTATTCCATGGTATTTTACACTTTTTGGTGCAATTATAAATCAGACGTTCTTAATTTCTTGGATCATTTGTATCGTGTAGAAGAAATGCAACATTTCTGTATATTAGTTTTGCATTCTGAAACTATACTGAATTCTAAGCTTTTTTGTGAAGTCGTTAGGGTTTTGTATATTGTAGTATACATACAATATACTGTGTCATCTGGAAATTATGACAGTTTACTTCTTCTTACCAATTTGGATGCCTTTTATTTCTTTTGCGTGTAGGATTGTTGCAGTTAGGAATTCCAGTGCTAATGTTGAATAAAAGAAGTCAATGGTGGACATTACTCTTAGTCTTGATCTAGAGGAAAAGCTCTGTTTTTGATCTGTTTATGATGTGTTAGCTGTGAGTTTGTCACAAATGGCCTTTATTATGTAAGGTTTGTTTCCTCTAAGCCCACTTTGTTTTTTATCATGAATGGATGTTTTAGTTTGTGAAATGCTCTTTTTGCATCTATTGAGATGATCATATAGGTTTTATCCTTCCTTTTGTTAATGTGATATATATAGCACATTGATTTTTGTGAATATTGAACCACCTTTGCATCTCTGGAATAAATCCTACTTGATAATGATGAAAAATTGCTTTAATGTTTGCTCATATTTTGTTGAGGATTTCTGCATGTGTGTTAATCAGAGATATTGGCCTGTAGGTTTCTCTGTAGTATTTTTGTCTGGTTTTGGTATCAGGGTACTATAGGCCTCATTGAATGAATTTGGGAGTTTTCTTTCCTCTTCTACTTTTTGGAATAGTTTGAGAAAAAGAAGTATTAACTCTTCTTTAAGTGTTTCATAAAATTCACCTCTGAACCCATCTGCTCTGTACTTTTGTCTGTTGGGAATTTTTTTTCTTACTAATTCAAATTCATTACCAGTAGTCAGTCTATTCAAGGTTTCTATTTCTTCCTGATTCAGATTTGGAAGATTGTATATTTCTAGGAATTTATCTGTTTCTTCTAGGTTGTTTCATCTCTTTCACTTCTAATTTTATTTATTTTTGTCTTCTATCTTTTCAAAGAGCCAGTTCTTAGTTTTATTGGTCTTTTATATTTTTCTAGTCTCAATTTCATTTATTTCTGCTCTGGTCTTTATTCCTTCCTTTTGCTCACTTTTAAATAAACCTCTTTTGGGTGTTAATTAGGTGGAGATTTTTTTTCTCCCTTTTGAGGTAGCCCTTTAATATTATAAACATCCCTCTTAGAATTGTTTTTGCTTCATTCCAAACATTTTGGACCATTGTGATTTCATTTTAATTTGTCTCCATGTTTTCTTAAAAATTTCACTTATTTCTTGGATGACCCATTTGTTTAGTAGTATGTTATTTAGTCTCAATATATTTTTGTTGTTTTCCAGATTTTTTTTCTTGTCATTTCTAATTTCATAGTGTTATTTTCAGAAAAGTTGCTTAATAGGATTTTAATCTTCTATTTAGTGAGAATTGTTTTGTGTCTTAACATGTGATCTATCCTGGAGAGTATCCATATGCATATGAAAATATGTATTCTGTTTTTGGATGGAATGTTCTACCTAAATGTACATATCTATTAGGTCCTTCTGGTCCAATGTGTCATTCAAAGCCAGTTTTCTTATTGATTTTCTGCCTAAACCAGCCGTTGAAGTAAGTAGGGTGTTAATGTCCCCTACTGTTACTGTGAGTTTGTCACTGTTTATGTTAATATTTGCTTTACATATTTAAGTCTTCATAGGTTGGGAGCACAGATATTTACAATAGTTATATCCTCTAGTTGGATTGATCCTTGAAGGATATTGTGTCCTTCATTGTCTTTTTTTTTTTTTTTTTAAGATTTTAATATTCATGAGAGACACACACACACACACACACACACACAGAGGCAGAGACACAGGCAGAGGGAGAAGCAGGCTCCATACAGGGAGTCCGACGGGGGATTCGATCCTAGGACCCCAGGGTCGTGCCCTGGGCTGAAGGAGGTGCTAAACTGCTGAACCACCCAGGCTGCCCTCTTCTTTGTCTTTTGCTATAGCTTTTGAAGTCTATTTTGTCTGATCAAAATATTGCTACCCTGATTGTTTTTAAATGTTTGCATGGTATATTTTTTTCTTCCCTTTACTCTCAGTCTGTATCTTTAGATGTGTAGATTCTCTTACATAGAAGCACATAGATGGGTCTTTAAAAAATCCATTTAGTTATTAGCCTATGTCTTTTGATTAGAGCTTTTAGTCCATTTATATTTAAAGGAATTATTGATAGGAACATACTACTTGCCATTTTGTTCTTTTTGTTTTTGTAGTTCTTTTGTTCTTGCAGTTTTTTTTAAGATTTTATTTATTTGAGAGAGAGAGAGAGAGAATGAGAGAGCACAAGCAAGGGGAGAAGGAGAAGCAGACTACCTGCTGAGCAGGGAGCCCTACGGCAGGTTCAATCCCAGGACTCCAGGAACATGATCCAAGTTGAAGGCAAATGATTAACTGACTGAGCCACCCAGGCATCCTTCTTCTTGCAGTTTGATAGTTTCTTTAGAATTATGCTTGGATTCCTTTCTCTTGTGTTTCAAAAATTTTTGATTTATAGTTACCATACTAGCTTTATATTTTGCTTACTACTTTGACTATGTTTTTATGTGTGAACTTTTTTTTTCCTTTCATAATTTTCTTCTAGCTATTGGCTTTACTTTCCATTTAAATCACCTTAACATTTCCTGTGAGGCCAATTTAGTGGTGATGAACTCATTTTTGTATGTTTGGGAAAGTTTCTCCATCTATTCTGAATGATAGTCTTGCTTGGTAATCTTGGTTGTAGGCTTTTTTCTTCCCGTACTTTATGTAATGCTGCTTCCTTTGGACTGTAATGTTTCTGCTGGAATATCAGCTGATATACCATAGGGCTTCCCTTCTGTGTAACTGTTTTCTTTTCCCTTGGTGCTTTAAAAGCTCTCTTTATCAGTACTTTGCCATGTCAATTCTTATGTATCTTGGTGTGGTTCTCCTTGGGTTCATCTTGTTTGGGGCTGTTTGTGAATCTGGGACATGTAGGTCTATTTCTTCCCCAGATTAGGGAAATTTCTGGCTGTTCTGTCTTCAACTAAATTTTCTGCCCTCTTTTCTCTCTTCCTTTTAACATCCCTATAATGTGAATGTTATTATGCTTGATACTGTAGAGGCCCCTGAACTTTTTTTTTCTTTTTTCTTTCCATTCCATAGATTCTTGATCACTGATCCAATATTCTGCATCTTCCAATTGGCTGTTGATTCCCTCTAGTGTATTTTTCAGCTCTGAAGCTTTTTTTATATTTTTAATCTCTTGAAGTTCTTACTGAGTTGACCCAGTATTCTCTCAAATCTGGTGAGAATCTTTATTATCATTACTTTGAACTGTTTATTAGGCATATTGCTCATTTCCTTTAGGCTCTTATTTGTATGATTTTTATTAGGTTATAATTCCTGTCTCTTCATTTAGTCTCTTTATATTATCCTACGTATTAGGTAGATCAGCTACATCTACTGATCTTGAAAGTAGTGGAAATTGTAGAAATTGTCCTCTAGTGCATTCCCCCCTTTTCACCAGAACCAGGTGCTCCAGGGGATATCTCCTGTGTGGGCTACATGTACCCTCCTTTTGTGGTTAAGCTGTGTGATTGCTCTGGGCGGTAGGGCTGGCCCTTAGCCTTGCTGGCTACAATGAGCCAGTATGCTAGCTATGGCTGCACCAAAAAGCAGGATTTATTATCTGTGCAGCCAGCTGACAGTCCCTGCATAGGAACTGCAGGTATGCTGATGTGTGGAGTTAGCCTTCCTAATTTCCACTTTGGAGGGGCACCTATAAGAGTTTGTGAAGTCTATCTGTGAGAAAATATTGAGGTAGGACAGTTGGTGCTAGCACGGTAGATGGGGAGAGGGTTAGTGCTGGCTCTCCAAGCATCCATTTCTAGAGAAATCTCCTGAAGGTCCCTGACCCTCTAGCATATATAATAAAATTAATAATCTCCTTTATGTATACCCCAGGCACATTTCACAGTGTTCTTCTATGCTAGGTCTCAGGCTGAGTTATTAAGTGTGCTGGTTCATTAAGGGTGCAGTCTCCATTTCCTATAGCTCTCCCTGAATTAAATTGTACCAACTTTTGAAGCCAGACATTGGGGGGGTGGGGTGGGGCTCCTGTTCCCTGTATTCATCCCCTTGGCTAGGAGGTGCCAAGGGTGAGATCTGATCTGTGATGTCTGATCCTGTCCACAAAGGATTTGTTTTCTGTGTTTCTACCTCTCTTCCCTTTATAATACAGTCGAATATCTGTTGTGCTGGTCTTCAGGGAGTTTTCAGAGTTAGTTGCAGTACATGTAGCTATTCCTTCAGTGTGTCTGTTGGATAAGCAGAACTCAAGATCCTGACACTCTGCTATCTTCCCTCTCCACAGCAGGCTCCTAACTCATGGTTCCAAGCCTTAATTTTGGCTGAGTCTTCCTCAAATTTAGTAAGGTTCAAAGCAGGAACTGGTGGGTTATATAGAAAGTGGAGACAAAGGAAAAGTAGGCAAAGGAGGGTAATAGTACCTCATTTTCTATTTCTTAAGTAATCAAGGCTTAGAAGAATTCCATTTGAGCTAGAGAAGGGACACTTTTGAGGCAACCTGTGGTATAATGCACTAGTAAAGAGCATGCTTAAAGGCAGCAGCATTGGAGCCAGACACTGAGTTCAGATTCTTGATTTAACACATTATCTTTGTGACCATGGGGAATTTACTTAACCTAAATTTTATTTTTCTAAATAAAGTTTGTAAAAACACCTAGGACATTAAAAGTATCCAATAATTGTAGCTACTGCATTACCATTATTAATTCTCCTCTTCCTCAGAGAGATCCATAAGAGATCCAGGAGGCAATGTGCCCTAAGTTCTTATTCTAGCCAGGGAATTTCTCAGTCTCTTAGAAGAATAAAATTTCCCATAAAATTTAGGAAGAAAACGTTTTTAGCTACCACTAAAATTATTTTTTAAAATGCTCTTCCTGAAGACTAATCTCTTATTTTAGATTTTTTTTGTCCCTTTCCTTCTATTCCTCATTAAAAAGAGACACTGATCTTATTTGAAAATCAGAAGGTCCACATACAAATCCATGAGAAAAAAATCTAGATTACCATGTACAATCTAAGAAAAATGGCTCTTGTAGTGTTCCTGCCTCCTGCAGAGTTCCAGGTCAGGCTAGAGTTTAAGTCCCATATTAGAAAATTTCAGTCTTGACATCCTCTCCATGCCATGTGTCTGTATGGGATATTTTAAATGTAAGCAGTAGAAGAGTTTTCATACCAACTGCTGTTTTCCAAATAAAACTTCAGCCATCCGCATCATTGACAACAGCTGTTTGTTAAGAAAAAAAAAAAAGTAATTTTTTGCATGAATTCATGAATCTTATAATTCTATTCAATCTAGTTGATCAATCATGGCCTTCAGAGTTAAAAAACAAAATAAAATAAATGGAGTCAATCCTGTGGTCTGTAAAACTTGACCATCCACAAGAAACATTTACACACAGCCTGAGGAAGCCTCAAGGTATTTTGTAAAACTAGGTGAACCAAAGAGTAATCAATCAAAACATATTTAAGAAGCACTATGATAGGCCCCGGGGGAAAACAAAAAGTGTCTACAAGCAGATTCCCTGTGTGAATAGTTTATAATTAACATTTACTTGTCTTTTTTGTTGTTGTTGGCAAATATGCCATGTTATTGTGGGAAACACTCAGTCTCCCCACAAAACCCATTTTAACCAATTCCATATCTGAATTAGAAAACCGATAATATAAAAGGAACGAATACTGACATAGCAAAATGTTTCTATGTAGAAACTGATTCCCACCATGACCTAAGAATGGCAGAACCAGCTCCACAAATTAGTGACTCCCACATACTTCCCGTCCCTTCTTCCTCAACCATTCAACAGGAGCTGAGCCCACCTTGCCCCAACACAGCAGGCTCATGAATTTTGGGGATTTGAGGGCTATCAGGTACTAAGAACATAGCACCAAATCCAGAGGAGAAAAGGCTTCAGGAAGATCCAGAAGTTCCTAGCTATCTTGTTGCATGTAGAAGTGACCCACCACCAAGTTCATATGGATAGGTCCTATTCCAATATGCCTAATGTCCTTACAAAAAAAGATTAGGATGTAAACAGACCAACAAATGGCCATATGAGTTTACAGTGAGAAGATGGCCATCTGCAAACCAAGGAGAGAGGTCGTAAAAGAAACAAAACCTGTGAACACTTTGGTTTTAGTCTTGTCATCTCCAGAACAGGGGAAAAAATAAATTTTTGTTATTTAAGCCACCCCAGCCTGAGTATTTTGTTATGGCAGCTCTAGCAAAATATACCTGGCTACCTGTCACCTCTTTCCGTTCCTCCAAAGCTTGAAAGACTAGTAAATTCCCAGTGATTATTTTAAGTACAATTTCTCCATTCCCTGGGCATGAAATGCACTTAGACCTTTTCCTAATGACTTACCTGGATGAAGCAAAGCCATTTTTTTGATGAAGAGGTTTGAGGAGTAGGAATAAGAGGGAGAGCTTATATAATGTCTAAGATAATTTTCTTCCTCTTAATTCAGTAATTTTTTGGAAGAATAGGAATTCCTTTTTTATAACAATTTCCCAAACTCCCACGTGGCATCTGCCACTTAATAAAATACAAAATGTCAAAAAGACTATGTATTCAGTAAAGCATTTGAATATTGGGTGTCCATATACAAGTAGTATTACACACTTTATATATAGTGAACTCTGGTTTTTTCAATTAGCATCAAATTTCTATAGGCTTCTATTTGGAAAACTCTCCTGAACCTTACTAAATAATCCTGGGGCTCACTTGGAAAAAAAAGATACCAATTCAGTCTTCTAAACACCAGGTAGAGAAATGTAAAATCCTATCAGTTCAGGCTACTGCCATATTGCTATTAAGTGGCTGCTGTTGAACAATGACACTTTAATACAAGGAACACTAACGCACTGTGCAGTGATGGCCTGTTTCTTGTCTCAGAGGGTCCAGTACCTACAGATACATCCTCACTCAGAAACCAGTTCTGCCAGTGCTAATCTCATAAAAACACCTGTATCTGTATTGCAATTCAGTCGGCAGCCGTTTCTCTCAGAGTGAAAATTCCTCTAGGGCTTTTGGTATCCTTTATCATAAACTAGCTTTGGATTCTGCTAGAGACTGAACATAAATGTCCTCTAAAATGCCTGTGTTAAAATCTAATCCCCAAAATTATAGTATTTGAAGGTGGGGCCTTGGGAGGTCATTAATTGATGAGAGCTGCCATTAAAAACGATTAGTGCTGAGAGAGAGGGTCCCAGCTAGTGACACAGGAAGGCCCTGAACTCAGTACCTCCTTGGACATACAGAATCTACCTATTTATAGAGCAATTCTTCTGGAATTAAAACTGAGGGTTGAATAGCTTCTGCACAACAAAAGATCACCTAGAGAACAGTGAGAGAGGGAGCCAAGGTAACAAAGGGAATCCCCACACCAGCACTGCTAACTGCAGTTGGGACAATGAACAGATTTGTCTGCCCTGGGGCACTAGAAAAAAAGCCATAGTTTTTTAAGGCAACTAGAATATAAAAGAATTAGCCCTAGAATCCAAATGGCTATAGAGCTATTGGAACTCCCTCTGGGTCAGAAGGCCAGGTAAGCCCCACTATTTATGTTGCCCCTCCACCGTGATAGTGCAGAAAGAAGCAGGATCCTGATACCAGGCTGCCCTGTTGTCTCGGTGAGCCCCAGGCCTCTAGGCCGCACCAATCTTGGGTGTCCTGGAGCATAAGAAGAAAACAGTTTAAAACAGCAACTGGAACATTAATCCCAGCCCTAGAATTCTGCCAAATGGCTAGGAGACTGCTGAAGCTTTCTCTGGGTTGAAGGGACTACAGTTTATACTCCCCTTCCACTTGGATAGCATGGACAGGAGCACCGTCTGGCCTACCCAAGCGCTGGCCTATTCCTGCTGTGAAATTTCTAGTCCTCAGTAACCCCAGCCATTCCTCCTAGGCTGTTGCAGTGTGGCATACATTTGGCCACCCCTCATCAGTGCTCGCTGTAGCTCCAGCGCCTTGTGGTGGTGGTGGGGGGGAGGGGGGACATAGATCTAGAGTAATCTAGAATCCTCCAGACTCATGCCACTTTGACTCCAGACAACTTGCCAGTGAACCCTTGGGGAAGAGCACCCTAGGAGCTTTTTGCCCACACACATTTCACCTCTAGACTATTAACCTGGGTGACCCAGTCCAGAGTACCCTGAGGACCCCTGGCCTGTACCCAGTGTGCTCCAGCCTCTCCCTAGGGGCATCCCCTAAACAAAGTACCCTAGGAACCTCCAACTCATGTTGCCAGGGTACTCCTTGCACAGAGGACTCCAGGACCACCCGGTGCATACCCACATAAGCATCAGCAGACCTGCCAGGGCATCCTCTGGATGGAGAGCCCCTGGACTCTCCCCAGCTTGTGTCTACTTTAGTATCAGCTGTCCTGCCAGGTCTACTATATACAGAGAGCTATAGGACTACCCCAGCCTGTGACCACTTAAGCCTCAGCTATTATGCTAATGGGACTTTTGTACCAAGAGCCCTGGGACTTCCCTGGCCCAGGCTCCCTTCAGCTTTGGCTCATGACAGGTGGATGTCCAGTCAGCTGAAGTCACCAGGCCCAAGAAAGTCACACATACACAAGTGATGACTATGCATAAGATTATTACTTCACTTTTAAGAGAAGTAGCTGTTAACATAATTCATAGAACCAAGCACAGACAGTCAAATATGGGAGACAGGGAAATATGCTCAAATGAAAGAACAGAATGAAATGGATATAATCTATCTGGAAAAAATGTCAAAGTAATGGTCATAAAGATCTTCACCAGAATGCAGAGAAAAGTAGATGAACCCAGAACTTCAATAAGAAGAAAGAAAATACATAAAAGAACCAATCAGAATTGAAGATTACAATAAATTAAAAAAGCACTAAAGGGAATAAATAATGCATTTGAGTATGCCAAAGAATGGATCAGCAGTCTAGAAGAGTAATGTAAAATATCCAAGCTGAACAAGAAAAAAAATTAAAAAGTGAGGATATATTAAGGGATTTCTTGAACATCAAGTGAACAAATATTTACATTATAGCATTCCCAGAAGAATAGAGAGAATGAAGCAGAAAGCATATTTTAAGAAATAATAGTTAAAAACTTTCCTAACCTGGGAAAGGAAATGAACATTCAGGTTCAATTCCTTGAACATTCAAGTACAAGGAATTCCCAGTAACATAAACCCAAGGAGTTCTTCACCAAGATACATAATAATTAAAATAACAAAAATTAGAGACTCTTAAAGGCAGCAAGAAAGAAATAACTAGTTATAAACAACCCTTTAAGTTTATCAGCTGGTTTTCAGCAGAAACTTTTCTGGCTAGAAGAAGGTGGCAGGATGTATTTGAAGTGCTGAAAGGGAAAAAAATCTACAACCAAGAATACTCTAGCGAGCAAGGTTATTGCTCAGTCTGGGGAAACTATCTCTCCTTTAATTCTAACAAAAATAATAGAGTTCATCACCAACATAAAGCAAAGGTACAGATCAATCACTTATAAAACTAGTAACAAAGTTAAGACAAAAATAGTAATAGCAATTATATCTAAAATATTATGTAAAGGGACTTAGAAAATATGTAAAATAGGACAACACATACATAAAATGTGGAGGAGGTAGTAAAAATGAAGTACCTTTAGCATGTGTTCAATCTTAAGTGATCATCAACTTACCTAGAATGTTATATATGCACCTGATGGTGACGGCAAATGAAAACTATACTAGATACACAAAAAGCAAAGAGAAAGCTAAGTGTAACACTGAAGAAAGATATCACAAGGAAAGAGAGCAAAAGGAGAGAAATAACAACTGACAAAATGGCAATAAATCTACACATATGAATAATGGCTTTAAATGTAATTGAGCCAAATGCTCCAATAAAAAGACATAAAGACATTCACTTCAGACCTAAAGATAATATAGACTGAAGAGATGGAAACAGATATTCCATGCAAATGGAAACAAACAAGAAAGCAGGATAGCAATACTTACATCAGACAAAAGACTTTAAAACAAAGACTGTATCATTAATAATGATAAAGGGATCAAATTAACATGAGGCTATTACAATAGTAAACATCTATGTACCTAACCTTGGAACACCTAAACATATAAAGCAATTATTAACAGACATAAAGGAAGAAATTAACAGTGATACAATAATTGAAGACTTTAACACCTTACTGACATCAATGAATAGATCATACAGGCAGAAAATCAATAAGGAAATAGTGGCTTTAAATGACACATTAGACCAGATGGACTTAATAGATAGAAAACATTCCATCTAAAAATTATAAAATACATATTCTCTTCAAGAGCACGTGAAAATTTCTCTAGGACGGATGACTTGCTAAGCCATAAAACCAATCTCAATAAATTTTAAGAGAACTGGAATCAAATCAAGCATTTTTTTCCAATCCTAAGGGTATAAAACTAGGAATTGTTCACAAGAAAAAAATAAACATGGAGGTTAAACAACGTGCAACTAAACCAATAGGTTAATGAAGAAATAAAAAATACATGAGAACATGTGAAAATTAAAACAATGGTCTGAACTATTTCAGATGAAGCTAAAATAGTTCTAAGAGGGAAATATACAGCAATACAGGCCTATTTAAAGAAACAAGAAAACTCTCAAACAATGTAATCTTCAAAAGAACCAAAGAAAGAGCAAAACTCAGGAGAAGGAAGGAAATAATAAAGATCAGACCAAAAATAAATTGAGACTAAACAGACTAAAAACTAACCAAACTAACCAAAAAAAAAAAAAAAAAGAAAAGAAAAGAAAAAGAAAAAAAAAAAAGAAACTAAGAGACTGGTTCTTTGAAAAGATAAATGATATTAATAAAGCTTTACTGTAACTCATCAAGAAAAGAGAAGAACCAAATAAAATCTGAGAATGAAATAGGCAACAACCGATACCACTGAACTACAAAGGATTATAAGTACCATCAAAACTTATATGCCAAAATTGGAAATTAATGAAATAGACAAATTTCTGAAACATACAATCTTCCAAAATGGAATTCAGAGGAAAAAGAAATCTGAGAAGATCGATAAGTAGAAATGAAATTAAATTGGTAATCAAAAAACCCAACAAAAGTCCACAACCAAATGGGTTCACTGGTAAATTTTACCAAATTTGAATTTTAGCAAACTGAATTTAATACATTGTAAGAATCATTTATCACAATCAACTGGGATTTATTCTGGGTATACAAGCATGGCTCAATCAATATTCATAAATCAATCAACATGACCCACCACATTAACAAAAGGATAAAAACCATATTTCAATAGATGCAAAAAAAGCATTTGATGAAATTCAGTCTTTTCATGAGGAAAACTCCCAACAATGTGGGTTTAGAGGAAACAATACTTCACAATAATGAAGGTCATATATGACAAACCCATAGTTAAGACCATACTCAAAAGCTTTTTTCATAAGATCATAGAGAAGACCAGGATATACATACTCTTGCCACTTTTATTCAACATAGTCCTGGAAGTCTTAGCCACATCAATTAGGCAAGGAATTAAATAAAAGGCATCCAAATTTGGAGGGGAAATGTAGAATTTTCACTATTTGTGATGTCATGATACTATACATAGAAGCCCTCAAAACTCTACAAAAAAAAAAAAAAACTATTAGAAATAATAGGAATCAGTAAAGTTGCAGGATAATAATATACAGAAATCTATTGCATTCCTCTACAATAATAAAATAGCAGAAAGAGATATTAGGAAAACCATTCCTTTTACCTAGCAATAAATCTAACCAAGAAGGTGAAAGATCTATACTCTGAACACTGTAAGACATTGATGAAAAAAATTGAAGATAACACAAATAAAAGCATATATCATGTTCATGAATTGGGAGAATTAATATTGTTAAATATTAATATTGTTAAGTTTTTTATCCAAAACAATCTAGGGATTCAATGCAATTCCTATAAATATTCCAATATAGTATTTTTCACAGAACTAGAATAATCCTTAAATTGCTATGGAATTACAAAAGACCATGAATAGCAAAAGCAATCTTAACAAAGCTCAAGGTACCCCAATCCCAGATTTTCAAGATATGCTAAAAGCTATAGTAATCAAGGCTGTATGATAGGGGCGCAAACATAGGCACATATATCAATAGAATACAATAAGGAGCCCAGAAATAAACTCACATTTATATGGTAAACTAATCTATGAGAAAGGAGGTAATAATATACAATGGGGAAAAGGCAGCCCTTTCAACAAAGAATGTTAGGAAAACTGGACTATTTTCTTATGCCACACACAAAAAATAAACTCAAAATGGATTAAGTATCTAAATGGGAGACCTGAAACCATAGAACCCCTAGAAGAAAACATAGGAAGCAATTTCTTTGACATTGGCTGTAGAAACTTTTTTCTAGACATGTTTCCTCAGGCAAGAGAAATAGAAGCAAAATTAAACTGTGGAGATTACATCAAAATAAAAAGCTTCTGCACAGCAAAGGAAACATTTACAAATGACATATTTGACAAGGGGTTAATATCCAAAATATATAAATAAAACACCACCAAAAATAAACCTATTACAAAATGGTCAGAAGACCTTAGTAGACCTTTTCCCAAGACATAACAGATGGCCAACAAACATATGAAAATAGTTCAGCATCGCTAATCAATCAATCAAATCAATCAAATCAAAACCCCAATGAGATTCACCTCACACCTGTTAGAATGGTTAGGATCAAAAAGAGAAGAAATAAGTGCTGGCAAGTTTGTGGAGAAAAAGGAGCCCTTGTGCACTATTGATGGGAAAAGAAATTGGTACAACTGCTGTGGAAAACAGTGTGGAGTAAAAATAGAAATGCCATATGATCCAGTAAGTCCACTACTGGATATTTACTCAAAACAAAAACTAATTCAAAGAGATATTTGCACCCCTGTATCTATGGCAGCTTTACTTACAATTGCCAAAATACAGAAGCAACCTAAGTGTCCATTGATAGATGAATGGATAAAGAAGACATGGACTATATATACAATGCAATATTATTTAATTATAAAAGGGAAAGAAATCTTGCCATTTGTGATAACATGGATGGGCCTAGAGAGTATTGTCGTAGGTGAAATAACTTGTGTTGAACACAGCTTAATGGATAAAGTTGTGGAATCACTTCATTGTACACCTGAAACCTATGTAACATTATCTATAGACTAAAAAAAAATGGGTCAGAGAAAGACAAATACCATGATTTTACTTGTATGTGGAATCTAAAAAAACAAAAAGCAGAAACAGACTCAAATACAGAGAACTGGTGGTGGTTATAGGGAGGGGGCTGGAGAGGATGAGCAAAAAGTGGTGAAGGAGAGTGGTAGAGGCTTCCAGTTACGGAATAAATAAGACATGGGGATGAAGAGTACAGCGTGGGGAATATAGCCAATGGTATTGTAATCGTGTTGTATGGTGACAGAAGGTAGCTACACTTGGGGTGAGCACAGCATAACCTATGGAGTTCACTCTTTTGTACACCTGAAACTAATGTAACATTGTGTGTCAACTATATTTTAAATCATTTTTTAAAAAGATTATTTTTCTTCTAAAGGAGACCCAGAGTGCTCCTTCAACCCCTTATGTGAGGATACAATGAAAAGAGAGCAGTCTATGAACCAGTAAGCAGTCTCTTCCTAGACCCCTAACCTATAGGGACTTGATCTTAGATTTCCTAATCTTCATAACTGAGAACTAAATTTCTATCCTCTATAAACCACCCACTCTGTAGTATTCTATTCTAGCAGCCCAAAGAGACTAAGACAGACTGAGTCACCTTTTTCCACCCGGATATGTTTCTTTAATTTCTAATCTCAAGGATAAGAGTTGGGTTCTTAGATTCATCCTTAGCAGACCATATTCTGGTTTCTGGTCATCTTTCTCTCAAAAGACAACTCCGAAAACCAACAGTCAGGTGCCAAAAATGCTTCCATTACATGATTCCCCCAGAACAATAGAACTTTCTTACCTTATAACTGCTTAATGAAAAAGAATCACTGAAGTACATCCCCCCCCATAATGGGAGAACTCTCCTTGGGATCCCTGGGTGGCGCAGTGGTTTGGCGCCTGCCTTTGGCCCAGGGCCTGATCCTGGAGACCCAGGATCAAATCCCACGTCGGGCTCCCGGTGCATGGAGCCTGCTTCTCCCTCTGCCTATGTCTCTGCCTCTCTATCTCTGTGAGACTATCATAAATAAATAAATAAATAAATAATAAATAAATAAATAAATAAATAAATAGGAAAAAAAAAGAACTCTCCTGAGATGAACGGCAATTCCTACCACTGAACAAAGAAGCTATTAACTTGTTATACATTACCTTATCTACTGCAATCATATACTCAAAAGTAATAATTTTACAACCTATGTATAAACATACATAATATATATTGTGAGATGTTTTATTTATTCAGTTTTCACACGCTGCTTAGTGCACAGGTGCTATCCCCTAGTTGGCAACCATGGAATTGGATCCTGTAGGTTAAAGACAGGTGACAAAGATAAACATTTGAGTCTGCACTTCAGAGGGAAGCTCAGTCTGAGTCTTCTGCATATTTGACTAAAATAACAGGATGAGGAGGATAAGTACAAAGAGGATTTCTGAAAATATGAGACTGATGGGGCCAGCTACCAGTAATGTAGAGTAAGGGACTGGGAGTAGTGTTAGGGGGGAAAGAAGGGATACTCACTGACCTTTCCCCATTTCTGCCATTCTGGACCCTCTGGCTCTAGAGACCAGTAGGGTCTACCAAAAAAAAAAAAAAAAAAAAGAGGGGAAAAGATGATAGAATGTGAAGAAAATCCAAAGAGAGCCCACCGGTGTGGTAACTGTTTATCTGTCTCTCCAGAATAACAAAAACACACTGAAAACAAAATTAAGTGCTACACTTAGTTCTTATCAAAAGTTTAATGGAGAATGGAGCAGTGTGTTGTTACTTCTCTCCCGTAATTTTTGTTTCCCTCAGGTATTTCTTCTTGCAAGTTTCCCAGTATTTTACAGGATAAGGTGGCATTTTATCTGAAAGCATTTGGTAAATGTTCTTTGAGTCTAGAAGGCTGCAATTTAACAAATGGTTTCCTCACACAAGCTATAAGCATGATACAGAATGATTGACAGCCATGCCAGCATTTGAAAAGCAGCTAAGAGCTTTAAAGCATACAGTAGCTGAGACCAGGATGGAGTTTATCATCAGCCTTGAAGATTGTGGTTTAGGTTGGCAATATAAAATATCTGTCATTTTAGTACGGCTCTTACAAAGACTTTTAAACATGTCATTAAACAAACATACGAGAAAGATGGGCCCGGAGAAAACCAGTTTTAAGATAACAACAATAGAATCAAAATACATTATCACCAGATAATAGTCTCCTACTGTTTGATAAAGGACTCAGCTTCCAAAGCCAAAATAAACACAGTGGCACAGCAAAGTTGTTTGTTTTAGAAGAAAAAGACATTGATCTTATGACACATTTCTATTACGGTGGTTTTATTTCTCTTACAGAGCAGGCTAAACTTTCAATTATTCTAAATTAAGAAGTGTTCAGAGAGAGTCAGGGCATCTTAGCATAGTTACCGCCTGTATCCAGACTTCGTGAAACCCTCCCTCAGCTCCACCACCCATCATCCCTTCCTACTGCCCAAAACATGAACTGAACCATAAAGAGACTAAAACAATAGGCACGTGAGTCAGTAATTACAGGAGATGTATAAGGGGTGGGATCATGTTCAGAAGTGGTATTTTTAACTTAACAGCATTTTGAAAACTCACATTTGAAGCTAGAATCCAACATGTTTCTGTTCCACAGAGCTCAGGACTTGCTTGGAGAGGTCATGACAAGTTACTTGAAGCCATCTTCAATCCCATTGCTTTAATATTTAAGTGTATTTACAGTTTGGAAGAGACCTGGCCTGTGTCGTTAGGAGACAGGAATAAGAATAATGTATGAATAACGCCCTGGCCCCTGAAGTTACCTTCTTGCTGTAATCTTGGAATACGTCTTCTGTCTCATCCCTATACTTTACCCAATGTTGTGATGGAAATGCGACTCCTTTTCAACCAGTGAGGTTTGCTTCTTTGCATCTTCCTAATTTGTGTAACCAGAGACCACCTAAAGAGTGGATGAGTCGCCTTGTGGTAGAAGGCACCTGCTTAAATTATCTCCCTTGTCTAACATTCCCACCACCTACCAAGCTTTTGTATTTATTTCATTCATTCCTCCTCTGTGATCAGCACTAAGCCTCCCAAAGCATCCAGTCTTCGGGCAGAAATCAGATATTACATCTATTTTCAGTGTTATCATGGGCTAAGTAGAGACAACAATGATAAACAGATGAATGGACCGGAGATTCAGACCTAAAGAAGCTCAGCATTAAGTTGGGGAGACCGATAAATAGACAAAAACTATGACAGATGCTAACACCAGTCTCCTAGAGAATACTGAATTAAATTGGAGAAAAAAAAAAAAAGGTCCCTCACCATCAGTTGGGCCTTAATGATAGCAACCTTAAAGAGAAGAGTTTCAGGAGAGAAGGGGAAAACCAGATTAGTTTGGAGTTGTACTGCCTGGGAGGTTAGCAGAAGGGACAACTGTTCTATTGTAAACTTTGCTTAAAAATTGATCAGTGGTTGGTGGCTAACGGGAACTCAGGTGTCCAGAGAGCATTTGTTTATTTGCTTTAAAGATGAGAGAGCTGTAGTGTGAACTGGCTGTGCGTCAAATCTCAGAAGTTTAGGTGGCTTTTTTTGTTTGTTTTTTTAGTCTTTAAGTCAACTTTTAAAATGCAAATACTACTGAGAAGAGTAGGCTTTCAGTAAAATCTGTCAGTTGTCAGTTAGCACCTTAGCAGGGCACAGGATGCTAGGGGGTGCCAAGAGCAGACAGGAGAAGCGCTGCTCCTGACGAGGTGGGAGAGCACCCAATATCCGCTTCTTCACAGTTGAGCCTGGGAGTCAGCCAGAGAATCCCAGCTGGTCCCGGCTTGACAAACAATCCTCATTCTCATTCAATTGCCCAGAATATAGGAATACAAACAGGACTCAAATAAATGCTTTTGCAAATTGCTCTTCCTTGCTGGGATTAGTTGTTAAGTCAATGAAGATATAGAGTACAGGGAAGCTATAAGGGATTATAGAAGTCTAATTCTGATTACTTCAAATAATATTAAAATGCTCATGTTTATGGAAAGTTAAAAATACAAAAGTTAGGATAAAAATGAAATCTGCTTTTATCTCCTCCCTACTTCATTATCCCCCTGTGGTAATCACAGTTACCCGCTTGGTGAAGGGCCTTCTACACTCGTGCTGTGCACTTATATCCACCCGTGTACACATTTTATATAGATCTTCTGGTTGTCCGGTCCTCTTTCCAAGCAGTTTTCCCTTGCCTGATTCATACCTGTCAGCAGGACTCTGATTTGGGAAGTTCTCACCTATCCTTAGGATAATAACTCTAAGCATTTACTAAACTCTCTATTTCAGATATGATACCAAGCACTTTATTATTTTTTAGTCTTACACATACTAATTATTCTCATAATATTCTCATAAGTAGCCAAAAACAAAAAAACACAAAGCAAAAGTCCCCATAGTTAATCCTCTTAATCCTAGATACCCTTCCTCTGACAAAACTGCTGTTGCCAGCTGGGTATGTATCCTAGACATTTTAAAAATGTATATACATACCTATCTGTATATGCAGAAATATAATTTGTTTGCTTTTTCGGTAACTATCATCATCCTATAAATATTGTGCACAACTTACATTTTCCATTTTAGTTCTGCAGATCTTTCCAGTTCAAACCATGTAAATACAATCCATCTTTTTAACACTTGAATAGAAGGCATGCTAATCCATCCTGCGGTTTCATCACAGATGAGCCAGACATTGAGGTTGATCCCACTTTTTCACCCTAAGAAAGAATGGCCTAATGAAAAGCTCATACAGGTCTTTTACACACACACACACGTCACTATTTCCTCTTGTTAGTGAGAAGAGGAGTTGCAGGATGAAAAGCAGAAAAGCCATTTGCCTGGTATACGCTCCTTGCTCCTTTATTTGCAATAGTCCTTATATTCCATTCAAGCTCTCTCGGTGCCGGGCATCAGAGTGCAAAAGAAATGGAGCTTAGGACTTTGGGCTAAGGCAAGGAGCCCATTTAATAACTCCGGTCACAATGATGAACAGAGAGGATGGCACATGTCTTCGAACTGTTCTAATCAAAATGAAACTCAAGGATTTGGATAGGAATTCTAACATACTTATTCTTTCTTCCTTTGCATATACAGGAATTATACAGACCTGGGAGATGCTGATGTCATAACAAATTATTTTTGCTAGGGCTGCCACAACAAAGTGCCACAAACTGGATGGCTTCAATAGCAGAAATTTATTTTCACACCAGTCCGAAGGCTAGAAATCTAATAGCAAGGTGCCAGCAAAGTTGGTTCCTTGTGAAAATGTGAAGGAAGAACCTGTCCCAGGCCTTTCTCCTGTGTTTATAGACAGCTCTCCTCTCCCTGGGTCTTTACATTGTTTTCCTTCCGGGAATGTTGTGTCCACATTTTCACTTATAAGGTTCCCAGTCATCCTGGATTAGGGCCTACACTGAAGACTGCATGTTAACTAATTCTCCAAAGAACCTATCTTCATGTACGGTTACACTCTGAGATGCTTAGGATTAGGGCTTCCACGTGTAAATTTTGAAGACATAATTCAGTTTATAAGACCATCTCGGGATCACAGGGGAAGTAACCATAGGAAGGGAGGGAGAGCTGAGGATCAGCAGGAAATGGGTGCTTCCTGATTGAGCTGCAGTTAACGCTAATATTTCCTTCCTGAATTCCTTTCAACTGAAATTTTCAGTTGAATCAATAATTTATTTGAATTGCATATGCAAGTTTAGGATTTGTTTCTTGCAACAAAAGGAATCCAGGCTTAAAAAAAAAAAAATGTAAGTCTGAGAGATCCTGCTCCTGGAAACTCCTAAAGGCATTGTAAACTACTTTCTAATCAATAGTACACAAAAGTTCCAGATCCTTTCACGGTCATCAACAAGAATTGTTCATAAGCTTCTTGAAAAACCATCATTCTTTTGAATGAGAAGTGCTATCTTATCATTTTCATCCCCCCCACCCCCCGATTGTTAGGAAGTTGAATATCTTATCCTTTGTTTCTTGGCCATTTCAGTTCTGAACATTGTCAATTTATATCTTTTGCCAATAATTTTATTTGGCTAATTAGTAATTTTCTTATTAATTTTTGGAGTTCTATAGAAAAAGCTAACAGAAGAAAATCTTTTCTCCTGTACTGTGCCTGTTTTTAAAACTCCATTTATGGTGTTTTATGTTATACAGACATTTCTAAAATATTAGTTCAGAATTTTCAGTCTTTTTCTTTGTATTGTCAGGTTTTGTGTCTTCCTTAGAAACACTGTTTTTATGCCAAGATTAGAAAAACATTCTCCTATGATTTTATACATGTAATACCTTTATTGTTTCCTTTATATATAGATCTTCAGTATATTTGCATCTATCTATTGTTGTGAATGTTATATAGAAAACATAATTTATTCTAACGGATAGCCAGTTGTCTCTAAATCTTTAGTAAACCATGTGTGTCTCTAGTAATTTGAATTATCTTCTTTATCATATATTATCATATTTATAGTCTGTTTCTGAAAAATCAATTCTGTTCCATTGATCTGCTGTCCTTATTTCGCTACCAAAATCACACTGTTTCATTGATGGTAGCTATATAACATAATAAAATCTTATTTAAAACATAATAAGGTAACTTTTAATATAATGTTTGAAGGAAACTCTTACCTTATTGTCCTTTTTAAACATTTTCTTGGCTAATCTCTTTCATTTATGGGAAATCAGGTATACTGGTTTTCCTTAAAGATCTTAGTGGGGTAATTCCAGCTTCCACCTGAGACACAGAAATGAAAGGAGATCACACCCACACTTGCTACAATAAAGAACCAGATTAATTTCAAATTCGTTACTTTTTTTGAGGCCATGAGAGAGCTGAAGTCCAATGAATAGTCCAAACATCTAAGGAGAGATGGTGCCTGCAGGGAGAGAGGAGAGCAACATTCCTTCACCTTGGATAGACAAGAACCAGATACAGTAATAAAAGTTGAGCTAGAATATTTGAAAAATTGGTAAAGGTGAATGTTGGCTTGCATAACAATGTGAAACCCATAGAGACGATAGAAATTGTCTATGTGCTCTTAGAGATTGCCTCCACATGAACCTCGGGGTGTACTCACAGAAAGGACTGAACCAAGTCCTAAGAAGTTTGTATTATAGGAAAAAGCAGTTTTTTGCGAAGGCAAGAAACTCTGAGCATCTTCTCTAACTCCACTGGGAATCAAAAATCAACAATCACCACAAAATCTCCATGACATTAGGTCAGGCAAAGAGGTTTTGTTTATAACTTCAAAATTATGACCCACAAAAGAAACAAATTGAACTTTAAAATTAATTTTTTGGGGGCATCTGAGTAGCTCAACAGTTAAGCATCTGCCTTCGGCACAGAGTGTGATCTCGGGTGCAGGGATTAAGTCCTATATCATGTTCCCTGTGAGGAGCCTGTTTCTCCTTCTGCCTCTCTCTTTCTGTCTCCTTTGAATAAATAAAATCTTAAAAGAATAATAATAGGGATGCTTGGGTGGCTCAGAGGTTTGGCTCCTGCTTTCAGCCCAAGGCCTGATCCTGAAGACCCGGCAGGGAGTCCCGCATTGGGCTCCCTGCATGGAGCCTGCTTCTTCTTCTGCCTGTGTCTCTGCCTTTCTCTCTATGTCTCTCGTGAATAAATAAATAAAATCTTAAAAAAAAAATACATGAAATGACAAGCCATAGATTGGGAGCATATATCACAATTCTGAAAAGGGCTTGTGTACAGAATATATAAAAACTCTGAAAACTTAATGAAAAAATGGACAATCTAATTAAAAAATGAGTAAAAGACCTAAACAAATCCTTCAGTAAGATAACTGAGAGGATGTTCGACATTAGTAAAGAGGGAAATGCAAATTAACACTACAATGTGGGAATACTATATTACAATGTCTAAAAAAAGGAAAACAACAAAAACTTGTCATACCATGTGCTGAGAAGAAAGTGGAGCAATCGGAACGCTCCAATAAGTTAGTGAGAATTCAAAATGCTAGAGTCAATTTTGTAATGTCAATTTCTTATGAACTTAATATGCAACTTCCACCTCAAGTTTTCTCCCATGAAGAAATAAATACCATTTTCACACAAAAAGCTGTATAGAAATACTTATAGGAACTTCACTCATAATCACCAAAAACTGAGGGGAAAACCCATATCTCTTTTGACTGGTAAATAATGTGTAGATATCCATAGAATAGAATATTACTCAGTAATAAAAATAGCAAACTATCAGTTCACACAACATGCATGAGTCATAAAATATATCTTGCTAAATTAAAGAAAAACCCAAAAAGCTACATAGTAAATAATTCCATTTATGTGATACTTTCAAGAAGGCAAACATCGTTACTGGGTTAGACATTAGGAAGAGGAGTTATCTACATAAGAAAATTTTGAGGGAACTGTGGTGGTTGGTTACATGATTATATACATTTGTCAGAGAAATACAACAAAGTGTAAAACTCTCTGCATATTAACTTTTTAAAAATAATTCAACCAGAATGTATGTGGGACTGGGTGGAGGAGAACGATGGAATAAAAACTAATGAATCTAACTGCATTGAAAACAAATCACATGATCATATTGAAAGGAATGGGAAGAAACAATTTTATAAAATAGTATAATGCTAAAGATTAAAAAAAATTGTACTTAAATACTGTACTATAGTTACTCCATTGTTTTTCCCAGAGCTACTAGTTAGAAATTCTAATCCAATTTCCTCTTTATACTTGAAAAAACAAGTTAAATGTATTATAGACAATAAGAGCCAGAGTAAGTAACTACAATTAAGGAAAGAAGATTGTAGAATGAAGCCTGTAGAGCTAAGTAAAAGGCAAAGGCATCAATACAGTTGTATGGTTAAAACATACACAGATAGTTGGGGGGTAGGGGGTGTGCATGCTAGTTCTATCTACTGACAGGCCTAGAAGTAGTTACACTCCAGTACCAATGAGTTTACTTGATCCTTAAATCTTGATTTTTAAAAACTATTGTCTAGAAAGGAAACTCTTTGGAGAATTGCTTTAGTCCAAAGCCAAGACAGGCAAAATACAAGCTGAACCCAGAGCATTTTGTGGTGCCAGGAAATGAGGAAGTGCTAAAAAGGAGGAAAAAATGTATCAAAAGCCCACAGGTCCAACCTGAAAACTGTCAATGGTCAAACATCTTAAGCAACAAAATAAATTATAATATTGTATTATACCCCAAATAATAAAATATTCATTAGTCCATACTATATGGATATAAATGAAAGTTTATAGGGATCCCTGGGTGGCTCAGCAGTTTAGCGTCTGCCTTCGGCCCCGGGCATGGTCCTGGAGTCCAGGACCCATGTTGGGCTCCCTGCATGGAGCCTGCTTCTCCCTCTGCCTGTGTCTCTGCCTCTCTCTCTCTCTCTGTGTCTCTCATGAATAAATAAATAAAATCTTTTTTAAAAAAAGTTTATAAACAGACAAAATGATAGCTCGTCCATATGGAAAAATACCAATTGACAAATGCAGAAGAAATGAAGGCAACTGAAAAATCACTGTTAGAATACCTCAGTAATTATGGTAGGCAAAATCCACCAAAAGATTTCAAATCAATGGATCAAAGTTTAAGCAGAGACTAAGTGTCCTGAGGGAGAAAAAATAAATCACATGATCATAATTAGGTAGCTTTTAACAACTGATTAAGTAATTTTGGAAAACAATGTTTTTAGTAGATACTGTAAAGCTTACATAATACTCAAACACTATATAAATTTTTAATTACAAAGGGATAAATAGAGTGTAGAATTCTGGAAGATACCTCTTAATCAGATGATCAATCTAAGATGATGCACTGAAAATGGTATAGCTGTGGTATCCTTCCCAATAATGCAGAACCATAATCTAATGAAGAAAAAAAATTTAGACCCAGATTAAGGGACAGTCTACAAAATAATTGACTTTTCAAAGTGTCAAGGTCATGAAGGAAAAGGAAAAAGATGAGGGTCTTTCACAGGCTAGAGGAGACTAAGGAGAAATGATAATTAAATTCAGTGTAGTATCCTGTATTGATCCCTGGAAGAGGAAACATCATTAATGAAAAAAATCAGAGAAATCTAAGAAATTCTCTACAAGTTAATAGTATATACTAAAGTTAATGTCTTACTTTTTTTGGGGGGACAGGGGTAGAGGGAGAAGAAAAGAGAGAATCCCAAGCAAGCTCTAATGCCCAGCCCGATGTAGGGCTTGCTCTTGCAACCCTGAAATTATGACCAGAGCTAAAATCAAGAGTCGACACTTAGCTGAGCCATTCAGCTGCCCCTCATTTCTTACTATTGATGAAGATTCTAACTTTATGTAAGATAATGGGGCAGCTGAGTGAAAAGTATATGAGAATTCTGTATTATATTTGTAAACTCTTACACAAGTTTAAAATTATCTCAACATAAATTAAAAAACTCCATTGCCAATGGGATATTAATTAAGGCTAACTTGAAGTCACAGATTAATTTGAGAATTGATATTTTTATCATAGTCTTACCTCCAGATATCATGTTTCTTTCCATTTAAAAGTATTTTCTGTTTTGTGTTTTTATCAAGTACTACGAGTGATTTTAATATATAACTTCTAATAGTTTTTTTTTTTTTTTTTTTGCTGGAGTCTTTAGGGTTCTCTATAATATCATGTCTTCTGCAGATAGTGAAAGTTTTACATCTTCCTTACCAATTTGAAGTCTTTTGTTTCTTTTTCTTATCTGATTGCTGTAGATAGTACTATGTTGAATGAAAGTGGTGAGAGTGGACATCTTTTTCTTATTTCTGATCTTAGAGGAAAAGTTTTCAGTTTTTCACCATTGAGTATGATGTTAGCTGTGGGTTTTTCATATATGGCCCTTATTAAGATGAGGTATATTCCCTCTAATCCCACTTTGTTTTTTCATCATGAACAGAGGTTGAATTTTGTCAAATGATTTTTCTTATTGAAAAGATCATATGGTTTTTATCTCTAATTTTGTCAATGTGGTGTCTTACATTGATTGTGATATGTTGCATATATTGACCCATTCTTGCATCCTTGGAATAAACCCCACTTGATTGTGGTGAATAATTCTTTTAATGTATTGTTGGATTCACTTTGCTAATGTTTTGTTAAGGATTTCTAATCTATATTACCATTGTTCCTCTAGGAACAAAGGAGTGACAGACACCATTTCCCTCCCGTGCCTCAGCATAAATGCATGGCCATCTGTAGGAACTATTGTAGTGCCAACACTTGCTACCCAACTTGCTTACACCAAACCCTACTCTCCTGTGCTTCAGTGGATCTGCCCTTACCAGTTACCCTTGCCTCAGTCCCCAAACTTGGGGTGCCCTCCCCCAGAAGATTTGCCCAAACTTCACTAACACCTCATCTCACAACCAGTGTGTTTTGTGGGACCTCAGTTCTGGCAGCAGCAAGAGGTCCCATTTCATAAGCAGACCAGTGCACACCTTGTTAAAATGAGGCTCACCCACCCAGGGACCAAACACTACCCACAACAAGCAGAGGTGTTCTGCAGACAACTGGACTGAAAGAAAAAACGTTCAAGAATCAACAGCAGGGCACATACCACAACGTAGGAGACACTCTGAAGCTCCATGTCCTAGAGAACCAGAGACACTGTTCTATAGGGCCCTATAGGAGCTCTTATTCATAAGGCCATTACTGGCAAGAGCAGGAGACATAGCTGACCTTTCTCATATGGAAGCAGACAGAGTTAGACAAAATGAGGAGACAGAGGAATATATGCAAAATGAAAGAAGAGGCCAAAGCCACAGCAATAGACATAAGCAGTTATAAGTAATATGCTGGGTAGAGAATTTAAAGTAATGATTATAAGGACACTCATTGGACTTGAGAAAGAAATATCAGTGAGACAGTAGTGAGACCATTAAAAACAAGATATAAAAAATCAGAGGTGAAGAACACAATAAATGAAATTTAAAACAAACCTATTAGAATAAATAGCAAGACAGAGGTGACAGAGGAATGAATTAATGGCCTGAAAGATGAAGTAATGGAAAGTAATTGAGCTAATCAAATGAGAGAAAAAAGAATTAGGCAAAATGAGAATAGACTTAGGGAAATCACTGACTCCATCAAGCAAAATAACATTCACATTATGGGAATCCCAAAAAAAGAAGAAAGAGAAAAGGTGACAAGGAATTTATTTGAGAAAATAATAGCTAAAAACTTCCCTAATCTGAGGAAGGAAATAGATACCCAGATCCAGGAGGCACAAAAATCCCTCAACAAAATCAACCCAAGGAAGTCCATACCAAGACACATAGTAACTAAAATCCCAAAAGTAGAGATTAAAAAAATAATAATAAAAGCAATTACAAAGAAGATATTTAGATATAAGGGAAAGGCCATAAGTCTGTGAGATTTTCAGCAGAAATTTTGCAGGCCAGAAGAAAGTGGCATGATATATCCAAAGGGCTAAAGAAATCTAGAACCAAAACACACTATCTGACAAAGCTATCATTTAGAGTAGAAGGAGAAATAAAGAGTTTCTCAGACAAACAAAAATGAAAGGAGTTCATGACCACTAAACCAACCCTAAAAGAAATATTAATGGGGGCTCTGGGTGGAGAGGAAAGACCATATATGAAAGTATTAAAAGTTGGAACACAAAAACCTATGTATATCTGTAAAAATTAGTCAAGGGATTCACAAAATAAAAGGATGTAAATATACCTAAAACATGTCAGGGGAGAGGAGTAAAGAATAGTTTCAAACTTAAGTGACTATCAACTTAATATAGATTGCTATGTGCAGAAGATGTTTGTAAAAACTGAAAAAAAAAGTTATATATAAATTGAACATCCATCATAAATCAAAACCCAATAATAAATATGCAAAGAATAAAGAGAAAGGAATCCAAATATATTAGTGAATAAAGCTAACAAACCATGAAAGACAGTGAGACAAGAAAGGATTAGAGAAAAACTTCAAAAAACAACCACAAAACCGGTAACAAAATGGCAACACATACATATCTATCAATAATTACCTTGAATGCACATGCACTAAACACTCCCATCAAAAGACATAGGGTGACAGAGTAGATTAAAAAAAAAAAAAAAGACACATTTGTATGCCCCCTACAAGAGACTCAATTCAGACCTAAGGGCACCTGCAAATGGAAGGTGAGGGGATAAAAAAAAAAAAAAAAAAAAAGGAAGGTGAGGGGATGAAGAAACATTTAACATACAAATTCATATCAAAGGAAAGCTGAGGTAGTAATAATTATATTGAACAAAATAGACTTTAAAACAAAGACTGTAACAGGCAACAAAAAAGGACATTATAATTAAATGGAACAGCTCAACAAGAAGATAGAACAATTGTAAATATTTATGCACCCAACATGGGAGCGCCTTAATATGTAAAGCAGCTAGTAACAAACGTAAGGGAATTAATCAATAGTAATACAAAAATAATAGGGAACTTTAACATCCTATTTACATCAATGGACAGATCATCCAAACAGAAGCAGTGGTTCTGAATGACAGATGGATTTACCAGATATATTCAGAACATTCCATCCTAGAGCAGAATACACATTCTTTTCAAGTGCATGTGCAATGTTCTCCAGAAGAGATCACATTTTGGGCCACAAAGCAACTCAACAAATTTAAAAAGATCAAAATCATACTATACATCTTTTTTTTACAATGGTGTGTAACTAAAACCCAACCACATGAAAAAAATCCAGAAAGAACACAAATACATGGAGCTTAAATCACATGCTACTAACCAATGAATGATTCTACTAAGAAATCAAGAAGAAATTTAAAAAACTACATGGAAACAAGTGAAAATGAAAACCACAACCTCAAATCTTTGGGATGCAGGAAAAGTTGTTCTAAGAGGGAAATTTATGCAATACACACCTCCCTTCAGAAGCAAGAAAATCTCAAATAAATGACCAAATCCAGCAACCTAAAAGAGCTAGGAAAAGAAGAACAAAACACAAAACTAGCACAAACTGGTATAAGGAAAGAAATAATAACAATTAGAACAAAAATAAATGGTACAGAAATGAAAAAACAATAGAACAGATAAAAAAAAACAGGAAGCTACTTCATTTGTAAAAATGGACAAAAGTGATAAACCTCTAGCCAGACTCATTAGAAAAAAAGAGAGGATTCAAACAAAATCATAAATGAAAGAGGAGAAATAAGCACCAACACCACAAAGTATCATAAGAGAATATTATGAAGAAATATATGCCCACAAATTGGAAGGCTAGAAGAAATGGATAAATTTCTAGAAAATATAACCTACCCAAATTGAAGCATGAAAAAGTAGAAAACTTGAACAGATTACCACCTTTGATATTGAATCAGTAATCAAAAACTTCCCAAAAACCAAAAGCACAGGACCAGACAGCTTCACAAGTTAATTATATCAAACATTTAAACAAGAGTTAATACCTGCTTTCAAACTTTTCCAAAAAATAGTAGAGAAGGAAAGCTTCCAAATTCATTCTATGAGACCAACATTACCCTGATACCAAAACCAGATAAAGACCCTAGAGAAAAGGAAAAGAAAACATACCTCAACATAATAAAGACCATATATGATAAACCCAATGCTGAAAAACTGACATTTTTCTCCTAAGGTCAAGAACAACATATGGATGTCTACTTTCATCAATTTTATTCCACATAGTGCTAGAAGTTCTAGCCTAGCAAACAGACAACAAAATAAATAAAAAGCATCCAAATTAGGAAGAGGTAAATCTTACTATTTGCAGATATGATACCATACATAGAAAACCCTTAAGACTCCACCAAGAAACTATGAGAACTGATAAATTAATTTAGTAAAGTTGCAGGATACAAAATCAATGTGTGGAAATTTTTAAAATTTCTATGCACTAATAATGAAGTAGCAAAAACAGAAATTAAGAGTAAATTATCTTAAATCCTTTATGACTAAGCATAAGTTTTCCTTGGCCTCTTCTCTCAAACGTTAGTTTAACTTAATCATTAATTTCTTGTCCTTTACCATCTCTACTGTAGATGAGAAGTCTGTTAGTCTGAGGATTATCCTTCACTAAATTTTTTTGTTTTGTTTTAAGGATAGGATTTTCTATCATGGTATTCTGAAATTTCACCAGTGAGAATCTAGGCATTCCATTTTTGGTTTTTGTATGTTTTTGATATCCAAAAAATTCTTTAAATCTTAAGGCAAATCTACCTTCAGTTCAAGAATAGTTTCTTCTATAACTTTTTCAATAATTACTTCCTCTCTATCTCTTCTAAAACCTTTCTTTGGGGCAGCCTGGGTGGCTCAGCGGTTTAGCGCCACCTTCAGCCCAGGGCATGATCCTGGAGACCCGGGATCGAGTCCCACGTCGGGCTCCCTGCATGGAGCCTGCTTCTCCCTCTGCCTGTGTCTCTGCTTCTCTCTGTGTGTGTGTGTCTCATGAATAAATAAAATCTTTAAAAAAAAAAAAAAACTTTCTTTCACTCATAATGAAGCTACTGTATTTTCTAAGTCTTTTAATGTTTGTTACATCTTTTCTTTTACCTTTTTAAAATATTTGAGAATAGTTTATTGGTTTTATTTTTATTTCATCAATTAATACATTGGTCATGTATATTCTGGTATTCAGCTTACCTAATACATCTTATTTTTTTATCTCTATTTTATTTTTTAAAGATATTTTATTTATTTATTCATAAGAGACACACAGAGAGAGGCAGAGACCCAGGCAGAGGGAGAAGCAAGCTCCATACAGGGAGCCCGATGTGGGACTCGATTCCAGAACTCCAGGATCACTCCCTGGGCTCACGGCAGATGCTCAACCACTGAGCCACCCAGACATCCCTACATCTTTTCAATCAATGGCTGTGTCTTTAAGTTTCATGAATTTAGAGTACTTCCTTTTTTATAGCAATCTGTTATTGTTTTTCAGTAGATTAAGTGCACTTTCTCATGTCTCTAAAAATTTATTTAGGGGTAATAATTACATTTATATTAATTTAACCGTTTGTTCCCGTCACTAACAGTTACCCTTAATATTTTAGTTTCACTTGCTGCATATGGTGTGGCCTCCTTCATGCTCTTAGCTTTCCTAACTTATTTGTATATTAGGAAATCAGGTATATGTTATAATTCCAGTGAAAATCACTCCTCCAATAGCAGAGAATGAAGATTCTGAATCCAAGAACCTGAGCCACGCTGTGCTTATGCAGGAGGTGAAAGGGAGTACACAAATTTACTGGGGCTTCTTTAACAAGTGTTGGCAACTGTTCTTCTGGTTATCAGCTCATTTTTCCTCTTAGCAGCCCTGAGTGGGATAGAGAACTGCCTGTTTAGATAGCCCTCGGTACTCATTCTTGGCATCTCTTACATCAGGACTACCAAATGTACTTGGCAAGTGAGGTGTACTCCAGTTTATACTTGACAAATAATGGAACCAGCTCATCTTAGCAAGAGGTGCTGATAAAGCCATTATACAGCCAACACTTTATAGCCATCTCTTTTTCCCAGCCTACACTTTCTTGACCTTGGATAACTTTAGAGATCTATTTTAAAAGTTTAAAAACATATTTTTGGAACTGATTCCATCTGCTTATTATCTTACAGACATCACTCAATTGTTTTGGTCTGAGAATAACACCCCATCTAGTTCTGTGATGCCAATGAAGTATTATTTTTATATTGCTGCATGTTATTTTATTAAAACTTAGATATGAACAAAAGGTAACATGTGGTAAGACAACTATTTTGTCCTGAAAAATCTTCATTTGTTTGTTTTTTTTTGGAAAAAGTAAAGACATACTGTACTTCAGCTCTATGACCTCGTGATCAGTAGAAAGAACAAAAAGATGGTATGAAAGAGATGGGCAAAGAGAGTATAAAATCAAAGAGCTATTGTTAACGCAAGAGAGAAATGTAGAGGAAAGGGATTTAAAATAATAATTCATAAATATAAATAGACCCTTAACTTCACAAGGAAAAAGATAGCTAGAGAAAAATAGAAAAAAAAAAGGAAGGGCAAATATAGAGGAGAAAATTGAAAAGATGTCTTTAGATACAAATGAAAGGACAACGATGAAAGACACACACATGCAAACACAAATACACACGTGAAAGCACATGGCATGCAACCAGCTACGTGGAATGATTTAGCAGCACATCAGGCATTTCCAGGGTGAGAAGTTCATTTCAGACTTACTCAGGTTCACGGGTGCTAAAAAGTTTAATACCAGCTGTTGTTTTGATTTTTTATTAAAAAAAACAACAACAACAACTGAATTCCAGTAGGGTTTAACATACGGTGTTATTCGTGTCAGGAGTACAATATAGTGACTCAACAGTTCTATACATTACTCAGTGCTCTTCATGATAAATGTACTCTTAATCCATTTCAACTATTTCACCCATCACCCCACCCAGCTCCTTTTCTGGTAACCAACAATTTGTTCTCTATAGTTAAGGGTCTCTTTTTTGTTTGTCTCCTATTTTTTTCTTGGTTTATTTCTTAAATTCTACATAAGAATGGACTCATATTACTTAGCATCTTACTATCTAGGTCCATTCATGTTGTTGCAAATGGCAGAGCTCATTATTTAATGGGTAATATTCCATTGTGTATATCCATCTATCTTCTTCCTCATCTAATCATCTATCAGCGGGTGCTTGGGCTGCTTTCATAATTTGGCTCTTATAAATAATGTCACAATAAACATAGGGGTGCACATATCTTTTCAAATTAGTGTTTTTGTATCCCTTGGGTAAATACCCAGTAATGAAATTGCTGGATCATATGGCAGCTATTTTTAACTCTTAGAGGAACCTCCATACTGTTTCCACAGTGGCCGCACCAATTTACATTCCTACCAACAGTGCACAAGTGTTCCTTTTTCTCCACATACTCACCTATGTTTTGATTCCACAGGTGTGAGATGACATCTCATTGTGGTTTTTATTTGCATTTCTCTGATGTTGAGTGATGTTGAGCATCTTTCCGTTGTCTGTTGGCCATCTATCTGTATGCCTTGTTTGGAGAAATTCTGTTCAGGTCTTCTGCCCATTTTTTAAATTGAATTATTTGGTTTTGGGTTGTTGAATTGTATCAGTTTTTTAAAATATATTTTGGATACTAACCCTTTACTGGATATGTCATTTGCAGCTATTTTCTCCTGGTCAGTAGGCTGCCTTTTAGTTTGTTTCCTTTGCTGTGCGGAAGCTTTTTATTTTGATGTAGTTCCAATAGTTTATTTTTTGCCTTTGTTTCCCTTCCATTAGGAAACATATCTAGAAAAATGTTATGGTCAATGTCAGAGAATTGCTACCTGTGCTCTCTTCTACAACTGTTATGGTTTCAGGTCTCCTATTTAGATCTTTGGCCCATTTTGAGTTTATTTTTGTGTGTGTTGCAAAAAAAAATAGTGGTCCAGTTTCATTCTTTTGTATGTACATATTTTTCCAACACCATTTGTAGAGGAGACTTTTTCAATGATTATTCTTACCTCTTTTGTGGAATATAATTGACTACATAATTGTGGATTTATTGCTGGACTTTTATTTTATCCTGTAACTTATGTGTCTATTTTTGTGCAAGTGTCATATTGTTTACTACAGCTCTAGTATATTTTGAAATCTGAAGCTGTGATACTTCCATATTTGTTTTTCTTTTTTTAAGATTTTTTCACATTCAGGTTCTTTTGTGGTTCCACAGAAATTTTAGGATTGTTTGTTCTTGTTCTTTGAAAAATGCTGTTGGTATTTTGATAGGGATTACACTAAATCTGTAGATGGCTTGGATAGTATGAACATTTTAACAATATTGAGTCTTCTGATCTGTGAACGTGACATGTATCTCCATTTGTTTGGGTTGTCTTCAGTTTCTTTCATCAATATCTTATAGTTTAAAGTGCATAGGCCTTTCACCTCCTTGGGGTAGTTTATTCTAGGTATCTTATTATTTTCTTTTGGTGCAATTGTAAATGGGATTGTTTTCTTAATTTCTTTCTACTTCTTGATTAGTGAATACAAATGCTACAGATTTGTGTACATTGATTTTGTATCTTGTGACTAATGAATTCATCTATCAGTTCTAGTGGTTTCTTGCTGGAGTCTGAGGGTGTTCTATGCATAGTAACATGTGATCTGCAAATAGTGAACATTTTACTTCTTCCTTCCCAATTTGGGTGCTATTTATTTCTTTTTGTTTTCTGTTTGCTACAGCTAGGACTTCTGGTACAATGTAGAGCAAAAGTGGTAGGAGTGGACATCCATTTGTTGTTCTTGACCTGAGGGGAAAAGTGGTCAGTGTTTCAGCATTGAGTATGATGTGAGTTTGTAATAAATGGTCTTTATTATGTTGAGGTATGTCCCAGGTAAACCTACTTTATTGGCGTGTGTGTGTGTGTGTATGTGTGTGTATGGATGTTATTCTTTGTAAAATGCATTTTATGCATCTATTGAAATGATCATGTGGTTATTTTTTCTCATTGATACGATGTATCACATTGATTGATTTGTAAATATTGAATTACCCTTGCATTTGAGGAGTAATTCCTACTTTGGTGAGTGATTTTTGAATGTGCTCATATTTTATAGAAGATTTTTGTATCTATGTTCATCAGAGGTATTGGCCTGCATTTTTTTTTTTCTAGGCTCTTTATCTGGTTTTGGTATCAGAGTAATGCTGGCTTCATAGAATGAATTTGGAAGCTTTCCTTCTTCTATTTTTTGAAACAGCTTGAGAGAAAGAAGTATTAACTCTTCTTTAAGTGCTTGGTAGAAATCACCTATGAAGCTGTCTGGTCTTGTACTTTTTTGGGAATTTTTTGATTGCTGATTCAATTTCTTTGCTGGTGGTCAATTCATTTAAATTTCTATTTTCCATTCAGTTTTTTAAAAAATTTTATTTATTCATGAGAGATGGGGTGGGGGCGGGTGGTGAATGCAGAGACACAGGCAAATGGAGAAGCAGGCTCCATGCAGGGAGCCTGACGTAGGACTCAATCCCGGGACTCTGGGGTCATGCTCTGGGCTGAAGGTGGTGCTAAACCACAGAGCCACCCGGGCTGCCCTCCTTCATTCAATTATGAGAGGTTATAGATTTCTTGGAATTTATCAATTTCTAATAAGTCTTCTGATTTGTTGGCATGTAATTTTTCATAATATTCTCCTATAATCCTTTGTATGTCTATGGTATTGGTTCTTATTTCTTCTCCTTCATTTCTGATTTGAGTTTCTTTCTTTTTTTTTTTTTAACTGAGTCTGGCTAAAGGTTTATTGGAGGGTTTTTTTTTTTTAATGTCTTCAAAGAAGTAGCTCTTTGTTTCATTTATCTGTTTTATTGTTTTGTAGTTTTTAAACTTTATTTATTTTTGCTCTAATCTTTTTTTTATTTCCCTCCTTTATTGGTTTTGGGTCTTGTTTGTTCTTTTTCTAGTTCCTTTAGGTGTAAAGTTAGGTTGACATTTTTCTTGTTTCTGGAGGTAGGCCTGTATTGCTATAAACTTCCCTTTTAGAGCTTTTCCTTTTTAGAGTTTTTAAGACAGCTTTTGCTGCATTCTAAAGACTTTACATCATTCTGTTTTCATTTTCATTTGCTTGTCTTCTTTCTTTCTTTCTTTCTTTCTTTCTTTCTTTCTTTCTTTCTTTTTCTTTCTTTCTTTTTTTGCTTGTCTTCTTTAAAATTGCCTCTTTGGTTTGCACATTCAGGTTAGTAGCATGTTATTTAACTTCCATGTATTTGTGATCTTTGCAGATATTTTTCTTGTGGTTGACTTCTAGTTGGATATCATTGTGGTCAGAAAAGATGCATAGTATGACTTCAATCTTTTTTAATTTGTTAAGACTTGCTTTGTGGCCTAAAATATGATCTCTTCTGAAGAATGTTCCATGAGCAGTTGAAAAGAATGTGTATTATGCTGTTTTAGGATGGAATGTTCTGAATATATCTGGTAAATCCATCTGGCCCAGTGTGTCACTTTTTTTTTTTTTTTTTTTTTTTACTTTTCTGTTTGGATGATCTGTCCATTGATTTAAGTGGGGGTGTTAAAGTTCCCTACTATTATTGTATTACTATCAATTATTTCCTTTAGGCTTGTTAGTAGCCACTATATGTATTTGGGTGCTCCCATGTTGGGTACATAAATATTAACAATTGTTATATCTTCTTGTTGGGATGTCCCCTTCAATTATAATATAATGTCCTTTGCCTCTTGTTACAGTATTTGTTTTACCATCTATTTTGCCCAATAGAAATAATGTGCCTCACCTTTCTTTTCACTTCCATTTGCATGATCAATGGCTTTCCATCACCCCACTTTCAATCTGCATGTATCTTTAGGTCTGAAATGAGTCTCTTGTAGACAGACTATAGATGAGTCTTGCTTTTTGTCCATTCTCTAACCCTATGTCTTTTGATTAGAGCATTTAGTCCATTGACATTCAAAGTAACTGTTGACTGGTATGTACTTCTATTATTTTTTAAACTTGTTTTATGGTTGTTTTTGTACTTCTCTGTTCCTTTGCTCTCTTAACTCATGGTTTGCTGGATTTCTTTAGTGATACACAGGATTCCTTTCTCTTTGTTTTTTGCACTGGCTTTTGACATGTGGCTACCAGCAGGTTTATATATAACTTCTAATACCAATAGTGGTCTATGTTAAGTTTTTGGTTGCCTAAATTTAACCCGTTCTTTTCTCTCTCCCACCCCATGTTTTAGGAATATGCTGTCATATATTACATCCTTTTATTTTATGAAGCCCTTCACTAACTTTTATAAATATACTTAATTTTACTGCTTTTGTGCTTCCTACTTTTCTTATTCCTTTTTGTGGTCTTTACTTTCCACTCGAAGAGTCTCTTTAATATTTCTTGTAGGGCTGGTTTAGTGGTCATGAATTCCTTTAAATTTGTTTGTTTGGCAAACTCTTTACCTCTCCTATTCTGAATGATAGCCTTGCTGGATAGAGTATTCTTGTCTGCAGTTTTTTCTTTCAGCACTTTGAATATGACCTGCAAAATTTCTTGTGACCTAGAAAATTTCTCCTGAAAAATAAGCCTTATGGCTTTTCCCTTGCATGTGTTTTCTTTTCTCTTACCAATTAATTTTTTTTCTCTATCGTTACTTTTTGCCATTTTAATTACTATGTTTCTTAATGTGGACCTTCCTGGGTTGATGTTGGGAGCTGTCTGTGACTTATGGATCTGGATTTCTGTTTCCTTCCCTAGATTAAGGAAGCTTTCAGCTATTATTTCTTCATATAATTAATTTTATGCCTCCTTTTCTCTCTCTTTTCCTTCTGGGATTCTATAATGCAAATTTTATTACCTTTGTGATGTCAGTGAGTTCTCTAAGTCTATCCTAACTTTTTGTTATTTTTTCTCTCTTGTGTAGCTTAATTGCTCTTCATTACCCTTTCTTCTAGGTATCTGATCCATTCTTCTGTTTCCTCTAGGCTACTATTTATTCACTCTAGTGTATTTTAAATTTCAGTTATTGGGGCACTTATGTAGCTCAGTCAGTTGAGCATCTGACTCTTGGTTTTGGCTCAGATCTTGATCTCATGGGTCATGGGATTGACCCCCCAAGTCAGACACTGTACTTAGTGGTGAAGTCTGCTTGAAGATTCTCTCTGTCTGCCCCTCCCTTCACTTGTGTGCATTCTCTCTCTCTAAAATAAATAAATCTTTAAAAAATAAATTTCAGTTATTGAATTCTTCATCTCTGATAGGTTCTTTTGTATGTCTTCTGTCTCTTTGTTGAGGGTCCCATTGAGATCCTCTACTCTTTTTCTCAAGTTCAGTGAGTATCTTTATGATCAATATTTTAAATGTTCTATTGGACACATTACTTACCTCTGTTTCATTTAGGTCTCTTGCTATGATTTTGTACAATTCTTTCATTTGGGACATTTTCCTCTTCTCATTTTGTCTAACTCTCTCTGTGTCTGTTTCTATATGCTAGGAAATTAACTACATTTCCAGCTCTTAAAAGCAGTATACTGCCTTATGAAAAAGAGGTCTTGTAATGCCTGGCAGTACAGTGTCACCATTCACCGGAACCTGGGCCTTCAGTGGTATCTCCTATGTGTGCTGTATGTGCCCTACTATAGTGGCTGTACCACATTTGCCTTTAGTCCAGCTGTCTGCAGTGGCTCTCTTTGCCTATTATGGGTACAATTCCATCTTTCTTGTTAGTGGGTCAGCCCAGGGTTTTCTTGGTCTTGATTTGAAACAGACTATGTTACCAGAGATGCAATAGCACCGAACTTCAGGACACTTTCCTTGTATTGTTTCCTGAGATGCTTTCATTGGTGTGCAGAGCCCACTGCTATGGTGACAGTTGGAAGGGTGTGAATGGTTATCTTCCCCTCTCTCCAGGGCAGGAGTCACTTTTGAGTACTATGGCCCCTGTCAGGGCTGCTTGCACACTGACAGGCTTGTGACACCATGTTGGATGAGCTCCAGACAAAGGGTAATGGCAGGGGGCAGGTCTTCAGAATAATGATGCCAGTGAGAATTGCACTGGTCACTGCTATTGGGGACCTGTAGCCACCCAAACTCCTGCTAGGCTGGCATGTTGGAGGGTGTAGATCTACAGAGGATCATGGGAAAGTGTGTGCTGGTAGCAAGTTAGTTGAAAAATCTTGATCCTGTACTAGTTCCCACAGGTGTCTGTGTGACTAGGCTGGGGATTGAGGGTGGGAAGAGAATAGGTTCTTGCCAGCTTCTTTGTTCCTGAAGAAGTCTCCAATGATCTCTGCCCCATAAGTCATGCACTGAGATTAGTAAACAAATTTCCCTCCTATTTGCCACAAGAGATCTTCCAAAATGCTGCTTCTGTGCTGTATCTCAGTAAGGCTAGTTGTTAGGCTCTCTCTTTAACAGTGGGGACTCAGTTTCCTCTTGTCCTCTTGGCTCTACCAGAGCCAAGCCTGCTGATTTTTGAAATTCCACATATTGAGACACACTGATTATACAATGCAAAATTATGCTCTTCTAATTTTCAAAGCCAAATATTTTGGTGGTTTGTATTCCCCTGTGCCTGGGGAGTGTGATGTATTTGTTTCTTTCCCCTCTCAATGCCTGTGGTGTTACATTTAGCTCCTGATCATGTCTCTGCCCTTCCTATCCTCTTTGATGGGGCCTCTTCTCTATATTTATAGCTGTAGAGAATCTGTTCTGCCTTCTTCAGGCTGTTTTCTGGGTTATTTACACTGATGTGGGTATTATCTTGTTTTATCTATGGGACGAGGTGAGCTTAGGATCATCCTACTCCACTATCTTCCCTGGAAATCCTAGGCTATTGTTTTATCTCCATGTTAAACTGTAGAGCTTTTTAACTTCAGGTTGTCAATATGAAAGAAAATGCAAAAGGAGACAGAAGTTGTTAAAATCATTGAAAATAACAGAGTAGTAGAGATAAGGAATCACTAAGGCATTTTCCCAGCGGTTTTTCCAGATGTTCCTTGTGCATCCAACAGTGATCCATCCAGTCCCTAGTGCACTCCCCACTGGTGATAGGCAATTCCCTCAGGATCTGATACATGGTTCCATCTGTAGCATAGCCACATGATAAGGAAGATGCTGGGCCTCTGATGGTTAGGCAAATTATGTGCCACTGTCACCAGCAATACACATGTATAACCCCAGTGTTTTTTGTGGATCAGTTTTTGTACTTTATAGGAGGTGGGGGGAATTACTGTGTTCATCAAAGGCTGGTTACCTGGCCAGTGTCAAAAGTGAGTAATAAATCAATTATTGGCTGCAGCTGTTTTCTTGGAAAGTACTGCACATGGAAATTAGATAAGAGAAATGGGAGAAGATTAATGTAGAAAGTAGATATTATTGTTGGTTGTGCTAGATATTCCAAAGGTAATCAAAATATCCCCAGGGACTGTGAAAGTAGAGCCATACATTAAAACCTCAACTAAAAAAGCAACCTTTCTCTCATATTTGGTGCTAAGACACTAAATCCATTTTCTTAGTCAGGAGTGTGTATATTTACAGTCCAGGAGTGTGTATATTTAATATAGGAACAGTAAGGGGAAGATTCTACCATCTCCTGGACTAAATACATTTCTATCTTTTGGCTACCTTGTTTCTGTTTACAATAACAAAATGAGAAAGTTTCATGTAAAGGAAAACCTAAAAACAGCATACAGGTATAGATTTATTTCTTCCTCACATAAAAGAACTCTGGAGCTGGGCAGTCCAGAGTCAGTTATCACCTCTGTGGTTCTCAGAGACATAGGCTTGGGTTTTACTCAAATCATCTTCAGTATGTGACTTTTTTTTTAAATTTTTATTTACTTATGATAGTCACACAGAGAGAGAGAGAGAGAGGCAGAGACAAAGGCAGAGGGAGAAGCAGGCTCCATGCACCGGGAGCCCAACGTGGGACTCGATCCTGGGTCTCCAGGATCGCGCCTGGGCCAAAGGCAGGCGCTCAACCGCTGCGCCACCCAGGGATCCCCAGTATGTGACTTTCAATCTCATTGATATTCTAGAATGACTGCTGGAGCTCCATCCATTGCATATACATTCCAGGCCATAGGCATGAATTATAGAGGCTATGCGTGCAAACGCTTGCCTTTGACTTTTCTTAACCTTCCTGGAAGCCATAATTAATTAATTGATTGATTGATTGATTTTGTTTTTCTTTTCAATGGTCAGATTTAGTTATATGGCTACTGCTTCTTGTAAAACTGAGAATTATAGCCCAAAAGGCCCAAGTAGCACTCCAAACTATATGGTAGATTTGTTACTAAAATGCAAAAGGAGATGAAAGTCACTGTTATCTGATTCAAAAACATGAAATCAGGTTTAAATTTGATCCTAGGTTGAACAATGCAACTTCCTTAAATATAAAATCTGCATTTCAGGTGAATTTGAGCTTGGAAAAGAAAAAAAAAAAGACTGTTCATATAGTAGATTCTTGATTTATTTAGAAAGTATTCTAGTAGCTTAATTCAAACAAGGAGACCATTAATATATGAAATGTATCAGTGCAGCGCTCTCGGGTGTGCCACATTCAACCTAATGGAAGGGACATGGTAACCATCTATGCGGAGTGGTGTGGCAAGACTTAATTTTGTGATTTGTCACAGTCCTTTTACACCTTGGGCTTATATTTCTATTCAGAAAGAATTTATATAATCTATGCCCTAGACACTTGCATTTAAGGTTAATAGGCATGACATTTGCTTGGTCCTGTAACCAAACTTATAGTGCTTGGGTATCACACCCTTATGAGAGCAAGGGGGTGGAAAAGTCATCATCCCATTGTCCCTGATCTCATTCTCAGCCTCCAGTTATCTTCCTCCTGGAAAGCATACCAATTCAAATAATCCAAACACTACTCCTAGCTTTAATGGCCTTGGAAGTAAGTAAAATGTGAAGACAGGGTATTGGGTATCTTATGATTCTACTTCTACTAACTCATCACTCTGCCAACCCTAGTATTCACTATATAAGAAGTCAGACCAAATTAATGACATACATAATGGCTTTTGACAGAATCTGATAAATGTTTTATGTTAAAGTTCATATACTTCTTCATTAAGCAATGAAACAGTTGCACAATGATGGGAAATGGAGAGTATAACTTAGTAATGACCATCTCTTACAGGTTTCAGTCCAGAGATTTGAGTATATAAGATTAAAAAATATAAATGGAACACTTAAATAAGATAGCCACATGAGAAATGGTGAACTGACCATTAAAATATTATATTAATATATGCAAATAACAATATATTAATGTTTGAATGCATAATACCATTTTTTTCTTTCTAAAGATATTTCATTCTCTAAGAGCTTCAAATTTTGTTATAAATCATTTTTCACACCATCTCTGAAAGACATGCCCTCTCAGGATTAATAGACTCTGGGCTTTTCCTAAAGTTCTTTTAGACAAATGACAGAAGATCCCCAAATTATGCCACTAGCACAATTAGTATGTTAGGCACAGAAACTGATACTGAGACAGAGTTAGAGCTATGCATTCGTAGATCATTTGTTCTGAATGTGTATTATTTAGCTGGTTGTTATGGAAATGTTAGTGGTAATCACAGCTTGGATAATTTTGATATTGTTTGTATCAGAGATTATTCTATCAATTAGACCTAATAAAGATAACAAGTCAAGAGGAGGAAAAATCCTGAAAGAAACTATTTAAAAGGCATACAATAAAGGATTAATAAATGCAAAACATAAAGAATTCCTAAAAATTAAAAAAAATACATTTGCAATATTATTCATTTGAGCATTGTTTATGGTCGTAAAAATTGGAAACAGTCCAAATATTTATCAACAGAAAATAAGTTTAAAAAATAAAGAATGGTCATTCATACTATGTAACATGTAAACAGTAAGGATTTATGGGGTTTTCTCTCAATATTTTAGTTTAAATAAAATTCAAGTTCATTTATTTATCACTTTATAGAATAGTTAGCCTCTAGAATAAATAGCTATCATGAGCCCACACTGATTCATAAATGCTAATTTCCTGATATGCAAACAACATGGAACCAAAAAATATGACCTTGATCACAAAGTAAAGGGCATAAGGTATGAAGTTGTTTTTTTCAGTCTTGATGAGAAATAAATCTCTTCAAGTATAAAACATGATAAACTTAGCAATGATGAATCCTCAAGTGGAAATTTTAAGAAATAAAATAAAATCTTAAGAACTGCCCTGATAACTGCCAAGACTACTGAAGACTTTTGTTCAAGCATTCCCAATTACCTGACTACCAGCCTAGTTGCCACCTCTTAATGTTCATCGCAGTCGAAAGGACTGATCAGAAATGTTGACTGAAAGTACAATAACTTAAGAACCCCCAATTGGGTAAATTGGCATCTCATGAAAGAAAAACAACAACAACAAAACAACTGATCTTTCTCCCACTGAGTTTGTAATCTGGTGGAGACCCTATAAACATATAGGACACCACTTCTCTAAATTTAAATCCATTTAATAAGAATAGCTTTCATCCTGACATTAGTAAAGTATCCAATCAATGACCCACAAGGGCCATTTATCACAATGATGAAGACATAATCAAATCCTCAAATAGCAACTGTCTTCCTAAACTGTGTCTGCTCTTATGTTAGCATATATGTATAGCAGTTTTCCACTCTCTAGGTCTTTATTCCTTACTTTAGGGACCACGGTCATAAGCACTAGTTTTAGATGCTTATTTTTTCCCTCAGTTTCCTCTTACACTAATAGACTCAAGGTTCTTCCAAATTTTTATTCTCCTGATCCTTCAGTGCCCTGACAGCAAACTCCAGCTTCTGATATTAGTCTCATAGGCTACAGAGAAGTCCTCAAACTTATTTAGAGGACCAGTTAGGCTCCATTTTCTGGAAAAATTATTTTCACTCCCTCACTCAATCAGAGAAACACTGACATGAACGGGTTGTTGCCTTTCCATCAGATCAGTTTCTACAATCCACCATAATATGATAAACTCAGAACACAACATCTCCATTCAGTATGGAATAGTAACATAGGGTACAACTATACTGTGACTTCTTCAATGGTGGTTAAAAGAGGGTAAAAAAAAAAAAAAAGGGAACACGCTCGTCCAATCTGTACAAGTGTCAGGATTATGTGTCATAATGAACTGATCACACAATCAGGGTCAAACTCCCACTCTCACATACAAGTTCCCCCATCTCTGTGGAAATATACAGCCTTGTAATTCCAGTAGTATATCTCTTCCCCCTTGCCTTAGTGCCTCCAAATATTCTCCTTCCCCTTAAATCTACTCCAGTTAGATCTTTGATTCCCAATGAATCCCACATATCAAACAGTTCCTTTCAAGATCACCAATATACTGTATGTAATTAAGCAAAATACTTAACTGTCACTCCTCATCTTGATCTGTAGCAACGTTTTCACACAGTGAAATATCTCCCTTCTCTTTAACATACTTTTGAACTTTCTTCCAGCCCACCATAATCTTTTTTTTTTTCCTCCCTCTTATCCATTTGGCCATTCTTTCTCATTCAGCACTGTGGAGTTATCCCCTTTCCCCCAGTTTCTAAGAGGTGTTGCCCAAGGCGCTGTCTTTGGTCCTCTTCTCTTTTCTATCCATACTCACTCACTAAGGTAATATCCTGAAGGCTTGTATCTTTAAAAATATCTATGTGCCAGTCTTAAATTTCTTTCTCCTCCCAAGACCACTTCTGACTTTCAGATGGTTTACTTGACATCTCCATTTGGATGTTTAATATACATCTCTAACTTAACAAGTTCCAAACAAGTTGGATAAATATCTCCAACTTAACAAGTTCCTTCTCTCTAAAGTCACATCCCCTGCAGCTTTTCCCATCCAATTGTGGCAATTTCAACTGTCTGCTTCCTCAAAACAACATATTTTGATTCTCTCTTGATTCCTTACCTTCTCCCCTTAACCACACACCCATTCTGTAAGGAATTCCTGTTAGTTCTACCTTCAGAATGTATCCAATATCTGACAGTTTCTCACCATCTCCACTGTTTCCACCTTAGTCTAAGCTATAATCTTATCTAGGGCTGCTGTAGCCTCCTAACTGGTTCCACTGATTTCATTCTTGTTCCCTACTTGTTTCAGAATGATCCTTTTCAACCTAAGTCAGTACACATAGTATTTTGTAGCAAATACTATAATCTTTCTGAGGAGTACATGGACCATATGAAAAATCTGAGTAAAAGAAGATTCCACCATCCATAGCTTTGCAGATGCCAACCTAACCTCTGGTCCTACTTGTAATCAGGGAGATCAAGACAATAACCTTTGAGGTTTTAGAACTGGATACTAACAGAACTGTGAGTACAATTGGATTAATGCTTTTTCCTAGAAAAGGAAGAGCCAGCCTGTTTTATATGCACAGCAATAATCATTATAGGTAACACTTCTGTAGCACTTACTATGTTTTAGAAATGGTTTTTAGTACACATATTAACTCATCTAATCCATATAAGCATTCTATGAGGATAAGGAACTTGAGGTTCAGAGGGATTAATTAACTTGTCTTAGGTCACATTCAGAGTAAATGATAGTTCTGGGATTAGAACTTGAAAAATCTGCTTTAGTGTTTTTGCTCTTAACCACTATACCATGCCATATAAAGCCTCATAAGAATAGGGTAGCTAATAGAATGTTACCTCACAATTAAAGTGCATCGTTTATATACTAAGAAATTTAGAGAATGGGAGCAAATTAATTAATTCAGTGTTGGAAATGACTGGAGTTAGTGTCCTATACCTAACAAGTTTCACAGTTGGGAAACTAAGACACAGTAGCCAAAACTTCAGAAAGTTGATAAATAAAATCCTAACACCAATATCAGTAAACACTTAAAGCAACTTAAGATAAATTCAAATGGCAAGAAAGAAGGTCCTTTATAGTGGTATACATGACGTGTGGTAACACGCATTTCCAAGCCGGACAGACATCTGTGGGTGTACCTGTTAAGTCATTCAAACCAAATTAAGGCAGAGAGAGTGGGCAACACCACATTTTACAATGAGGCACTGGCACCAGCTATGATGAGGTTAAAAGTTAATGCTTCAATAAGGCCTTGTTTCCCTAGCTCATTTGCCAATGTTGGACTAGTATTTGCCAGGAAGCAAGCCCTCGTTCAATGTTTCTTTGCAGGTTCCTATCAATCAAAAACTCTATAAAAGCCTGGATAAGACTAAGAAGGCGGACAGGTGGGCCCTGGGTAAGACAATACTCTCCACATGGAATTTTATTACAAACTACTATTTACTGAGCAATCACCATAGCAGGGACTGCCCTTGATACTTCACTTCACTGCATTTAATCCTCACAAGAAACATGCAGAGGACGTTTGATTATCCTTGCTACATGTGAAGAAATGCAGGCTCTTACCCTTAAGCCAAGACCTCACAGCTAGTAAATATTCAAGTTTGGATTGAAACCTAGTTTTTTTATTACACAAAAACTTATGCTCTTTACCACAAAGCTATTGAGAAATAAATGATTGTTGATATTAAGCGTAATTCTTTTGCCTTATTTGTTCAGAATGTTGAGGCAGAGGGGTTGAAATTTCTTTTTAAAGCATCCATTCCATTATCTTCATTGACTACCACTTAGCAATATTTGCATACAACCTTTAAAAATAACCACATATTTTTATCTCTACCCCAGTCCCTTTACTTTCCTCTGTAATATATAAGCTGTGTAGGTTAGATGGATCTGAAAAGGATTTGTAGAATTGAAATACTTCCTGAAATGTCATTGACTTAAGCTACTGAGAACTGCCTTTATATGACTCTTGCTAAAACAGCTGTAGGCTGTGTTCTTTCATGCCATTGACATGTTTCCTAACAGAGTAGAGAACAGGAAGATTGACTGGTCTAGCATAACCAGGGCTTAGGGACAAAGGAGAGTCTTGACCTTTAGGCAGTCTGTGACTTTACACTGACGTCATGCCTCCCACCCAAATGCACCCTGAAAAATACTTTCCCAGGCAAGGTACCGTGGGAAGAAACTAAATTCTGATAGGTGACATTTCGAAGTATCCTGAAAACTATGTAGAAAGAAAATGGCTCCTCAGACAGCTCCGGTGGCTCTGTACAGAGCCGTCACAAAGTGCACGAAAGCCCAAGGCTATGGCAAGCTTATTGTATTGCTTGGAACAATGCCGTGATTGTGTGGGTATCACTCCCTTAGGATTCATATCACAAGCAGGATATGAATGGTTCCCAAGCAGGGTTTGACAGTTGTTTCTGAGCTTTTCAGATCAGAGGCAGAAACAGATATGATCTGCACAGCCTTCTTTTTGCATTCCATTTCCAGATGAGGAGGTTGCCTTTCATGTTACACAACCAATCCCAACAAGTTACCCACACGCCCACCTCATTCACACTTCCCCAGCCCCACCTTGCTAGTCACTGCCATCTTTTCATAACCATTTTCCAAGATACTCAGGATCGTGTCAACACCCTGAAGTCCTGCGAGGCTCCGTGTTGTGTAGCAGAATCACTAACACAAGTATCTGTTATGGATTAACAGAGGAAGAAAGTCGGGCTCCTAGAAATTGTCTTAACAAATTCAAATAATTCTCTGCCTATCCTGGAGGCCATCTCTTCATTTAAATAATATTTGCCTAAAGATGTCCAACAAGCTAGCTAGCTAGATGCCTGGGATACACGTTAAGCAATCATAATCCCATTCCTTAGAGAGTTGCAGTCTAATGATGGCTACGTTCTTCACAGAAGCAAACTCAGTAGAATGCAATGATAGTTAAGCAAGAAGTAGAGCCAAGAAGTAGCTACAGGACTAGAAATAACAAGTCAAGAACATGTGTAAAAATATTCCTTCTGCAGGGGCTAAAACAGACAAGAAAGATAAATACTGAATGGGTCTACCAAAAGCAAGGGCTGGCCAAAGGCTGTCTCATTCTATATCCATATGACTTTTATAGCACAGATGTCTACCTCCTAGGCAGTAGGTTGTATCAGGGGAGTGGGCATCTTACAGATATCTTCGTGGTCCGAATACACTAAAAAGAATAATGTTTTGGGCAGCCCCGGTGGCTCAGCGGTTTAGCACCACCTTCAGCCCAGGGCGTGATCCTGGAGACCTGGGATCCAGTCCCATGTCAGGCTCCCTGCATGGAGCCTGCTTCTCCCTCTGCCTGTGTCTCTACCTCTCTCTCTCTCTTTCTTTCTCTCGTGAATAAATAAAATCTTTTAAAAAATCCCTTGATGTGACACCTTATAAAAAGGTGTCACATCAAGAGATTATCTTGATGAATCCACTTCTTTCTCCCTCTTAAGAATTATGCTGAGTGAAATAAGTCAATCAGAAGGACAAACATTATATGGTCTCATTCATTTGGGGAATATAAAAAATAGTGAAAGGGAATAAAGGGGAAAGGAGAAAAATGAGTGGGAAATATCAGAAAGGGAGATAGAACATGAGAGACTCCTAACCCCGGGAAACGAACAAGGAGTGGTAGAAAGGGAGGTGGGCGGGGGTGGGAGTGACTGGGTGACGGGCACTGAGGGGGGCACTTGATGGGATGAGCACTGGGTGTTATGCTATATGTTGGCAAATTGAACTCCAATAAAAAAATAAAAATAAATTTAAAAAGAATTTTAACTGAGAAAACTGGAAAGGATTTGTGACTTGGTAGTGGGATAGTTATGGAAGATATCACAGGGAGTATGGCTCTAGTGCTAAAAGTGAGCACAAGAATGAGGCTCATGCAGTTTTTCTGAAGTTCTGAAAGTCTTCTTGAATCCAGAGTTCACCCACTGGGTGAAGTTCCTGGGAAGCCAGGCTGTACTTGGGCTATTGTCCCTGGGTCTTCTGCAGTCAGGGCTCACTTATTGCAAATTTCATATACATATGCTAGTCGGAGTCATTTATGTTCCTTATAATAAAGGAACAGAATATATGGGCCTGAATGAGAATAAAGTGTTCAATAGTCGAATTCATCAATAAAGATTAAATTTAAATTTTTTTTTTTAATTTTTAATTTTTTTTAATTTTTAATTTTTTTTTAATTTTTAAAAGATTTTATTTATTTATTCAGGAGAGACACAGAGAGAGAGAGAGAGGCAGAGAGAGGAGTGGGCTCCATGCAGGGATCCCGACATGGGACTCAATCCTGGGTCTCCAGGATCATGCCCTGGACTGAAGGCGGCGCTAAACTGCTGAGCCACGGGGGCTGCCCAAATTTTTCGATTGATTTTTGTGGAAAACCACACATATATAAATAAAATCAATAACCTCTAATTGAAATTTCTTCTAATCCCACCATTAGCTCTCCAAAGCAGACAACATAGAATGATCATCTATATCTTTTTCCATACTTGTAAAACATATATAAAATTATTTATTTATATACATACACGCATGAGGTCTTTTTGGTCTGGTTGTAGACATTGCTTTTTAAAGCATTTATGTTCATAGCGTTTATATTCATAACATATTTGTTTTAAGCTCTTTTTTAAAAATGATTTTATTTATTTATTCATAAGAGACAGAGGCAGAGACACAGGCAGAGGGAGAAGCAGGCTCCATGCAGGGAGCCCGACGTGGGACTCAAACCCAGGACTCCAGGATCACGCCCTGGGCCAAAGGCAGTCACTAAACCACTGAACCACCCAGGGATCCCATTTAAACTCTTTTCGAGACTATTCAGGGTATTGTTCAACATGGTTAGAGCTTAAAGAAAAACAAACAAAAAACACTGCTAGGAGCGCCTGGGTGGCTCAGTCAGTTGATCATCTGACTCTTGATTTTGGGTCAGGTCATGATCTCAGGGTCATGGGATTGAGCCCTTCATCAGACTCTGTGTTCAGGGCAGAGTCTGCTTGTCTCTCTTCCTTTGCTTGCCCAACCCCAGCACTGTATCTCTAAAATAGATAAAAATGTTAAAAAAGAAAAACCCTAAATTTTAATTCCAACTTTGTCACTGGTTCTCTAAAACAAACAAAAACCCAGAATCTTAAACATGGAGAACAAATAGTTGGTTGCCAGGAGATGGGTAGAGTGATAGGTGAAATAGGTGAAGGGGATTAGGAAGTTATTTCATAACTTCTAGTTATAAAATAAGTCGCAGAGATGCTTTGAAGTACAGCATAAGGAATATTGTCAATAATGTTGTAATGTAGGGTGACGGATGACGACTACACTACTGTTGTGAGCACTGAGTAATGTATAGAATCGTTGAATTCTACGTTGCATACATGAAACTATTATAACATTGTATGTCAACTATGCTTCAATAATAAATTTTTAAAAAGATTGTATAAAAATCAATTCAGTTCCTCCTGAATTAGGGTTCTGATCTTTTAATCAAAGACAAAAGGCAATAAAATAGCCCTGTGCTCGATGCTGTGCTAAGTAAATTTTAACATTTTCATCCTTGTCCGTGGGTGCCAACACAGCAGAAAAACAACAATGAAGAATAACCTGAGAATGATAACAAAACAGCATGCTCAGAAGAGCATGGTTAGAAAGTTATACCCCTCACTTACCTCATGGAAAGAGACAGAGAGAAATACTTAACCCGGAAGAGGGTCATAGCATTATAAATTGTAAGTAGTTCGAGAACTCTTGCTGGGTACTTGCAATGAATCCACATGTGACTTAGGCAAATTGCTTATTATCTTAGAACTAAGTCATGTAAGAAATTCAATTCACTAAATTTTGTGAACTACCCATCCCTCCGTGTTAGGTAATAGGTATTGAGAAAAAAAGGGTTTAAGACAGAATTTCTGCCTTAGATAGCTTGTAACCCCAGTAATGGTGGGAAAGGTGACAGAGCTGTGAACTATAATGCATAATAAAATACAACCACTACCCTCAAGGCCATAGTGAAAATGGGAAGCTCCAAAGGAGGAGGTCTTGCTGGGAGCCCTGGAGTTGGGAAAGGCTGGCAAATGTTTCTATTGGGATGGAATAGAGTTTGGAAGTCATTTACCAGAGTAGAGAGCTGGGCAGAGTCTCCAAGGACCCTTCCAGCTCTGACTCTAAGCTCAGAAGACAGTGACAGAAGTTATATATGTTTCTCCATCTCTACATACACAGAATCAGAATACAGGTGTATGGGTAGCTTCTTAAGTTAGGTCCAAAATCTACTAAGACAAGCTCTGCTCACCCATTATAGTCCAGCAGTCTTCCTTATCCATGGGGGGATACATTCTAAGACCCCCAGGGAATGCCTGAAACCAGATAATACCAAACCCAGTATACACAATAGAGTTTTCTTCCCCCCATATATAATACTTATGACAAAGTTGAACTTTTAAATTAGGCCCAGTAAGAGATGAACAACAATAAAAATAAAATAGAGCAATTATAACAATATACAATAAAAGTTATGTAATGTGGTCTGTCTCAAAATATCGTATCAGACTGTACTCACACTTCTTGTGATGACAGGAGATGAAAAAATACCTACATGTTGTGATAAAGTAAGGTGAGCGACCTATGACCTGTGAGATAGTGTTAGGCTACTATTGACCCTCTGGCGATATGTCCGAAGGGGGATTATCTGCTTCTGGACCATGGTTGTCTACAAGTAACTGAAACCACAGATAAGGGGGGGACTACTATATGTCAATCCCCTCCCCATGTCCTCCTACCCATTTATCTATAAACCAGAATCATGACTATTTGAGACAAGGATAAGGTTAGCTCCTTTTAGGTTCTATGCAACTCCCACTGCATTTTATTGTCTCTCATATGAATGGAGAAGAGAAGCAACAGAGACAGTGTCTGGTTTTTGAGGACACAGATCGTAGACTAGGCTTTGAGTGACAGCTTCATCATTTACTACCTACTTACCTTTGACCAAGTTATCTAACTATGGTGAGCTTTAGTTTTATATCAAAGTGAGAAAAAATTAAAAAGCATAGGACTATTAATATATGTGTGTGTATAAACATACACATACACATATGTTTATGTTTTTAGTTTCTGGAATGTAAATGAGGTACCAATAAATGATGAAAACTGTGATGATGGTGGTGCTGGTGATGACAGCCCCAATTCCTTCATGCACTCTCATATTTCTCCACAATCCTCAGGAAAGCAGGGATAGATAGATCTCAGCGAGCATAGCCAATGGTCCCTCTACCTTATCTGCTTCCAGTCTTTGCTGACTTTTACCAATCTCATCTAGATTTTGATCCAAACCTACCTGCAGTTAACTCCTGATTATTATACTTTGTGTCTTCACCTCCATTTCTCAGCCCTGAGTCTATTTTCCACTAGCCCTGCTGCATAGGGTTCCTTCTGGGTTTCTGTTAGTCAATTCAGGCTTCTATCCTAAGCTCTCTCTCCTTATGGATCTCTGACTTACCCAAGATCGTTTTTAATTTAGCTTCAGTTCTTCCTCTTGGACACCTTCCTGACCAACACTCATTCACGTGTGCTTCTGTTCTGGTGGTTTCTTTACCAACTGCTCTTGGTTTGTGAAATCAGGCTTTAAGACCTTATATTTACATAGTATTCCCTTCAAGACCTCTAGTAGTAGTAACTGTGGAAGTGGAAATCTAAGGCTTAGCCTTTTAAATTCTCACTATAATTATCTCCCTCTAGCACTTTACATCATTGTCTCCATAGAAGAAGTTGTTAACAATCTCACAGGAAAATCAACAGGAAAGGCAAAATTTTTATCACAGTGCTGAACCAGTACATAGAACCTCCACAGCGATTGGACTACCCAGCCATCTAAACTTAAATGTCAATTTTATATTTTAGAGATGCAGAAAACATTAATTATCCTATTATGTTATTGGGCATAAACAGTTTTCAAATTGATACCTATCTTCTATTATATATATACACACACACACACAATATATGCATATATGTGTGCATATGTTACATGTAGTCTGATAATTTGATACTATATACATTTATCATCTGTATTATAGTCTATCAATATTATACATTCATTTCACTATTTTCAAACCCATGGATCAATAACAAAAAAACTAGAACAAGTTTTTTAGAAAAATTTTTATATAAATTCACTTAAAAAAGTTAAAAAGCAAACATGCACTTACAGGAAAACTACATCAAGATAGTGTCCGAACGAACTTTCAAACAAACTTGTATTTTCATGCTGATGACTGTGCTTGGGAAGCACAGCGTCAGTAAAGCAGAAAGCCAGGGAAGTGTGTGGTTCACTTCTAGGCTGGTGGCAAAGAGGACTACATTTGGTTTTTAGCTTATCTTCCTTTCACTGAACCCCACCCCGGAGTCCATCATCATACTTGCAAATTTTCTTGCCAAGACGTTTTTTTCCCCCTCAATACCAAAAAATTTGTTAGGAATTGGCACATACAGTTTTAACTACCAAGATAAGAATCATACTAAGATGCCAGGAGAAGAAAAGAGAACTTTAGATACTTTCTCTGGGCAGGAAGAACTTGGCCTGGTTCTCCTTATTGGGCCTGGTTCATAGAATTCTCTCTCAACTCTTTGAAAATATCTATTGAGAAATGGGTGTGTGGGAAAACAGATACCAAACTAGGCGTGTATCTGGCTCAGGCTTGTGATTCACCAAGATAAGCCTGTACCTTCATTTCTGCCCCGGACAAGCCTTGTTCCAGATATGGTTGAAAGGGTTTACATTGTGTAATTAATGCAAATCTACACTCACTTATGCAGTAAGAACCATCAGTGAAACACAATCTGGGCGCAAAAAGGAGAAACTATTTTAATACCTTATGTAATTACTCTATTGAAATTATAATCATTTTCCTAATGAAAAATAAATACCACTACTGACTTACTAACATCACTTGTTTGTTTCATCAGCCAAGGTTTCCTGTACAAGAGCTAACAGTGAAAATCTCAGTCTCATGTGAATCTTTTTAATAACACTTTACTGAGAGAGAATTCACATACCATAAAATTCACACTGTTAGAGTGTAAAACTAAGCATTTTTTGGTATATTCACAGAGTAGTGCAACAATCACCTCTAACTTCAGAATATTTTCATCACTACAAAAAGAAACCCCATACCTACTAGAATGACATTTCTTCTTTCCTCAAGCCCTTCACAACCAATAGTCTAGTCTACTTTCTACTTTTTTAAGATTTTATTATTGTAGGTATTTCAGATACATAAAATAATAAAGTCAGTCTTTTGTGCCTGGCTTATTTCATGTAACATAGTGCTTTCAAGGTTCATACCTATGTTTCCGTATTTCATCCTTTTTTATGGCTGAATATTCTGTTTTATGAATATACCACTGTGGTTTATCCATTTCATCAGTTGATATGAATTTGATATAAAATTGTTTCCCAATTACATGACTATAATGAATAATGCTGATAACAATTATGTATAGGTTTTTGTGTGGACCTATACTGTCGATTCTCTTGATTATATAACTAAAAATTGTGGTATTTCTCAGTCATATGGCAACTATAGGTTTAACATTTTGAGGAACTGCTGAGCTTATCTTTTCCAAAATGGCTGAACCATTTTATGATCCCATCAAGAGGGGAGGGAAGGGGTTTAATTTCTCTAAACCTTCATCAATACTTGTTATTAAGTTTTAGCCATCATTGCATTTATGAAGTAGTATCTCAGTGCATTTTTCAAATCATTTTTTTTGTAAATTGTGATAAAATATACATAACATCGAATTTACCATTTTAAGTGTGTAGTTCACTGGACATTATGTTTTGTACAACCATCACCACCATCCATCCCCAGACAACCATTCAGTTTGCAAAACTAAAACTCTGTATTCATTAAACAATGACTCCCCAATCCCCTCAGTCTCTGGCAATCACATTATACTTTTTATCTTTATAAGTTTGAGTTCTACAGCTGGTGTGTGTGTGTGTGTGTGTGTGTGTGTGGTTACTATGGGGATTACATTTAATATCCTAAAGTTATAAGACTTTAATATCAGGGGATCCCTGGGTGGCTCAGTGGTTTAGCACCTGCCTTTGGCCCAGGGCGTGATCCTGGAGTCCCGGGATCGAGTCCCACATTGGGCCCCTGCATGGAGCCTGCTTCTCCCTCTGCCTGTGTCTTTGCCTCTCATGAATAAATAAATAAATAAATCTTAAAAAAAGACTTTAATATCAGTTTATACCATCTTAGTGTCAATATGAAAAAACTCTGCTCCTATACAGCTATCTCCTGACTCCTTTCATTGATGTAACAAAATTACATCTGTATGACTAAGACTAATAATGTGTTTTTTATGCATTAGTCTCTTAAACTATGTGGAAAACAAAAAGTGGACTTACAAACAAAAGATTACAATAAAACCAACTTTTATAATCTTAGTCCATCCTGGCTGCTGTAACAAAATACCACTGATTGGGTACTTGTAAATAAAATGAATTTATTTCTCACAGTTCTGGAGGCTAGAAATCTAAGATCAAGGTGCCAGGATGGTCAGGTCCTGATAAAGGCTTTATTCCTGGGTCATATCTAGTATCTTCTTACTGTGTCCTCACATGGTGGAAAGAGCAAGGGATCTCTCTCATCCCTCTTTTATAATCTCATTCATGAGGGCTTTGCCCTGATGACCTAGTATCTCCCATAGGCCTTATCTCCTAACAACATCATATTGGGCATTAGGATTTCAACATTTGAATTGGGGAGATGGGCACAAGCATTCAAGCCATAGCATAGTTAGTTGTTCATCTATTTACTTTGGCCAGAGACCTTTATTTCTTCCTAGGGCTTCAAGTTATTGTCTAGCGTCCTTACATTTCAATCTGAAGAACTCCCTTTGGAACTTCTTCTTATAGGGCAGGTCTAGTGGTAACAAACTGCCTCAGCTTTTGCTTATCTGGAAATGTCTTAATTTCTCCCTCATTTTTGAAGGACAGTTTTGCTTTATACAGAATTCTTGGCTAATGATATTTTCCCTTCAGCTCTTTGAATATGACAACCCATTTTCTTCTACCCTCCAAGTCTTCCGATGAGAAATCTGACATTCTTATTGGGAATCACTTTATGTGGCAAGTAGCTTCTCTCTTGCTGATTCAAAATTCTCTTTGTCTTTCAACAGTTTGATTATAATGTGCCTTGGTATGAGTCCCTTTGAGTTAATCATGCTTGGAGTTTGTTTTACCTCTTCTATGTCTGTATCAATGTATTTCATCAAATTTGGGGAGTTTTCCACAATTATTTCTTCAAATAATTGTTTTGTCCTTCTCTCTTTTCTCCTCTTGGGACTTTAAAAATACATATGTTGGTCTGGTGGATGGTATTCCACAGATCCCTCAGGCTCTGTTCACTTTATTTCTTCTGCATATTCAAATATGTTTTTGAATCTCTCTAGTGATTTTTCATTTCAGTTTTGAACTTTTTCAGCTCCAGAATTTCTTTTTTTAAATGTTTTCTCTCTTTTTAGTTGATTTTCTGATTTCTTCATACATAATTTTATTGACTTTCTCCATGTTTTCTTTTAGGTCTTCAAGCATCTTTAAAGCAGTTGTGTTAAATTCCTTGCCTCCTAATTCTACCATTTGTTTTTTTCTTAGGGCAGTTTCTGTTGATTTTTTTTTTCCCTTTAAATGAGCCATGCTTTATTTCTTTGTATAGCTTGTGATTTTTTGTTGTTGTTGAAAACTAGACATTTGCATTTTATAACATGGTAACTAGAGATCCATTTTTCCCCTTCCCCAGGGTTTACCATTTTGTTTTTGTGTTTGCTTATTGTTGTAGAGTGGTTGTGCCATGGACCAGTTTGATGTATAAACTTAAGGTCTTCTCAGGTCTTCTCTGAGACCATACCTTTCCTTAGGCAAGCATGGTGACTTTCTAAATTCCCTCATATATGTGGTTGCTTTTGAATGTCTTAATCCTTAAATATCAGGAACACAAAAGAAGAAAAAGAGAAAGATGAAGGGAGAAACAAACACACCAATTCTTTATATCCCCTATAATTTCACTATAGCTGAAGGAGGGACCCTTAACAATGGCTGCCCAACACTCTTATCTGCACCCCCATAGCCAGAAGCAAATGTTTAGTGATAAGAACACAAATCTTCAATATTTAGAGGACAAAGTCCTTATTGCCCACCCAGGCTCCATAACCTGTGGACAAGCTGCTCCAGAAACATGTGCATAAGTTGCCAACCATACACCTGGGAATGGGAGACATATGGTCACTACCATGTTAAGAGCTGCAAATGACCAAAATTAATGACAGGTTATTATTCAAGTTTTCTCCTAGAAATTGCAAGACTTCAGTAGATTACAGAGTTCCAAAATAGTTATATCAGTCAGATTGTGCCAATACAATTATTTTCTAGGTGGGGAGACTCATTTCTGGTGCCTCCTACTTAGCAGTCTTCCCAGAACCTTCCTTCAATGTGGCTTTGATTTTTATTTGCCTAATAACTAATGATATTGAGCACCATTATATTCGATCTTTAGTCTTTACTGAAAGTGAAATACTGAAGTCTTCAGAAATTATGTCTGAATGATAACTTTTCTTTCAGCTCTATTAGTTTTTGTTTCATGTCTTTTGAGGCTCTGTTGTTAGGTCATATATTTTTATATTTGTGATTATTCCCAAATGGATTGACACTTTCTTTATAGTAAAATGTCTTTTTGTCTCAACTAATTTTTTGTCTTAGATTTTATTTTGTCCTATCTTAATTAGCCTCTCCAGCTCTTTTTGCATTGTATATCTTTTTTCCTTTTAAACCCATTTGTATCTTTGAATCTCAAGTGTGATTCTTATAGGTAGCATGTAGTTAAGTAATGTGTTTTTACTCATTCTTCCTATCTCTGATTTGTAATTACAATGTTTAAAGTAATTATATTTCATATAATTACTTTTAAGGAAGGATTTACAGACATTTTTGTATTTTCTATATCTCATATATATTTTTATTTCTTCATTAGTACCTACTTTTATGTTAAATAGTGCTTTTGAGTATACTTTATAATGTATCTCCATGTGGATCTTATCAAGTGTATCCTACTTGGAGTTCATTGAGCTTCTTGGATGTGCAGATTAATGTTTTTCATCTAATTTTGGAAAGTTTTCAGTTCAAAACACTGGTGAGAACCTCCAGTGAATTTTTTTCTTTCACTTATTGTACACCTTTCAACTGCTGAATTTTTTAAAAAATAATTTCTTTTTTATATTCTCCCTTGGCAAGGTGTCCTTCTCATACTCTTCTACTTTTATTTAGTTATATAGACATGACTTTCTTTAGTTCTCTGAACTTTGGGGAGCTCCAAACTAGTTTTGCCTTTTCCTGTGAATCTTAGGCTACTATTTTCATGGCTATCATGATTTCAAGGCTGTTGTCTTTCAAGATTACCGTGGAACTAGGAAAAGAGCTATTAAAATAGGACATGTTAAAATTCCAGAAAGCTCACTGTATTTACCAAGATTCAATGGGTTTCTTGGATAAGCTCTCCGTAGATTATTCCAAGACTTTTGTTAATTTCCAGAGTTCTGAAAAATTTGATTTTGATAATTTTTGGAATCATATTCCTTTTATGGGGCAGTGAATTTTTGTAGGTCTTTACTCCACCATTCTGGAAGTCTGATCACCTTCACTTGAATTTTGATAAGATCACAGCCTTCATTAACTTGATGCGAAATATCACCCATGCTTAATCCCTCATATGGCTAGGTAAAACCTTGAATATTGTTTTTTTGTACTTTAAGTTACAGCATCCTTTCCTAAGCATTGTCATATTTAGGGGTCAAAAAGATAAAGAAATCCCCATTTGAGTTTGCACAAGTCTGTCCCATGTTTTCCAGTATTATACCATTTGTTTCTGTCCTAATAGTAGCTCCACAATTTCTTTGTAGATTGGCAGCAAGCAGGTTGGTACTGAAGCACTGGAGAATGTGTCTTGAAATCAAGTTTACATAGCTAAGACACTTTTTTTTAAAATTTATATAGAATGTTTATTTGGGGTGACGTAAGAGAGGCTTTGACCAGAAGCTGTACTTATATTGAAAATTTATTTTATTGAGGATGCCTTTTTATTGAAGTCCTTTATATGAGTGCAATTGATGATTTCCCAGGAACCACCCATTGGCATAGCTACTGCCTCTATTTACCCACATTATTACTATAAGGATGAAAGAGAGAGCAAGGCCTATTTTATAATAATAAAGCTACCCAAAATATAGTGTAGCTGGAGACTGTAATTATGTAATGGCTTTTGCAGCTCCCATAAATATAACAACTGAAACTAGACATTCACTGTTGCAAGGGGCATGGCCTACCTGGAGACTATGCTGCATTCATTATATAGACTGTTTCTGAGTTAGAGCAGCCATCCAAGGACCCCTCACTTTTGTGCTGAGTTCTTAATGGGCATTGTTAGCACATGATTTCCTAAAGATAATCTCGATTGACATTACTGTATCAACAGCTGAACAGACTGCCTTCAAAAGTACATGAATAAACATGGTCAATCAGTAAAACATTAACTTTTTCTTTCATGTATTATCATGTATTCAGAAAATGAAAGAACTTATAAAACATGAAAATACATTGAGCAAGATGAGGGGATCCTAAAGATGGACACAAAGTCTTCTCATCTTTTATCCCATCATTCCCAAGGATTCTGATGTTCTGTGAGAAATTGGTGTGGCCCTGTGATCACTCCTAAGAAACCAGCATGACTGAATTGCGTAACTTGGCTGAGGAAAGTCCTACAGTGCTTAAGCTAGGATAAGTGTTTTGGTGATCAGTTAAGTGGTTCAATTGTTCCTTTAATTTAGATTCAATGCAGTAATAGATCTTTCAAGTTGAATATTACGGAGGGGTCGAAAAATTATTTTGAGGGTTAATAGTTCAATACTGCTTTACTTGGAGCTTTCAGATTTCCATTAGAAAATGATTTCCTTGAATAAATCTTTTCTGATTACAGCCAGCTACTCTGATTTGTTAATAATTGTCAACCTCAACACTGTTAGTTTATATGACTCTTTTGCCCTTGTTTCTTATTGAATCTATGTCAGATCTGTATCTAAATGTCTGTGTTCTCAATAATATGGTGAAGTACATGATAAAAGGGGCCAGATTTGCTCGGTATCCACTTTAAGGATTCAAGACAGTGTTGTGCTTTTATTGAGTCCCTAGAACAAGTCATTGACCCAATCACATTGAATTTTCACTGTGCTCTGTCATTTCAAAAACATTTTCATCTCCACCATTTGCCTTGATTAGATTCCAAGTGATCCCAATATTGCAGAGAACCTTAGCTAATTGTATAAATGATTAAGATTATTGGCATCCTTTACTTTGCCTTCTGAGAGACACCCAAATTACTCCCTTTTGGTTATTGGTCCTAGTGGTTTAACTGGGAAAAGATCTTATCTAAGTCTCTAAAGAAGGCATATGACCCAGGGATATCCAATCAATGTAGTCTATCCTCTGGCCACAGTAAAAAAAAAAGCTCAGGGATGGTATTTAACAATAATGACCGTTAAAACTTAAAATGTGCTTGGCACATATGGCATAAACTCCCAACAAGCTCAAAAAGTAAAAATTATTATTATATTCAATTTGCAGATGTGGAAACTGAAGCACAGTGGGTCAATTTCCTTCCAGATGTCAAGTCTGACCTGGTACTGAGAGTCTAGTCCTTTGCTAGAATCACTGGAAAGAAAGTACTGCAAAGGTAAATTGAAGCTGGAGCTGCTTGACACCATTATGTAGAAATACTTGCCTCGGGGCACCTCGGTGGCTCAGCGGTTGAGTTTCTGCCTTTGGCTCAGGACATGATCCCAGGATCCTGGGCTGGAGTCCCGTGTTGGCTCCCTACTCGGTGGGAAGCCTGCTGCTTTCTCTCTCCTCCCTGCTTGTGCTCTCTCTCTCCTCTCTCTCTATCACATAAATAAATAAAATCTTTTTTAAAAACCAACCAGCCAAATAAAAAACCAGCTGCCTGAAGAAAAGTCTTGATAGAGGAAAGCAAAGGAAAGAATAGACCAAGTTCCAATGATATTGATGGAGGCCTTGACTCTTAGTTTCAGAAGCCTTTAACCTGGGACTTGACAGTTCTGTTAGCTAATAAATTTCCCTTTTCTTTGTAACTTGATTTCTGCTAGATTCTTCTCACAACCCAAAAGTACTCGCTAATAAAACCAAGAAATGGCAAGCCCAAAGCCTAAAGAAAACTAAGAAATTTTAAATTAAATGTACACAAACAGCTATCACTCAGAAGAATCATCACAGAACTAGTAAGTGTGGGAAGAAAATTTTATATATATATATGTATATATATAATTTTATATGTATGGAAGTGTGGGAAGAATATATATTACACACACATATATGTATACATATATATAAAGAGATATTCGATACATATTTAAAAAATTTTTTTTAAATATTTATTTATGATAGTCACACAGAGAGAGAGAGAGAGAGAGAGGCAGAGACACAGGCAGAGGGAGAAGCAGGCTCCATGCACCGGAAGCCCGATGTGGGATTCGATCCCGGGTCTCCGGGATCGTGCCCTGGGCCAAAGGCAGGCGCCAAACCCCTGCGCCACCCAGGGATCCCTCGATATATATTTTAATTTTATAAATATTTCTTTAGGCAAAGGGACTGGGACCTGGGAGATGCATGGTCTATTTTACGAATTAGGTAGAAAAAACTTAAACCTTGTTAGGAGCTAGAGAGGGGATGATTCTTAGCAATCAAAAAAAGCCACATTCTTTGAAAGGAAAAATTTTTTTTAAGATTTATGTATTATTAATGAGAGACACAGAGAGAGAGAGAGAGGCCAAGACAAGGCAGAGGGAGAAGCAGGCTCCATGCAGGGAGCCCGACGTGGGACTCGATCTCAGGACTCCAGGATCACGCCCTGGGCTGAAGGCAGTGTTAAACCACTGAGCCACCCAGGGATCCCCTGAAAGGAAAATTAAAAAAAAAGAAAACCTAGTGGATCGATATGAAATACCAAGTTAGAATAGAACACAACGACACTGCAGTCCAATAGGAAAGCTTTGTGCAAAACGGGTGCATGCTAAGGGCAGAGGTATGGGAAAAGATTCTTTTTTTTTTTCCCCCTTTATGATGTGTAAGTCTCCAAAAATGAGTAGTAAATTGTCGGAGAGTTTTCTGAGTAGAAATAAACGTTCTGAGTTGGATGTGCAACATGGGATACTGTATTTTGATCCTTGGTGTAAAGGATAGATTCCTGTCCACAAAGACCCTATCATAAAAATATGAACTCCTTGCTGCTTTAACCTCGATGATCTCTGTCCACCCTCCAGGAGGGCAAAGGGTGCCCAAACAATAATAGAAGTAGCCAGAAACAGTCTTAATATTATCAGGGCATCATTCCCTCCTGCTGCCCAGCAATGTCCCTTGGTACCTGCTACCTGAAAGTGCCCCTCTTATAATCTGCCTTTCCGATATGCTTGTGCTGCCAAAGACAGTGCCCTTAAAGGCACTTAAGGGGCTTGAGGGCTATATGATTACAGAATCAGTTTCATATTTGAAGGATTCCTATCTACCATTATGTCAGTGTTTGAGGAGGGGGGAAATACCCAATATAATTGCTTTTATGAAAACTAGAGAAAGGCCACCTCCTCCCCTTTCTCGCCCGATCCTAAGCAATTTGTGCAGTATTAATGCCTGCAACCTGCTTTCTGATTTCATTTATCACTTCTTTTTTTCCCTTTCTGATTGGACAATTTTATCTAGACTAGTTATAACAGCCAGCACAGCATCGAGTCCTCTAATTTATGTGTTAATGTGGTGCTCTGGAAGCTTGATGTTAAAATGATGAATATCACCTGGGAAGAAGATTGGACGAGAGCAAAAGAACTGGCAAGTTGCCTTGTGGAAATAGCTTTCGACTTTATCAAACCATGGGGTAACATGTCAGATTATATTACGTATAATTAATTATTAATGCAGGCCGGGCCTTAGTTTGAAAAGCACAAACATGCACTTCGAATAATTTCCTTCCCATGGAAAATCTGTTGTGTCCCTCAAATTGAGCAGCAAAATACCCCTCACAAAATACCTTAAAGCTTTCGTTTCTCCAGATTTAGCATGCATCTGAGACAAGAAAGCTTTCACAAGCCTCCTTGCCATGGACAAAACAGAGATGTGTTTTTGCTTAATTAAAATTCTTTTTTGGCAACAGATGTCCTTGCAAAAATAGCTCAGAGCTCGGTGAAGCATTTTTATAGGCTGGAGTTCAGCGACTAGGAGCCCGTCATCTGCCTTCTCCACTCTGAGAGCAACACAAGAGACCAGGTGGCTGGTCACAGTTTGAAAAGTGAACAAATGTATTTATTCACTCTGAGCAATTTGCAACCCACTGGGAGAGCAGGAGCCCTCTCCCAGCCCTTAGCTCCTGAGAACTAGGACTGTGGGAGAAAGGGGCTGTTTAATTGCTTGCACAGTCTCTCTCACTAAAGCAATTAGCACCCAGAGGAAAGTCCGGGAGAAGAACACAGCCAGGCCTCACACCCATATGGTGGCCTGAAATCAGCCTGCCTGCTGTCCAGGCACACGGATGATTCAATCAGCAATGCAGCCACAGGCCCCAGAGCTCTCCTTCCTAGTTTCTGCTGGGGAAATCTTGTCTTCCTATTCCTGAGCTTCGGATAGGCTGACGAACTAGTGTATAGTGGGTAGCAGCTCCTCAGCTTCACACCTAGTTAACTCTACTTGGAAAAAGAAAAAAAAAAAATTAAGCTTGAAAACTAAAAAAAGACCACCTAGATCTGTGCTCAGGACTAAACGATTGCTGCCTGGCAGGTGAGAAGTCAGACCAACAGTGGTCAGCTGGCCAAGTGTCTGAATGGAATCAGAACCTGGGTCTTAAATAAATCAGAAAGAGGACATAGACTTTTAAAAATAAAAAAGAGACACTTGCTAAGGATTCTGTGGTTAGGACACAAAGCTGCTATGCATAACAACATCCACTGGAAATTATGTGAATCAGTTTTGTGTACATTTGGTTTGTTTTTAACCTAGTTGCAAGGCTAGGTTAGAGCAGAGGCATACTGCTTATTTTTAGTATGTCCTATCAGAGACCCAACCAGATAATTCAACAGAGAACAACTCATACATTAACCAACTTCATTACATAAAGTTATATTTCATGTTGGTAAATTTTACTGATAACTGAAACTTTTCCTAAAGATTTAGGGATTTCTAAAAATATTTAACCACTTCTGTTGGAAATTATTCTGAAATGTATTATACACGTCTCTGTATTGTCACCCAAGATCCAGAGAACAATTATCATCCACAAAGGGACAGATTAATTATTCTTTCTTTTGTACAAACTGTATAAATTTATGTTATCTTTGTGGTTAAGCTACTTATTTTTCATTTTTAAAGAATATAATAAAAAAAATTACTTCCTCGAATGGGGAACAGCACTGGCACCATGTGTTCCGAAAGACTGATGAGGTGGGTGGGGTTACTGAGCAGTGTTATTCATACTTTAACAGCTACTTAGGGATCACTTACTCTGTCAGATACTATTCCAAGGGCTGGGGATTCAACAGTGAACACATAAACAGTGAATACATAAAGTTCTGGGCACCAGGAAGCTTGCATTTTAATAAGGCAGATAGCTAATACAACATTAAATTCATATGCAATACAACATCAGAGCCAAGTGCTACAAAGAAAAATAAAGAGGATGAGAGAGAGATACAGTGGTCAGGGAAGGCATCCCTAGTTAGGTGACATTCGAACAATGATCTGATTGAAATAAAGGAGAAGCCATGTAGGTATGTAGGAGAGGAGAACTCCAGATGGAAGGAGTATTGATAGGGAAACAATTGTCCATGATGCTTCTACATGTCTTGTGACAACTTTGTTGGAAAGGATTTTCAAGGACATTTGTATAGCAAACAGCCTTGGAAGCTAGAGATAGTGTCTCCCTCTGGGGCAAAGGGCAAACTTATTTACAGACTAGGACAATAAAGATCATCTCTCCCTATCGGACAAAGGTTGGGCAGGTTTGCCAGTAGCTACTTTTAAAGATGGGGGTTTTCTGAGCTCAAAGTCCTGAAGCTGGGACACAGACAATTATGCATACACTACTCAGGTTTACCTTTGCAACAACCCCAAGGAACATGGAGGACAAGAAAAACTAATGCAAATAAAAAGCTCATACTGCCTGCAGTGCCAGGAATAACAAACTGTCTGGATCCTTTTGGGTGCACTGTGAGGGGGGAAAAAAGTATTGAAGAAAGAGGAAATAATCAACTGGGTCAAAGGTTGAGTATGAGTTAATGAGGATTGAGGACTGACGAGTTGATTTGACAATGTGGGTATCACATTGCCAAATAAGAAAGTTTTTCTGCACAAAATCTTTACTGTAGTATGTTATAGAGAGAATGAAATGAGATAAAGTGGAAATAGTAAATATAGAAAATCCCTTCAAGAAGTTTTGCTGTAAACCAGAGTAGAGAAAAGGAGAAAAGGCTGGAAGAAAATATGGGAGACAAAAAAGAGATTTTTGTTTTTCTTCTTTTTTAAATATAAGAATAGTATAATATGTTTGTATGCTAGGAAATTATCTAGTAGACAGTGAAAAATTAATGACATAAGAGAGAGCTAGCATCATTGCAGGAACAGTCTGAAGCAGAAAGGGAAGGGTTTCACCACGCCAGGTGCAACATTGGCCTGACACCAGAGTATGGGCAACTGATTTAATAACAAGAAAGACGACAGCATTTAAGGCACAGGTGCAAGTCATGTACTAAATTTGACTAAATTTGTGATGGAGAATATAGAAGCTTTCTTCTGATTGCTTCTGTTTACTCAGTGAGGGGACCCTTGGGGGGCTTAGCAGTTTAGCACCTGCCTTTGGCCCAGGGTGCAATCCTGGAGTCCCGGGATCGAGTCCCGTGTCGGGCTCCCGGCATGGAGCCTGCTTCTCCCTCTGCCTGTGTCTCTGCCTTTCTCTCTCTCTCTATGTCTACCATGAATAAATAAAATATTTATATATATTTTCTCAGTGAGTGAAGTCAGAATCAAGTCACTAGTACAGAGTGAGAGTGGAAGGGCTACTGCAGGTTTGAAGGAGAGACAATGGAGGGAAACCATCACCTAAGAAGATGAGAGAGGGCATTGATTTGGAAAAGTAGTGGTACTGCAGGATGACCCCATAAAGCATTAAATTCATGTTTTCTCATCTGTGGTCTAGAGAATAATAAAATATATTAAAAGGTATTTCTATTGGGGGGAAAAGATTATTCAATGAATTGAATTCAATTCAATTATTCAATATCCCAATTAGGTTGGGATATACTTGATATAAAAACTAATCAGATATCTTTACTGAAGGACTTCACAGGGCCTTCAATGAGTTATATAAATGTTGACTTTCCCTAAAGGACTATAGTATGCAATGTATCACAAATTTATTTGATTGTGGGATGTTAGTAAGATTTTAGGAAACAATTTGAAAAATAGTTGTACTAAATCACTTGCTGATTTCCAGCTACATTTGCTCACGTGGCCTGGTAAAGTACGCCTCTGTCCCTCTGAAGTAGAAATAGAAGAATCAGGCATGGCCTATCAGAGAACAGGCCTCTAAAAGTAGTAATTAATGAACCTAATGAGACGCACTAGTCATTGTGAGATGTGTCATGGCCAGCCTTCTGGGAATTCCATGTCTTCTAATGAGGCTAAGATTAGATGTGGATTTTTTAAGTGAAAAAAACCTAAGCAATGTGGAAAGACTAAAACAGCTTCAACAATCCACTGGTGTAATTACACTTGACAGAAAGATCCAGGCCAAGGGAGATCTCTACTGGGGTTTTCAGAAAGGTGACTGCAGGACAGACTGAAACTCAGGGGAGGGATCTTTAGACCAGATAGGAAAGAGCTTTCCCACCTTGAGGGATCTCCAAGGGAAGTGATTATAGAATACATAGGATCCCTGAAAGGAGAGTCCTTAGTACAAGGGTAAAAAGACATTTTCCTCATCAGGAACCTTAAGGGGTCAACAAAAGGGGTTCTAGCACAGGAGCAAGATTAGTAAATGGGGTTTATCAGAAGTGGGAGTCTTCCACTGAGCCAGCAGCAGTTCTAATCTGATTCTACTTTGGGCTGAAGGCTACATAGCTTAGTTTAACAAGATCTAAAATAAAATCCTTGTTATGTTATTAAAAGTTTCAATTCTATGTAAGAAGGGGATTTCTGGAAAAAATGAAAAATCTGACTAGGATTTCAATAAAATTTTAATTTCTTCAAGTATTGTGACTAATTTTGTCATTATCCCCCATATTAGAGGTTGGAAATGCATACACACACACACACACACACACACATGTCCACAAATTGAGAATGTTCTGTAGTCTGAAAGACAGCAAGACCAAGCTAATGAGGAAGACTCTCCTCAAGCAGACAGAGTGGATGAAAATAACCTCAGAAACATTTAGTGGCCACTGCTTTAGATAAGAAAAATGTCTATGGAAAAAAAAAAAAAGTATGGTAAGACATGATCTTGTCCAACCCAGAAAGGTGGGTAATAACAACAGGTCCCAAAGATCTTTGCAAATAAAAAGTAAGTTGGCATTCATTCCTTTTATGAAATACTTCTTGGAATCATCTCTATAGAGGTCTTCCTTTTCTTCTGAATCCCATAATGCTATTTAATACAAGGGATGAAAATTCAAAAGCCTTCAAAGTCCTGGAGTGTAATTTAAATAAGGAAAATTCTCTGCCTGGTATTACAACAGTAAGGACAATAAAACTGGAAAGGCATTAAATTCAAATCACTTAAGAACATTGTAATTGGGCCTGCAAGACAACAGTTGACCTCTGCTTTAATGCCTGCCTACCTCCTTTTCAAAAGTTAGATGTGCAACCTCCTAAGGAGCCATCGTAGCTCCCAATCTTTCCACTGCGTTGCTTCCAATGGGTTACCTTACCTAATACATGATTGTCTGGAAGATGAAAATTATTTTTCTTTCTAAGAGTACAGAGGTTTTTTTTGTTGTTGTTGTTCTTGTTTTTAAAGATTTTATTGATTTATTCATGAGAGAACAGAGAGATGCAGAGAGAGGTGCAGAGACACAGGCAGAGGGAGAAGCAGCTTCCATGCTGGGAGCCCAACGTGGGACTCGATCCGGGCCTCCAGGATCAGGCCCTGGGCTGAAGGCAGAGCTAAACCGCTGAGCCACCTGGGCTGCCCAAGTACAGAGGTTTTATGACAGTTTTTAAATTCTTATTCCCAAGTTGACAGTTATATTCTAAATGCTTGTATTGCCAAATGCCTGATTTCCAAATAAAGGAGATGGTGGGGGGAATAATTGTAGATTTCACGCCACTTATAAATATATAATTAGCTATTACATGTGATCGTTCTTATACAATATGTGCAATTATATTATGACATATACACATGTACACGTTTAATATTTGTAATACATGGGATCCCTGGGTGGCGCAGCGGTTTGGTGCCTGCCTTTGGCCCAGGGCGAGATCCTGGAGACCCGGGATCGAATCCCACATCGGGCTCCCGGTGCATGGAACCTGCTTCTCCCTCTGCCTGTGTCTCTGCCTTTCTCTCTCTCTCACTGTGTGCCTATCATAAATAAATTAAAAAAAATATTTGTAATACATATGTAATAGAATATAGAACCACATTATGATTAACTGGCATGATGAAATTCTTTGTTATTATTTTAATAAAGCAAAAAGGAAGTAAGATAGAAGAAAAGACAAAGGAAGGAATAGTTGTTTTGAGAATGATTAGGACATTTCTTCAAAAGAAATTTTTGGTACATTCATTTAATTATCATCACATTTTATCTCACTTTATACAACATGTTAAAGAGAAGATCATGAACCCAATCCAATTTCCAAAATTTGGTCCATGTCTTTTAAAAGATGTTTGATTAGAAAACTTTATTTCTAAACTGGAACGTTTCACATAAATTCATATTTTTCCTGCTCCCTTCTGACATGGTTCCTACAGCTCATCTATCTGACCACCACAAGGATATAAAACACCCACTTATATAATCTAAAGTGATCCGGTTAGGCATTTGAGTTTATAGACCCTACATCCAGAGTATATGTAGAGACTTATCAGCTCTCAAAAAGACACATCTTGCAGATAACGTCCAGAGAGTTAGTTAGGCATAGACGCTTAGAAACTTGGAGCAACATCTTCAAGTAACTGAGAGGCCCATGAGGCACTGTCACTGACTTTACACAATAAGACACGGACTTCTGGGAAAGATGGCAGAGCAGGAAGACACTAAGCTCACCTCATCCTTCAGATACAACTAGATAACATCCACATCAGTGTAAATAACCCAGAAAATGATCCAAAGCCTTGTAAAACAGATTCTCTATAGCTAAATGTAGAAATGAGTCTATATGGAAGAGTGTAGGAAAGGGCACAGATGTGGTCAGGAGCTAAAGGACCTGTGGTACTGTCTGTGGGAGGTAAGGATGCCATGGGAGCAAAGAGGGAAAAGGAGAGGATCCCACACTGGGCATCCTAGCCTTGGGGGGCACACCCTGGGAGAGCAAATCCCTGTAACACTTGGCTCTGAAGGCCAGAGGAACCTAGCTTCACAAGTTTTTACAATCAGTGGGTCTTAATACCTGGGACTTTAAAAAATCAGTAGGCTCAGCTCTGGAAAAACAGAGAGCAATAGGAAACTGAGTCCCTGCCCTTAAAGAGACAGCACAACAAGGAGCATCACTGGGATACAGCATGGAAGCAGCAGTTTGAAAAACACCTGGATAATATATATTTAATAATTTCAGAGCATGTACTAGAAGGCATAGTAAGTTTGGGAAACTTCTCTAATTGCAAAAGAGCTGGTAGTTGCTATTTTTCTCCCCTGACTCCTGCCTACACAGGCACCTGTGGGAGCCAGTATAGCACCAACACTCTCCACATAGCTTACTGACAGCATGTCCCACCCCTGCACACTTCTGTGGATCCACCCCACTCAACCTGGCCAATATAAGCAGGAGTTTTTCCTGAGTGGCTGAAGATCCTCTCTCACAGCAGACCAGCATGGATCTTGCTGGGACCAAGCATCCTGGCTCTTGCATCCTGCAAATCTCCTGTGCAGTTGCCCCCTCCAATATGACCTTGGCCAGAGAACATCCAAAGTGGTCCCATAAACCTAGCAGTATGTAAGCAGTCTGACAGGGGTCACATAATTCAAAAGTGATTCTTGCCCTGGGGAATAGGGAATATAATAACATACACCAGTTTATGCCCCAGCAGTGCAATGGGAGTAGACATCTGGTCTGACTGCAGGCCTCACCCATTAATGAAATCTTCCCAGGGGACATCATAGGGAGAGTATCCTGAAGGTCAATGCAACACACCTCTGGCTAACAGCTGGTCTGACTCAACTCAAGCCCAAGGTGGCCCCATAGAGACACACTAAAAACACAAGGACCAAACTATTACAGATGACTAGACTGAAGGGAAACATGGCTCAGCAACAACAATAGGGCACATGCAACATACATACTAGATTCTGGTGAATGTGGGACATTGTACTACAGGACCTTTCTTCATAAGGCCACTACTTTTAAGAGCAGGAGATGTAGCTGACTTTCCTAACACATAGAAATAGACACAGAGTTAGACAATGTGAGGAACCAGAGGAATATGTCCCAAATGAAAGAATAGGATAAGTCACAGTAGGAGAGCTTAATGTAACAGAGATAAGTAATAGTCTGATGGAGAAGTTAAAGGAATGATCAGAAAGATACTTAATGGATTTGAGAAAAAAGGAGAATACCACAGTGACACGCTCAACAAAGAGATAGAAAACATAAAAAAAGAACAAGGATTAAGAACTCAAAAACAGAAATTAAAAATACACTGTAGTGAATACACAGTAGACTAGAGGAAGCAGAAGAATGGACCAGTGACCTGTGAGACAGAATAATGAAAAACAAGATGAACAGGAGAGAGAAAAAAATAATAAATTAAAATAGACTTTAGGAACACTATCAATGGTAATAGCATTTGCATTATAGGGATTCCAAAGGGAGGAGAGATACAAAAGTGGGGAAAAACACTTAGTGGAGGAAATATAGATGAAAATGTCCCAAATCTAGAGAAGGGAACAGAAATCTGAATCCAAGAGGCACAGAGAGCACCCCTCCCAAAAGTCAACACAATGAGGTCCACACCAAGACACATAGTAATTAAAAGAGCAAAAAGTAGTATTTAAGAAAAATTTAAAAGCAGCAAGAGAAAGGTAGACACTTATATACAAGGGAAAGCCCATAAGGCTATCAGCTCATTTTTTAGCAGAAACTTTGCAGGCCACAAGAATATAGCATAATATATTCAAAGTGCTGAAAGGAAAAAAAAGAAAGAAAAGAAAAAGAAAAACCCACAGCCAAGAATGCTCTATCTAGCAAGATATTCATCAGAATAAAAGAAATGAAGAGTTTCCTAAACAAAGTTTAAGAAAATCAGCTGTACAAGAAATATTAAAGGGGACTCTTTGAATGGAAAGACTCTAAGGAGACATGAGAAAGGTAGGAAGCACATAAATAGTAAAATTGAGTATACCTATATAAATCAGTCAAGGAATTCACAAAAATAAAAGAATGTAAAGTATTACACCATATATCTAAAATGTGGGGGGGAGGATAGAGGTGTAAAGAATGGGTTCAAACTTAAGCAACCATCAACTTAATATGTTCTACTGTATACACAAGATGTTATAATCAAACCTAATGGTAAACACAAATCAAAACCAGTAATAAATATGCAAAAAATAAAGAGAGAGAATTCAAATATATTGCAAAAGAAAGCCTACAAAGCATAAGAGAACAAAAGAAAGAAATAAAGAACTGCAAAAATAACCATAAAACAAGCAACAAAGTGGTAGTAAATACATACCTATCAATAATTACTTTGAATATAAATGGACTAAACACTCTAATCAAAAGACAATGTGATGGAATAGATATAAAAGCAAGACCCATCTATATGTTGCCTATAAGAGACCTATTTTAGACTTGAAGTCACAAGAAGATTGAAAGTGAAAGGATGGGAAAACATCTATCGATAATGGTGCTAAGAAAGCCAGGGTAGGAATACTTATAATGGACAAAATAGACTTTTTAAAAAATATTTTATTTATTTATTCATGAGAGAGAGAGGCAGAGACACAGGTAGAGGGAGAAGCAGGCTGATGTGGGACTCGATCCCAGACCCTGGGATCACACCCTGAGCCAAAGGCAGATGCTCAACTGCTGAGCCACCCAGGCATCCCTGGACAAAATACACTTTAAAATAAAGACTGAGGAGGTCCAAGATGGTGGAGAAGTGTGTGACCTTAGTTTTATCTGGTCCCAGGAATTTAGCTAGATAGCTATCAAATCATTCTGAACACCTGCAAACTCAACCAGAGATCTAGAAAATAATAGAGACAATTCTACAAATAGAAAAGCAATCACTTACTGCAAGGTAGGAAGTGTGGAAAAGTGAATTCAATATTTCAATATGTAGGAAGATAAACTTCTGAGGGAAGGAGCCTCCATCAGCTGGCTACCAGGAAGTGATATAGCAGCAAAGTGTAAAATCAGAACTTTAAAAGTCTGCTCTGGTGAGTGATGTCCCAGCTGGAAAGGTGCTCAGGTGGCTCAGTGGGACAGATTCCTAGGTGGGACAGTGCTCTCAGGAACCTTAGGGTCACAGGAAGACCAGGGGTGCCTGACAGCAGCAGAGTTCCCAGGCATCAAAGCAGGGAAACTGGCTGCAATCAGTAGGCCCAGGAGTGGGCTCTCAGCTTGGGGTTGCCATAAACTACCAACGACTACATGGTCACTGCTCTCTGACCAAGGGCCTAACAAAGGGCAGAACCATCCTGAAACCTTCCACCTTCTAGGCACCCCCACTCCATCTCCCCGGGAGGAGCAGCACAGCCACAGGAGTCTGCAGTGTTTGGAGAATGGATACAGGGTTGCGTGCCTGAGACAGAAATGCTCAGTCACAGGCTGGATGAGCAGATGGAGACGAAAGATAGAGGAGTCATTGACTGCTTTTCCCTGAGGGCGCACTGAGAAGGGATCCCAGATCTTTCAGCTCCAGGGCTGGACATTGGGAGGCCACCATTTCCACTCTCATCCTCTAATGCTGCGCAGAATGCCTTCAGGGAACAAAAGCCAGATAGAGCAATTTGGAACCGATTACTTAGCCTGGCCCCCAGGCAAGGGTGGTGCAGTTCTGCTTAGAGAAAAGACACCTGACAATCAACACAACAGTACTGTCCCCCAGAAGATCAGCAAGATCATTGGCTGAGACCAGGTTTACTGATCATAGGGAACTACAAAGCTTCAGGAGAGGGGAAAACAGCATGTAGAATTCACGGGGTTTTTGTTTTGTTTTGTTTTGTTTTCCCCACCATCCTTTAGTCTTTCAATTTTAATTTTTTTCTTTCTTTTTTCAATGAATTTCTTATTTTATCAACTATTTTTAAAAATATTTTTAAATTTTCAGGGTTCCTGGATGGCTCAGATGATTATGTATCTACTTTTGTCTCAGGTCATAATCCCAGGGTCCTGGGATAGAGCCCCACATTGGGCTCCCTGCTCAGTGGGAAGTCTGCTTCTCTCTCTCCCTCTGCTCCTCCCCCTGCTTATGTTCTCTCAGTCTCTGTCTCAAATGAATAATTTCTCTCTCAGTATCTATTTCAAATGAATAAATATATTTTTTAAAAATCTTTTTTTATTTTTACAGTTACATTCTATCCTTTCACTATATTTAATTTTATTTTTGTATAATTTTTTTCTTTGTTTACAATTTTTGGATACAGTTTCTCATAACAAATAGACCAAAATACACCCAGAATCTAGTATATGGCTCTGTTCTCTGCAGTACGTGATCATATTCTCTCCCTTTCCTTTTTTTTTTTTTTTGTGAAAGTCTTTTTTAACTTTATACTTATATTATATCCTTTCAATGTATTTAATGTTATTTTTTTGAATATATATATAATTTTGAGATGTAATTTCTTTTAACAAACTGACCAAAATACACTCAGGATATAGTGTATTGCTCTGTTCAATCCACCTGTCTGTTTATATTCTCTTTATTTAATCTTTTGTTGTTGCTTTGGGTCTCTTTTGATTTGTTTAATATATTTTTCTCTAGGGTCATTGTTGCCATTTTAGTATTTTGTTCTCTCATTCATCTATTCTCTGGACAGAATGACAAAACAGAAAAGCTCATCTCAAAAAAGAAAACAAGAGGCAGTACTGACTGCCTGGGACCTAATCAGTATGGACATAAATTGTAGGAAGTAGTTCAGAATAATGATTATAAAGATACTAAGAGGGCTTTAAAAAAATCACAGAAGACACTAGAGAATCCCTTTCTGGAAAAATAAAGATCTAATCAAGTTGAAATAAAAAAGACTATTAATGAGATGCAATAAAAAGTGGAGGTTCTAACTGCTTGGATAAATGAGGGAGAGTAGAGATTTAGTGATCTAGAGGACAAAATGATGGAGAATAAAGAAGCTGAGAAACAGAGATAAATAACTACTAGATCACCAGGGGAAAATTAGAGAGATATGTGATACCGCAAAGTAAAACAAAATTAGAATGATTGTGATCCCAGAAGAAGAGGAAAGAGAGAGGTTGGAGCAGAAGGTATATCAGAGCAAATTATAGCAGGGAACTTCCCTAATCTGGGGAAGGAAATAGGCATCCAAGTTCAGGAGGCACAGAGAACCTCCCAAAATCAATAAAAATAGGCCTACAACCCGACATATATAGTGAAGCTTGCAAATCTCAGACACAAAGAGAAAATCCTGAAAGCAGCTTGAGACAAGAGGTTTGTAACCTACAAGGGTAGAAATATTAGACTGGCAGCAGATCTATCCACAGAGACCTTGCTGGTCAGGAAGGACTGACATCATATATTCAGGGTGCTAAATCAGAAAAGAGCCAAGAATACTTTATCCAGCTAGGATGTCATTAAAAATAGGAGGAGAGAGAAAAGGTTTCCAGGACAAACAGAAACTAAAAGAATTTGTGATCACTAAACCTGTCCTGCAAGAAATATTAAAAGGGATCCTTTCAGTGAAGAGAGAGCCCGAAAGTAACATAGACCAGTAAGGAACAAAGACAATACACAGAAACAGGAACTTTACAGGTAATACAATGGCACTAAATTCATATCCTTCAATAATTACTCTGAATGTTAATGGGCTAAATGCCCCAATTAAAAGACACAGTGTATCAGATTGCATAAAAAAAACCCAGACCCATCAATATACTGTCTGCAAGAGACTCATTTTAGACCCAAAGACATCTCCAGATTTTAAGTGAGGGGGTAGGAAACCATTTATCATGTTAATGGACATCAAAAGAAAGCTGGGTTCACAGTTTCTTATATCAGACAAATTAGATTTTAAACCAAGGACTGTAATAAGAGATGAGGAAGAACACAATATCATAATTAAAGGATATATCCAACAAGATCTAACAATTGTAAATATTTATGCCCTTAAGATGGGAGCAGCCAATTATATGAACAAGTTAATAACAAAATTAAAGAAACACATTGACAATAATACAATAATTGTAGAAGACCATAACACCCCACTTACTGCAATGGACAGATTTCTAGGCAGAAGATCAACAAGGCAACAAGGACTTTGAATGACACACTGGACCAGGTGGACTTCACAGACATATTCAGAGCATTCCACCCTAAACCAACATACTATATATTCTTCTCATGTGCACATGGAATATTCTCCAGAATAGATCACATACGGGGTCACATAGATGGTCTCAGCAAGGACCAAAAGATTGGGATCATTCCCTGAATATTTTCAGATCACAATGCTTTGAAACTTGAATCATAAGAGGAAATTTGGAAAGAACTCAAATACATGGAGGCTAAAGAGCATCCTCCTAAAGAAAGAGGGGTCAATCAGGAAATTAAAAAAGAATTTAAAAAATTCATGGAAATAAATGAAAATGAACACACAACTGTTAAAAACCTTTAGGATACAACAAACATGATCCTAAGAGGGATGTATATAGCAAAATAAGGCTTTCTCAGGAAACAAGAAAGGTCTCAAATATACAAGCTAATCTTACACCTAAAGGAGCTAGAGAAAGAATAGCAAATAAAGCCTAAATCCAGCAAGAGAAGAGAATTAATAAAGTTTAGAGCAGAAATCAATGAAATAGAAACCAAAGAACAGATCAATGAGACTAGGAGCTGGTTCTTTGAAAGAATTAATAAGATCAATAAACCACTGGCCAGAATTATCAGAAAGAAAAGAAAAAGGACAGAAATTAATAAAATCATGAACAAAAGAGGAAATATCACAACCAAAACTGAAGAAATACAAACAATTATAAGAACATATTATGAGCAACTATATGCCAACAAATTAGGCAATCTAGAAGAAACAGACACATTCCTAGAGATGTAGGAACTACCAAAAATGAAACAAAGTAGAAACAAAAAATCTGAACAGACCCATAACCTGCAAGAAAATTGAAGGAGTAATCAAAAATCTCCCAAAAAATGAGATTCTAGGTCTAGCTGGCTTCCTAGGGGAATTCTACCAAACATTTAAAGAAGAATTAATACCTATTCTTCTGAAGCTGTTTCAAGAAATAGAAATGGAGGTACAACTTTCAAGCTTTTTCTATGAGGCCAGCATTACTTTGATCCTAGAACCAAAGACCCACCAAAAAGGAGAATTACAGATCAATATCCCTGATGAACACGGATGCCAAAAATCTCACCAAGATGCTAGCCAATAGGATCCAACAGTACATTAAAAGGATTATTCACCATGACCAAGTGGAATTTATTCCTGGGCTGCAAGCATGGTTCAATATCCATAAATCAACCAATGTGATATACAACATTAACAAAAGAAAGTAGAAGAACCATATGATCCTCTCAGTAGATGCAAAAAAAAAAAGCGTTTCACAAAGTACAGCATCATTCCTTGATTAAAACTCCTCATAATGTAGAGATAGAGGGTACATACCTCAATATCATAAACCCTCTATATGAAAAGCCTACAGCAAATATTATTTTCAATGGGGAAAAACTGAGCTTTTCCTCTAAGGTTAGGAATATGTCAGGGATGTCCACTATCACTATTGTTCAACATAGTACTAGAAGTCCTAGCCTCAGCAATCTGACAACAAAAAGAAACATAAGGCATCCGAATCAAATATAAGGCATCCAAATCGACAAAGAAGAAGTCAGACTCTCAATTTTCACAGATGACATGATACTCTATGTGGAAAACCCAAAAGACTCCAGCCCCAAATTTCTAGAACTCATACAGGAATTCAGCAACATGGCAGGATATAAAATCAATGCACAGAAATCAGTTGCATTTCTATACACTAACACTGAGACAGAAGAAAGAGAAATTAAGGAGTTTATCCCATTTACAACTGCACCGAAACCCATAAGATACCTAGGGATAAACCTAACTAAAGAGGCAAAGGATCTGTACTCAGAAAACTATAGACTACTCATGAAAGAAATTAAGGAAGACACAAAGAAATGGAAAAATATTCCATTCTTATGGATTAGAAGAACAAATGTTAAAATATCTATGTTACCTAGAGAAATCTATACATTTAATTCAATTCTTATCAAATTACCATAAACTTTTTTCACAGACCTGGAACAAGTACTCCTAAAATTTGTATGGAACTGCAAAAGACCCCAAATACCCAAAGGAATGTTGAAGAGGAAAACCAAAGCTGGGTATATCACAATCCAAGACCTCAATCTCTATTACAAAGCTGTAATCCTCAGACAGTGTGGTACTGGCACAAAAACAGACCCATAGATCAGTGGAACAAATAGAGAACCCAGAAATGGGCCCTCAACTCTATGGTCAATTAATTTTCAACAAAGCAGCAAAGAATATCCAGTGGAAAAAAGACAGTCACTTCAACAAATAGTGTTGGGAAAATTAGACAGCCACATGCAGAAAAATGAAACTGGACAATTTCCTTACAGAATACACAAAAATAGACTCAAAATTGATGAAAAACCTAAATATGAGACAGGAGCCCAACAAAATTCTAGAGGAGAATACAGGCAGCAACCTTTATGATCTTGGCCACAGAAACTTCTTGCTAGAAATGTCTCCAAAGGCAAGGGAAACAAAGGAAAAATGAACTATTGGGACTTCATCAAGATACAAAGCTCTTTTTTTTTCTTTAAAGATTTTATTTATTTGTGTATTCATGACAGACACACAGAGAGAGAGAGGCAGAGACACAGGCAGAGGGAGAAGCAGGCTCCATGCAGGGAGCCTGAAGTGGGACTCGTTCCTGGATCTCCAGGGTCACACCCTGGGCCAAAGGCATGCTAAACCGCTGAGTTACTGGGGCTGCCCAAGATACAAAGCTTTTGCACAGCAAAGGAAACAGTTGACAAAACCAAAAGACAACTGACAGAATGGGAGAAGATATTTGCAAGTGTCTTATCGGATAAAGGGCTAGTATCCAAAATCTCTAAAGAATTTATCAAACTCAACACCTAAAGGACAAATAATCCAATCAAGAAACTGGCAGAAGACATGAACAGACGTTTCTCCAAAGATGACATCCAGATGGCCAACAAACACATGAGAAAATGCTAAACATCACTCAGCATCAGGAAATATAAATCAAAACCACAATGAGATACCATCTCACATCAGTCAGAATGGCTAAAATTCACAAGATAGGAAACAACAAATGTTGGTGAGGATGTGGTGGAAGGGGAACCCTCTTGCACTATTGGTGGGAATGTGAACTGGTGCAGCCATTCTGGAAAACAGCATGAATGTTCCTCAAAAAGTTGAAAATAGAGCTACCCTATGGCCCAGCAATTGCCCTAGTAGAGATTACCTTAAAGATATGAATGTACTGATCCAAAGGGGCACCTGCACCCCAATGTTTATAGCAGCAACGTCCATGATAGCCAAACTATGGAAAAAGCCCAGCAATCCATCAACAGATGAATGGATAAAGAAGATGTCGTATATATATACACACACACACCATGGAATGGTATACCATGGATGTGGTGTGTGTGTGTGTGTGTGTGTATATATATATATATATATATATATATATATACACACACACACCATGGAATATTATTCATCCATCAAAAAAATAAATCTTGCCATTTGCAATGACATAGATGGAACTAAAGGGTTTTATACTATGTGAAATAAATCGATCAGAGAAATATAATTATCATATGATCTCACTCATATGTGAACTTTAAGAAACAAAACAGAGGATCATAAGGAAGGGAGGAAAAAAATAATAAAACAAGACAAAATCAGAAAAGGGACAAACCATAAAAGACTCTTAATCATAGGAAACATCAGAGTTGCTGGAGGGGAGGGAGTGATGGGTGGGGTTACTGGGTGATAGACATTAAGGAGGGCACGTGATGTAATGAGCCCTGGGCATTATATAAGACTGATGAATTGCTGACCTCTACCTCTGAAACTAACAATATATTATATGTTAATCAATTGAATTTAAATAAAAAACAAAGACTGTAACAAGATATAAAGAAGGACACATATAAACATAAATGGAACAGTCCAACAAGAAATATTTATAAATAATTGTATGTATCCTCCCAACATAGGAACACCCAAACACATGAAGCAGTTAATAATAAGCTTAAAGGAAATAATGGGTAGTAATACAATTAATAGTAGGGGACTTTAACACCCCACTTACAATGGACATGTCATCCGAACAGGAAATCAACAACAAAAGAGTGGCTTTGAATGACAACTTGAACCAGACGGACTTACCAGATGTTCAATCCTACAACAGTAGAATATACATTTTTTTTCAAGTGTACATGGAGTATTCTTCAGTAGAGATACCGGTTTAGGCCACAAAAGAAGTCTCAAGAAATTCAAAAAGATTAGTCACATCATGCACCTTTTCTGACCACAATGCTATGAAACTGGAAATCAACCACAAGAAAAATCTGGAAAGAACACAAATCTAAGGAGGTTAGATAACATGCTACTAAACAATAAATGGGTCAACCAAAAATCAAGGAGGAAATGAAGAAATACGCAGAGACAAATATAAATGACAAATAAAAACAATCTAAAATCTTTGGTATGTAGCCAAAGCAATTCTAATGGGGAAGTTTATAGCAATGTTGTCCCAACTTAAGACACAAGAAAAATCTTACACAACCTAATGTTGCACCTAGAGAAGCTAGAAAAAGAACTAACAAAACCCCAAATTAGCAGAAGGAAGGAATTGCTAAAGATCAGAGCAGAAATAAATGAAATATAAACGAAAAAAAGAAAAAAAACATTAAATCAATGAAGCCAGGAGCTGGTTCTTTGAAAAGAGGAGCAAAATTGATAAACCTTTAGCTTAAAAAGGGAGAGAAAATTTTAAATTATAAATGAGAGAGAAGAAATAACCAATACCACAGAAATACAATTTAAGAGAGTATGAAAAATTATATGCCAACTAACTGGACAACCTAGAAGAAATGGATCAATTCCTATACATATAACCTCCCCAGACTGATTGCCAGCAATGAATTTGAAACACTTATCAAAACTCTCTCAACGAAGAGAAGTCCAGGACCAGAAGCCTTCATGTGTGAACTCTACCAAGCATTTAAAGGAGTTAATACTTATTCTTCTCAAACCATTCCAAAAAATAAAAGAGGAAGTAAAGCTTCCAAATTCATTCTATGAGGCTTCATTACCCTGATACCAAGACCAGATAAAGACATTACAAAAAAAAAAAAAAAAGTAAAAATCCTCAACAAAATATTAAAAAAAGAATCTAGGGGCTCCTGGGTGGCTCAGTAGATTGAGTGACTGACTTTTGGTTTCAGTCAGGTCATGATCTCAGGGTCATAAGACAGTCCTGTGTTGGGCTCTGTGCTGAGTGTGGAACCTGCTTAAGATCATTTCTCTCCCTCTCCCTCTCCCTCTCCTCTCCACCCCTAGCCCCCTGCTCACAGGTGTACTGTCTCTCTCTCTCTCTCCCCAAAAATACAAAACAAAACAACGATAAAAACAACCAATGGAAACCAACAATACATCACAGCATTATTCACCATGACCAAGTAGATTTATTCCTGGGATACAAGGTTGGTTCAATATTCACAAATCAGTCAATGTGACATAACACATCAATAAAAGATTTTTAAAAAGTGATTATTTGATAGATGCAGAAAAGGCATTTGACATAGTACAACATCCATTCTTTATAAAAGCCCTTAATGAAGTAGGTTTAGATGGAACATACCTCAACATAATAAAGGGCATATATGACAAACCCACAGATAATATGCTCAATGCTGAAAAACTGACAGATTTTCCCCTAAGATCAGGAACAAGACAAGGATGTACACTCACACCTCTTTTATTCAACACAGTAGTGGAACTCTTAACTGCCACAATCAGACAGGAAATAAAAAGCATCCAAACTGGTAAAGAAGAAATAAAACTTTGACCGTTTGCAGATGACATGATGCTATATAGAGAAAACCCTAAAGACTCCACCAAAAACTACTAAAATTGATAAATGAATTCAGTAAGTTTGCAGGATATAAAACCAAAATACAGAACTCCATTGCATTTCTATACACTAATAAAGTAGCAAAAAGAAATTAATAAAACAGTCCCATTTATAATTGCATCAAAAAATAAAATATTTAGGAATAAACTTATCTAAGGAGGTGAAAGCCCTATACTCTGAAAACTACAAAACAATGATGAAAGAAATTGAAAATGACACAAATGGAAGGATATTTTATGCTTGTCGATTGGAAGAATATTGTTAAAATGTTTATATTACCCAAAGCAATCTATAGATTTAATGCAATACCTATCAAAATACCAATAGAATTTTTCACAGAACCATAGAAAATAATCATAAAATTTGTAGCCAAAGCAATCTTGAAAAAGAAGAACAAAATTGGAGGTACCACAATCCCAGATTTCCAGATATCCTATAAAGCTGTATTAATCAAAACAGCATAGTACTGGCACAAAAATAGACACATAGATCAATGCAACAGAATTGAGAGCCCAGAAATAAAACTATAATTATATGGTCAGTTAATCTTTGACAAAGGAGGCAAGAATATGCAATGGGAGAAAAGACCGTCTCTTCAACAACTGGATTTTGGGAAAACTGGACAGCAACATGCAAAGGAATGAAACTGGACCACTTTCTTATTCTATATACAAAAATAAACTCAAAATGGATTAAAGACTTCAATGTAAGACCTAAAACCATTAAAAGCCTAGAAGAGAGCAATGATTTCTCCGACATTGGCCTAGCAACAGTTTTCTAGCTATATCTCCTGAGGTAAGGGAAACAAAAGCAAAAATAAACTACTGGAACTACATCAAAATAACAAACTTCTGCACAGCAATGGTAACAATCAGCAAAACCAAAAGACAACCTACCGAATGTGAGAAAATATTTGCAAATGCTAAATCTGATAAAGGTTAACTATCCAAAATATGTAAGAAACTTATATAACTCAACAGCGAAACCCCCCAAATGATCAAATTAAAAAATGGGCAGAGGACATGAACAGGCATTTCTCCAAAGAAGATACACAGATGGCCAACAGACACTGAAAATATGCTCACTATCACTCATCATCAGGGAAATGCAAATCAAAATCATGATGAGATATCACCTCACACCTGTCAGATGGCTAAAATCAAAAACATAAGAAACAAGTGTTGGCAAGCATGTGGAGGAAACGGAATGCTTCTGCACTGTTGGTCAGAATGCAAATTGGTGCAGCCACTATGGAAAACAGTATAGAAGTTCCTCAAAAACTTAAAAATAGAATTACCATATGATCCAGTAATTCTACTACTGGGTACTTACCCAAAGAATACAAAAACACTAATTTGAAATGATAATGATATATGCACTATGTTTATTGCAGCATTATTTACAAAAGCTAAATTACGGAAGCAGCCCAAGTATCCATGGATAGATGAATGGATAAAGAAAATGGAGTATATACACAATGAAATATTACTCAGCCATAAAAAATAAACGAAATATTGCCATTGATAGGGCTAGAAAATATAATGCTAAGCAAAATAAGTCTGTCAGAGAAAGAAAAGTACCATCTGGTTTTACTCATATGTGGAATTTAAGAAACAAATGGACAAAAGGGAAAAAAGAGACAAACCAAAAAACAGACTCTCTTAACTATAGAAAACAAACTGATGACTATCAGAGAGGAGATAGGTAGGTAGAGAGGGGAAATAACGAAGGTTGATTAAGAGAAAAGTTGTTAAGATGAGCACTGAGTAATGTATAGAGCTGTTGAAACACTGTATCATATACCTAAAATTATTATAACACTGTATGCTAACTATACTTGGGTTAAAATAAAAATAAGGGATCCCTGGGTGGCGCAGCGGTTTGGCGCCTGCCTTTGGCCCAGGGCGCGATCCTGGAGACCCGGGATCGATTCCCACATCGGGCTCCCGGTGCATGGAGCCTGCTTCTCCCTCTGCCTGTGTCTCTGCCTCTCTCTCTCTCTGTGACTATCATAAATAAATAAAAAAATTAAAAAAAATATTAAAAAAAAAAAATAAAATAAAATAAAAATAAGATAAAAATATAAGATCTTTTAAAAAGCATGAAAAGTTAAAACTAACAGAAACATGAAATATTCAAGCATTAGAAGATGCTATCTCCTGTCTGGAGAGCAAGGGATCATTCTTAAATGAGAAATCGTGAGAAGCATTTCTGGTGCTGGTCGATCTGGTCCATGCGGCCAAAGGAGGAGCTTCCAAAGAATTCTATCTCCAGCTCAGAGGTGTTGAGTGTTGAATTGAATTTAACCACCTTTTGATAATCAGATTCCAATTTCTTTTCTGCAAGTGCTATATGTGCCTTATTACAATCCCAACAAATTCCTTGCTAGAGAACCCAGTACATGTCAGAGTCCCGCAAAGGATCAATGTTCCTTCAAGAATGGGTTGTAGTTTTTACTTTGGCATTCTTCTATTTAGTCAAAATACAGAAAAACACGATTAGAGGGAAGGTAGGAGGACTGAAGCATGTCATTTCCTTTTTTCCAATACTGTTTCATGAGATTGAAAAATCTGCCTTGGAGCATGTTATCTAAGTCAAAACAAATTAGAAATTGACAAAGAAATACTTTCTATAAGACTTTCTTTAAAAATACCTCAATTTATTCCCATTTCTAACCATTTTACATTTGAATTATTTAGGAATGTCAAAACTAATAAGAGGCTTAAATACACATATTTCAGGGTGAAGATGAGGGATAAATAGAAAAAGAAGAGACTATCCAGGGAAAATAAAAATTCACTCCTGAATAGGCCATTTTTAGGTGTAAGAAATTTAGGGGCTGCTCCTCACATACGTTTGAAAGTTCCCTTGCATATATTTTAGGCAAGTTCAAACTACTATAATCTTGATTTGAGTTGTCTCGGTTCTTGAATTAATGCCAGGTGGGAGAGGTGATAGGGAGCTGTGCAACATTCAGAGTCTCCTCCCTCTGTCTAGGCTTCCCGAAATTCACTTCTAAAGCTCCATTGCTAAGCAAGTTTCCAGAAGCATACCACAACAGGACAGGTTTTTTTGGGGGTGCTTTATTAGTGAGAATTTTCCAAAGAAACAGAACCAATAGGAAATATATATATTTGTTATATTATTTATATATTGTAAATATATTAATATATATTTTATATTTACATATATTTAATACATAATATATAAAGTATATTTCAGATAGATATTAAATGCAGTATATGTGTATATATATACATAATATATATTCATATATATATATAAATGTAAAATAAAGAGTTGGCTCATGTGTTAAGGAAGCTGAAAATACCAAGATCTGCAGTCAGCAAGTTGGATACCCAAGAAAGCCAGTGGTGTAGTTACAATTCTAGCTGGCAGTCTTCAAGATCCAGGAGCAGCTGATGTTTCAGTTTGAGTCTGAAAGCAGGTCAAGAGCAATGTGGATGTCCCAGATTAAACAATTAGGCAGGCAGAGTTCTCTCTTAGTCATGGGATGGTCAGTTTGTTGTTGTTGTTGTTGTTGTTGTTGTTGTTTTTCTATTCAGGCCTTCAACTAATTAAACGAAGGCCACCCATGTGGGGAGGACAATCTGCTTTACTCAGTCTACTGATTCAAATGTTAATTTCCCCAAACCCTCATATATACCCAGAATAATGTTTGACCAAATATCTGGACACCTTGTGGCCCAGACAAGTTGACACATAAAATTAACCGTCACAGTTGCTATCAACTTTGATTCACTCCATGACAATTCCCAACTTTTGACAGTTCCAAGCATGGCCAGATGCAAGAATGCAAGTCAGACCTATATCTGCCTAACTCCAATGAGGTCATAGGATGAGGGAGAGACTTTTGCTAACTTGCAGTGCAACCATGCATATACAGTGCAACAAATAAACACACAGGATACATCTATACCAGATATACACTGAAATACATATGAACACAGAATCAGAGTTATAGAACTCCAGACCTCGACGTGGCCTCACAATTCACTTGGATGAACCTACTTGTTCTTCAGCTAAATATGTAAAAACACCATAGACACATAATAATACACAGACAGGAAGACACAAATGCAGAAACATATGCCAGAGGTAAAAGACATTCAGGCATGAATGAAGCACAGAGTTTTGCCATAGCCCTCCTTTACTCTGCACAGAATCAACTAAGTATCTGGTTATACACTCGGACTTCCTCTCATTTTTGCTTCTTATTTTTATTAGGGTGTTTTTATTCTGTGGCAAATCCAGCCATAGTTAATAGCCTCTCCTCAACCTCCCAAACACGAATCCCTCCCATTCATCTGCAAATGAGCATCAAAGGCCAAGTTGATGGTAAACCTAGTACCTTCAGAGGAGGATCCAAATTCAATACTTGACAGCCCAAAGTCTGTGTACTGACCTAAAATAACTGCTTTTCTCTGGAATGTAATATATAAGAGAAAAAAATGCTACAGAGATAGGGTATATATAAGAACCAAAATCTTAAAGGAATTGATACCATAATTAACTGAAATAAATAATGCATGCATATGTACATACAAAGTAAAGCCGTTGATGATTTTGAATCAGTACAGCAACCCTTTGGAATGAATTCAAAGTAAATCTATGCTACTAATTGGAGTCCCTTTTCTATCTCAAGAATATTGGTAACCCCTTCCAAGTGTTCCAGACTCTTCAACCTGCCAATAAATCTGTCTTCTTTCAGTCAGTTCCAGCCCACTTCCATGTCTCTACACCTGCTTCGGAAAACTTCCTTTCCCCCAGAATTGCTTCCTCCTCTTAAAATTCAAATGCTAACGGGTTGGCAAGTTGCACTCATCTAATTTAGTTAAACATATAAAAACAAAAGAACTGTTTATTTCTCAGATCATGATAAGCCCTGAAATAATGTATTTAATTGTGTTCTTTAAGATCTCACTGCTGTGTCATTTAAAAATTTGGAGATGAAAAAAAAAATAAATAAATAAATAAAAATTTGGAGATGACATGAGGGGGAGTAAAGAGATTGGATCATTTTCTAAGGGTTATACTTCAAAATGGAAACAGAGTTCATAGTCTATTCTGTCTTGGGGACAAGACAAATATTGTCCAGGAGGCTACCTTCAATGTCACCTTTTAATAAAAGTCAAATGCCAAAAGAATAAAAAATCAGAAACAAAACCTTGTCCATCTCACTGTTTAAGACTCTTTAGTTAATAAATCAGCCCTCAGCTTCCTGATTTGCTCCTTTGCCACATATTAAACTCCACATTAAAGTAGCATCTGGATGAAGTCACTGGTAATCATCTGCCTTGGTAGGGCTCTGAGGTGGAGATTTCCATTACTACTTCCAATAATATAAAATGATTTTACTAGTTAAAAATTGCAGTCATTAAAGGGAATGAAAGAATGAATTGGGTCTGTATGGTCTAACATGAAAGAAATTGATTATATTATATATATTTCTAAAATAATCAGAATCCTGTAGATGATCCCCCTTTTACATTTCATATGTTTGTATATGTGTGTTTATTTATATCCAAATATTTGTCTGAATATGTATGGTATGCATATGGATACATATATGTGTAACATGTGTATACATGTGTGAGTGTGGATATAGATACAGAGATACAGATGTGTGTGTGTGTATATATATATATGTAGACATTTTGACATGAATAAATAATGTAAACATTTAAGCAAACTCAAAATTGTGATTTCCTCTTTTCTCTGGGGAGAGACTTTAAAAAAATGGAATTATTTTTATTGTTTAAAAATCTAATAAAAATTTAAATGGTAATTGAAAAATATTCCAGGTTTCAGCTCTTGCATGATCAAAATCAATCAAACCAATCAACAAATGTGCATATAAGTAGTTTTTAAAACTATAGAATGGATTTAAAAATGTGTAGGCTAAAATAGCAGGCATGGCTGAGTCAGGAGTAAATTTAGATTTTATTGGGCTTATATAATTATCCTCTTCAAGGATAATTGTGAATATTTATTGATATAAAATTAGGTACGTTAGAATGATAAATTAATTACAATAACTTACAGATGTAAAAAGGAGGATAAATACTACCAGCATCACAAAATCTGGAGAAACTGTGTTAAGATTTACAAGTTTTAACTGTCTGATCCAATGTTAGATGCTCATTTCTCCTATTTTTGTTTGCATCTTCCGATTGCCTTTTCATAATGCAAAGGTCTTGTAATACTAATTTTCACTGGAAGAATAAAAAAGTAATTGGGGCTTTCCTCTAGTATTTTTTTTTTCCTCCACTACCCACAGACATCCAATGCCAGAGCCACATGTATTTCACAGTGCTACCTTTGCCCTGCACTCTCATGTCACAAGAGCAAATGAGTTGGCTACTGGGACAACTGGCGACAAACTTACTAACCAGACATGACTATGAGCTATATAAATGTAACCCACTAAATCCAAAGGAAACAGGTCTTCCACACAATTTTCCTTTAAGCAGATTCCAAAAGTGCTCATAGGTAATCCAATACTGCTGAACATGATGGCAAGTGTGATGGGGAAGTTAGGATGGAAAGAGACTATTGCCTCAACTCTTGTGGTTAAAATAATTTACCTTTGCAAATTTTGCAAAAACCTATAACCATGTGAGCCCTTTGTCTGGGGATTTGGAAAGTGGCCATGTGATGGAGAAGTTCTGAAGCTTAGATTTCCCCAGCTTCTAGTTCAACTAAAGGAAACTATAAAGGAGACTGAAGAAGAGTTGTCAGAAATAGGGTAGAAAAATCAAGAAAGTGAGACAGCTTAGAAACCAAGGGATCAGGGATGCCTGGGTGGCTCAGCGATTGGGTGGCTGCTCAGGTCCATGATCCCCCGGGATCTGGGATGTGGGCTCCCCGCAGGGAGCCTGCTTCTCCCTCTGCCTATGTCTCTGCCTCTCTCTCCCTCTGTGTCTCTCATGAATAAATAATCACTCAATTTGGCAACATGGTGGTCACTGTTGACATTAACAAAGCTATTTAAATGGAATAGTAAGGATGAAAACGACGTTAGAGATAGTTATGGAATGTATGAACAATGGAAAAAGCTGAAACAAATTCATCCAGCTACTTTTAAGGCAAGACTTTCTGTTCATGTCTGGAAAACTTTGATTACACTAGTATGGGAGTAACTTTTTGGTGCTCTTATCTACCATAGTAAAATTATCTCTGTATGTTTTGCCTCTTTTATAGAGAGAGCTCCTTATGAATAAGGACAAGGACTGCATGGAAGATCCTGCGCGAATATTTGTTGAATGAATGAATGCCTTTCAGATATGATTTAGTCTTCCTCTTGTTCTCTAGGAATTTTTTTTTAATATCCTCCAAATTGAAGGAAAAAAGTTTACTCTTTTAAAAGAAGAATAAATAAGATCTCACATCATTGCTTATCTCTCTCCTAAGTGATATAAAAAAAGAGAAAAAAGGGGATTAAAAAATTCATTCTGATGAAACTCAATTTAGCTAACAGCTATTAAACACTACTTTGTTCACCCCCAAAAAATAAAAATAAAAAATATATTCTCCAGATGAGAAATGAAAACTGTTTAACAGGGGCACCTGGATGGCTCAGTCAATTAAGCATCTGCTTTCGGTTCAGGTCATGATCCCAGCATCCTGGGATTGAGCTCCGCATTGGGCTCCCTGCTCTCTGAGGAATATGCCTCTCCCTCTCCCCTGCTTGTTCTTTCTCTCAAATAAATAAAATCTTAAAAAAATAAAACAGTTCAACATAAATTGAGAAACAGTCAGATAGATGCCCAAAAATCCCATTTGCAGGCGGGGCAGAGGGTGTGGTATGAAGACTCTCTGGAGAAATGTAACCTGAGCTGAAGTTATTTTTAAAAAGTAGAAATTTTCTATCCAAGTGAAGGAAATTTTGTTTCAAGGAAATTGTACATGTTTCAGGAATTCAAGAAGGTGGGTAACAGGAGAGGCAAGAAATAGCAGGATGAATCTCAAAAAGTTTCAGGAGCCTGGGACACCTGGGTGGCTCAGTGGTTGAGCCTCTGCTTTTGGCTCAGATCATGATCCTGGGGTCCTGGGATCGAGTCCTGCATCAGGCCCTCCTGCTTCTCCCTCTGCCTATGTCTAGAATGAATGAATGAATGAATGAATGAATGAATGAATGAAATCTTTCAAAAAAAAAAAAAAAGCTTCAGGAGCTAGATTGTGAAATGGATTGCAAAGGATTCAAAGAAACTTGGAAATTAGCCTGAAGATGACAGGAAAACACTGAAAAAGGTAAACAAGTCAGAATTGTATGGGAAGCAGAAGTTTGGCTCCCAAGTCTCTCTTGAAAAAAGTCTACTTATTCACTAGGGATCTTGCCTGGTATATCCTGTTCCCAAGAGATGAAAAGATTCTTTGCTCTCCTTTTAGAAATTAGCCTGTCCAGGTAACCACTGCTATTTACTGCTCCATAGTCCTGAGAAGTTATGGAAGTAAATCAGCCACAGTGTTCCTGCTGACTACTGGGGAATGAAAACAAACAGCATCCACGTGCTGGCCACACATTCCAGTGGGGATCCTGCCATCTGTCTTTGTGTTCACACAGCCACTCACATTTCCAGTTCATACCAACGTGATGTCACTTCCAAGCAGAACATTGAACAGTTAGAACAGAGAGAAGGCTCGTGGACAACATCAAGCTCCCCGAAGAGTGGACACACCCAAACAGAAGCAGCACTGCTAAGGCAATATTGTGTCATAAATTACAAGAATGATGATACTGATTTTCCCAGATTAACAAGTGGACTTGAGCTGTGGTAGCAGAGCTGTGGTGTGAATAAAGGCCACAATCTCTCTTTATTACAAAGCTACGCGTGATGGATTTGGGGAGCCCGTAAGCTGTTTCTTTCATGGACACAAACCTGTTCTCCAGGGGTCTTTGCATCATTAATTTATTTAATCCTTCTCTTACTGCTTTGAGGAAGGTATTTGATTATTATCCAGTGTTATGGTTGAATTTGTGTGAATTCATTGTGAATGTGAACTTACTTGGTAATAAGCCTTGTGAATGTGAACTTATTTGGTAATACAGAGATTGCAAATGTAATCAGGTTAAGGTTAGGTCATCAGGGTGGATGTTAGTTCAACATAACTGGTGTCCTTATAGAAAGGGGAAATTCAGAAAATGTACATTGGGCAAATGTCATGTGAAGAGAGTGAGAGATTAGGGATGCACCCACAGCCAAGGAACGCCAATGACTGTCAAGTCCTCGCCAGAAGCTAGGAAGGACACATGGAACAGATTTTCCATAGAGCGCTCTAAGGGAACCCACCTGCTGATACCTTGATTTTGGACTTCTAGCCTCCATAATGGAGATGATAAATTTCTGTAGTTTTAAACCAGCCTGTTGATGGCACTTTGTTACGGCAGCCCTAGTGAATCTTTACATCACTTGTAACAGATGAGGAAATAATATCCAGGGTGCCAAGTACTTGCTTAGGGTGATGGTTAATGAAGAAACAGGTCTGGAACTCTGCCTGACTGTAGGGCTGAAGTTTCCTTTGGCTCACAATGTTGTCTTCTAATGGGGGTACTGCTCTTAGGAAAAAAGATATTCAGGTTCCCAGTATCCTCTTTTAAATACATGTATGTTTTGATTTTTTTTTTACCACCTACAATATCAAATATTGGTGCAGTGATTTTAAAGACAATGGGAAAGAATGTTACATATATTTTCATTTTCTTCATATGAGACTGAATATCAAGATTAAATATCGTCTTAATACTTTTATCAATTATTAACAATTTTTAATCCTTAAGTTTTTCCATCTTCTTAAAAAGAAGAAACCCTGATTTTGAATACATGTAACTCAGTATAATCATACACAACTATGAAAATGCAATTGTATGGTATCAACTTCCAGTGAGAAGCACCTAAAAATAACCATTAACCATATACTCTGATCTGGTTTTATATTTAGGACTTATTGGTCTAATGGCATAAACTGGGCTTGGGGAAAAAAAACTCTTTTCCAAGCTTTGTCTTGAATTTTTCCCTAATGATGTTCCTCTCTCCAATGTGATTTGCAAAATGCTGGCTTCTGCTTTCCTAGCTGAGTCAGAAATGGCTTTTCTCTGTTTAATCAGACTGTTGTGTTTCTCCGCATTCTCAGAGTTCTTTAGCACTCTCTCTTCCTCTTGGAGGAAGAGGGATAGCGTGTGTTGAACTCCGCTGCTGGAAAAAGAGCCCCCTTGGTAAGAATCTGAGATGAAACCATTTCCTCTGCCCAGTGTCAGACTTCTGTGTCCCATCATTAAACCTCCTGCTGTAAATAAGAGCTCATGTTGTATGTTTGTAATTGCTGAATGCTCACTAGAATTTGTGGTAGAATTTGTGGTATGCTCTCATCTACTAGAGTTTCTAATAGTGATCATCATCACAAGCAACAATTAAACCTGAACATTCAGGTCCCTCTGTCCTGAAGGTTCAGAGACACAAAATTCTAAGATTGAAGGGTGATTCTAAACACTTTGTTTATTCTCACAGTCATTCCCTCTCTGTTAGGAAGAGAGGAGAGACTGGCAGATGGGCTACTAAACCCGTAACAATGCTGTTTGAATTTCTTGTTTCTATTTCACACAAATTGGAATTTAATGAAAACATTTAAACATAAAATGTACACAAATAGATGAACCTTGGGAAAACCTTTTCTCTGAGTAAAATGGAAGATAGACTACAAAAAAAAAAAAAAATTAGAGTCTCAAGACCTTTGGTGGAAACTGAGAGCCCAAAAGTCTTTACATAATTAAACTATATTTAGTCATAGTTTGCCACTACCGTCAACACTCCTCAATATTTCCTTGTACTGAGTGAAATGTTTTCTAGATTGCTGAAATCATAGATCTTAGAAAGCTAGAGATTTTAAAATGCCAATATATATATCTAGTCATGCATTCTTTCTGAATGTAAAACTTGCAAATGAGTGTGTGTGAGTGTGTCCGTGTGTGTATATGCATGGGTGTACGTGAGTGTATGTATGCGGTGCTTGCTGTGAAGCTGCCAACTCTCATTCTTTCAGAATGAGGTGCTTCCATTTATTGTCTCAATTTCAATCTGCCTGGGGCCTAAAATAAAGAGAGTCACAATTGATTTTGGTTGGATATTTAGAAACTCATTCAGATTCTTTCTGAGTCAATTAGATGATCTTAAGTTGGCAGCTCAGTAAATTTCCTGCTGGGAACTAGATTGCAAGGGGGAAGAAAACAAATAAAGATATTATGTGCAATTGTCCATCAAGTATCAAGAGTTCTGGATAAGACCATAATTGAAACACCTGTTCTCGTACTTGCCGAGGCCCATTTTTGAGTACAAAGATGAGGAAAATATATTGATATTATATTCATAAATGTATCTTTTATACACAAAGTGGGCATGGGTAGTAGTGGTGTTTATGTAACAGTATTTATTACATCATAAGGCACATGGTAAAATTGAAGCAAAAGCATCTTACTATCTTTTTTTGTGCTTGCTCCACACTGCGGTGGATAAAAGGTCCTGTATGAAGTTTTGAAGATATTCAGAAGCACTGTCAAATATAAGCTACCATGCCATATGCCATACTTGATAATCGAACAAGACAATGACCTCTAAACAATTTCATATGATTCTATCATCTTCACAGCTACGACTCTTGCCGTGGGAATAATTTTGGCATGCCTCTTATCCTTTATAAAACTACTGGCAAAAAAAAAAAAAAAAAAACTTAAACATGGGATGATGATTTGAAAATTACTGATTCAATAGCTTCCAAGAGATTTTCAGTCAGGTTATTATTTTAGGTAAAGAAAAACTACATTTGGTTATCTAAACCAAGGTCAGCAAACTTTTCGGTAAAGGGCCAGAGATTTTTACATCTTGCAGTCTCCGCCTCAACTACTCAATGTGCCATTACATTGTGAAAGCAGCTATGGACATGTAATGGATGAGCGTGGTTTGCATTCTAATAAAACTTTGCTTATGGACATTGAAATTTGAATTTCATATCACTTTTGCATGTTACAAAATTAATTTTTGATTTGACAAAAATATAAAACCATTCTTAGACCACAGGCCATATAAAACCAGGCAGGATTTGCCCCATGGGCCATAGTAAACCATCCACTGATCTAAAGAAATAACGCTGGTTTGGAATATATCAATTCCCTGTATTGCCTAAAACTCAATTCTAAATGTCATAGAAATAAAAGGCCATGGCTGTCAGAAAAACAACACTGCTTTGCATGCCAGAAAGTGTTAAAAATTCCTTTCCTTCCCTTCCTCCAAATCACATAATTTATTGACTATCCCTTTGTCAATGATTGAAGGATCTAAGGAAGAAAATTAATACCTCAATTATTTGACAAGTTCAAGGTGAGATATGTTCAGACTAATGAAGTATTCTAATCAAGTAAAGGTTGTCCCATTTATGTATGAAATCACTATGAGGACTTCAGGGACATGTAGAGGTCTCTTAAACATGAAAACAAATATTTAACCAGCCATAAACCTTCCATCTAGAAATCTGATTATTTATCGATGATTTTACCAACTTACTTTATAAGAAGACTTGAATTAATATCTAAGAAAGCTAAACCTAAAAATATATGAACTGTATTCTATGTAAGGGAACACTTGTGTGCTCTTGGTAGGAATGTAAACTGGTGCTGCCACTGTGGAAAACAGTATGGAGGTTCCTCAGAATGTTAAAAATAGAAATACCATATGATCCAGCAACTTCACTTCTGGGAATTTATCCAAAGAAAATGAAAACATCAATTTGGAAAGATACATGACTCCCTATCTTCATTGCAGCGTTATTTACAATAGCCAAGATATGGAAACAACCTAAGTGTTTGTTGATTGTTGAATGAATAAAGAAGACGTAGTGTATATATACACATGATGGAATACTACTCAGCCAGAAAAAAGAGTGAAATCTTGCCCTTTGTGACATGGGTAGACCTTGAGGAATTGTGCTAAGTGAAATAAGTCAGGTAGAGAAAGACAAATACTATATTATTTCATTTACTTGTGGAAACCAAAATACAAATGAACAAAACAAAATTCATAGTTAGAAACAGATTTGTGGTTGCTGAAGGGGACAGAGTTTGGGGATGTGAGCCAAATAGATATAGGGGATCAAAAGATTCAAATTTTCCAGGTATAAAGTAAGACATGGGGATTTAATGTACAGCATGGTGACTTCAGTCAATCATATTCTATTGCATATTTGAAAGTTGGTAAAAAAAAAAAAGAGTAAATCTTAAAAGTTTTTATCACAAGAAAAAAGTTTTTTCATAAGTTTCTATGGTCACAGATGGTAACTACACTTATTGTCGTGATCATTCCACAGGGTATACAAATATCAAATCATTATGTGATATACCTGGAACTAGCATGTTATACATCAATTATACTTTAATAAAGAAGAAAATTAAAATTAAAAGGAATAGACTATATTCTATGTAAGTGTGTTAATATAAATATAACATATACAATACTTAAATATAATGTATAATATAAATAAATATATAAGTAAAATCTGTTTCAAATTTCTCTCCAAACAAGTAGTTAGTAGTGGCTTCTGATATTCATGGAAAAGAAAAGGTATTTTCATAATTGAATCTGATTTAAAATGCAAAAGACAAACAGTGACTTAAAAAATCATGAGATATGTCAGAAGAAGCATTTAAATATTGTACAAATTAGAGAGTTTTTGCTAGAAAACTTTAATGTGCAAAGTTGTCCCTGCTGTTAACTAACAAATCCAAAATGTGACATATTTTTCCATGTAAATGGGAGGAGACGATAGTGTCTCCTCTCACCCCTAAATTATATGGAGAGAGAGATAATTGCTTTATTACAATCAGTGAATGGGGAGCAGATGGTTAGTGTCCATGTCACTGTAGGCTTTCTCAAGTCAAGATGCTATTTTAGTTGTGTCTGTCCTGGGTGTGAGGTGGTTAAATAGTTCCATCCTGAGGTGGTCTTGCCAGAAGGATAGTGATGTTACAAGAGAAATCTTCCAGAGATTTGTAATGGGGGAGCTGTTTTCATCGCAGATCCCAGCAAAGAAAAGATGTTCTGAAGTAAACAGAATAAAAAATCTTCCTCTCATCGCCAACATCACCAGCAGTCCCTGGAATGCTGTTCATGGCAGAGAATTCAGCAGGCAAACCATGATAGCAATTATAGTTAGAGAATTTAAAACAAACAGCACACAAAATCTATGTTGTAAGAGAAAGGAGAACCTAAAGAATATCCTCCGAATACCTTCAACAGATTTTAAAAACATAAATTAAGGCCCTGGCAGAAACAAAAATGGCACCCTCAAGCTGCATAATCAAAGAGCATCTAAGAAAGTGGTTATTCATTATAGTGTGGGAAGAGCTTAGGAAAAGCAACCAGGGAGACGAAATATCTGAGGGTTCACATCCATGCTTACAAATCTCAGACCAGGAGGAGAAGGGAAAGAGTCAGTTACTAGAAACTTAGAGGGAAACTTCATGGTATAGGCTTTAGGCCCAGGAGCTCTACAATTCAACAGAGGAACATGGACATCCTATAACTACCTGGCAGGGAGGATGCTGGGGAATAAATATACCAACCCCACATCCCCCTTCTCTCCAACTTCCTGGAGCTTCCCATTGGCTAAACCAAATTATAAGCTAACAGGCAAGAAAGCTCTTTGTTGAAGTCCTTGCTTCCTGGGGCAAGAGCAGCGTGAAGAAAGATGAAGGGACTATGTCTGCAAGGGCAAGTGGAAGACATCAGCATCTACAGTGTATAAAATGGAATGTGAACTGGTGCAGCCCCTCTGGAAAACAGTCTGGAATTTCCTCAAAAAGTTAAAAATAGAACTACCCTGAAATCCAGTAATTTTACTACTAAATATTTACCCAAAGAATAAAAATATACTGATTCTAAGGGATACCAACCCCTGATGTTTATAGCAGCATTATTTACAATAGCCAAATTATGGAAAGAGCCCACATGTCCACTGACTGATGAATAAAGATGTGGTATACATACACATTGGGATATTACTCAGCCACAAAACGACAACAATGAAATCTTACCATCTGCAAGGATGTAGATGGAACTAGAGAGTACCAGGCTAAGTGAAATAAGTCACTCAGAGAAAGACAAAAACCAAATGATTTTACTCATATGTGGAACTGAAGAAATGAAACAGATGTACATAGCAGAAAAAAAAAGAACAAGAATCAAACCAGGAGACAAACTCTTAACTAGAGGACAAACAAGGTTATGGAAGGGAAGGTGGGCAGGGATGGGTTAAACAGGTGATGAGTATTAAGGAGTGCACTTGTGGTGAGTCCTGGGTGTTGTACGTAAGTGATGCATTCTACACCTGGAACTAACATTGCACTATGTGTTAACTAACTGGAATTTAAATAAAAACTTGTAACTATAAAGTGAATGAATGAGTAAATGAATCAATGAATGAATGATTTCCCAACCGCCAAATGGAAATTTGTCTGAAAATTACATGGCCAAAAGAGGTCATATATGAAATCTTTAGATAATAGTTGATTAAACTCATATTTTGAAATGCAAGTACACACCATTAGGGTCACAGAGATCTTAGATTTATAAAATGGAGATACACACAGATGAATTTAAAAAGTTGTTTCCAAGAAAGGAGACATAGCATATTTATATGCACAATTCCCCATGTCCTTAAACTTGAAGACACATTAAAAGAACCAAATAAGAAGAAACAAACAAGTAAACTAGAAAAAAATCTCAAGAATAAAATTTGAGAGTCAGCTGAATTTACAGGAAAAACCCTTTGAAAGGGAACTTAAAAATTAAGAAAATTTTAAAACTAGTGTCATAACAGGTGAAGGACAAAAAAAAGTTTCAGAGTGAAGGAGAAATCCAAAGTTTTGAAAACAGCAGAGAAAAGGAAAAGAAGGATGAAGACCATTGCCTTTGAAGAAATATAAATGGTAGAATTAGAGAGACATCCCAAACTGCCTCCCTGTACTCTTAGCTATTATTTGAGAGTTTTTTTTCCAAAAACATGTTTTAGGGATCCCTGGGTGGCGCAGTGGTTTGGCGCCTGCCTTTGGCCCAGGGCGCGATCCTGGAGACCCGGGATCGAATCCCACATTGGGCTCCCGGTGCATGGAGCCTGCTTCTCCCTCTGTCTGTGTCTCTGCCTCTCTCTCTCTCTCTCTGTGACTATCATAAATAAATAAAAATTTTAAAAAAATGCTTGGATTTAAAAAAAAAAACATGTTTTATTTTCATAATGAAAGACCCAACAAAACAACAACAACAAAAAAATAACTGAGCTCTAATTTTAATCCCAAAATTTCAGAGTACCTGCTCTTAGAATCTGTAGGCAATAAGGGAGCACATGGCAAAGCTTCTGGAACAAAGGAGGCCTTCAACAAGCGTCTGCTAAATTCATTGCATGAACGAAAGTGGTCACAGGTAAAATAACTCCCCAGGAAGCTGCGTAGATGGGTTAGTGGGAGGAATAGCAGAGTGGAACCTGAGCTCTAACTTGGTTTGCATTGCCACAAAGAAGAATAAAATTATTTTCCAGGATATAGGATTTACTCATAATGGTCTACTTTTGGGGCCTGCATATCTTGCCAGCAGTCAGAGTAACCAGTAGACTCCTCAGTGAGGCATGTTGGATGACTCTGAAAGGGAAGAAAGAAAATCAGGCTTAAGAGGGACTTCTATAGGATCGACCTTATTGGAAAATAATCTGGTGGCACAAATACCGAGCTGATATGACCCAAGTGTACACCGGGCCTGTGTCAATATCCCATAGGGTCATACTTAGGGACTGAGCGAGGCACTGAAGGTTCTTAGCAAGCAGCAGTGCTTGGAATTAGGTAGCAGGGCCATGGTTGTAGGTGATCATTTTCAGTAAAGATACATCACCAGTTGGTAGCTGATGCTCTGGGTAGAATTCCATGTAAAATGCTTTGCAGGGTATGAGCAGGGTCTAGGCATCATCGAAGAGAAAGGCTACAGTTTAAATGATAGAACAAAGAAAAATGTATTTGGTCAAATAAATGATGGCAGGACATACTTATTCATTAGGCACAGTGTCCGGGGCCCATAATACTTCTATGGGCTCCTAACTTTTTTTTTTTTTTTTTCATTTTAAAATTAGAAGACAGACATCTGGGTGGCTCAGTGGTTGAGCATCTGCCTTTGGCTCAGGGCTTGATCTCAGAGTCCCGGGATTGAGGCCCACATCGGGCTCCCCCGCAGGGACCCTGCTTCTCCCTCTGCCTGTGTCCCTGCCTCTTTCTCTCTCTGTGTCTCTCATGAATAAGTAAATAAAATCTTAAAAAAAATAAAATAAAATTAGAAGAAAAATGAACATAATAGTAATAAATATACACAAATGAATTTAGCCTGGATTATATTTGTCTTTATACCAATATAGTTGTAAAAAGTTGTTAATTTTTTTTTTTTTTTTTTTTTTTTTTTTAGTGGAAGAAGGGACCATGAAGGCAAAAGTGCCTAGGACCCACCAAAGTTTAATGAGGTTACGGACAGAAGACTAAAAGTTAGTAACCTTGTGGGTTCCTGGGGCTCACCCAGGGAAACTGGATCCCAGTTTTTGGTAGGGTTAAAGTCTCAGCTGACCACCTTTGCAACTTCAGAAGTGGCTCCAGACAGAGTGGCACACAATCCTTCACCCCTTCAGGACTTAGGAGGCTAGGGCTGTTGCTCCAGATTCCTAATGGACAATTTAAATACATGGAGCAGACTGACCTTAAGACATAGATCTGAGTAACCACCAACCACCGTGTGACTTTATAAAACACATATTGATCTTCACAGACCTTCCTACCCATGTGAACTAATTTGCAAAATCAAAGGTAATAATAAAATCTCAAGTGTGATCTCTCTCACATCTCTGGTTTTCAAAAGTGAGAGTAGTTAATCATCTAAGAACTCTGGAACAGAAAGTGAGGGTCTGATGAGGAAGTAACAAGAAAGATTAGAGGAGAGGACAGTTTTCTGATTGAAAGATTTCCACGGTTTTCTAACTTGCTCCCTGAACCTCTTCCCACCCGTGAAAATACAAAACGGAGTAGCAAGTAAGGCAGTGTTAGCCTCATCAGTCATAAAACCTATCAACAAGTAGCCTCCTGTGTTCCATATCTGTGGGAAGGAAAACATTCTGACTGCTCTGAAAACATGTGAAGGAGAAACTGAATCCCCCTTACAGGAATCACTTTTCAGCTCGGTGTACACTCAAATTGCATGATGCTCCAAGTGGGAAATGAGGATGTCAAAGTCCCTCAAGACAAAGAAAGATCACATTACAACAGACACCTGCACCAAAGCCCAGAATGGATATATCATGACCATTTTGAACCACTGGGTAACCTTTTGAATGAGAAACTAAGTACTCAAATTCAGTGGCTTAATGGCATGTATCATTCATTCAAAAGAGTCAGTGGAACCCAAGAACAGTTTCCTTAATGAAACCCATGCCTCAAGGTATTGTAATTACATATAGCAAGAAGTATATTACAGGTATAGCAAGAAGGTTTCATATTAAACCTGTGTTTGTATATGCTTTTATTAGCTGACTAAAATACAAAATCAAAATAAGTAATCTTTTGTATCCTTCAAAAAAATCACGATACGATAAAATATCCAAGTATTTTAACGTTGAGAGTTTAATGGGGTTCCACCAAGAAACCAAAGCATCTCTATCTATATTTGTAAACTTTCAATTGTCTTTTCACCTGACAGCATCAGACTGCACAGAAATGGAGTTAAAATTCCCTTCAGATGGTCAGTGTTAGAAAAGTAAATACTGTTTGATCTCTAGACAGCCAAATAACAACCCAGGTTGTCAGGGTGGCAGCTGATCTGTCAATGATGTTTTTTCTCAATGAAAACTCTCTAGTGTAATGAAACTTTTTCTAGGGCAAAGCAGATCCATGAGTCATCCTACTAGAAACAAAATCAAAGAGGATGGCAGAGAATGCCATTTACTGGGATCTTGTCACTCACAGTAAGCCTATATTTAGATAAGTTAAAGCTGAAATCTGAGCTGTGTTTGATGACGGATCCATGGGCACAACTGGGCTGCATTTGCTTGAAATGAAAACGGATAGCATCGTGTCCATTTTGGCAAAAAAAAACAACTCAGCACCTAGAATTCCAAGTCATCAGACTCTATCCATCAAACTTTTTGATGAACCTAGTCTGGTAACTTCAAACTAAACAGCTTAATTTGGGGAAGTCCTAAGATAAAATTGATCTGGGATGGCCTATCTTTTGACATTAAAAGATTCTCCTCTAGAAGCTAGAGGAGAAGAAAAGAGTCTTACCAAGTCTTTAAAAATTGCATGTGGATCATTAATCACCACTTAATGATAAATGCATGTAAAATATTTTGAAATTATATTTGAAGAAAGTTAATTATAAATAACAGAGAATATATAATGGGATACTCTTTGAAGGAAGAAGCTAGAAATTAAAATTAAATTTGCACAACTGAACATACTTACTCTACTAAAACACACAACACTTAACTAACATTAGCTATATCTATACCATGAAAAAGACTAGGTTAAAAATTAATCAGAGAAAGGGACAGAGTCCAAGACGGCGATGTAAGAAGTCTCTGAACTCACCTTCTCCATGGACACACTGCATCTGTACCTACATATAGAGCATTCCTCCTGGACAAAACTGAGGGCTGACTTAACAGCTTTCTGCACATTTGGGGGACCACACAGAGAACAGTGAGGGATACAGAGACACAGTAACCTCTGGAACTGTTTCCACGGCTGCAATATTCAGTGGGGAGGGATAATGAAGGACTGGGAGCAGATTCACCTACCCTGAGGTGCAGGAAAAACACTTCAGTTTGAAATGGTGATGAGAATTTAAGGGAACCAGCATTTGAATGTCTGCATGGAGGGCCTATAAAATATTCTTTGGAACTGGAGAAGCTGGCAAACATCATTATTTATGCTTCTACTCCATCTTGATAGCACAAACAGCATGGTCTAGGCACTCCAGCTGGCCTAATCACACCAGCCCCAGCTACTCTGGAGCACAGGAAAACAAAACAAAACAAAACAAAACTGTGGTTTCAAAGAACAACTAGAAAATAAAGGAAAGAACCCTAGAGAGATGAGGTAATGCTCTCCAGAGTTGGAGGGGCTAGTGAAAGCCATTGTATGTGCTCTTCCACCAATGTTACAGTGACGATGGGAGCAAAGGATGAGCACCACGGCCAGGTAGCAACCTCAGGGAGCCCCAGATACAGCCATCCTCCCAAGGCAGCCACCTGCACCTACCCAAGCTGCAGCTGTCCCACCAAGGCACTCCAGCATGGCATGCACACCATGACTCCCAAGGACAATGCCTGTAATAGCTCCAGCCATCTCACCAAGGCAACACGAGAACAAAGTACACCAGGACACATGAGCCCTGCACCTGCATTGGCTCCAGCCATCCCACTAGGGTGCCTGTGATGCAGACAACCCCAGAATACCCCGCCCATGCCTACTGCAGCTCCAGTCAGCTAGACAAACCAACAGGCACAAGCAGGCTACACAGAAAATGTCCTATTTAAGGCCATTATTTTAAGACTGGAAGAAGTAGCTGTTCTAATTCAAAGAAACATAGGAAGTAAATCAAAATGAGAGAGGAAAATGCTCCTGATGAAAATACAAGATATAACCAGAAAAAAAAAAAAAAAAACTCAACAAAATGGAGATAAGCAATCTACCTGATAAAGAATTCAAAGTAGTGGTCATAAAGATGTTCACTGGACTGGATAAAGAGAAGAGTAGATAAACTTAGAACTTCAACAAAAAGAAATAAAATATTTTTTAAAAAATCTAATCAAAATTGAAGACTACAAAACTGAAATAAAAATGCACTAGAAGAAATCAACAGCAAATCAGAAGATGAAGATGAATGGATCAATGACCTCAAAGAGAGGACACAAGAAAGCATCTAAGGTGAAGAACAAAAAGAAAAAAGGATTTTAAAAATGAGGATATGTTAAAGGCTCTCTAAAACAACATTGAGCATACTAACATTTGCATTATAGAAGTTCCAGAAGGAGGAGAGAGTGTGAAAGAGGCACACACACACACACACACACACACACACACACACAATTCAAGAAATAACAGCAAGAATGCCCCCAACTTGGGGAAGGAAACAGACATCCAGGTCTAGAAAGCACAAGAAACACCAATCAAGATAAACCTAAGGAGTTCTACACAAAGACGTATTATTTAAGTGTCAAAGATTAAATAAAAAGAAAGAATCTGGAAAGCAAGAGAGAGAAGTTGCATTCAAAGGAAACAGCATAAGGATATCAGATAATTCAGATCTTTCAGAAGAAACTTTGCCAGCCAGAAGAAAATGACATGGTATATTCAAATTGTTGAAAAGCAGGCTCAGTGGGTGATCATCTGTCTTTCATTAAGTTCATGATACTGGGGTCCTGGGATCAAGTCCCACATCAGGCTCTCCAGAGGGAGCCTGCTTCTCTCTCTGCCTATGTCTCCCATGAATAAATAAATAAAATATTTTTTAAAAAAGTGCTGAAAATAAAAAACCTACAACCAAGAATATCCTACACAGCAAGGTTAGCATTCAGGATTGAAGAAGAGATAGTTTCACAAACAAAAGTTAAAGGAGTTTATCACCATTAAACCAGCCTAACAATAAAGATTAAAGAAATTATTTAAACAAAAAAGAAAATGTCATAACTATAATTATGAAAGGAAAAAATTTCAGTGGTAAAATCAAACCTATAGTAAACAGTAGACTAATCATTTATAAAGCCAGTAAGGTGGTTAAAACACAAAAGTATCAAAATAAGTTATATTTACAAAAATTAATCTAGAGATCCACAAAATAAAAAGAAAATTAAAACATGAACCATATACTTAAAATGTGGAGGAGGGAATAAAAAACAGATCTTTTAGAATTGTTCAAACTTAGGTGACCATCAAGTTAATATAGACTGCTATATATTTAGGATGTTATATATGAAACTGATGATAACCACGGATAAAAACCTAAATAGATGAGAGAGACAGAGAGAGAGAGAGGAATCCCAGCATTATACTAATGAAAGTCATCAATCACAAGGGAAGAGAGCAAGAGAAGAAGAAAGGAACAGAGAACTATAAAAACAACCAAAAAGATATAACAAAAATGGCAGTATATCCACACCTGTCAATAACTGCTTTAAGTCTAGATGGACTAAATGTTCCAATCAAAAAACATCAGTTGGTCGACCAATTGGATGAAAAGCAAGACCCATCTATATACTGCCTAGAAGAGACTCACTTCAAACTTATAAACACACATAGATGATTGAAAGTGAAGGAATGGAAAAGATATTCTATTCAAATGTAAATGGGGGGCGGAGAAGCCATAGTAGCAATATTTACATCAGACAGAAAAAAGGTTATAAACCAAAACTGTAACAAGAGACAAAGCAAGGCATTACATAATGATAAAAGGATCAATTCAACAAGAAGATATAATAAATATCTATGCACCCAACATAGGATCACCTAAATACATAAAGCAAATATTAACAGACATAAAGGGAGAAAGTGATAGTAAGACAATAATAGTTGGAGACAGTAACTTACATCAACAGATCATGCTGAGATAAGAAATCAATAAGGAAACAATGGCTTTGAATGACACTTTAGACCAGATAAATTTAACAGATACATATAGAATGTTCTATACCAAAATAGCAGAATACACATTGTTTTCTAGTGCACAGGGAACATTTTCCAGGATAGATCACATGTTAGACCACAAACAAGTCTCAATATATTTAGAAAGATTGAAATAACATCAAGCATCTTTTCTTACCACAATGGTATAAGACAACAAATCAATTATAAGAAGAAAAAAAAAAAAAGACCACAAATATGTGTGAATAATATGCAACTAAATAACAAGGCAATAAAGAAATCAAAGAATAAATTAAAACTTTATGAAGACAAATGAAAATGAAAGCATAATGGTCACAAATCCTTGGGATATATCAAAAACAATTCTAAGAAGTTCATTTGTAGTAATACAGATATACCTCAAGAAACAAGAATAATCTCAAATAAACAATCTACCTTACACCTAAAGGAACTAGAAAAAGAACAAAGCCTAAAGCTAGTATAAGAAAAATTAATAAAGATCAGAGTTGAGGGTATTCCCTGGGTGGCTCTGCAATTTAGCGCCGCCTTCAGCCCAGGTTGTGATCCTGGAGACCCGGGATCGAGTCCCACATCAGGCTCCCTGCATGGAGCCTGCTTCTCCCTCTGCCTGTGTCTCTGCTTCTCCCTCTGTGTCTCATGAATAAATAAATAAAAATCCTAAAAAAAATCAGAGTTGAAATAAATGAAATAGAGATCTAAAAAACAATGGAAAAGACCAATAAAATAGAGAGCTTGTTCTTTGAAAAAAAGAAAATTAATAAATCTTCAGGTTCATCAAAAAAGAGAAAATTCAAATAAAACAGAAATGAAAGAAGAGAAATAACTGACATCACAGAAATAAAGGATTAAAATAATACTATGAAAAATTATATGCCAGTAAATTGGACAACCTAGAAGAAATGGATAAATTCCTAGAACATACAATCTTCCAAAACTGCAAGAGAAAGAAGTAGAAAATTTGAACAGACCCATTATTAGTAACCAAATTGAACCAATAATCAAAAAACTCCTAAGAAATAAAAGTCTGGGATAATGGCCTCATAAGTGAATTCTACCAAACGTTTAAAGAACAGTGAATACCTACTCTTTTCAAACTATTCCAAAAAAACAGAAGAGGAAGTACAGCTTCCAAACTCATTCTACAAAGACAGTAGTACCTGCTACCAAGATCAGATAAAGAGACTACAAACAAAAGAAAACCACAGGGCAACGTCTCTGATGAAAAGAGATGCAAAAATCCTCAACAAAATATGAGCAAACCAAATCCAATAATACATTAAAAAATCATTCACCATGATCAAGTGGATTTATTCCAGGGATGCAAGTGTGGTTCAATATTCACAAATCAATCATCATGCTATATTACAAATAAGAGAAAGGATAAAAAGCATATTATCATTTCAATAGATGCAGAAAAAGCATTTGACAAACTGCAACAACATTCATGATGAAAACTCTCAACAAACTAGTTTTAGAGGGAACATACCACAACATAACAAAGGCCACATGTGAAAAACCCATAGCTAACACCATACTCAATGCTGGAAAAGTCAGTGCCTTTTCTCCAAGATCAAGAACAAAACAGGGATGTCCACCCTCACCAATTTTATTTCATACAGTATTGGAAGTCCCAGTAAAGGAAATTTCTTAGACAAGAAAAAGAAAAGCCATCCAAACTGGTAAGGAAGAAGTAAAATATTCACTATTTGCAGATGGCATAATACTATAGACAGAAAACCCTAAAGACTCTACCAAAACCTACAAAGTACTGATAAATTAATTCAGTAAAGTCACAGAATACAGGATCAGTATACAAAAATTCACTGCATTTCATTTCTGTATACTTATGAAGTAGCAGAAAGAGAAATTAATAATCCCATTTACAGTTGTACCAAATATATAGGAATTAGCTTGGCCAAGGAGGTGAAAGACTTCTATTCTGAAAACTACAAAGCATTGATGAAAGACATTGAAAATAACACGCATAGAAAGATATTTCATGCTCACAGATTGGAAGAACCAATACTGTTAAAATGTCCATACTACCTAAAGAAATCTATAGATTTAATGCAATCCTTATCAAAATACCAACATTTTCCACAAAACTAGAACAAATAATCCTAAAATTTGCATAGAACCACAAAAGACCTCAAAGGGCTAAAGACATCTTGAGAACAAACTAGAAGTATCCCAATTCCGGATTTCAAGATATACTACAAGATAGTAATCAAAACAGTATAGTACTGGCACAAAAATAGACCAGAGATCAATAGAACTGAATAGAGTCTATAAATAAACCATATTTATACAGTCAGTTTATGACAAAGGAGACAGGAATATACAATGGGAAAAATACAGTCTCTTCCACAGTGTTGGGAAAACTGGACAGCTGCATGCAAAAGAATAAAACTGGACCACTTATTTACACCATACATTAAAATAAACTCAAGTCCTAAAGCTAAGACCCAAAACCACAAAATTCCTAAAAGAAAACATATGTAGTAATTTCTCTGACACCAGCTATAGAAATATTTTTCAAGGTATGTCTCCTCAGGCAAGGAAAACAAAAGAAAATATAAACTATTGGGACTACACCAAAAGAAAAAGCTTTTTCACAGCAAAGGAAACCATCAACAAAAGAATGATACAACCTACTGAATGGGAGAAGATATCTGCATAAGATACCTGATAAGGCTTTAATATAAAAGTATATAAAGAACTTATACAACTCAATACCATAACACCCCAAATAGCCTGAATAAAATAGGCAGAGAACCTGAACAGACATTTTTCCAAAGACATGCCGATGGGCAGCAGACAGATGAAAAAATGCTCAACACATCACTAATCATTGGGGAAATGCAAATCAAAATCCAATGACCTAACCTTACATCAGTCAGAATGGCTCGTATCAAAAAGACAAGAAATAGCATGTGTTAGTGAGGATGTGAAGGAAAAGAAACCTCATAAACGATTGGTAGGAATTGGTGAAGCCCTGTAGAAAACAGTATGGAGATTCCTCAAAAAATTCGAAATACCATATGGTCCATTAATTCTACTACTTAATATTTAGTCAAAGAGAATGAAAACATTAATTTAAAAAGATATATGCACACTTACGTTTAATGCAGTATTATTTACAATACCCAAGATATGGAAGCAACCTAAGCTTCCATCAACAGATGCATGGGTAAAGAAGACATGAAACACACACACAATTTACTCAGCCATAAATAAGAATGAACTTGCCATTTGTGACAACATGGATGGACCTTAGGGTAGGGGAACTGTGCTAAGTGAAATAAATCAGAGAAAGACAAATACTATATGACTTCACCTTTATGAGGAATCTAAAATGGAAAACAAAAAAAGCAGGCTCAAAAACACAGAGACCTTGTAGTTGCCAAAGGGAAGGGGTTGGGAGGAATGGGTAAAATTGGTAAAAGAGTTTAGGAGGTACAAATTCCTAGTTATAAAATAAGTTATGGGGATGGAAAGCATAGCATTTCTGGCGAGACTTTTAATGTATGGAACTATCACCTTGTACACCAAAATTAATATAACATGGTGTGTCAATTATACTTTGACAATTTTAATAATTAAAAATTTTTAAACAATTGTAAGTGTTCTTTATGGTTAAAAGCAATTAAAAAGAAAATTTATATACTTGACTATATATGTATTTCATAAAACAATATGAAACCAATTTATAAAATCAATCGGAACATTTTTACCAAATAGTCCATGATCTATGTCAATTTGTACATGTTTTTAATTAATCTAAATTATATGTACATAAAAAATATTGAAAGCATAAATGGGGGAATGGCATAAATATATATTTCACAAAACTGAAAATACAAATGACTGGCAAATTTTTAGCAAATAAATAAATGTAAACTAAAATGAGAATACACAAATGCCATTTTAAAATGTTGATTTATCCAAATTTCTAAAGAAATCATAATATCTAGTATCGGTTAGAATGGTGAGAGTATAAATTGAAGCAACATTTCTAGAAATAAGTTGGTTATAGTTTTCAGAAGCCTGAAAAAAAAAATCTTCGAATCATACAAATGGATCTTGGAACTTGTTGATAAGTTCCAGTAAAAGAGCACAACTATTCCAACAACCCTGAAGGAAAAATGGTCATCTTCTTCAACTTTTAGGGAAGTGTCATTAGAATTGATGAGAGAATAAAGAAAAAGCCAGCTCCTTGAACCAGCAAAATCCTGGAAATAATTTAGGAGATGGAAGCTACAGCTAGATCATTTATACAACCCCTTTTTGAACTGTTGATTCTGCTTCTCTGAATAAACTTCTAGGAAATAATCAGAATATACCCCCATATATTTATTTGCAAAGATGTTGGTTGCACTTTAGAAGAGAAAAAAATAAAAACAAAATTGTCCAGTAGAAGGAACAAGTGTGTTCACATTAATACACATTCAAGGTCTACTGTAGTCTTTCTTTTCTTTCTTTTTTCTTTTCTTTTCTTTTTTTTATTCTTTTCTTTTCTTTTCTTTTTTCTTTTCTTTCTTTTTTCTTTCTTTTCTTTTCTTCTTGTTTCTTTTTTTTTTCTTTCCAGTAGCCTCCACACCCAGGGCAGAACCCAACTTGGGGCTCACACTCACAACCATGAAATTAAGATCTAAGCTGAGATCAAGAGTCGAATGTCTGACTGAACCACCCAAGTACCAATACCAAAGTGTATTTTTAAAGATGTAACATTAAATAAAATCTGTTGATAAAAGTATATGATCTTAGAACAACATATCTAGGCAGGAAAACTACAAGGCTTTAGATACTACTCACTGAATTGTAGAATTACTGGATTTCTAATGTTTTTACCATGACTATAAGGTTTACTCAAGTCAAAGAGTCTGTTACACTACTTATTGGAAACTGTAAATACAGTACCAAAATTTCATTAGATAAAAATGATTTTTGCCAACTTATCATAATAACCAAAGTTAGTCTTCCCTTAAATGACATTGTAAAGGCCTTACATTTTCATAAAATCTTTTCTAGATTCTTTTAAAACTGAACCTAAATTGCCTAATTATGCTTTATTCAGTTTTCTGTTCTACAACATGGAAAGTTGTCAATAGAAAAGTACCCTTCACGAATTCAATATCATATCATCTCTCGATGTTATAAACAACCTGTGTGCAAGGGGCAGATGAAGAACTAGCAAATGCTGTTTTCCCTCTTGGCTTCCCATGAATTTGTACTATCTAATGTTCTGAGAAGAGTTTTGGACACCTCTAAATAACAGCTGAGAGAAGGAACTGCGGTACTTCAATCCTTGTTTTTGGCAGTATTTGTTTTTAATGTGAAAGCAAACAATAAAAGAAAACCTTTCCCATCTGCTTTTATCAGCCAGAAAGTCAAACCAAAGTCATAGTATCCTCAGCAAATAGCACTTGACTTTAGTACACAAACTCATCCTTCATTTATAGATACAACCTCCTAACATGTTAAGTCAACATTAGAATGATAAATAGGGCCCAAGTTGCTTAGGAATATTTCAGGTGATTTTGAGTAGGGCTCTCCTATATTTTCATTTAGGATTTGTCTATAGAGTTGAATCTCTAGGTAAAGACTCTGAAACATCAATCCTATTTCCTGCAAAGACAAACATGTTGAAGTAATTTTTTTTCCTTTTCAAAACTGCTTGTACCGCAGAGATCAATCTATTGTCTACCTTTGTGAACTTGTCAAATATCTACTTTACAAATAGCAAGAGTGCAGGTCAATAGATCATTATACAGGGCCACATAAATGTGATAATGAGAGTGACAAAGGTACACCAGTATGTAAAATAGCAACAAAGCTGCTAATTAAAAGTGACTTCAGGAATTGGATCAAGATGGCAAACAGAGCAAATGTGTTTGTTTCTAAGTCCCAATCCAAATCTCCACAAATGACAGAAAACACACCCATTTCCCTTAATTGTAAGTTCATTACAGCACTGGAAAAGCATAAGGGAGTTAATTTGGGCCAGAAATTTTAGGAAATCTGCACCACATGGAAAGCAGTTAAAATCAATATGCATGAAGAAAACTGCCACAGAAGGTAGAAGGAGCTTCAAGGTTGTTTCACACCCAGAGAGCTGAGCAACCGTCAGGGTGATTTGGTGTGTAAACACATTTGAAGTAGTTTAGCAGATTAACCAATCACTCTCTGCCCCCAACAAATAAGCACACCCAGACACACACACACAGCAAAAACAGAAATCCTTTGGAAGAATGCAGCATTGACTGTGTGCATGCGGGCCAAAAAGTCAGTGAGGAATCCCCACTGTCATGGGAACAAGAGAGTTTCAATGTTGAGAAATGAGCTGCTAGTGTATACTATAAGTAGCATGTCATACCATTGCCCTACAACTAGGCAGGCAGTAGTTAACAGAACCACACATACACATAGGTAAATAAAGACTCTCTGATACAAAGATGACATCCAAACGCAAATCCTGAGAGATTTTAAGAAAATCAACTCCATGAAATAGAAGTACCAAATTAAGAATAACAAGAATTAACATCTGAAGAAACAAACTTAATAGAGCGGAGTATGAATTTTGATAATTATGTATATTCGTGTAACACCCCAAAACAAGATTTAAAACATTTATATCATTTCAGAAAGGTCTCTTGCTCCTTCAATCTCCCCATTGTGAGCAATAACTTTCTGATTTAAATCACCATAGGAAAAAAAATAATAAATCACCATAGAATAACTTCGTCTGTTCTTGATGTGGTATAAATGAAATCATAAAGTATATAATCTTTCAACCAAATGCTTTTGACATTCACCTATACTGCATACTTCTTAGTCAAAAATAGTATTCTATTGTATAATTATACCATATATTACTGATCCATTCTCCTGCTGTAGGACATTTGACTAGTTTCCAACTTGAGGCTATTGTGACTAGAGCTGCTATGAACATTCTCGTAGAAGTATTTTTTATTAAGAATGGAATTTCAAGGCCATAGGGTAGATAGAAGTTTAACCCTATTTTAAAAAATGCCAACCAGTTCTCAAAATGTCTGTCCCATTTTACACTCCAACCTACACTGTAGTAGACATCTGTTTTCCCTACATCCTAACCAACATTTGGTATTGTCAATCATTTTTATGTTAGCAGTTCTAGTGGGCATGGGTATATATTTCGTCTGGTACCTTGTTCAATAATCAATTATGTATATATGGATTCATTTCTTGACTCTACCTACATATATAGAAGTAGCCAATATCACACTGCCTTTATGATTGTGGCTTTCCAGTAATATAGTAAGTCTTAAAAACAGATAATGTAAAGTTTGCCATTTTTTTCCCAAGATTGCTTGGTGTAGTCTAGATTCTTTATATGTCCATATAAATTTAGAAATAGATTGTTAATTTTCAAGGGGAAATTGTCTACTGGGATTTTGAATGAGCTTGCTTTGAATCAAAAGATCAATTTGAAGAAAATTGATATCTTAACAATATTGAGTTATTGAAACCATAATCATGATCTAGGTCTCCATTTACTTAGGTTTTCTTTTCTTTCTGCCATTAATGTTGTATAATTTTCAGTGTAGAGGTCGTGCAACTTTCACTAAACTTATTAATATGTATATTTTTTCTAGCACTGTTATAAATATTGATCATTTTAATTTTCTATTTGTTCATTGCCAGTATACAAAAATAAAATTGTCTATATTCAATACTATGTCAATACCTCAAAACTATGACCATGCTACATTTAGCTATTAGCAACAGCTTTTGGTTGGTTCCTTTAGATTTTTCTATGTTAACAATCATACTGCCTGCAAATAACACCGCTTTTACTTCTCTTCTGACTCTTGTGTCTTTTATTTTTCTTACCTTATTACAGTGGCTAGGAGTTATAATTAAATGTTAATGGAAGTAGTGAAAATATTTTTTACTTTGATCCCAATCTTAGGAGGCAAAATTGACTATTCTGTTATTAAGAATGAAATTATCTGCAAGATTTTTTTGATAGGTGTTCTTTATCTGATTTAGGATGTTTCCTTATATTCCTTATTTGCTAACACTGTGTTATGAAGGAGTGCTGGATTTGGTCAAAAAATTTTTTGCATCTTTTGAGATAATAACATCATTCTGATTTATTCCAATAATTTTGTGAATTAAATTTACTGAAAACCAAATTAATTAAAATAAAATGTAGTTAAAATGAACATTAAAAATGTTAAATCAGATTTGTATTTCTGACGTAATACTTTAGCATAATATATCGTTAGATTCGATTTGCTAATATTTTATTAAGCATTTTTACATTTGTAATCATGAAGGTTATTGGACTTACATTTTCTTTTGTCATAGCTTCATCAGGTTCTGATATCAGAGTAATGCTGGCCTCATGAGAAAAGGAAGAAAGTGCTCACTTACTCTATTTTCTGAGAGTTTAAGTTTGGGGTTACATATTAAGTATCTGACAAAATTAACCAATGAAGCCTTTGGTCTTGGGGTTTTCTTTGTGGGAAGCTTTTGAATTACTAATTCAAGTTCTTTAACAGATTTTCAACTATTCATATTTTCTATTTCCTCTTGATTTCATTGTAATAAATTGTAGAAACTATAGTGATGTCTCCTTTCTCCTTTTTTCTCAAATAGGTTTTTTTCCCTCCTTTTTTTCTTAATCTTGCCACAGCTTTATCAATTCTATTAATGACTACAAAGAACCAAATTTGTCCTATTTCAATAATTTCTGCTCTTATTTTTTATACTGCCTTTTTCTACTTACTCTGGGTTTGGGGTTTGTTTGTTTAGTGTTGTAAGGTTGAGTGTTGTAAATGTTAACTTTATACCTTTATTCCTTTAGAACATTTAAATCTATAAATATTTAAGTTTGGTTTAACAGTAGCAGCATCCCGCAAATTTTTGTGTTGGATTTTCATTATAAGTCAGTTTGAAATATTTTCTATATCCCACTATATTTTCTTCTTTAATTCATAAATTATTTGAATGTAAACTTTCTAAATTGAAGTTATTTGGCATTTTCAGATAATTCACCATTACTGATACCTAACTTAGCTTTGTATTGGTCAAAAAATAACTAAATATGATTTTAATCCTCTAATACATATTAAAACTTGTTTTGTAACTCAGCATATGTTCAATCTTAGTGAATGTTACATTTGCAATTGTAAAGAATGGGTAATCAAATTGTTGGCTATGATACTATACAAATATTAATCAAATTGGTTGAAATGGTTTATAATATATAAACTTATTTTAAAAAAATTTTAATGCTCATTCTGGCTATTACTGATAAAGAGGTGTTAAAATCTCTAATTATATAGATTTGTTCTATTTGTCTTTTTTACTTTTATCATGTTTGGTGACCTGAAGGTAGGAGGGAAAATACTGCTCCTGTTTCTCCTTTACACTGACACTCTACTCACTACTTACAAAACACTTTAATTCTGATACCTCTGGTCCCCAAATGTGTAAGTGGGAGTTCCACACACTGAGTAATTCTCACACAAGAGCTAGATACCCTACAATTTAATCCAATACTGACACTATTTACCTGGAGATAGTGTCAGATCCCACAGGTTAAGAGTCAGTCCCACAAGACTGCTTCTCTTTGGCTTCAATGCCAAGCATAAATCTCTTTTTACCAATGCTTCTGAAGGATAAGCTGTAAATCAGAGGCTCTCATATCTTTTATTGTATAATTTTCTAGAGTGGCACAAAGAAGTCAGGGAAATATTTTACTTACCAGGTTACCTATTATAAAAAAACATAACTCAGGGACAGTCAGATGGGAGAAATGTATAAGGCAAGGTATATGGGAAGTGGATAGAGATTATATGCCCTCTCCAGATGCACTACTCTCTCAGCACTTCCATGTGTTCATCAACCTGGAAGGTTTGATGGGAGTGAAACAACACCATTGTTTTGTTTTTTTTATGAAAGCTTTAATAAATAGAGACAACTGATTAAATCATTAGCTATTGGCAATTGATTTAAGCTCCAAGTCCTCTCCTTTTCTCAGATATTGAGGGGTGGGACTGAAAGTTTCAACCCCTTAATCATGGTTGGTTCCTGTGGCAATGAGCCCTCATCCTTAGACTCTTTCCAAAAGTCACCCCATTAACATAAACTCAAGTGTGATTGAAAGCAGTTTATTATGAATAACAAGATGATGCTTTTATCTCTATGGAGCTATTTTATTTTAAAGAGGTTTTTTATTTATTTGAGAGAGGGGGGGAGAGAGAGAGAGAGAGAGAGAGAGAGAGTGTGTGTGCACAAAAGTAGGAGAAGCAGCAGAGGGAGAGGGAGAAGCAGGTTCCCTGCTGAGCAGGAAACTGGCTGTGAAGCTGGATCCCAGAACCCTGGGATCACAACCCCAGTCAACAGCAGACTCTTAACCAACTGAGCCAACTAGGTGCCCCTTTGGAGCTATTTTAGGACAAAAAGCCAAATATTTTAACACAAGACACTCCCATTGCTTTTTTCACTTAGGAAATTTAAAGTGTTTTAGGAGCTCTCTGGCGGAAATAGCAAAGAAGACCACATATTTCTTACCGTATGCCACAATATCACAATGTTAAAGTTCTGTTATTAGGTTTATAATACACATTTAGGATTATTATGTCTTCTTGATAAAACTGACCCTGCTATAAATGTTTTACCTTTATTTCTATTAAGACACTCTATCTTGTAGTTTCCTTTATCTGAGCTTTCCTATTTTTGGTGTACTTTTCAAATACTTGACTTTCACTGTGAAGGTACCTTTATACATAAAGTGTATTTCTTATACACAGCATAGAGTTGATCTCACCTTAAAAAGTCTGACAGAATTTGTCTTATTTGCATGGGGCATAATTATCGATAGTTTTGTGCCTTTTATCATATTTATTTTATATTTGTATCATCTGATATTTCTTCCATTGTATTTCCTTTCTTCCCTTTTTCTGATGAATCAGCATTTTTAAAAACATTTTTTTATCTCCTTTATTGACTTTTAAGCTATACTTCTTTGTACTACTTTTTCAATGTTGCTTTAATGACAATATATTTATCTTTTCATAATCAGCTTTCAAATAATATAAAGAAATGTAAAAACATTACAGTATTATTATTGCTTCCCACTTTGAATTTCTTTCTGTCATATATTTTACTTTTACATGTGCTATGTATTCTAAAAGTTATTATTTGCCTTAATCCATAATAAAGTAAATTAAAATATGCAAGAATTTAAAAAAAGCAAAACTACATTTTTTATTTAGCCACATATTTACCATTTCCATACTTTTCATTTCCTCCCACATTTATATGGGCTTCCATTCTCACATCATTTCCTTACAGCTAGAACAACTTTTCTTTACTATTTCTTATAGAAAATATCTGTGGAGAGACTTCTTTCAGCTTTTGTCTATCTGAAAAATCTATTTCTCCCATCTTCATTTTTGAAGGATATTTCTGCTGAATGTAGAATTTTGTGCTGACAGTTATTTTTTTAACACTTTAAGCATGTTATTTCATTTTATTTTGGTCTCCATTGTTTATGATAAGAAACCAGCTGTCATTGGTATCATTTCTCTACTGTATATATATTTTTTCTTCTCTAGCTGCTCTTTAAATTTCCCTTTTATGTTTGGTTTTCAGCAGTTTGACTATAGTGAGACTACATATGGTTTTCTCTGTTTTTATTATGCTTGGGATTTGTTAAACTTCTCAGATCTCCAAGTTGGTCTTTTATTAATTATGGAAAATTCTTAGCCATTATATCTTAAAATATTTCTTCTGCCCCATTATTAATCTCCCCTTCTGGGACTCTAAGTACATATTTCTGGGATTCCAAATACAGGTACCAGATGCTCTGTTTTTTTATGTTTTTAATGTTTATTTGGAAATTTTCTAGTGATCTATCTTTAAATTCACTGAATCTTTTCTCTTTTGTGTTCAACCTACTGTTAATCCCTCAGTGTATGCTTCATTTCTGAGAAGTATGTATATTTATTTTTATACCTTTATTCCCTTGTGAAATAAATCACTCATCCCTTATCACAGGATGTTCAAATTTTTCACTGGACTGTAATATCTACACGCATAGCTTAACGTTTCTGTCTAATCATTACAATAGCTGGTCTATCTCTGGGCATGCTGCTATTGACTATTTCCTCTCTTTCATGGGTCACATGTTTCTACTTCTTTGTGCATCTTATAGCTTTTGATTTATACAAACCATTTTATGATAAAAATAAAGAAGAGTAGAAATTAAAGAACTAAGATTTACTCCCAATATAATAAAGCATGTCCCTGCTTCTGTTAGTCATTATTGATAAGCTTGATGGGTGTCCTGTTTGTCTTTATTGCTTAGGTGTAAACATTTCAAACCAGGAGAGGTCTCTCTTTATATTTTGTGAGAGCTCTCAGCTCTACTGCCCTCCTCCCAGTTTTCAGCCTTTAGTAAAGATGTGAATTACTTTGGAGAGATTTGTCTCAGCTCAGTTGTTTTACACCCACCCTCCGAGAGGCCACTGTGTGCACTTGGTAAAGCTTCCATATGCCTCAAATGTGCCCTGCCTCCAGCCTTCACTGTATGACCTACACACTTATTGAAGGTTCATAGAAAAAAAGTCAGTAGAACAGTACAGATTCATCTATGGCTGTGGATAGTTATTATCCATAATTCAAGCCCACACATGACTAATAATAGTTACCTAAAACTTTAGCCAGTTTCTTACACCCATCTATCACAGTATTCTCTCCTACAGTTTCAGTAAGGCTGAAAGAAACCATCCTTCTCTACTCTGCCAAGGAATATTCACTTTACGAAATTTCACTTATTTACTTTTCTTTACATTCTCACTCCATTGTGATTAAAGCAAAACCGAACAAAAACCATGATTCTATAGATTATCTGGCTTTAGTTGCTAGGGTGGGAGCAATTATCTCTTCCTAATTGTAAAATCCAAAGAATACTAATTATAGAATACTAATGCTACTTTTAAAAAGTAACCAATTTTATACTCTGGAAATGAAGAATGTGATTGCCAAAATGTGACTGCCAAAAATAAAATAAAATAAACCCCTCCATAGATGACATCTGTAGAATGACAGAAAAGCCACAGCTGAAGAATAAATATATTAAGTGGGAAAATTTCATTGTGCTATACTTCCAAAATATTGCACAAACATAGAATAATATAGAAATTGTGGCAGAAAAGTTTAGAGAAATGAAGCATAAATTCAGAAATTTAATATATTTAAGCACTTGAACTAATCATATTGAATTATTGAAAAAAGTGGAAAGAAGAAACAGAAGAAAGGAAATAGTCAATTAAGTGATATAGAAAAATTCCCTGAGCTTAAAAAGAGACATATCTTCAATCAATCTGAAAGGATCTATCAAGTGTACAGTAGGACCTTGGATGAAGAAAAACATGCTACAGTGCTCTAGATATGATATTCACTCTTACAATTGAAGCAATAAAAATCAAGGTAACATCAGACTTCTCATTGCCAGTCCTGTGAGTGAAGACAAAGGAGTAACATCAAAGTTCTAAGAAAAAACAATTTTGAATTTAGAATTGTATGCCCAAACTTTGAAGGATATATATATATATTTATTTATTAATTTTATGCATTTAAATATTTATTTTGGATTACCAAAATCTATTGTCTATTCATTTGATACTAATTCTCCAAAATTCCTCTTGAATATCACTCTTTCCCCCTAATTAAAAAATTTGGCTTAGTAAAACAGATTCTAATCCCTCGACCAGGTATGGGTACTTTTTTTTTTATTCTCAGGCAATTAAATACATGGTATACTCTTACCCATAATGTGTACTTCAGAAGTAGACTCATGGCAGAACTTAAGCCAATTAGAGTAAGGACAAGGATTTTTATTTTAACTTTGGAAAGAGCAAACATCTCTTCTCCGTTGATCTTAAATTAAGGGAAAATTAGACCAGGAACAAAGAGCACTCATCTTGCCACTATATGAAGTCCAGAAATTAAGTTAACATGGAGGAAAGCAGAACCAAGAGATAGGAAGTTTGAGAGCTAACCCCACTGGAGTCATTGTATCAAGTAATGCCTGAAACTGGATATCCCTGGGCTTTTCATGTAAATGAGCCAATAAATCTTTCTTTGGTTTAAGCTGGTTTCAATTAGATAATCTGTTATATGCCAGTGCAAAATCCTAACTGATCCAAAACCAAGTATTAAAAGGGAAAGCAATGTGTGTAAAGAGGCATAATAATAGATTGTACTTTGTATTGTCTCTCTTCCAGATTTTTCCTTCTATCATTTTTTTTAGAATCAAAGCCACTTACCTGAATAATTTCTCTGGTTTCTCTTTACTATGTGTGGCCAACTAGGAGCATGGTAGAGAAACTAGGATGATTACCTTTCTCTTGTCTCACAGTTAGCTAACTCCATCAAGATGCCTCAAAGGTGACTAAAATCACAGGCAATCATTCCTATTATTTTTTGAGCTCTGATTCTCAACAAATGTGAACCAGGGCAGCCCTGGTGGCTTAGCAGGTTAGCACTGCCTTCAGCCCAGGGCGTGATCCTGGAGCCCTGGATCGAGTCCCACATCAGGCTCCCTGCATGGAGCCTGCTTCTCCCTCTGCCTGTGTCTCTGCCTCTCTCTCTCTCTCTCTCAAATACATAAAATCTTTAAAAAAAATGTGAACCAGCAGAAGCCATACATTTCACATTTTTAGACCACAATGTAATGTCTATAGAAACAAATAATAAAACTGTAAGTTAAAAAATATTCTCGGGAACTCTTAACATACTATAACAAGCACATGTAAAAAGTGGACCAGAAAAGAATTGCAGTTATGTGTGTGGGGTGGGGGGCACCATGAGTTCAACAAAGGAAATATGCTTCTGATGATTCTTTGGCTGCATATAATAGGATCTGACATATCCTAGTCAAATAAATAAAGGAAATACTTCACAGAGTGTATCTTCAAATAGCTACTCTAAAAAAGAAAATTAACTTATTAAGAAATAGATAATGATAGAAAAATTGCCGAATTTTATGACACTGAATGTTTGTAGAGTGGTCATTCACAAACTTCAGCTTCATGAAAATCACCAGGAGTTCTAGCTAAAGTACAGATTACAGGATTGGACCCCCAGAGTTTCTGATTCAGCAGATCTGGGGTAGGAACCACAGAATTGCTTTTCAAACATGTTTCCAGATAAGGCTGACGTTGCTGGTCTCAAAACACCATTTTATAAGCCACTGTGTTCGACAAGGTTAAGAACATGTGAACAAAAAAGGCAATTGTTATTTTAAAAATCTGAGCATCAAAACAAGAAAGGTAAAATCCCCACTCTTAGGGAACCTATTTCCTAGCAGTAGGAGATGAGTAAGAGACATATAAACTAATAAAACATAATATCAGATAATAATAAGTACCTGTGGACATTAAAAAGATGTGTACAGAAAATGACTAACATGGGATAGAAAGAGTACATAATGCAGACAAGGAATATCTTTCTGGGGTGATATGTGAACTGAGAGGTGAAGGATGAGAAGGGGTTGCCCTTTTGAAGATACCAGGAAGAATGGAACAAGCAGAGAAAGCAACCAGCCAAAGAATTTAAGATGAAAAGATATTTAATGTATTCAAGGAAGGAGCGTGGAAGTAGTAAACAAGGAAAGTGTTTTTAAAATAATGAGATTTAAATGGTAGGTAGGAAGCATGCCATGTAGGCTTGTAATGAGCATGGAAAAAAATTCATTTTATTCTATACAATGGAGATGCTTTGGAAGGTTTGAACTGTCAGAGTAACCTATTGTGAATTTTGAGAATATCACTGCAACTATTATTTGGAGAATAGACTGTGGGTGGGAGAGGGAAGGAATGGCAAAAAGAAAAAAAGAGAGAGATAGGAATAAATGTTACAAGAGTATTGCAGGATTTAGGTAAGACGTGTTTATGACTTTATGTAGATAGAAACAGTAGATATACAAAAAGGTAGAAAAAATAGACTACTAATTGCTCAAATTGGCTAGATCTGAATCAGTTCCGCCTTGGACCTAAGGGATCACATACTCTAAGTTGTATCCCCACATGGTTCTGAGGAGCAGCCAGGTTTAGGGTATACTTTATTATATAGATTACTATCATAGATAGGCTGCATGAAACCAACCTAAGTTTCTAAGTAGGGAACGTCCTAATGAAAGAAGAATTTAAAGATGATGAGTCTGGTATCATACAAGACGACAAACGTCCTGCCGATGAGAGTAGCAGTCAACAGGCTATCACAGTAATTAAGGCATAAGCATTTGGACTGTACCAAATATGGTAACCCCTAGCTATGTGTGTATTTAATTTTAAATTAAATTAAAAATTCAGTTCCCTAATTATACCAGCCACACTTCAAGTGTTTAATAGCCACATGTGGCTATTGTTTACTACATTGGGCAGTGCAGATATAAAGCATTTCCATCACAGAAAGCGTTTTGGGCAGCGGAGGCCCGGGTTATGAAGTTGGTAGTGGGTAGAGAATCTAAGGGGCAATACTGCGCAGGCGGTGGGGTGAGAAGGAGGATTAGCAGGGCACAGTGATACGTGAAGCAGCATTACTGTATAATCATGTGGCTTTTGATCGAAAAAATGAAAAATCTGTATAAAAATACACTCAAGTCAAGGGCACTGTAAAATCAGTACTTGCTGTGTTACACAATTCACCACAATATTTTTTTCAATATAGGAAAATACCATAACTGATAAGATAAATATTATGATAGCAAGTTTTTTTTCCTCCCTCCTCTCCTTCTCTGTGGGTAATTACCAATGTCTGTAATTGACAACAGTTGATCAAATCAAAATAGGAAAACTAATAATGAGCCAGATTCTCCCACCACATTGCACCCGTTGAAGTCAGTGAAAGCTCTGTGCACACAGGGAGACACATGGCGAGCTAATCTGGCCCAGTATTTACACAGCACTTTCAATTTGAGGATCTTAAAATGTTGAACAAATATGCACTTTTATAGGCCATCCCAGGAGATAGAACCATCATTTGTACATCCGACTATATTGGGTTTTAAAAGTTTGAGCTAAAGACTTTATGCTACCTAAAATAGTGGTATTTAAAAGTGTGTTTCCTTCTTTCCATATATGTATGTGTCAGAATTCACAAGATCTGAACCTTCTGTTTTAAATTAAGTTTGGATAAACTTCATGGCTTCACTCAGCTTAGCCTTTCAAATACCATCTTCTTCCTGCTACCCATCTGACTTCAGATAAGAAAGTCAATCACTCACTCATATTAACCCAAATTAAGTAACTTCACTCACTTAGGAACATATTCGTGCACCATGCATCAGAGTAGCATACTCTCGTCACGATTTTACATTTCTTGGAATTTTTCAGATGAACAGTGTACAAATGTGTTAATTGAATCTTGTTCTCAATTAACCACAAGTGGATTATCCAATTGATAGGTCATTCAGACATCCTGGGCCTCTTCTCTACCCCTTACCAGTAATTTGCAGACAGCTGTCTCCATCACTCTGCAGCTGGCCCTTGTGCCATTAATAGCAAGACAGGCTGGGGAGGGAGGAATGGAGAGAGCTGTTTGGCATTAGGTCACTTGGTTAATTAGAGAAAGAGATAATGCTGCCAATTTGTCCGCTAATTCAACGAATATGTATTCAAGGCCTGCAATATACATGGGGAACATCAAGATATAGTTGTAGGCAGAGTATCTGCCCTAGAGAAATAGAAAGATAAAGAAAAGATAGGACTTTTCCTAGTTCTCACAGGTCTAATTCTGCACATACACATTGGATTGGCCTTTCCAATTCCTCTCCACCATTGTTCCCTGCAGGTCTCAGAAGTTTTCACACCCCCAAACTACCTGTGGATGACAAAATTTGAGACAACGTCTATGGTACAGGAGGCGCACAGCAACCCAGAACTTTAGTTAAATACTATGGGGCAGGTGAGAATGTCACAATTTTGACTTTATAGGTCCCTGGAAAGCACTGACGTAAACAGAGTAGTAATGATTAATTACATGATTTTGTCGTTTCCAAAGTTCAGTTATAATCATAAAATGAAGGTGTTTTGAGGTGTAAGAGGCAGTATTATAGAGCATCAAGAACACTGCCCTGAGAGTTACAAAGACCTGAATTCCAGTCTTATTTGCTTCTGATCACATAAGCTTTCTGACCTCATCTGGGGATAATGAGCATCTAGGAACTGATGGAATTGATGTGGAGGGTTGGATGCTTTAAGCCATGCCAAGTGCTAAGAAAAGTGCCTACTTTAGGTTAATCCATTACTCAATATGTGTTAGCGATCAGCACTTATAATCAGCTAGGTTCGAGCAGGTATTTAATAAAATTGGGCCTCAGATCTTTCACATTATGAGGAGTGGGATATGTTTTTCTAAAGTTTAGGTTTTATTGAAAGTTCCTCAGCAGCTACTCCTGAGAAAGAAAAAGGGACAGTGCAGGGGAAGAATGATGGCTGGGGTACCACAACCCCTAATTTCTTTAAGCAATAGTAGCTCTATTTTTGTACATTATCTATATTTGAAGTCAATTTTATTCAGTTGAAATATAAATGGGGGAGGGCAAATAGGCTGATTTTTTTTTAAGTTTGAAAAACACTGGGCCAGATATTCGCAAAGTTTCTGAACTCTAAAGCCACTTGATATTTCAACACATACATTAATTCACTTGTACCAAATGGAAGATGTTAATATAAAAAATAAGCTTTATATGATCAAAATGACAAAATTATGCCTTCTCTTCCCAAAACACAGACACAGGAGAGCCTTTAGATGGTTATCTAATTAAATCTGTTATAGAAATTCCTAAATTTTTATTCCATTTCTTCTTCTTTTTTTCTAAGGGTTAAGGTATTAACATATATTTGGTTTAGCAAAAGCCAAATTTCTTATTCTTAAACTAAAAGAACATAATACATAGAGACAGGTAAAAATGGAAAAGATGGGATAAGTAAAAAAGTCATTTCACACGAAAATATAAAATAATTCTGTTCTGAAAAAAGACCCTCGTCAATTACAGAGAATGTCAGGAAAATATTTCTTCCTCCTTATAATTTTAAATTGTATTGTCTCAGGGAATTAATGTATGCCTTGGAGAAGTATGTGTATATTTCTGTATAAATATTTACCTACTGGGCAATCAGAAGGATTAAAAGATAAGTTTATAATTCATGACCTGATCTGAATGAATCACTCAAACTTGATAAAATATACTTTCAGAAAGCCAGAGATGAGAGGCGTGGGGATGGAGGAACCTTCTAGGTGGTCTTTAGTTTTAAATTCCCAGAAGGACAAACATTATATGGTTTCATTTATTCGGGGAGTATAAAAAATAGTGAGAGGCATTATAGGGGAAAAGAGAGAAAATTAGTTGGAAATATCAGAGAGGGTGAAGGAACATGAGAGACTCCTAACTCTGGGAAACGAACGAGGGGTAGTGGAAGGGGAGGCGGGTGGGGGGTGGGGGTGACTGGGTGACGGGCACTGAGGAGGGCACTTGATGGGATGAGCACTAGGTGTTATACTGTATGTTGGCACATCGAACTCCAATAAAAAAATATACAAAAAAAATTCCCAGAAGATAAAATGGTATATGTGTGAATTTAAAAGACCCCTATCTTCTTGAGCCTCCTTACATCCAGAAATGAGGTCTATAATTCCTTATCTTGGCTTCTGGGAAGACCCTGTGACTTATATGGCCAATGGTATACAGCAAAAGTCATATCAGTGTCCTAGTCAAAGTCTTAAGAGATAGTAGTTTCTACTTCCTTTCCCTTAGACCCTAGCTCTGGGGAAAGCAGCTGAATAACCTGAGACTGACATACTGTACAGAAGCCTAAGGAAGCCACATGGCAAGTCCCAGAAAATGAACTGCATGTAGAAAGAGAGAGAATAAGGAGTACAGAGGCACCAGACATGTGAATGAAGAAGACAACTTTGAAGTGAATCCTAAAAGGATAAATGATGAACCTTGAGAATTTAGTTTCTTGGTTCTCTTTCCCATGAATTATGGAGGGAAAATATTTAACATACACTTATCAATGTTCTTCTTCTTTTTTTTTTTTTTCAATTTTCTCTTCTACATGGAAATTACTTTGGTTATCCCAAGTTTTGGAATCTCTGATAAACTAATCACATGTTCCCTGGATTAAAGTACTGTGAAAAATAAAAGGACAGGGTCAATAGAAAGAAGAGGTAATAGCCCTACATTTGCTCTTTTGTTGAGGCTAAATCTTAGAATCCAGTCTTCTTCAAAAGGAATTATGCCCAGACAGCCACCAACCTGCTGGTCTACCCCAAAAGTGGAGCAGTGTGCAGAAGTACATGATGCTGACATAAGTCCCTCTGGGACGAATTAGCCATGCAAATACCTTAGTCTTCTTTGTTTTCAAATATACTGAAGAGAAGTAGCCCATAAGGAAAGAGAAGCAGACATTTAGATTGTTGAAGAGTTTGTTTTGTTGTTATGCACACACTTTAATCCCTGGGAAACCCAGACTTTCACATGAATGTACTCAATGCAATCAATTTTTTGGCTCAGAAAGCACAAGTTGTTCTTTGCCCTTGGTCTTCCCGTGTGTTACATGTACTCCTCCCAGCAGCAAAATGAGTCCCACAATCATTCTGTGGCTTCCACTTCAGTGCTTCTGCACTTTACTTTTAGTTGCTACATCACCTCTTCCAACTCTCTCAACAACTGCCCTGATGGTCCTCCAGTTTTTTGTTTGTTTGTTTGTTTTGTTTTTTGGTTTTGTTTTTTTGTTTTTTTGTTTTTTTTTGTTTTTTTTTTTTGGTCCTCCAGTGTTTTAAAGTCTCTCAGGCAAAGAACTTAGCTTTCTTATGTATTCTCTCATTTAGTCACTTACTGAGTTTTATTAAGCTCTACAATGTTAAAGCTGCAAACACTAATAAAGGATAGACTTCTTTTCCAAAATATCTTGGTTGGACAGAAGTGGTAAGAAAAGCACATGAGTAGCTCAAATAAAAGACAATTAGTATCAAAAGACAGAATCTTTTTAATAAAAGTACAGATTCCTTCAAAAAGGATAAAACTAACATTTCTTGAGTATCTCTACGGGTCATTTGTTTGAAATATATTATCTCATTTATACTTTTCCACCACCTTTATAAGGTGGGAACTATTATGTTAGTCTTTAGTTTACATATGAAAAAACTTAGATTCAAAAATGTTAAGTAATTGAAGGTTATAAGTATTTAAAAATTTATAACTATTCTTTGTCTGACATAAAAATCCTATATTCTTTCCATTAGCTGCCAACCTTCCATTATACTATGATTTCCAAACTGAAGACTTTTTCTATAAAACCATCTCACTTGACTTTCTCAACAACATTGTGAAGGTTGATCCTCCTCTTTCACTTTACACCAAGGAAAGCAAAGGCTGGAGAGATCAATTGACTTCTAGTCTATGAGCGAAATTCAAATCATACCCTGATCTCACTACTCCAAGATGGCTTTTCTTTCCCACTCTCCCATGCTGTCTTCATCAGATTGGATAATTATAAGTTTTATGACAAAGGATGCATTTAATAACTGAGCCTCATAGAATGGTAAGATTTGGACAGGTGACTACTGGGGTGAAAGGAGGTGCTATAGGTAGAAGATTTCCATGGGGAAGAAACAATGTGTTAATATTAAGAACAAGGTAGCTTAGTTATAGCCCAAGATGATTTGCTGCATACAATCTATTACAACCAGATGAAAAAAACATTACAGCACGTGCAATATATCCAGATATTAAAGTGGTTGCAATACATGGAATTGTTTTTGCAACAATGTCTATCATATATGTAACTCAAATATTCCCAGAGAACATAACCTGGGAATTCAGATGGATGTACATTTTCTGTAACACCCAAATTTGATGATTCTTCTCTTCACAAGTTAAACCCCTTACTTCAAAGTCTTCCTATCAAATATTCCTGAGAATATACAAGTGTTGTTCATCACATGCTCACAGCAATAATGTTTATGCTGAGCATTACTTCTGTCTGGTCTCAGAGCTTCTGGTCTTGAGCCTCCTTTCATACTCACTGGGTATTGTCACTAATTTGGTGGAACCTGCCTGAGATGAAAGGGTAGAAATGGAAGTTGCCTCTTGCTTTTGAGATATGCACTGTTAGAAGGGTCCCAAGCACTGCTACCTGCTTCCCATCCTCCACCTCTGCCCCAACACATATTAGGGCTTGAAAAATTCTTCCTGAAATCGTTCTTCAAGTTTTTGACTTTATACTCCTGCTTGGGCCATCAGTTCAAGGGAGACAAATGCAAATAATACACACTTTTGCATATTTATAATTCCTTAAATCCCATCACAGATAGCTAAGTCTTTGTTGGCATGTCAATCTCAGTTCAGGGATCTTTCTACCTTCAGAATGAGTTTCCTGAAGAAACTCCTCAGAGCTCATCTAAATGGACATCTCTGGTGGTCATTCTTGCCACTTTGCTGAGTAAATACACATCAGTTGTCAAAAATGTATCAGGCAGTTACTCAACAAACTTGGCTTTAAATATTTAATTTTCAAGTATGGGACCCTCATTCCTACTTTATGTTGTGTTTTTTTCTTTGTAAAAGTGTTTGGGATAATAAGTATTGTGTATTCCTGAAATATTTCCTATCATATGTCCCCAAATTATACATCTGAGTCACTAATAAGAAACCTTTTAAAGATCTGACCAGCAGGATAGTGCGCGGGAAGAGTCAAAACACACGGGTTTCAGGTTTAAAGTCTGAAGAAAGGGCTTTGTTTGAATCTAGGCAATGTCATTTAGAAACTATGTAGCTTCGCACAATATTTTTTTTACTACACTAAATCCTGGCATCTATACTGTAAAATGTGGATAACCATAATACTGTCTATTTTGCCTAACCAACAGCATTACTGCGTTATGTAGTATTAGTCCTCCCAATAGGTAGACAAACCAAGAGCCTAGTAAGATAGGTCTAAGGACAGCGATTCCCTTTTACCTTGTGTGCCACTATTCTAGGCCCTAGGCATCCATTACTGATCATCCTCATTTGTATCCTGTAAGGGAAGCATTATTATGTGTTGAGGCTTATTCTTTGTCCAAGTACATCAGCCAATATGTACATGGAAGAGTATTTAACTATTTAAGCCAGATTTGCCTGACACTACAATCATCTTCTTTTTCCTATATGTTGCTGCTTCCATACAAATATTTTTTGCTTGTTTTTGTTGTTTGCTGGACTAAGGGATTTTTGAAAACAGTATCTGGGCTACAGTATCTTGAAGCTTTTGAAACCACCATCAGTACCTAAGTACTTAGAAGCATAAAGGCTGGCCAAAATAATTAATAACTATCAGTTGACTTTACAAACAAATGAACAAACAATAAATTGTTTCTACTCTATTTTGAACTCTAGGTTACATGAATAATATGATACCATCATCGGTACCTCGAAATGTGAAAAGGACATCTTCAACATAAAGAAATTAAAGTAACCATAGATGCACTGTTTAAAACATAGCAACTCTGACACTCATTGCCAACTCCAGCCAATTCCATTAATCAGAAGGAGAACAAACAAAAACTCTTTTGCATCTGCTGCCTGAGAAACAAAATTGATTTAATACCTTTTCAAAATTTTAAAGCTATCTTAAAATCTCAGGTAAAAACAAAAAAACCATGCACTGGCATTTTAAACTACTGTAAGAAATAATGCATATGTTCGTGTGGTGTCAAGGCTGTGATTTTCCAATAGTTTTGCATTCCTCCAAGTAAATGCTACCTACATCTCACAACTGGTGGGTGTAAAGATTGTGAAACAAAGTTGGGCATAATCCATCTCACAATCCATGCCAACTTTAGCTACTTAACTCTCAGGGATACAAGAACTAGGTAAAATTTATGGGAAAAGGTTTAAATCAAAACTGACTGCTACTGATGTATATCTTCCAGAAGAGTTAGCTTTTCCCTGTGAGTTAAGTCCCCATGTAACATTAAGGCATTTCTATTCATCTTCCCTATCAGGACAAAGCAAATGTTAGTGTCTTTGAGTAGCTGCTATACGTAGGCATGGAGTGACTTATTTCCTCTGATAATCACAAGACCCATAAGAAACAGATGATCCAGTCCCATTTTAAAGATGATAACACTGAAACTGGGAGAACCAAAGTAATCTGATCAAGCTCATGCATTCAGTGAATGATGGAACCGGGACTTAAACCCAGTCTGATTCCAAAGCTACAGCTGCTCCTCCAGAAGGAAGAGGAATGGCTTAGCAGTACTAGAGATTTTTAAAACATTGATTTAAAAGTAAAACATAAGGTGGAAAAAGAGAAATCAGTTGTTTAAATATTGTTTCAGGTTAAGAAATTTAAGGGAGAGAATGAGAACTGGAGGGTGGCTATGATTATTCTTAAGGTATTTGAAATTGGTTCTACTGATTTCTGATATTCTGTGTGAACTTTGAGAGGAGACAAGGAATTTTAAAGCTTTAAAAATACTTTTCCTGGGCACCTGTGTGGTGCAGTTGGTTGGACGGTTGACTTGTGGTTGTGGCTCAGGTCATGATCTCAGGGTCCTGGGATTGAGTCCACTTCAGTTCCACACTCTGCATGGGGTCTGCTTAAGACTCTTTCTCCTTCTCTGTCCCTCATCCCTGCTTGCTCTCTCTCTCTCCTGCTCTCAAATGCACAAATAAATATTTAAAAGATTTATACAGCAAATATAAGTGCATTCCTTGCTCTATACACTTTACAATAACACAATCTTTTAGTCTTCTAAAGCTCAGGCCATTACCAGTGGCATCCCATCTGCCTATAACTTTGTTGCTTGTACAACATGCAATAGAAATATTGGATAAGTGAAACTGCACTCACAGTCTAGTGCTGAACTCAGTCCTAAGACTCTCCCCTACATATTCTTCACACCTAACTATTCATTGGCCTCAATCTTGCTTACCCAGCTTGCTTCTCTTCTTCCATTTTTGCCCTGTTAATTCTTAGATAGTTTCATGCTTTAACTACAAGCTTGGTTTCTCTTGATAGTACCTATAGGTTCTTATTTTCTAAACTAGTTATGCTACTTCAAGGTATCCTCCCCTCCCTTCCTCAGATGCAAGAATCTTCTTAGAGTCACCTGTTCAGGCAACTATCCAACTTTGTTCACATTAGACACCTGAACAAGATGCACTTGAGTGTTAATGACTTAGATCAATAGTTCTCAAACCTGGCTAGACAATCATGCAGGGAACTTAAGAAAATATTGGTACCTGGGACCTACCTAGGACCAATTAAACCACAATCTCTAAAGATGGTGTTCAGGCAGAGATACAGTTAAATCTTTCAATTACAGAGCAATGCTTATATTATGATGAATCTCTTGAAAAGCTCACTGGCTGGCATCCTAAAGAAAACTCTCCCAAATCATGAGCCCATATTCCCATCTGAAATGCCAAGCTATTTCTCTGGCATGCCAACACAGTGAATGGCAAGGTCAGTCAATAACATGAAAACTTCATGGCAGCTGTCGTATATCATTCAAAACAACCAGTAAGGTGAATGACGCATTTTACTGTTACTGGGTGGTTGGTGGCCCATTGGTAGAGATGCATAACCTACTTGGTTATCCACTTATTAAGAGCCCAAGCAGCCTTTGAGGATCATTTGTCATCTGCAGAACTAAGTGACATGAGTGCCAAATCCTACAACTCTTCAGGACAGGACAAGACAGGAGTTGCAAACTCAAATACCAAGAGGTGTCAAGCGGGCAATGTAAATGACTAAGAGGCTAAATGTAAATGACCCCAGTTACCTAAAGAGCGCACGCTCCACAATGTGGTCTGGTAACACCTGCCTCCCAATAATTGTTATGAAGCATGAATGTGGGCTTAAGTTGCCTCTGGATTCACTTTACTATTTTTTGCATAGTTATATATACAGATTCTTCCAATAGCAACTCTGGTAACCATATCACCTATTCAATAATCTGAGTTTTAATATCTAGAATTCAAAGCCCTCCATCATTAATCTCTAACTTCACATATTTTTACTCTAATTTGGATTTTTCCCCCCAATACACCTCTTTCTGATTGTGCATATGACTTGATTTCCATCTCATCACTTGTGTCGGTTTTCCAACTGAAATGAACTCTCCATTCCCTTTTAGTCCTCTGATCCTGGACTTCACCTCTTCTCTAGTTTCCTTTGTGTTGCTATTCCTCCCACTACCCACTCTTTTGTCACTTTCCCTCAAGACCTTCCAAATGTTCTGTTCCCTTTGCTCAAATCTAAAGTTCCATTCCCTTGAAAAGCTACCACCTAAAACTACCAAAAGGACACCTCCACCCTCTGACTTGGTGCAGAATATCATTAACATTGTTATGTAAAGAAAATTTACTGGAATAAACACAGCAAAGCTCTGCTGCAACCTGCTCTTTATTTAATAATGCCACAAATTTAGTCAAATCCTTCATATATCTGTGATGTATACCACATTTTTATGTGATGCAAAGGTCATCCATCATGCATTTATACCGTCATCCCCAAACAACAGTGACCCAGCAAAAACTGGCTGTGTCTCCCTCTGCTTTAACACACAGCTCAGATTAAAAACAAAAACAAACACCACAGCCAAGAGTGTCACCGAGGTATCAAAACATTGTTTTCATGCTTCTTGCACCTTAAATCTCTGGGAATATCTTCCTTTAGTAAGGCTTGTGAAAAGACGTCAAGAGAAAAAAAGTTTCTAAATACCACCTAAGCAAAATTAAAATTAAGTGATGATATTTGGATTTCTTCGAATCATAAGTCATCATTAAAATTGCTATAGTTTGCCTAGATACACACCAAAGAAATATGGCCTCTCAATCTAGATGCTAAATCAAATAAAATTTAATATCCTTTGAAATCACAATTTCAGAGTAAATATAAATGGAAAAACCATAAGTCACATTGATTAATTTAAACATGTGTAATTTTTATAGGAAGTTCTGCTTAGACAAAAAATTACCTTAAAGTCATGAATTGATATACATAGCATTCAGCTGACTTTCTTAAAACAATGGAAATCTAAAAATTGAATTCTGTCTTTAAAGTATAACATTACAGGAATGTATATCTATATCAGGTAAAACACAAAATAAACATGGAAATTTTCTTTTTGTCTTAAGGACACTATTAAAGCTCATATAACGTCTCTTTTCACTTGCTCATTTTCTGTAGGTATTTTTAAATCTCTCACATTTTCAGGCCAAATTCTGCCCAGGCTTTGAAGCAAGAACACTGGACTTTTCTTAGGTTTTTCTCTGCTAAGAAATAAGATATGTTCAGTAAAATAATATTGTTCTTAAAAGACAGAAATTAATTTAACAATATGTTAAGGGATTCCCAAATTATTTGTCAAAATATTTCACCTCTATTTTTCAGACTGGTAGATCAAGCTATGAAATTAATTATTTAACTTTTTTTTTAAGATTTCAAATAACTTTTGTATACTTTCTATGGTGCATTAAAATGTCTTTTCTTTACAAGCAGGAAAAAGCATGAATAACCCAGAATACTGTAATGTGTCTTTTGAAGAAAGGAGCTTATCTGTTTGTCACAAGCAAGTGGCAAGTCTAGGGTATAAATATTTTACTCAAAGGCACCTCGGTGGTTCAGTGGTTGAGCGTCTGCCTTCAACTCAGGTCATGATCTCAGGGTCCTGGGGTTGAGGCCTGCATCAGGCTCCCCATGGGGAGCCTGCTTCTCCCTCTGCCTGTCTTTGCCTCTCTCTGTGGGTCTCTCATGAATAAATAAATAGAATCTTTAAAAAAATAAATTTTTACTCAAATACTTTAAGTACACTTCAGATCACTGGGGATTTCCAAGATAGTGAACAGTGATACTCAAAATACTGTAAGCTAAGGTCTGTGGTATAAGCAATAGGTCTACAGAAGAGAAAGAAAAAAGAAGGATTCAGGAGTTGTGTTAACAAAAGCCAATGCAACACCACAGAACAGACTGAAGCTAATGCTTCTGGGTCTCATTAGATGCAGTTTGGGAAGAAAAACATGCCCTACTCCAACACATGTCTCTACACAATTGGATACAATTGAAAGACCCCATAGAGCAGTATTTCTAAGGCTGGCTGTCTAACCATCTGAATTAGAATCATCCATGCCACTTGTCCCAAACCTATTAAACCAGAATTTCTTTGCACAAAAGCCAGGAATCAGCATTTTCAAAATATTCCGTTGGAGATTTGTAAGTACATCAAACTTTGAAAAGCACTATGGATGCATATCCCTCAACAACACTAAACACCAGGGAGGGGGGTGATACCAAAACTAAATATCACTTCACACTTGTTAGAATGTGTATCAACAAAAAGACAGGAGATAAGTGTTGATAGGATGAAGAGAAACAGGAACATGTCTGCACTTCTGGTGGGAATATAATTTGCTGCAACTACTATGGAAAAAATACAGAGGTCCCTCAAAAAATGAAAAAGAGAACTGCCATATGATCCCAATGCTTCCTTGGTATATATACAAGACAGGTTATTAAAGAGATATCTGCTCCCCCGTGTTTATTGCAACATTATTCACAAGAGCTATGATGTGGAAACAACCCAAGTGTCCATCAATGAGCAAATGGATAAGGAAGATGCGAAATATTACAATGGAATATTATTTAGCCATGAAAAAAAATGAAATCCTGCCATTTGCCACAATATGGTTGGGCCTTGAGGGCATTATACTACATGAAATTAGGCAGATAGAGAAAGACAAATACTGCATGGTATCATTTATTTGTAGAACCCTCCCGCCCACCCCCCGCCCCAGAAAAAATCAAAGTCACAGAAACAACAAGTAGAAAAGCAGTGGCTAGGGATTCTGAGAAGAGGTTGTAAAAGGCTACAAACTTTCAGCTGTAGGATAAATTATGTCTGAGGAACTAATGAAAAACATGGTGACTGTAGTCAACCCTGTATTGTATAGTATCGTATAACTGAAATTTACTGGAAGAGAACTTAAATGCTCTCAGCACATAAACAAACAAACAAATAAAAATTGAGGTAATTGGTGAGTTAATTAACTAGATGGGGGAATCCTTTCATAAAGCATAGGAGTCAAACTACTACAATGTACATTTTAAATTCTTACTATTTTGTATGTCAATTGTGCCTCAATTGAGCTGAATTTAAATTATATATATATAAATTATATATATTTAAATTATGTATATAGTAATTATATATTATAATTATATATTAAAATATATATATAAAATAAGCTTTAGCATTTGGGAAACCTGGTTTGAATCTCAGCAGCCTGAGACAAAAATGGGAATAACAATAATACCTGCTTCACAGAACCACTGTGAGGATTAATTTAAATGAGATGATGTCTGTGAGGCACAAAGAGTAGGTTCTCCATAAACCGTGCTGTTAATATCCCACATCGGCCTCCTCAACGCACAAATACACTCACAGACTGGCAGTTCCTGAGCCGCCAGTGGAATGAGAACCAGAGTTCTGAGAAGGGTGTTAAAACACCTGGGGTTTCTGCTTGCTGCTGTAGGTACTGACGCACGGCCAGAGCAGTACCATTTAGTGTTGTCTTTGCAAACTAAGGTTCCATTTGACAAGAATCAGGGCACTAATACATTTACAGATGTACTGCAAGTGATGGACCTCTGTGCTTCTGTGAATTAGAAATCAAGGCTGATTTACATAATGTTTAGAAAGCTCACAAACTTTGTATTTTGTTTAAAATAATTGTGATTCTCCAAGGTTTTCCCAACTGTGCCAATTTGGCTGGAGCCATAGCTTGGATTGCCAGCCTGCATCCAGATTTCTCAGTCTAATCTTTGGCAGGATCCTACTCACTCCAGTTTCAGGACCAAGTGACTGGCAGCAGCCCAGCAGCCCAAGTGTACACTCCTGCCAAATCATCGCTGGCCAGGAAAAGCCTTCAAGAATGTGACACAAAAGAGACTTTAGTCCTTCCCCTCAGTGTAGAACTTGACTGCGTTGGCCACCCGGCAGCTGGTTAGAGGGTCATCCCCAATCTTACAGTCCACGAGAGGTCATAACGAAAGATGCTTGTACAGGCAAGTTGGAGGCATAGTGGAAAATGTGTCATCATGTCCTGTAACACTCAGATATCCAAAAGGAAGAGCAAAGAGCTGGGTCATGTCATATAAAGGGATTCATGTCACGTAAAAATAACATTCCCATGACTGGTCTGTCTTTTATGTGTCTCCATCATATACGTGCAGGGATTATGTAAATGGGAGGAAGTGAAGTGATTATCTGAATAATTGATCAGATAGTTACAGTCCAACTATTCAGTTCACTTTAAGTCCTAAATTATCTTTCTGTGCTATCTACCTTGATCAACAGACCATAAAATTGCCAAATCCCCACTTCACTTTATAATCTATGTTAATGAATATAACAGTGGCAGCATAGCCAGTAAACTTTACAGTTCTGAGTGTAATCATTTTATATTGCCACTTCCAACATCAAAATACTAAAGATACATATGCTTAGCCAAAGGCATTATGTTAAGAAATCATCTTGATTCAGCTACTAGTAATATATTCTGGAAAAGTGAAATCCAGAATAAGCAGCACCAAACCTGGAACTTTGCTATAACTAGAATGCACAAATCATTCTTTGCCCTTCTTTATAAAATATATCAGTTATTTAATCATAAACAGGGAAAATGATATTATTTCTTTCTGCTTCATCACCATTCGAGTAAATTGGCAAATTACTAACAACTCCTCTCCAAAGGTTTTGTTCCAGGGCTATTTTTCAACACATTCCCTGAAAGGTAACATTTGATCTGTCATCTCTAATAGTCTCAGATTTGACAAATTAGGTTATCTTGTTACAGGCCTAATAATGTTTTCTCCTGCATCTATTCTAAGATCCCTGATACACAGGAAAAGTTTTCTGAAACTCAACAAGGAAGTCAGTATGAATAAATGGTATTTGATATCCATATGGCAAATTAAATACACAAATAGAGCATGCATAAATATTAGAGGATAGATAACGCATGCTTGGAAATGCATGCAGATTAATTAAAAGAGAAGAGCTGTAGAAGTTACCAATGTTTGTTTCACGTCTTTGGGATTCAGGGCATGGAGTGCCCTCTACCCTATATAGTCAGAAAAGCAAATTGTGTCAAGCCAGACAGAAAACGAAGGGCTGTTGAAACACCTGAAACTAATTACTCTAGGGGCCATCAGTAGAACTACTTGGAAAATACAAAACGTAGTCAACTTTTAGTTTGCCACCGTGCCAAGTAACCACCTAGACTCATCTTAGCACAGTTTTGGCCAAATGACATGCACTGAACACCTGAGGTGCCCAAGGTAACTAGTTGCCCAGTTGCTTTGACATCATCTTAACTCAAACACAATATGTATATTTTCAATCAATTTACTTTGGATTCATTTTTATATATGAAACATGGTCAGTGTTCCATGAACACATTTTCAGAGGAAAGACTGCTATAAATATGATGTGATAATGACTGGAATGTTTCAGGAAGGACAGGAGGAGAGAAGAAGACAAGTGCAAACTCTCATAAAATTTAAAATAAACTGTGAACTAAGACTTGGCATTTCATCATTTTTAAACCAAAATCTAATTTGTAAGTTCTGTCCTTTAAAAGAATGTTGCAAGCTTTTTTCTTAAATAAATATTCAATTTGAGCTTTGAAAGAGTAATGCTAAAGACTTGCTATGACAAGAAGTTCAGCTTTCAAAATATGAAAAATAATAAGATAGGGTAGGAACAATACAGGTAATAGATGAGAGAGATTTGAGAACTCTCATTTTGAAAATATGGGTTTTGCTTCTGAATCTATATTGTTTATAATTTAAACCTCTTCTTAAAAAAATTTCAGACTTAGAATAAAAGAAGAATGCCTATCTGAAAAATTTTTAAGCAATGAAGAAGAAAATACATCAACCTCCTAACCTACTACAATAATTTCTATGATTAGGCTTTAAATTTAGTCTAGAGTTTCCTGGAAGCAAAGCAAGGGAAGCAAGCAAGTAAGCAATCAAGAAAGCAAGCAAACAACAAATTAAACCTATGTACTTCTATTAATTATAATAAAACATTAGTTCTTTAAGAAATAATGCTTTTTCCTCCAACTAAATATGGAAGTCATTTATTAGTTCCCACATAAGGCACAGATAGGAAAACTTTCAATGATGATTTTACAGAGAATTAAGAAATAAATATTCTATTACTGTCCTTATATTGAGCCTCAATAAAACAAAGAACATAACAATTAGTCCTAATTCATTGTTTTATGTCAATATAACATACTATGCCAAAGCAAGACTTGGGTATTAAGAATATACATATTTAAAGTCTGTGTCCATTAATTGCTAGCCGAATGACATTGTAAAAATGTCCCTAAATTCTCAAGGCCTGTTCGCCACTTGTGGAATGAATGGCACAATGATATCTACAATATGAATATAATGATTGTTTTTTGATTAAATGAAGTAAATCATAAAGCATCTAGTCTTTTGCCTCATAGAAAACAAAAACTTTCTGTAAACTTTCGGGTAAAAGCTCAAAGAAGGATAAAATGTGGAACACATTAAGAGAGAGATGGATAGAAGGTCATTTTGACTTTTCTTGAGTGTAATCTCTTTCTGTAGGAAGCTATTAAATTGTCGGTTCAGGCTAAACCCTAGAAAATGCCTAGAGCATCAGTATTCTCTTTGGCTAGTAGAAGACGAAAGATTTCAGCCTTGTTTATCTAACAAATATACACGTCCAGAGATTCTGGTTTGTATTCAAGGGCAGCAAACATATTAGGCCTTTAACTTACAAAAATCGTTCTCTTGAAAATACAGCTTTTCTCTAATTATGTCACAGCTGTACCTAACAATACTTTGATACCTTACTTCCTTTGTATGATCTTCCTTGGGGAGTCCTCACAGAGTGGCAGGAAGGCCATGTCCAAGTGATCAAAGGTAGACTTTGAGTATTCCTTCATCATCTTGATTTTGGGGAATGGACGGAGAATAGGAGAAAAGCTCAATTCTGTGAACACAGGCTACAGAAGGAGAAAGGTTGGTATGGATGACCCTACAAGTAGAATTTGATGTAAGGATGAGACAATATATTTTATTAATTTCAGAGTAAAAACAGTACTCTCCATTTTCAAAAAACATAAAATCCAATAAAGAAAACTAGACAGTAAAATAGGCTCACTTCTCATCTACAGGTAGAAATATCATGAAAAGAATGTGAAATGTAGATAAAAACAAAACTATACCGTTTACCCAATTTAACTGTTTTCTAGGACTTGACCCAAATTAGGTAAATCTCTGGATTTCAGTTTCTTCTACTGTATCCCTCAGTTTACTCCAAAAATTAAAGATATCCACAAAGTACCTGGTAGAGTCCTGACACATAGGCAGCATCAAAATTATTAGCTGGAAACTTCTAAAAGATAAAGAAATGGACAATGTCAAGAATTGGAAAATAACTTGAAGATATAGTTACACACACACACACACACACACACACACACACACACACACAAACCCAATAGGATTTGGAACAGTTGCAATTCTATTTTTAGTAGAATAAGTAAATACAGTTATTGAAATCGATCCTCTTGAGCCTTTATTAGAGCGTAAGGAAAGAGGTTTTGGCAGCATGTTAAGAAGCAGGAATCAATCAACAAAAATAATCGATGGGAGTAGATGCCTACCTAAGGACCTGGGATAAAAGAAGTGGGCTTAGGGAGCGACCCTTTTTCACAGTCCAGGTTATAGTAGGTAACTATCACACCTCAATAACAGCTTCTGGCATCAGAGATTGTCCCAAAATGATAGTTTTAGTTGTTTTTTTTTTTTAATCCAGAAAGGACTCAGACCCCTAAGATTTTTTATAACAAATTTCTTGCATTCAGGAAACAATTTCCATAGCTTCTGTGAACACATGATGAGTGGGGTTAATTGGGGAGAATTTCATTGAAAATACAAGTTCAGAGATTCTTACTGCTCATTTGATTAACAAAGATGATTTTTTTTTAGTGAGAAAAATTATCAATGCCAAGGTTGACTATGTATTTTCGTCTAGTCCTTTCTCCTTTGGCTTTAATCCCAATAGATTTATCTGAAGCATCAGACCTTGGAAAAAAGTTGACATGGCCTCATGCACAAAACAACAAACCTGGCAGGCTTCTAAGGTAGAGCACCCTTAAAATATCCCTGTGCCTGCAAGTTGCCTGCAAGTTGCCCGCAAGTTTGACTGCCAAGGGAATTGCCCTGGTTGGCATTCACGTCCAGTGACCTACCAGAGAGAACATAGTGACAGAAGCTTGCCGGCCTGCCTATAGCTAAATAGGTGGTTTCTATCCAGGGCATCTGCTGCATTGTTAAGCAAAACCATATGGAGAGGCAAGTTTAGAGGGACTGGGGTTATTTATATTCACAATGGAATGTCCCTATATTGGGGTCTTAACATAGCATAGGAAATCCTCTTATGATGCTATGCCTAAAGTCCCATTTGTTCGCATAGAGGAGTGAAGAGTCATTTTTACCAAAAAAGTTATACTCAAATTCAGAACGCCGTGATAAATTGGATCTAAGGAAAAAAGTCTAAGCTATTTTGCGACAGCAGCACTTTCCACGTGTTTTATGTTAATATCCCATGCTGGCAAAGTACTTTGTCCTATTTTTTTATATGATTTTAAAGAGAAAAGTGCCTACTTTCTCTATAAGCTTTATAAAAAAGGCCTCCTTAGACTCTCTTCTCTAAGAAATTGGGTCAATGAAGGAGAATGAAATATTAAAAGCACTTTAAGAGGAAAGGGAGCATAGCTATACAAATTAATGTCGTGATCATTTTATTATGTCTATTATTGGTTACAGTAAATGCATAGACCTTGTAATAAATATATCTGGAAGACACATAACCTTACCTCAATCTCTATTATAGTTGTATTTATAATGTGTCTCTCCAATTATTGGAAAGTATATTGATACTTTGCTATGTACTATTGCATTTTATCTATTTGTACTATCCCATGCTTAGCATCACCATAACTACTCCATACAGCAAAACTTACAGAACAAGTGATTGGAAAATGTTCCTTCCCTCAGTTCTTTGTGGAAACTGAATTCTGACTACATAGACAACTCTTAAGAGTGGCTCTATTGGGATGCCTGGATGCCTCAGTGGCTCTATTGGGATGCCTGGATGCCTCAGTGATTGTCTATCAATCAATCAATCACGCTCAGGGCGTGATCCCAGGGCCCAGGGATCGAGTCCAGGAATTGAGTCCAGGGATCCAGTCCTGCATCAGGCTCCCTGCAAGGAGCCTGCTTCTCCCTCGGCCTGTGTCTCTGACTCTCTTTCTCTCTCTCTCTGTCTCTCATGAATAAGTAAATAAAATCTTAAAAAAAAAAGAGTGGCCCTTTTCCTGGGTAGCTTATTCCCTCACGTTTTTCACCTTAGAAGTTTAAAGTTCAACTGAGAAGTGAGTAGCTAAATATTAATTATCAATAATAATCCCCCAATATAGGGGGATTTCCCATCACTCTGCCATTAGGGATGACCTTTCCCTTTTTTTTTTTTAATCATTGAAGTCATTCACTCAAGACCATTCCTCTTAGTAATTGCAATCTACTCTGTATGATAGTTATGTGTGTGTATAAATTGATCTCCTCCAACTACATCATAAATCTTCACAGCACAAAGAACATACCTCAGTCATCTTTGGGAGTTAAAAGAAATTTGTGAGGGAACCCATAGAAAGGTGCAGAGAAGAGCAAGCACTTTGTGCACAAAGAAAAGTCATATTTGTGGTTGCTTAACCTTTCTTGAATTATAATTCTAAAGAGATAGTTTCTGCTATTCTGTAGTATTTCTTATATCATTTTTTTTTGGAATCCTAGGCTATTAAAGCTGTAGAAAACAAAATAAACGTGTTTGGGGTGCAAATTCTTTAATTATTAACCTCTCTTTATCTCAGCTGTGGTATAACAACAGCCAACATTCATTGACCATTTGGTACATATGAGAAACTCTCTAAGTGCTTGATATAAATTTTTATTTGATACTCAAAGGAAACCCTTTGGAAGGGCCAATATAATGCCCTTTTTATAAGTGAGAAAATTGAGGATAAAAATATGTAAAGCAAAATTGGTAGAGACAGAATTAGAGTCCAGTTCTGTCCACTCCAAAATCTAATACATTGAAATAATAATAGTGGTGATGATTTCTAAAACTAGAATAATGAAATGTAATTTAAATATTTAAGTAAAGTGTTGATAAATCATCTACCAGATGATATAAGGAATGCATATTTATCTAAAAAAAGAAATAAGACATACTATGAGAGGCAGGGGGTTATTTTTGAGTGGATGAATCAGAGATTTCTTGAGAGAGTTGGAAGATGTAAAGGGTTAGCAATAGGTAAAACTATGACACTTGGGAATTGGGGCATTCTAGAAAAAAGAACATAAATACACACAGATGGGACACTATGAAATATGTATTCTGAAAGTCCCTGATTCTGTTTGCAAGAGTTTAGAGTACTTAGAGGGATAGAGAAGTCTTACACACATGATAAGGAATATGAATTGTATTCCATTGGTAATGTGGACTAAGTAAGGCTAAGCTGTGCTTTGAAATAAATTGATGTGATTTAAAATAAAATAATTGATCTGGTAGTTGCATTAAGGTAATTCTAGGAGGGGCTGAAGGAGAGAAAAATCATGTAATCCAACTCTCTAAATAAAAATAAAGAGACTCTGGTTTGCAGCCGAAGAATGAAAGGAAGTTAGACCACCTTGCAGAAATAAATTCCATATGGCTTAGCTACATAGGGAGAATCAATTCAAAGATAATAGCAAGATTTTGCCCTGAAAAACTGGCCATTAAAATATTTGGTTTGAGAAGAAAATATTAAGTGTATTTGGTATGTGTTAAATTTAAGACGCTAACCAGACACTCAGGACTATCTGGCTAGTTGTTGGGATTGAATCACTGGTCAGGTGATTTGAGAAAAAAGAATGCGAAAGTGATCTGGGGAGAGAGAACGCCTGAAATCCAGGCAATGCATTAAGTGGTGAGTTATACCAACATGCCTTTCCTTTCCTCATCTTATTTCTATATTATTGTGCATTGAGGCTGTTCCAAAAACTAATGTGAGTTTTTAAAATAAGTTTTCACTAATTTTAATACAGAAAAGGACATACATCCATGTTTGGATAATAAAACACAAATACATTCTACATTCCTAATATTTAGAAAAGAAAACAAATAGGTCCTAGCCCTAAGAAATTTAAAGTTCATGAAAACATATTGAAATCATGTCTCAAAGCAATAGGAGAAAGCATGTTAATTGATAATTTGCAGAACTCCCAGCACCAACCCACAAGTGAGGAACACTAGAGAAACAATGTGCCCTTCCATATTAATTGACTTCAATCCTTTGAGCATACTGTCTAATGAATAGATCAGGGTGAAACAGTGGACAGCTGGATATCAGAGGAGCATGTGATGCAACTGCATGACACATGGATTGGTTTACAAGATCAAAAACATAGCTTAAGGGAAGAACTCTTGGAATGGATTACAGATTGGCTTGGGGACAGGAAACCAGTGTCAGCCAGTGGGAGGGTACTAGATGGCAGGCAGCTAATAAGCAGAGGACAGTCATTTGGTCTTCCCATGCATGTCCCTGAGACTTGTTTAGAGGATTTTTGGAGCATTTGAACTTTGCCATGGTGAGGCAGAAGAGAAATAGAATTGTTGGGCTAGGAATAGGAATCCCAAAGGAGGCCCCCCACTGGAGCCCCAGTGAGCAGTTTGCCCCAATCCCCAATGAGATTAACACAGAAATTCAGAGTAAGGCAGTTAGAACCCTTTATAGAAATTTGAAAGACTATCTCATGTCTGGAGAACCTAGTAAAACAAAAATGTAGAAGTTTTATCTGTGTATCTTTTTATTTTATTTTTCTATTAGTTCAATTCTATAGTATTTTATATTTTAAAAATTGTGACAGTTTGGTAGCTAAAAAAAAAAAAAAGTCCTTCCCCACAGATAGCTTGAGAAACATTGGCCTCAGAGTACATCTTTTGTTTGGTAATTGGAATGAGGCCTCCTGTTTCTGACGGAGATAACTATTTGAGATTTTGGAGCAAGATATTTTTCAGGGAAATTCCTGAAAAAGGTAGAAAACACACACACACACACACACACACACACACACAAGATTTGGGAAATCTCATGAAGGAATGATTTTCATTTGGTGGATCTTAGGCCCAGAAATCTGTATTTCTTTCTTTAAACTCTGGGTGACTCCTATAATCATAGAGCTTTGGAAATACATCAAGAGAAGCCAACAGTGGTAGCTCCCTTGTTAGAATCATGAAAAAAAATGTCTCAAATTATAAATCACACAGATGTGGTGTTGTATGTGTTTGTGTGCGTCTTTGTTTAAAGGCAAAGTTGTAGAAAATATCAGGCACTCTTAAAAAAACAAAAAATTCCCAACAGTGAGGTAAAGGAGTTGTGATGACTTATCAGGCTGACAAAGTGCGAGCCCAACATAACTTACTGATTTGGGTCTCACAGCCACTCTGTGAACATGAACTCCCTGTGAACATGAGCTCCCAGTCTCCCCACACTCATGGTCCTGATGCAGTGGCATAGTCAACCACTTCTTTCTTCTCTCCTTCCCATTTCTTCTTTCTTCTTATCTCTCTTCTCATTGTCTCTTCCTACATTTCTTTCATTCATTTTCCTTCTTCCTTTGATTTTCTTACACTAACTCCTCTTTCCTCATCCTTTTCCCTTCTGTTTCTTCATTCTCCTTTATTCATTTAATTTTCCAATAACTATGCATTGGTAACTTCTCAGGGCAAGATAATGTGTAGAAGCTGGAGAAGAGATGAGCCTCCAGGCTATTAGGATGATAGTCCAGGCTATAGATGGATTGATAAAGCAGTCAGCTATTCCTCCAATACTAGATTAACTAACTCTTGATTCTTTTTTCTCCTTTCCCTTCATGACCAAGCACAATAAAACTGACACTTTCAAAGACCCCCAATTCAAACTATAGGATAATAAGATTTAGCCCTGGATCCAAATTTTTGTGTATATAAATTCTCAATTAGTATTTGCTTTACAAGGACAGAGGATTTCTTTTCTTTAGGTTTTACCAACCAAGATATTTCCTTTCTTGTTCCCTCATAACTGAACTGCCTCACAACTTTGTCCTTCTTACCTCACCATATACACAGTAATGGTCAGCCCCACTGCTTTGCTTTTATCCTAAGGTTGAGACCCCAAGTCTTGTAGATTATGTCTTGAAACTGCTCTGACGTGTATATAGGCACTCACACTGTCCAATGATAAGACCAGAGATGTGTATTTCTGTTTGATTACCTATTGCTGGGTTAAAATTGCCCCCAACATAGTGGCTTGAAACAACAAACACACACTGTCAGTTTCTGTGAGTCAGGAATCCCAGGAACATCTTAGCTAATTTGTTCTGGCTCAGGGGCTCTTGTGAGGTTGCATCAAGATATCAACTGGGGCTGCAATCAATTAAAGGCTTGATTGGGGCTAAAGATCCATTTCCAAGATAGCTTAATTTTATGATTATTGCCTAGAGGCTTCAGTTTAATGCAGATAATTGATAGAGGGCCTCCATACCTTGATACACGAACCTTTTATAGAGCTACTTAAGTGTTGTCACCCCAGGGCAGCTAGCATCCCCCAAAGCAGAAGATCAAGAAAAAGGGCAAGGAGAAGGCATCAGTACCCTTTATGACCAAGTTTCAGAAATTGTGTACCATCACTTCCCCTTTTTTGAACATGACTCACTAAATTCAATCTACTTCAAATGGAGGGAAATTAGGCTCTTCCACCTAACAGGAAGATGATCAATAATAGTAAAGAATAAATGACATTTCAGTGTATTTGACTCCTTCATATCATTATATATCTAAATCAGTGTCAAATCTTTCTTTTTAAATCTCCTGTTCAAAAGTCATTCAGCTCATATGTAACTTTAGGATAAAAATCTCATTCTTTTTTTGAGTACATATTTCTTTTATGATCTCTTTATGTCTGACATAATTCTTCTTCTATAAGCCTATATCAACTTGACCAAAATATTAGTACTTTCATTTACTAAGAATCCGCAACATCCTATCCATCCTAGTTTCTCCATTAGCTCACCAATGCTTTGCAAATCAAGTGTATATATTTACTTCTTAGAACCAAGCTTTGCCCTTAAACTAAAACTCCTATTTCTCTTTTTTCCCCCTCATGATAACAAAAGAATTGTTAGCCTCTGCTGCTGTAAGTCTCAGCAGAAGCCATGATCAATCAACGTGAAGTTCAGACAAAATAGGGATAGCACAGGAAGTATTGTTTTAAGCCTAAAGGGGTCTCTCTTGATTTGACACTAAGTGAAAGGAGAACTATATCTGTTCTGTTGACAGATGTATGCCCAGTACCTGAAACAATGCCTGGCACACAGGGGCTCATAAACAACACTTACTAACCACAACAATAAATAAAAGTGAGTGGATAAGTGAGCTGAATGAAATATCATCCGTGGAATTCACCCTAAAAGATTGTCGCTGAGAATTTTGATGTTTTCATTCTTCCACATTGCCCAGGCCACAATACTGCAACTTATCTTTCCGATATGCTCTTGTCAAACAAAGTGCCAATATCTGTTTACCCAGTTTTATTTACTCATTATTTATTCACTTTAAAGCAGGTACATATAAATCCATGAACTTATTTAGAAGCCACTTTATTCTCAATTAAAAAATAAATTCTCATAATTTTGATTGTGGCACCCAAGAGAAAAATATGTACTATTGGAAATATTGTATTTGTGGTGAAAAATAATCTAAATACCAATCATATCATTATACTCTTATCCTAAACCCACATAGTAATATAAGCATTTTGATCCTTTGTCCAGACAAGAGCTTTGTCTCCCCTACAAAATCCCATCAGCTGCTATTGATGGCCATTTTCTTACCTGAATCCTAAATCATGAGCCACAGCCATTCTTTTTTCCATAAAAGGTAGGAAGGAAGGAGAAAAGAAGGGGGTGAAAAAGCAATTAATTAACATAAAATGAGTAGCTACAGTCTCTGCTTCCAAAGCTGGTCACAAGGTCCATGTTAGTTACCACAGCTGCCACTATCCACTCATACCTTTAGAACCTCAGTTAGATGGGGTTCTTTAGATAGTGAGATGACCCAAATCATTATCCCTCACAGAATATGAATCCTTAATGATCCCTTTATTAGGTTTTTATGGCTTTCCATTGACCAGGATGACTGAGCAAGAAAACATAGTAAGAAATACATTAGTAAATCATCTAGGTTCCAAATATAGTTCCCTTTATCCTAATTGTTTAATAGCAAGCCATTTACCCCTAGTAATTGGTATATCTACCTCCACCAGGCCAGAATAAGGATTCCTTTTTCTGTGAGAACTCAGAAATAGGAAAAACCAGGTGGCAGATATAGCTACCACCAGAGAATACAGCCATTGCTTTGGGTGATGGGCACATCATAAGACCAGTCATGCTTCCTTTGCTATAAAATATGTTCTCTGGTTGGAGGTATGTTGGATAGAGTATCATGATAAAGCAGAAATGTAAATCAACAAATGGTAATGCTGCCCAAAGTTCTCCAGGCAGGAAAGGCAAAACTGTTCCTAAAATTTGAGAATGCTCCTATGAAAACCAAGCACTGACTTGGCCATGAGGGAAAGGATCAAATGTATTCAAGTGGCTATTAGGTAGCCAGATGAATCTTCCAGAAATTATCCTAGCAGGACTCAACGACTTCAGGCTATTTGGGTAGGGAGGGAATCAGCAGTGGTAGTTGCAAGAAGAGCCTGGATGAGGGTGTGCAGTTGAGTTTGTAGAGTCTATTTCTGACTAAGAAGCAGTCTTAGAAGACAAAAGATATTCAGAGAAAAAATTAAGGAGCTGTTTACTGAATGTGGCTTTAACTTAGGCTTTAAGAAAAATCTAACTTCTTTCCTAAACTCTAATACCCAGGCACTGAAAGTTATCCAAGAAAGGAAATGGACTCCTTATTCAGAGTAAAGGAAAGAACAGGTTGTGAAGATTCTACAAATTTTGGTGGTTATGAGTTTTTCTTAAAAGACAGGATGAGTAAAATATACCGCACATTGGATTACTCACAATCCCCTTGGCCTCCTTTTTGCACATGTATTTCTGTACTATAAACTTTTCCTACTCAAACTGTGGTCCGTGGAGCAGTACCGGCATCACCTGCGACCTCATTAGCAATGGCCACCAGACCTACTAAATCTGAACCTGCAGTTTAACAAGATCTACAAGTGATTCGTTATACACCTTGAGTTTTGAGAAGTACTGCTGGAGACTCCGTTACCCTCCTTTTTGGCCAGAGTTCCTCACATGACCTACGCTCTGCCAAGCAGATATACCTGTATATGCATAAGGTTCGGGGTAATGAAGCGCACAATGTACAGAAGATTTCAAACTTGACCTTGTATCAGAAACACAAATCCTCAGGCCTTCCCCCTACAGCAGTTGAGTCAATAGGTCTGGGGTAGAGTTGAAGAATTCACATTTCCAACAGGTTACCAGGTGATGCCAATGCTGCTTCCAGGGACCACACTTTGGAAACCAGTCTTAAACAGCATCCTGGCAAGGGCGCTCGATCCTTCTGAAGCTAGCAGCAGTGGGAACACTTGCCCGATGCAACATCTTCCTGATATGGCAAAGGCATTGGGTTCCAAGGCCAATGGCAACAGCAGCTTCTTTAGCAAGCCAGTTTTCAGTGAGGTTCTGGGCACTGTTCCCAGAAGCTCAGCCTAGAGTCGGTACTTTTAGCTCTCCCAATAATTCTGTGAACTGTCATAAATCCCTTTCCAAGTAAACTTGCTAGGTCAGATTCTGTTGCCTACAACTGAAAACCCTGGCCAAAGGAGATCTTACAGACACTTAACAGAGCAATTTTAGGGACGGCATTTGTTGTGTAGCTCAGTTCACCTCTTAGTCCATTCAGGCCACAATAACAAAATACCAAGACTAGGTGACCTATAAGCCACAGAAATGTATTTCCCACATGTCTGGAGGTTAGAGGTGTGAGATCAGACTGTTAGCATAGTCTGATGAGGGCTCTCTTCCAGGTCAGACCTCTCATTGTATCCTCACAAGCAATCTGAGCTTCTTTTTAATAAAGACACTAATCACCTTCCAAAGCCTCCCCTCCCCCCCTTAAGTCCACTGACTTCCTCGGGAGCTGGAGTTTTGACATCGACATTGGGGGGAATACATTCAGACTATAACACCTGGATAGATCAGCAGATAGCAGGTTTTACTAACACACTTTAGTCAAAAATTTAAAAATGCATAAAAATGTCTCCTGTGTCAGATGTTCTAGGAACCTAATTACATAGCAGGAGACTGAATGTAGCATGGGTTCAGGACAAGTGAGGAACATTTGGCATCTGGGATCATCGAAAGGGCCTAAACTCAATACGTGACGCGTGAGTAGAACCTGCCTTAAATCTTAGCATGGTGAGTAACAAAAATCACATTTTTTAAAACAAAGAAAGATCTCATGTTTAATGTCCATTGAGAAATAGTCAATGGTATTTGGTTTGGGTATTCAAACCACATCATGAAGCAGCAATGAAAGGCCTGACTTCTGATCATGCATAAACATACATTTAAAATAATCTTTCACAGCAATTAGAGCTAATTATATGTACTAAATATACCTTCTCTTAGAAGCAGGACTTGCTACTGGGTTATGATGATACCATTGTCAAGTGCTGGCTCCCTGAATACCACCAACATAGCCTGTTGATTTGTTGAGGCAAAGCTAAGTTTGTTGCTTACCGTGTAAGGCAAGATACCACCCCGGCAGTGCTTTGGCAGTGTCTCAGAGAGAGACGAGATCAGAATTTATTAAGAATTGAAAGTTTGGTTTAAGGTAATCTTGATTTAGGAGGTGGGATTGGTTAGAATAGGGTAAAGACCATAAAACAGCAAGGCTAGGACTTCAGAGACAAAGAGCTCAAAGAATTTGCGGGTACAAACTGTTAAGTTTTCTGTTGAAGAGTTAAAGCCTTAGCATGGCAAGAGTTTTATGAAATAATGAAGTTAATATAGATAGTATGCTGTGGGGCAACGTAGCTTCAGTCTTCAGTGTCTAAGCTTTGTGTATGTGTTGGGGCAGAGCTAAATTATTTTGATTCTCACAACCCACTAGAAAGTTAAATTCTCACATTCTACTAGAAATAATACTCTTCAGAGAAGAAACCTTTTACTACCAATGCCTCACAAATATCTGGCACTGAATTAAATGTTGGAAGGAAAAAAAAATGTTGGAAGGAAAGAAGGGAGGGAGGAGGAATTCACTATGGACTTTTTTTTAAAGATTTTATTTATTTATTTGACAGAGAGAGAGAGAGAGAGAGAGAGCAGGCTCACAAGTAGGGGGAGTAGCAGAGGGAGAGGGAAAAGCAGGCTCCCCACTGAGCAGGGAGCCTGACACAACATGGGACTTGATCCCAGGACCCTAGGTTCATGACTTCAGCTGAAGGTAGATGCTTAATTGCTTAATCGACTGAGCCAACCAGGTGCCCCCACGATGGATTTCCTGCAGTCTCTTAGAAGTTGTGAAGGGTCTGATAGGAATCGAATATTTTTTGGGGGGGGGGGGGAACTATCAAATATTTTCTCGTATGGCAAAGAATGTCCTGAATGTAATATAAAACCAACAGACGGGGAAGATTCTGGTGGTCACTGGGAAAGTAGGTTGCTAAAATGCAAATCATACAATTTGAGTCTAAAAGGGGGACGGTACCCCCACCGAAAGCAACAGTTTGGAGGGTCCCCGAGTTCTAGACATGCAGACAGCCAACCCCTGTGACAAGAGTATTGTCCATGTGAATTGAAGTCAGCACAGGGCAAATCGGAATGGAAGGTCGGATGCCCTCTTTCAAAAGTGCTGCATCTTGCTACACATTTATGATGAACATCAGCCCCCAGGAGAATAAGAGGGGGGGACATCTTAAATTTGACTGATTTAAATTTGAAATCACTGAGAAACCACTAAAACTGTAAGTTACTAAATGAAGTTTTTCTGCTTCAGACTGAAAAGGGGGCTCAAGATTAAAATTAAGTCTAGTTATGGAAAGAAAGTAATATTTTTGCATCTCTGTGGCTCATGCAATTTTTACATTGCTATACAAACATATATTTTTCCTTTCCAATAAAAGGATTAGGCTCCAAAAATCCCTGTGCCAGCAGAATTCATATTTCCAAAAAAAATAAGCCTTTAAGGGAAAAGTAAGTTTGGGCCACCAAGGTTGAATGAAGCTATGAAAGTTAGTATAAATAGGCATTTTTGTTCTTAAAAGCCAAATAATGGAGACAGAACACTAAAATCTCTTTCCAGAATCTCCGACAACATACCTATATACGTATTTTCTGCTTTGTAGCAGATGACCTACCGCTCCTCTGCTCTATCCAGGCTGTATTCCATATAACGTAACATGCTTTTCTGGATAGATGAATAGCCTGTTGAACCCTGCCTCCTGGGTCACAGTGACTCCAAATTCATCCGGTAACTTGACTGAGAAAACCCTGTGCAACGTGTATTCAAGCAGCGAGGAATACCAAATAGGCACCGCTGAGGCCTTCGTACGACTCACTAGCAGAACTTTGGGTCTGCTCATGACAGTTCCACACTAGAACACACGCACTTCTCTTCCTTCTAGCCTATGGGATGAAGTTCTAACTTTATCTCAGCTGCCTTAATTTCTCCCAAAGCTGCATTTAAAAACATCTCTCTCCTGCTCTGCCACCTGCTTTATCTCTTTTGTCTCCTTTTCGAATTCCCAACTCCTTACTCCCTCTTTTTCAAGCTATCCCCAACAGGTGTGCATCTAATCAAAGGAAGAGTCTCCCGATTGGGGGAAAGCATACAAAAGTAAACCCCATATGTACAATTTCATGAAAGGGAAATTGCTTTTGATAAGAGCTTTTCGTAAATGAAATTATGTGCGAAAACTGCTACAGTAGTTCTGCGGACAAACTGCTGGAGAAGCACTTAAAATAGAAACTTCAACACCAGGCAGCTGGAGTCAAGAGGAATTCATTGTAGTAGAAACCTATGCCAGGAGAATTCACATTTCCAAATAATAAGTCTTTGAGGAATAGATAAGATTGGACAACCAAGATTGAAACTATGAAAATTATCATAGCCAACTTTCAGTAGAAATAGGGTTTTTGCCTATAAATCCACTAATAAGAAAACCACAGTCAGATAAACATGTTTCATTTATTGATTCATTTATTCAACAAATATTAAGAACCTAATATGTTCTTACATCTGGATTAAATACTGGAAATACAAAGGCAAGTAAATACACACTCTGGCCCTGCACTCATGGTTCTCAAAATTTAGTTTCGCCATGCAGTCCCTCAAGGAGAGAGAGGGAGAGAGAGAAAAAAACAAAAAACATGAAAACAACTAACTTACTTCAGTTTACTGTGTTTTTAAAAAAAACATTTTATTTATTTATTCATTAGAGAGAGAGAGAGAGAGAGGCAGAGACACAGGCAGAGGGAGAAGCAGGCTCCATGCAGGGAGCCCGATGTGGGACTGGATCCGGGGACCCCAGGACCACACCCTGGGCCAAAGGCAGATGCCCAACCACTGAGCCACCCAGATGTCTCCAGTTCACTGTGTTTTTAAAACCAATCAACTCTAAAATAAGATCCAAATTTGTTTTCATGATCACTCAATATTTTGTTATTCCATATTTTTTCCTTAGTACTTTTTTGCTTGTTAGTATTTTAAAATCCCATTTTTAGTACACATCCTTCTTTAACAGTTTGATACTAGTGAAATATCCTTAGACTGCATTCTTTCCACCAATAAAATCTAGATGCATTGCTAATAGGAAGGTCATAATCCTACCATTTCTATAGGATTCATGATCTACTTATGATGTAGAAGAAACCATATTCAGTCTTTCCTGGAATTGTTTCATTCGCTGATTCATAAGTGTATGTCTGCAGGCAGAAATTCATTTCAACAAATATTTGATGAGCAATTACTAATATGCCTGCCATTGAACTGAGCCATGAAGATACATAAGATAGTAAGTTATAAGCTCTGCCAAATAACTACTAGACTACTACTACTGTTATAAATAATAATAATTCAATATCCGTGCTATAAAGTAGAAACAAATTACTTTTGGAGTAAAGATTGACCAGTTCTGCCAAAGTACATTGATCAAGGTGTCACAGAAGGTATTTATTTGATCGAGTCCTCAATAAATGCATAGCATTTTACTCTAAAACGATTTGTTCAAAACAGGATCTTATGAGATGTGTACCCCCCAGTATTCCGAGGTATTGGGTTTGTTAGTATTCTAGTTCTACATTTTCTTTGACCTAAGCACCCCACTAGTAACGACATGCTCCTTAATTGGACTAGCCTGTTGTGAAGCATGCTTTTAAATACCTTGCTTTTTCTTTCAGAATATGCAAACCACAGGTGTCATTGGTTGACTGAGCTGTTTCTAATAAATGCTTTGCTGTGAAAAAGTTCTGCATAAAACTAATCAAATCAGATCTTACAACGTTATCTTGTGGTGCCTCGAGTGCCAATAGTGTTTTCTGATAGATGACACTTCTCTAAAGGAGGGGACATGAAGGTCTAACCAACAATCCCTCCATTAATAAAGCTGGTGGAGTTTGCACGAACTCTTCTTCTAAGAAAACAGTGACATTATACATTAGTGTTTGGAACTGAAAACTTAGTCTTAACCCCAAGACTCAACACACAACCATGGTAATTTAAGTTTCAAAATTGAAAACTAACACTGAAAACCAATGGGGTTATTTAACTTTGAAGGACTACACTGAGTAATTCTAAGCCCTGGGCCTGTTAGAGAGTGTTTCTCCAGGCAAACTAACCCTTGAGAATTGACTTTTTTACTCTTATAATGATTTTGCAAATAGGCTGAAAGTTACTTGCATCTGGCTGGTAGGCAGGTACTCTGAACGTCCTCAGCGCTGGGGAATGGACAAGGAGGAAAGAAAAATCCTAAAGGGAATGGCAACATGAGCTTCCCCCAAAAACTTGATAGTATCCTCACCCTAGTCAAGTAGTCTCAGTGGACTTGAGTCATCATTGTGGAACCTGAAGTCCACAGAAACTTGCCTGAGCCAAAGGCAATATGCTTCCTCATCTCCTTTGTCTGTGTCTCATAAATTGTATTCTTTACCTACAACAAAAGACTTATATTTCTTCTGTCCATTAGCATTTCTCCATGGATCACCATCAGCCTGTGACAACTGCATAGGCTATTATCTGGTGTGTTAAATAAATATAGTTGATCTTGATTTAAAGTGGTTCTACATCATCAGCTTCTAATGCAGCTACTCTCAAAAATCTCTAAAATATGTATGAAGATACTCCCTCTCAAAGGGCAAAAATCTTCAACACTGAAAATAATATCTACTGGCAACTCAATACCAAAATCTGAGACAAATACAAGTATAAGGAAAAAAACCTAAATTGAGAAACCCTATTCAAAATTTATCTTATTAAAAAGACTACATGTAAAAAGGAGAAAAGCATATTATACCTTACTTTTTGTACCATTATTTTAGGTTTAACTCAGTATGTGTTAAAAATAAAACAATACACAAGTAGAGCTCCCACCTCTCTTACCACTTTCTTGGATGAGGAGAGTGCTGTTTCTGTAACACACCCTTAAACCCTACAACCTTTATAAATCTTGTCCATGAGAGGAGTTCACGGGAAATAGTTGAGAAAGACAGAAGGGGAACATTTTAATGCACATTTTATCTTAGAAGGTCTGATCCCCAGAAGTAGGGTTATACACAGACAAAAAGAACTCTGAACAAAGTACATGCTTAAAATAAAAATTTTCAGTGACCTCCACACCTAGTGGCAAAGAATGTTTATATACAAGGAGGAAAAGTAAAGGGTTTTGGTAAACAGCTAATCATCTCTGCCTCATGTACAGCTCTAGCAGATTAATTCCAGACAGATATTAGAATTTGCTCAGAAGCTGGCACATTGCCTTCCCCTCCTGTTATAGCCCTACGAGAGGAATTTCTCTATTGTTCAAGACTGTGGCAAATGGGACGAGCACTTTGACCACCTGGCATAGTATCAATTTAAAGTATTAGATCAGGGTTAGATCCAAATCCTATTAAGCCCGGAGCTGCCTTTTTATGGTAAATAGTTTGTAGAATCCCCATTACTGTCCTGAAGTTAAATTAATATATGATAGGAACTATTCACACAAATATTCTTCAAAAATATTAATATCGTACCTTAACTGTAATATAAAGTAAAAGGATAAAAAAGGTAATTTGTAATAAAATGATATGTATTTTCAAATGAAAATGTTCAGGTATAATAAAAAGAAGCCATATGAAGTAGTCAGATGTTTGTGTCTATACTTAGAATCAGATGAATGTGACAACTACAAATGGAGTCAGGTACAGGTGTGTTGCATTGGCAACTCAAATACCACAAATGGCGTTGCCATTGGTGATATGATTTTCTAAAATGGTGAGCAACTCTTGATAGAGTTTTAACAAAACATATTATAATCTTTTCTCAATTTACAATGTAGCTGCATTCCTAGAAATTTCAGCATATATTAAAAATCACACAAAAACACTTTGTGTTTATATGTAAAGTGGAATTAGGTTTTAGGTTCAAATAATTATAAGTTGATCTTTTTCACCTACATGAATGCTGGAAGAATATTTGAAAATCATGTAGGATTCAGAACTGTGTTTCATTTCAAGGTCTGTCCTGCACATTGCAGGCTGTCTTAAATCATTGATTCACACACACTGTTGGTAATGCCACCAAACGTCACAATAAGCAAAGATGCGCCCACAGATTTAAAAAATGCCCTAGGGTGTGATATTTCCCTGTTAAAGAATCCTCAGAAAGCAAGGCAAGTGTGGTTAGTGTACAGAAAGTAGAAGAAAGTAGTATGAAATGAGTCAGAGTGGTAGGAAGGGATAGAATTACATTGCTGTTGTTGTTAAGTATTATGGGAAACCAACAGAATATTTTAAAAAGGAAACAACATGATTTAATATTTTGTTTATTTTTAAATATTTTATTTACTTATTCATGAGAGACAGAGAGAGAGGTAGAGAGAGAGGCAGAGACACAGGCAGAGGGAAAAGCAGGCTCCATGCATGGGGCCCGATGTGGGACTCAGTCCCAAGACTCCAGGATCACTCTCTGAGCCGAAGGCAGACGCTCAACTGCTGAGCCACCCAGGCATCCCTAATATGTTATTTTAAAAGATCACTCAAGGAGCATCCAGTTGGCCCAGCCGGTAAAGCGTGTGACCCTTGATCGCAGGGTTGTGAGTTCAAGCTCTACGATGGGTGTAGAGATTACTTAAAAATAAAATCTTAAAAAAAAAAAAAAAAAGATCACTGTTTACTGTGTATAGAATGGATTATAAAGGTACAAGAGTGGAAGAATTTATAGACCAATTAGGAAGCCATTGAAAATAGATGGGGAAATATGATAATGCCTTGTACTAGGGTGATAGAGACAAATATGGGGAAACTTGTGTATTCAAGATTTATTTTTGAGATGAAGACAAGTAAGGTCAGATTGAGAGGCTAAAGAAAGAGAAGTCAAGAATGCTTCATAGGTTTTTTGGCAACTAGGGAAATGGTGGACATTTTTTGAGATGGAAAGCATTGGGGAATGAAGACTTTTTGGTGATAAAACAGGAGTTTTATTTTATATATGCTCAGATGTCTACTAAATATGCAAATAGAAGTATCAAATAGGCATTGTCTATATTGGTCTGGAGGTCAGTGAAGTAGAAAAATGAATTGGATTACTTAAGCTAGAGAGCATATAAATGGATCAAACTCTGACACAATCATAGGTGGCACCAGAAAATAACCTATTAAATGAGGCTGAGAAAGAGTAGCCAATGAGGTAGGAATGGTATTACTGAAATCAAGAGGAGGAAAGGTTCTTACAGACCCACATCTTTGCTGAATTATACTGAAAGATTGAGTAAGAAGAGGGTAGAGAAGTGATTATTGGTGTTGGCATCATAGAAGTGATTGGTGACTTTTGTAAAAGCAGTTTCAATGTGGTAATGAGGACAGAAATCCTACTGGATTTTGTTAGGAGAAAACAGAGGGTGGAATCAGATGCAACTACATATAACTTCTTCAAAAAGTTTTGATGTAGGGGCACCTGGATGGGACAGTGGGTTAAGCACCTGCCTTTGGCTCAGGTCATGGGATTGTGACCTGCATGGGGCTCCCTGCTCAATGGGGGAGTCTGCTTCTCCCTCTGCCCCTCACCCCACTTGTGCTCTCTCTTGCTTTCAAATGAACAAATAAAATCTTAAAAAAAAGTTTTGATGTGAAACAGCAAAAGTAAATGAGATAGAACTGGAGGGAAACGTAGGAACTTTTTAAGTGTGAAATTTTGTGCTGATAGGAATCAATCAGTAAAGAAGAAGTGGTAGCTATGGAAAAAGAACAAGATATATGGGGTACTGAAAAATAAGAACTTAATAATCAAAATCTGAATTTAGTAGATCTGAAAAGTGAGGCAAAGAGTATTAGATGCTGTTAGTGTTCCACACACATCCTCTTTGCACTCACCTCCACATGCTAAGAGCTGGTTACTAGGAAATAGTTGTAACTCTGCCTAAGGACTATTTTTCTACACACAGCAATGAAGCTGGCCTACAACGGTGGGCAGACTGAAAATACCAGAGATGTAATGTCCCCCAAGCAGTTTTTTAACCAAGATGAGTGAGGAATTGGTAGATAAATACAATGCAGACTCCCATTCTCCCATCCATAGAGCACAGGGGAGTAACACTTGTCAGCAGATTCTACTTTGTGGAATGGAGACCTATTGATGATATTGGTACATCCAGGGATCCCTCATACACATCAAGTAAATTACTTAATTCTGTGACCTCTGTGTGTCAGACATAGAGATACCTAATGCAGATGGCTGGACTCTAAGTCCAAGTCATCGGCATCTGTCACAGGGATCAGTCAGGAGTCTCCTAACTAGCAAAGATACAATCTCTCTTACCAACCCACATTCATTCTGCTCAAAACACCCAGAGACTTCTTTCTAAAACACAAAATTGATCTTCCTTGTTTAGATCCCGTTAGTGCTTCCCATTACTCTTAAGACGGAGTCTTTAAAATTCCCGGTTTCCTTCCTGACTACCCTTCCACCTTCCAAGCTCATCTGAGCTGCTTAGTTTTTCGTATCTCACTAATCTGGATTTCTTTTGGTTCCTTGAACCTGCCCTATTTTTCCTACTTTTATATAGGCTATATCCTCTATTTAAAAAATCATTTCTCAGGTGCCTCAGTGGCTCAGTTGGTTGAACAACTGACACTTGATTTCAGCTCAGGTCATGATCTCATGGCTGTGGAATCAAGCCTTGCATTGGGCTACATGCTTAGTGTGGAGTTTGCTTGAGATTCTCTTTCTCCCTCCCCCCTCTGTCCTCCCCCCACTCCCATGTGCGTCCACACACTCTTTTCTAAAATAAAATCTTTAAATAAAATAAAATCATTTCTTCTCCTGAGCTCCACATTCTTCATCAGCTAACAGATCTTTAGGTGTCACCTTAAATATTTCTCTATCAACAAGTTTTCATTGATACTGCCTATCCCCTCACCGTCCTAGAATGAGTAAAGTCTATCATATGATCCCACAGCATGGTGTGGTGTTTCTAATCCTTCCCACACTTAAGTTTAGTCACCTCTCCCACTAGCCTGCAACCTCAATCCTCATAAGGACTGTATCCCCAACTTCTAACAGAATAAGAACTTAATATTTGAAGAAGCGAATTAATGAACAAAAATTCTTGCTGCTTCAGACACTATTAAAACTGAGACCCCAGAAAATAGGTGGCTAGAAGACTGAGAGTATATTATATATAACCATTTTTTACAATTATTAAAAAAATTATAATAAAACAATAAAATACTAGAAAGGAACAGTTCAAACTGCTGAGTGGCTTTCTTCCACCGTATCAGGAGCAGGGAGAGTGAGAGACCCACAATGGTTTTCCGTATTTTGAAGATAATCTAAAAGGTTCATATACTAAATTGATATTGAAAACATTTAATGACAGAAAATTATCCATTGCTCAGATTCATAAAAAAAAAAATACATGCACCTAAGAATTTCAAAGCTCAGTTCTTGTAACTCTTAGCTTAAATTCTGAAACATCATCTAATTGGTTTTCAAACACTTTTAGCATTTTAATCCTTTATTTTCAACAGAAATCTTACATGGAAATATGATACATAAAACAGTTACAAACATATTTTTTTCCTTGAAACAAGATGGGAAACAAGGCAAGCCACAGAGACTGCACTCTACTCAATCTTTCCTTCCAGAGCAGCCTTGGTATAGGTCCCCAAAACTTAGGCGATGGAAGATACAGTTTGAAAACCATGCCTGTCACTCAAACACAATAAGAAAAATAAACTCAAGCCTCTTAATCTACAAAATGAAGCCCCAAATGAATTTATATCTTCAAATTCCAAAGAGTTTTTGGGAATTTTTTTAAAAATTTGTAATTAATTAAAAAATATGCAATGGTAGGAAATTTTTGATAATGGGTAAGATGATTTATTTTTAAGATTTTTAAGTTTCTCTTCATTTGTTTTTTCCTCTTTCCTTCCATTCCCTCCTTGAACAATTCAGTTCTAAAAGCAGGTAGTGGGGTTGAGCATGGTAAAGGTCCTTACCAGGATGGAGGATATGGCCCAGAGCAGAGTACAAAAGCCCAAGTGGGTTAGAAATACCCAATTAGGCATCCATTCAGGATGGCAGTAATAGTAGTAGTCTGGGATCTGAAATAAGAGCTTAGTAAGATGAGAAAGCATCCACACTTGAGATAGCAGCCAGGGTTGTCAAAGCCTAGGCAGAGCAAGGGAGCATTTTTGAGGGTTGGGGGTGGTGAATTGGAAACTCATCACATAGAGGGGGATTGATTAAAGAAGTAAATATATCAAGGATAATGGGGACCAGTTTTCTCACCATTGGAGGAGGGAACAACAAACATGGAAAGGGAGGAAAAATCGAATGAACCCTGTGGTACTAGAGAAAAAACTGAGGTATTGATATGAACTCATGATTTCCAATAGACAGAGATGTAAATACATGTGTGTATATGTGTGTATATATGTATGTAAACTTATACATACATTTATATGTAAATTTATATGTAAATATAAATGAGAGGGCTTGGGAACAGTGACACCCCAATAACAATGAGCACACAAAACTTGTTTTCTAAATACCATTTACCACTAAATGGCAGGCTCTTTAGAAAAAATGTTGACTCCAGGACTATGGCAAAAAAAAAAGTTCCCAATCAGCTTGGAACACCTTTTTGCACCAGAAAAAAAGCAAGAGTATTTAAAAACAGATGGTGACATGTCAAAAGGACACAGAAGCCAGCTTGAAGGGGCTCCCCACTAGACAAATCTGGGACAATTCAAACACCAAAATAAATAGTGACAGTTACAAATTAGAAGCAGCTAATTAATACTGATGTCAGTAAATGAATAAATTGACAGTTTGATGGAAAAATGAATAACAAGCTTTATAATGAATATTTACATATTGCAAAGTATCTCTCCAGCGAATAATAATTATGAAGGGGAAAAGAGTACATTACTATAGAGAAAACTGGCAGACACTATCTTTAGCAAATGATCAAAGTAGTAGCATCAGTAACAGGACAAATCAAAATGTTATGTACCTACACTGAGTAGAACACAGCCTTAATGCTATGATATCCCTGGCAAACATACCTAACTTGAATCCATTTATGAGAAAAAAATTGAACAAACTAAAATTGAGGGACATTCTACAAAGTGAGTAGCCTGTGATCTTCAAAAGTGTCAAGGTCATAAAAAAAATCAAGGAAAGATAAGGTAACAGTTTCAGATCGAAGGGGACTAAAGATTTATGACACCTAAATGCAAGATGTGATTCTGAACTAGATCTTTTTGCTAAAGAAATTACTGGGAAAACTGTAAAACTTGAATGGGGTCTAAAATTATATAGTAGTCATATATCAATGTTAATTTTCTTATTTTGATAATTTTATTGGGGCTCTTATAGAAAAATGTCCTCATGGTGGGAAATATAGACTAAAGTATTCAGAGCTGGTAGGGCATGAGATCGGTAACTCTCTCGAATGGTACAGGAAAATTAAAGTTCTTCGTACTGTACTTCCAATTTTTCTATATATTTGAGACTGATCCAAAACTAAAAAATTCTAACAGAAAAACACTGTCTAGGGTTGACTTTTCATTTAGGAGGGCCTTTCAAACCAAATCACAATCTTATGTGATGGTAGGTCTTTCTCCCTCGATCTTCTTGTACTACACCTGCATGAGATGTCTAAATCTCCCAATGGCTAGGTTCAATCCCATGCTTTATGTAAACCATTTTTGTCTCTTAGCAGGAAGAAGGTAAGAATCCATCTTACAGATGTTGGGAGTTGCATCCTTGTCCTTCTGACCTGCTCTCTGAAGATTAGTTTTAGGCGTGTTTTGCTCCAGCTACTTTGACCAAGTCCTTGACATTCAGTTAGTCTTTGACTTTTTCCCTCAGACAACAAAAGAGAGAAAAATACTCGAGTACCAATTACATGCCAGACACCATCCTAAACACAGGATAAAGATGTCACCAAAGCTCTTCATGCAAAGCTCCAGGATTGACATTGACAGGACTGATAATCTTCAGGAAAGGTCATTTCCAAGGTCACAAGTGTTACTCTTCACACACACGTGCATACACATGAGGAGGGAGAAGATAATTTTTAAAAAGAGCTTATAGATTGTTATTCTGATGCCATTCCTGTTGGAATGGACAGCACAATTCTGGAAAATAAATGACCAGTACCTGAGCCTATTAAATCGCTGTGACTCACTCCTAAAGTATCCCATTTGGCTTATAATGCTTCTGAATCAATTCTATTAAAAATATCATTAACACTCGCTTACATCATTTACATAATGTGAAGGGACTAAATTAAAAGAGTTGAGAACAAACAGTCTGTCTCAAGGCCTGGATTTAGTGTTATTATATGCCACACAATTTCTAGCTCTTACTGCAACATCCTAACACCCAAGCTAATGCACAATCACTGTCTCATCCTTAAATGTTTTCATTTGTAAGCAACATAGCTATTCTTCTGAATGACTTACAGATATACATATGCTGCCTCCGACCAGACTGTTCCTGAAAAATAATCCTGAGGGTTATTTTAGTACAGGTTCATGCATTAAGTTCTAAACTACAAGAAAATTTCACAGCTAGTATCTTGCCTAAAGCTGTTTAGACATTGCGTATTAAATATTTTAATTAAGTTTTAATTTTATTTAAAAAAAATACAATCACATAGGTGTTTAAAATATAAGATCTGGGCAATCCTGTTGTCTAGATAAGCTGCACATTTACTCCCCCCAGATCTCACTTCTATCTGATGCCCAGAAGTCCCGTTGCTCTATTTAGACCATCTCTTTCAAGTAGTAGGTTTCTAGTTTGATAAAGTCAAATGGCCATATAATGTTTGTCCTTCTCCGATTGACTTATTTCACTCAGCATAATACCCTCCAGTTGCATCCACGTCGAAGCAAATGGTGGCACTGAGGGGGGCACTTGGCGGGATGAGCACTGGGTGTTACGCGATATGTTGGCATATTGAACTCCAATTTAAAAAAAAAGTCAAATGGCAACCTTTGACAAACCTTTTCCTTTGTAGCAAGTCTCTGCCTAATTTAACCTAACCTACTTTGAAACCCACTCACCCAAACATGATCATTACCCGCTCACTCTGCTGCCATTAATTATATGCAGAATAGGCCAGAGAGTGCTCTAGTCCTTAATCGAATCAGCTGGGAAATGACAGAAACTCCCACTATTCTTTACTAACTTTCTGGCATTTTCAAAATATTGTAAAGCCCTGTCCTTGTGATACTCACATATTTATGCAGTTATCGCTACACGTGGGGAGAAAAGATGTGTTGTTAGGACGCACAGCACGAAAGGAGAAACACCACAAGCAGGATGGTGTTAATCTTTGTGGTCCCTAGACCACATAAACATATATATTACTCCATAAACATATATGTACTTAAGATTTTATTTATTTATTCATGAGAGACACAGAGAGAGCTTGAGACATGGGCAGAGGGAGAAGCAGGCTTCCTGCATGGGGAGCCTGATGTGGGACTCCAGGATCATGACCTAAGCCAAAAGCAGACGCTCAACCACTGAGCCAACCCGGTGCCCCTAGACTCCACGTTTAATACAACATTTCACATAACACTGATTGGGATTGAGGAAGTGAGAATGTTTTAACGTAGATGTAGACAAAGAGATAACTTACATTCAATCCTAAAACTCCAGTAGGGACACTCAAAAATCGACGGGGGTTTATCCTACTGCCTTCAACCTAGTACATTATCATTGCCCAACATTAATAAGCCCATGAAGCTATGTCCCCCACAACCCCCTATCTTCCTACCCCTTATCTTTCTCCCTACAAAGCTTGTAACAATAATTTGACTCTAGGGGGATGTCAGGAAAGTGTTAGGCATGTGCACAGTATTCCTGATTGGGCTCAATGTGTAATATATATGGTTTCTCTAGAAGACTGTGAATTCTTCAAGGACAGGGAATTGGCTTGTATGCCTTTTCCGCTAACACCCCTGTAAATGACTAATACTTGGAACAGAGTGGTAGCACTAATACTTTTTGAATGATTGGCTGATTTGGTGGGGGGAAGGTCATGAAGAATATAGGTTAAGTTTTAACACCATGTAAATCTAGAGATTCATCAGTGTGCCTAAAATTCTCTCTTACCATTTAAGTCAGATTCTCTTATTTTATTAAAAGCCAAAAGCAACTGGTAAAACTTCTCCACACAGAAAAATTGTATGCATTTGGAGGTGCCACTTAGGAACTGGGTGTGGATGAGTGGAGTCCAAGCAGGGAGCTAAAGTCAATGCTGGGTTACAGATTTTGTAAACCTTTATTTATAAAGTCTGGTTCGCCACTCCCACTGTGTACCTTCAAGAAGTTCCTAGTGAGAGACTGGTGAACTCTTCCTGCTTGAGAGATCATTACTCCAAATTTTTTTTGCTTCTTTAGCTCCAAGAGATACCAAATCCCACACTGCTTTTCAGACTTTCTAGTATGTTTCGTAAACACTTGTTCTACCTACAGAATTTCACAAACACCACAAGGGAGAATCTGGAAAGGTTGGGTTTCTCTCAGGGTACTTTTCCTTTCTCCAGTATCTTGATCCCTCAAGTCTTGGCCACCTTCATTACTCTGTACTTCAATTTTTATCCCTCTCACCCTGTGACATTATCTGAAGTTCTGCTGGGTTCTCTGACTCATTGCTGCAGCCCTCTGCAAGATTCTTAGCCTCCCTCCATAGGCCAAGAATTGGTAAATATCCCTAGGAAGAAAACAACTTTCAAAATATCAGCTCATCTCTCAGTAATTACTTTTCTAGTCCCTTCACTCCTCAATTGTCTCAGCTGTTCTCCAAATTCTTCAAGCATTTTATATTTTGTCCAACTTTTCTGTCATTCTCAGTAGAAGAAGTGTTCTGCTGTAAACTAATGCATCATGTACACTTTGGGATTTTTTTTGATTTGTTTTTAATCTCAACATTCATCATAGTTTAAAAGAATGTAACTTAAAAGCAAGTTTGTAAAGAAGGTTTGCAACTCCTATTCCCATGTTTCTGGAGCATCTTATACCTCAAGTGACAGGATTTGAATGGTGTAGAAAGGGGGTGCCTGCCTCAAAGTGTCTTAATCCCGTATCCCTGTTACTTAAGATCCTACCATAAGGGATCCCTGGGTGGCGCAGTGGTTTGGCGCCTGCCTTTGGCCCAGGGCACAATCCTGGAGGCCTGGGATCGAATCCCACGTCGGGCTCCCAGTGCGTGGAGCCTGCTTCTCCCTCTGCCTGTGTCTCTGCCTCTCTCTCTCTGTGTGACTATCATAAATAAATAAATAAATTTTTTAAAAAAAAAGATCCTACCATAAGAAAGATGTTCAGAAAAAAAAAAAAAAAAAAAAAAAAGAAAGATGTTCAGGGCATTGTGTCTGTTAACATACAGATGCCTCTAGAAGATTAATAGTCATTACACTGATGATGAATATCAGACTTTTGCAAGAGGAGAGACAGAGAAGGAATAGGAGTTTTGAGTTTTGTTAGAGAATCCCAAGGCCAGATTCAAGCTACAGGTACCCAAGAAAAGGGAAAGAGAGACCAACGTGAGGAAAATACTGAGACAAGGTTAAGCTTTCCTACATCATGTCTTTCCCAAGACTGACTCTAATCTGTAAGATCATTGCACCTCTATCCGGATTAACAAATATTAGAAATATCATATCTCCCAAAGGTGGGGACACTTCACAGATGCTGGTGGCACAACATTTTGTCTGCCTGCTTTGTCAAGGGTGTATAGCCCAACTAGGCCTGAATTAGTGTCTACCTGCCTATTTTTGTCTTTGGTAGAAGAATGTTTTAGCTGATCCACTATGTTAACATTTGTTAAATATATATTTTTACTTTATCAATCATGAAACCCATGACAAAGCCTTGCATTTGCACTACAAAAGGTCAAAAAAAGAGAGATGGAAATGAAACCATTGATCCTTATGTGCCTGGGCTATGAGCAACATATGTTAAACCAAATAATTCTGTAACTTCTGAACTTTGGACTTAGGTTTGGTTTGGACTGAAGCGAGTGCTGTTTCTCATTATGAAATGAGTGTGTTTCCTGTTACCCAGGAAGTAGGAGCTGGTTTGCAACAAGATGTTTCAGAGACAGGAAAACCGCAAATCAGAGTATGTGATCAGTATTTGACATTCTACTAGCATGTTGCAGCTGCTTCCAGCTCCACTGGGATAAAGCATTGACACATTATTTGATAAGGTCTATGTGGGATGGACTGAGCTGTGAGAAGAAAGCCATCAGGCCAACCTGCTGCAAATGGGGTTGTTTCATGTTTTTCCAAAATGAATTAAAGTGGTTTTGACCCTGCCAACCTAGGGCCCTCATGGCCAAATTTGTCCTAAACCCAAGAGACAGCTCCTATATCTCAAAGATTCACAGATGGAAAGAAACAGAAAAATACTCCTAACAAGCAATAACCAATTTCAAATGAGGGGTCAGGGGGAGGAAATAATCTTTATCAATCTCCTACCCCATATCTGCTAGCTTCAGAGCTTATTTACATTATAATATTAAACTTTCACATTAGTATTAGGGTAGCTGGAGTAACATTTTTTAAAAAGAGGTATGTGAGGCTCTAAAAAATTGGGTCTTTTACTCAAGATGATCCAGTAATGAGTGGTAGATCTGAGATTTAAATCTGGGAGTTCCAGTTTCAAAATGCATATGCTTTCCATTACTCACAATGCTCAAATACCCACTTTGTATCATCCTGTCTTTTGGACTTTATGAAGACCATATAACTGTGATAAGCCAAATTCAATGCCTTTTATAATCACATGAGGCATGTGTTCCTTATGTTACACAGTGAAAAAGCTCAAGACATAAATTAAGGTCTAAGCATGTACTTGCCAGCTCCCTGATAATATCATCCTGGCATAAACTGACATAGTGGTGGGCCTCCTCAATTCAAGTTCTGTCAAATCCAATCACTTAATTAAAGCCCTGGGTATGATGGGAATTTCAATAGCAGGGCACTCAAGGAGCATTCTATAATATAAAGCAAATACAGAAATAAAACTACTACAGAGAACCTATCAAAGCCATAATACATCTATTACCACAGCTGTTTCTCCCCAGACACTAGGCTCCCTCCTGAGCCTATTATTAAGTGCAAATGACCAGGCTCAGTGACTGTTATTTTTAAAAACATTACTTATCGTGCATTGTGTTCTGAAACTTGTTGACTTATTTTAATTTGCATAATTATAGTAATTTTCTCCTATGTCAATGCTGTAGGATTATATTAGGGTTTTGCCTTTTATTTAAAGAAATACACAGGTTCAAAAGTAAGTTGTTGTTATACGAATTTTGACCCTTTCAGGCAGTTGAGATGCAGTGATTATGAAAGGATACATTTTGCTAAATTTACCCTTGGCTCAGGATTGGAAGAGCTGGCATAGGTATGAGAGAACAAAACAGGGAGAGAAAAACAAAAAGGATTAGGATAGTAAAATAATATAGACACCGAAGAAAGAAGAGCTCTTTGTAGACCTCCTTCAGAGTGCGCTTCCATTTTTATTGTAATATTTTCTTTTTTAGCAACTCAGGGAATTTGGCTACGTTAGAACAATCACTCATCTAGTTAGCCAAAGCCAACCCCTGGATTTCTTGATTCTTAGTCTTATCATGTTCCACTCCACAGAATAAAAACTTTGTCCAAGATGTGCTTTGTCCAAGATGTGATCAGTGAAATATTGAGACTCCCGGGCTACTAATTGTCCATGCTTAGGCTATACAGTAAGTTAGGAAACTTTGCACTTTGTGGGCAATTTGTTTTTATTTTTTAAGGAAATTCGTCTATACTTGCCATGTATTTTCACGTCTTACTCTACTTCCCCAAGTATTTCCACAGGCACCCTCAGGTCCTTCTAGTATGTCTCACAATCAGAAAGATAACAGACCTCTGATAGAATCAAGAAAACAGAACTCTGTAATGGTTCCTGCCCATCAGTCATATTCCCAAAGCTGCCCAAGAAAAGTACAGACAGGTTGGCATAAAATCAGCCCATCCACCCCCAACTCCAGAGGAAAGATGAAGACAGAAGCACATGGACCTAGAACGCACATATTGGCAGTCTGTCTTCCTATCTCTCTCCCCTCTTTTTTAAAGTTCTGTGACCTTCCAGTCACTAACAGGAGGATCCAGATAGCTGAAACAGTCTGAAAAGACATAGAAGAAGGGGCAGCCTGAGGATATAAATGAAGGTTTACGAGCCTTGTAGATTAGGAAAAAGACTTCAGCATTGGTCATTGGAGCCCTTGAACTAAATTTCCTACTGTTTGTCTTTTTTTTTTTTTTTAATTTAAAATCAATTAACCTATAGTGTATCATTAGTTTCAGAGGTAGAGTTTAGTGATTTCTAAATATACCTATTGGTTCATTCAGCGCCCCTCCACACACCATAGGATCTACATTAAAGTTCTCCTTTTCTCCTCCTAAGGCAGTTCTTTGTAAGTCGAAATTCCCACTGAGGTCAAAAGCCACAGAATTACCTCAGAATCCTCTCCCTCCCTGCTTTCTTCATCCAAACAGCAAAGGGATATAAAATAGGAACAATGGACTTAGAACTCAAACATCTGCATTTGAATCTCAGTACTTCCCCTCACTACTTGTCTTCAGTCTCTCTAAGCCTCCCTCTCCTCAACTATTCCTTGGAGCTAATATCTACCACAGGCAGGTTGTAAGGACTAGAAGAGAAGAGTGTCTATAAATACTCAAAAATGTTATATTTATTAAAGTGGTCCCTTGTCATATCCAGCATCTTCACACAATGTAAACCCTTTTTACTCAGCTGGACAATGACAGTATTTTCTAACTTTATGGTTCCCAAGAACATTGGTCCAGTGTTCTTTTCCAGTATTGTCTTTCACTAGTATTATTTGTCTATCTCTGCTCTAGTCATAACACACGGTTATCAGAATACTTCTGTGCTTTTCTACTTCTCTGCATTTGTTCCTATTATCCCATTTCCATGGAATGTTCTACTTTCCCTTCTCTTTTTGGTCTATCCAAAATTTCTCCACTTCTATAAAATCTTTGATTCTGCAAAGTAGATCTGATTTGTGTTATATTCTGGGTTCATCCAACCCCAAGAATTTTGTTGGTAACGTCCTTGTAACATGATGCAATTCCTTGTGTGTTAACCACTTATCTATGACCACACATAAAATTTAAGTTCTGTCTCCTGTCTTGTAACTTCTTGAGATCAAGGTCTGACTTACATTTATACAACTAGAGTCTAACCTATTGACTTCCAAACATTTTAGTTGTTTCAATGAATTCTCAGTTTGGCTTGGAAAAGCTTTCATTAACTCCCCCAAGAGTAACCAGTATACTCTCAAATTGAATATTAAGTATTCAATAAACAACACTACACAGCTAGTCTTGAGATGGAGACTTCTTAGGGTATCACCAAACCTTGACTGAAAACTACTAATGTGAACCGAGGTGACTCTAAAATAATCTATTTTCACAGTCGCAATGGTATTGCCTATAAATATATAATTTTTAATATGTACACATGAGATAGAGATTATATATGTATCACTAACAGAAGAATTGAGGTTTAGGAAAGATGAATAACTTGCCTATGGTCACACAGGTAGAAAACAGTTAAATCAAGCCTTAAGCCAAGGCTTTTTGTCTTCAGACACTGTGCTCCTCTCTCTCTATTTTGCACCAACTGTTAGAGTTTTATCAACTCTACTTATAAAAATTTCAAGTTCTTCCTGGGTTTGGGAATAGGCAAAGAAGATTAAAATATAACATTTCCTGAACCACGCCAGAGCTTGGCAAACTTGCTGTAAAGGACCAGATAGTAAATATTTTAGGCTTTGTGGACCATATGGTCTACTCAAATCTGCCATTATAGAGTGAAAGTGGCCATAGAAAATATGCAATGGAATGAGCCTGGCTGAGTTCCAATGACACTTTGGAAACACTATAAAAAAATCAGACAGTGGACCTGATTAGGCCTGCAGGCTATAGTTTGAGACCCCTGTTAACATCCCCAATAAAGGTCTATCTCCTGTCATTGCAAAGAAGTAGGCTGAGTGCTGTCTTGTGCCAGGATAAAATGATTAATTAATTAAACTTTCATTTTACACTTATATTAGATATTTAGGGCACAATACTGCATAAAACATGGAAATTGACAAAATTATACATAATTACAACTCCAAAACACATGTTGTTCCCTCAACAGAAATTGAGATAATCTACTAAAACACATTTTAAAAATCTAAAGGTATAAAGCATTTTTCTCTGCAGTTGCTCGAATATAGGATATATAATTAATAGATTTTAAGTCCAGAAAATAAATGAAGCCAAGTGCCCGTGACCTTTGGTTTCCACATTCTCACTCCTAAAATAAATTGATCCATTCCAGTGAGTGTTGTGCATATAGCACCTTAGACTGGAGATGACTCAATAATGAGCTGATCTTTCATGAGAAAAAGTCTTGCATTAGTTAATTGGAAATAAGATTACAGAAATCATAGCACAGAGACTATAACTTGTTCTTAATAAAGATGGGTTTTGTTTTTACACAAGCTAGTGGAAATATTGGCTGAACGTGGCAGATAATATATTTATATATAAAACCTTCATCTACCCCTGTAAGCTGGGTCAGGACATTCGTTGAGAGCTTCACGTTGGCCATATGAATTGTGAAAAGCTCACATTACATGAGATTTTGACTAAATAAAAGAATAGCACGCACATCTTTTTTTTTTTTTTTTCTGCCCTTCTGGAGAGCCTTGCCTAACCCTCACAGTAAGAGCTCTGTCTCCTTTAAATCTTCATGCTCATGGTTCAGAATACTCATTGCTTTTATTGTTACTCATTTTCCAAATATGTGACTTACTTTTGGATTTGACTAATATATGGAATGGGATACATGTGAGTCTAAATCTCAATTTCACTTTCTATTCGCTCTCTGTTACCAAACTCTTCATCTTCTCTGAATCAGTTTCAGCATCTATTTCATAGGTGTGTTTTTGGCTCATACTTAGAAGCCTGCATAACTATTGTCATCAATATCATTGTCAGTATTTTCATGTCTTTTTTCTGTGTGAAGATTTCCTCAACTGTCCAACCAGAATTCAATGGTAGCGATTTCAAAGAACTTTTGGACCTTTCAAATTCTTTCTTTATGCAGTATTTAAATTGTTTGCATGCCTGTTTCTCTCAATATTAATTGACTTTCTAAGGATCAAGAAAACTACCTTAGACTTTGCTCTTCAGACATAGTGCACAGGAGCATCAATAAAAAGGACAAACATAAATTTAGTGCATCTTCCTATGATGATACATAAATATTTTGCTTAGAATTCTCTTCCTATTGTTAGCCAAAGCTTGAGTTTGCATAAGGATGAGTTTGCCTAAATATCTATCAAAACCAACAAAATAAATTTCAATGTTTAAAAAAAAGATGAAAAAATATATCCTTATAGAAAGATAACCAGAGCATGTGAAAGGATTTATAGTAAAGGTTGCTGGTGCCCACCTCACATGTCAGGAAGCCCAGCATGAAGATAGATCTGTTTGTCCATTGATTCCTTATGATAATAGATAAAAGTCAGATGAAATGAACTAAAATGTGGGAAAGGACTATTGTTCTCTTCTGAAGGCACAGTTTCTCAGCTCCTAGCCAAGCCAGCTCCAGTAACTGGACAAAATCAACCACCCTACTATAAGATCAAGCTAGCTTCTATCACTAATTTCCCCAGGAACTGCCAAGTCAAGCTAGTATAGAGCTCAACTCTTATTTCAGATCATCTACCAAGTATACCTGCTTCTGCATATTTACACCATTTACACCTGTACAAATTGAAGCACGTGACAATCTTCACAAGATTCCCCCCTTTAATCTTATCTACTCTGTTTCCTTTTCAAGGCCTACTGCATATCACCACATAATTGTTCATCCAAATATGACTTTCTACATGATGCTACTAATCAAGATCTTCAGTGACCTTTTGCTTTATTTTTTAAGTTAGGTGGGATCACCACTATGAAAGCAATCCTGAAATTCCAACTTTCTCAATGCAACAGAAGTCTAGTTCATGCAGCTCTCCAATGTGGATATTCCTTCTCAAGTTCCCTCTTTGGGTGGCTTTCCATTCGGTGATGAGTTAGGGACCCAAGTTTTATCTTTTGCCTCTACCTTCTAGATCTTCAGAGTCTTCTTCATTATGCAAATAAAAGAAAAAAAGAAAATGTGGAAGGTTGCATCAGAGATTTTTTTGGGCAGGCTTGGAATTGGTACACATTAACTTCACCCATATCCCAATGGCTGGAACTCAGTTATATGGCTCCACGTAATTGCAAAGAAAGAAAACTGGGAAATGTAGTGTAGCTGTATGCCTAGAAAAGGAAGACAGCATAAGGATGAACATATAACAATCTCCGCCATCCAGATAAAGCATAAGCAGAGCAACTAAACCAGGACTCTTCATTTTATTAATAGTATCTTAAATGAGAGAATACAAAACAGCTTATAAAGTTCTTCCCCAAATGCTATCTTTTCTCATCTTCCTAATGGATCTGGCATGCTTGAGGAAACTAACGTTCAGAAAGTTAATAAAAATTGGTCAAAGTTATACAACTGGAAATTATACAACAGAGTCTGAATATGAACTCAGGAAATTTGATTTTTGTTGTAATGATATTTCCACTGTACTGGGGTTAAAATTACTTATGTGGACCAACTTCACATATAGATCTTTAACTCAGGTATCAAAAGTCAGACAAAAAAAAAAAAAAAGTATAAAACTCCTACCATGTGGCCACAGCAAGTACTATCCTAGGTATCGAGGAAACAAACCAGACACAATATGTGCCCTCATGGGCCTTATAATCTAGAAACTATGTTTTCCAGATACCATTTTTTACTAGAAATGATATGTTTTATTCAGATAAAGTTCTTCGTCATTCTTTACCCTTGATCTTTATGGCATGATAACCTTAACTCTCCCTTAGCATATATATTCCTAGTTCTCTACCAGTATCTACTCATTTATACTTTGTCTTCAAAGCCTAGGTCAAGTGTCCAGCCTTATTTTCTCCCTGAAGACTTACAACACCAGCACTATCTTTTTTTCTCTGACCAAAGTTTAAACTTCTTTCTTATAGGAAAACATGTGATTGTACATGTGATTATATGCTACTTTGTATTATTTGTTAACTTTTTATACATTATTTCATACATCCCTGAACTATAGTAGGTAAATCTCCTCCCAACAGTGTTTATTTATGTCCTTGGATTGTTGAGGGAAGACACTAAAAAAACAGTCCTATGAAGACCATCTGTATATAAAACTTGTTGACCACATCATTATAAAGCTGAAGATGAAAATATTATATTGTTTAAGGTTCTGTTGATAATGCATTCTCATAAGAAGTTATCACAATTGACCTTATCTGAGAAAATGTCATCTTTCTTTAAAAAAAAAAAACAGAATATTGAGGCAGCTGGGTGGCTCAGTTGGTTAAGTGTCTGCCTTTGCCTCAGGTCCTGATCTCAGGATCTGGATAGAGCCCAGTGTTATGCTCCCTGCTCAATGAGGGTCTGCTTCTCTTATTCCTTCTGCTCCTCCCCCCGACTCATGCCCTCCCCTCCCTCCCTCTCTCTCAAATAAATACATTTTTTTTTTAAATCAGAATACTTCTTTCCAAAAGAAAATAATTCTTGGGACACCTGGGTGGCTCAGCGGTTGAGTGTCTGCCTTTGGCTAAGGCTGTGATCCCAGGGTCTGGGATCGAGTCCTGCATCAGGCTCCCCACAGGGAGCCTGCTCCTCCCTCTGCCTGTGTCTCTGCCTTTCTGTGTCTCTCATGAATAAATTTTAAAAAATCTTCAAAAGCAAAAAGAAAATAAGAATTGCCTAATTACATTTTACTGGATTCTCCAGATTCTGATTAGAAACTTCTCTATTTATTATGTTTGATTTTTCTTTTTCAGGGCTGTGGTTTTTAAAAACAACTCAATGACATATATATTAACATCTCTCAATTTACATTTTGGGTAGTTTCCTGGAAAGTGGCAAGTGATTCAAAAACACTTAAATCAAACTGAAATTTTACATAAGAAAGAAAATGAGATATACTTTGGTAGGGTAAAAAAAAAAGGCCAGTTGTGCCCCATTTTTCTTCCACATCACATCAAAATGAACTGTAAATAGTTTATGTAAATATATTAACATTAAAAATGTTTATTCATGAACAGAAACACAGTTCCTGAAAATGTCTAATAGATCTGTAATAGACATAAGGCATGAAACTATTAGGAATTCTTGCACACAAAGTACTGCATACAAAGGTGAAGCATGAAACCAATAATATTTATTAATTCATCTTTTAAGTGCATCTAAGAGAGCCTGAATTTTTAGTCCATTGATGTCAGTCTGTTTTATTTCTTTATCTGTGGAATTCCTGGTTCATATTGCATTTTGCAGTCATATTTTCACTTGAGTTATGGACATAGGAATCCATAAAACATAATCCCAGAATACTTAAGGGTGCACATAGTAACCTGAAAGGATTATGGATGCTGGCCAAGAATTCACTGCATTATGATGAGAGTAATGTCACATGCTGTTGGCTTGGCGATCAAGCAATGCCCTCAAACTAAACTGCCACTGAGAAAACCCTTCACACCCCAAATTTGGCAAGCAGTTTAAACCATGTCATTCCAAACTTAAATTAACAGTACCTAACTGATATGTGTATTATCACTTTATCCCCATGCTATGCAAATTAATCACACATAAATTTATAAATTGACATATAGGTTTGAAAACATAAAAATAATTTTAAATTGAATCCAGTCCTCAACTTGGATAAGCCCTAGTTTTCCTAAATTATAAGTCACTACTAATATAGCTCTTTCATGGAGTTGTAGGAATTACACAAAGTAATACAGAGTGCATATAGCACAGTACCTAACATAATGACTTACCCATTGTTAGCCATTAGTATTGGCTATTACTGAAAAGTGACATTCTAATAAATAAATGTTTACAAGTGTCTACTCTGTCCCTAGGCCTTCATGCTCTTCTGATATATAAATAAAAAGTACCTCCATTTGGCCGATGGAGGTTAAGAGTGAACACCAGTCTTGTGCTCTAATCTTATTTCTACCAAATTCCAACATTAAGTTCTAGGGTTGGACACCTAAACTCCCAGATACACATGCCTGTCTTGATGAAACACTAATATTATAATTTTCTTGAGTGTAAAACCAATGTCTTTATAGATCCTCATCTTAGCCCTGCATCTAAGCTCATGGATATTCAGCATTGGTGATGGCTTAGCTTTCTATCCATCACACTGACCTCTGTTCTCCAGGCACAGAACAACCCACAAGAAGGAAGGAAAATAAAAGTTCTGTCCTCTCTTTTCCCTGCTTATTTGCAGCTAAAACTATGAAAAATATTCACCTCGAGTCACCCACCATTCAACCTGAGCCTGCACCAAGACAATGCTATCTACAGACGCTGTTAGACTAAAAGAAACTGCCTGCTAGTACAGGGAGAGGGAGCAGCCAGTGATATATTTAAATGGATAAGTATTACAGAGGCCAAAAGAATGCAAATGATATTTTAAAAGCTAAAGTTTCATGGGAAAGCTTTCAAATATTTCTTAAAAGACCTAGGTGATTAGTAGGGATGAGTTTTAACAGTCTGCAAGTAAATTTGGAAAAAAAAATCCCTAGATGATTCTAAGTCTACCTTTATCTTTTCTTTTTAGCTCTCAGAATCCTAAACAGATTCAATACTACCTCCAAAGGGACTGCCATTTACATGCACGTGCGCACGCACAGGGTGTGTGCGTGCCAGTGAGTTCTTGTTCACAGCCGAATGTTAAATATTCAGGAATTTATGAACTGGTTGACAAAGTGTTGGTTGCTAATCGGCCATGGGGGAAGACATCAGCAAACACTACGAACCGAGCCTTTTCTCTCTTTCAGATAGCTAGTTTACCGGTACAACATGCCATATGTCCTGTTCTTTATGAAATTACAGGAAACATTCAGAACTTACCTTGAGGCCATTTACAGCAAAGTAATGGAGTAATTCATTACCAAAAGGAGGTTCAGGTATCTGAAAGCATGGCTAGATATCAAAAAAGTAAATATTTTAAATTTTTTAAAAGGTTTTTAAGTTTATTTATTCATGAGAGACAGTGGGGAGGGGCTGAGACACAGGCAGAGGGAGAAGCAGGCACCCTGTAGGAGCCCGATGCGGGACTCCATCCCAGACCCTGGGATCAGGCCCTGAGCCAAAGCCAGATGCCCAACTGCTGAGCCACCCAAGCATCCCAGAAAAGTAAATATTTTAAAGTAAGTTTAGAGAAATTGGATTCTGTTTTGCTCAGATATTGGTATAATTTTGAATGTTGCTGATGATGACTTTTCTCTTCATGTTATAGAAACCCACTCAAGTTTTGGATCAAACTGGGAGTTCCTATGAACACCATGGCTGCTTTCTGGACTAAGAACTCTACCATAAAGTAATTAAGGCTCATATGATATAAGAGTGATTAAATCCTGAGAGGTAAACAGATGTGGATAGCCCATCTGGTCATTTAGGGCCCCAAATGCTTTCTAAGAGCAATGTCATGAATCAAAAAATTGCCAGTGCTCCTAACACACAGACACAGAATGGATGTCCCAAAGACTCACCAGAGTCCTGACAGCTCTTTCTTTGTTCCACGATCTATAGATCAAAAATGATCCAGTCTTTAAGAGGAAGAGGCTTTTGAAAAGATTTGAATGCAACTAAAGCTATTGAACTTCTCTAGATCATGAGGAGTCAGCTGTGATGACATCACATCAGCTGTGATGAGAATGACGGAACTCTCAAATTGCTAAGACTAACCATCGTTCCACAGAACCACACATTTACCTTTCTTGCACTTTTTTTTTCCAAAAAGCAATTCCTTGTAATTTTTGTCCAAATATAGACGTACCATAAATATTAAAACATCAAGTAAGTGATTTATTACCACAGTGTAAATGATATCCCAACTAGTGCAATCAACATTTAAAAACTAATTTTGTAAATGGAAGAAAAGTGACAAGTTTTGAGCATAATGATCACCATCAAAAATAATTTGAGCAGGAGTGTGTACATAGCATTGTTTTCAGGAATGCAGGCAGGTATAAGTTGAAGATGAATCTCATTTTTAAAAACCAATATATCGATATCTTAGTTTAGGAATACCTTACTAGAGAATGCAATACACGAGCTCAGAAAGCTTCTAGAATTTACTCGATTTACTGAATTTACTTTTAAGGACCAACCTCATGATACATATTCCCAGTAATAGGATAGCTGTCCACTGCTTTGCCTTTATATCATGGATAATGTGACTTATAAACTTATGTTATTTTTAACTTTTTCTCTGAAAATGGGAAATCCCTAGTCATACTGGTGACTTATATTTAGAAAATTAGACAACTGCATAGTAATCTTCCTTCTCATTTTGCCTTACATTACTGTTTGTTTTGTTGTTGTTACTCACTTTTGCATTCGCCAATTTTTTCACCTTTTTAGGTGTCTAATCGTTTATTTTAAAGTGTTACAATAAATACATTGCTACTTCTTAAATGATGGGAAAATTAAAGCATTTGCCATGTGAGCTTTTTTCATCTTTATCTACAGTAAAAAAAATCATTTTTAATGTTTCTTGGCCATTTTTATTTAATTTATGATTTTTCATTTCCTTTGCGTGATACCTACTGAGTGTTTATATGTTTGTTTGTTGTTTTTCTGAACTGATGAGAAATAACACTTATTTTTATTAAGAATAATTAGTACTGTGATACACATACATTTTCCAGGCTGCTACTTGCCTTTTCAAGATTTATGTTGCTTTTTGCCATAGGAAGTCTTTTAAGAGTCAAATTTCTCTCTTTCACTTATGGTTTCTCTTTTTGAGGTCATGTTTTAAAGACCCTTCGATAGTCCAGCATCATGTAGGTTTTTACCTAGTTGTTTAAATTAACGTTTTATACTTAATTCTTCTGAAACTTATTCCAGTAACTTTTAAAATATCTTACCAAATATTTCAGCACCCATCAACCAACTATTTCATCTTTGCCACCGATTTGATGGAACATGCTTATTATGTATTAGGTCTCTTTCTTGGCTTTCAATTCTGTTCTTTTAAACTTTTCCATCTATTCTGAAACAAGTGCAAATATACTACAATTATTTTAGCTTTATAATTGGCTTCAGAATCTGGCAGTATAAGTACTTCCTCCTTATTCTTAAAAATCTCTAGGTGTTTTTTCTTCCTGCTTTTCTAAATAAATTTAAAAATATTAAGTCCTCCCTCATCAATACACACATGCATACACATGGACCTGGAATTGGATTGAATTTAGAAGTAAGAAGGATAGATGATATTAATGCTTATCAGCCTGACAGAAAAAATATACTCTCTCTGTGGCTACTTCCCCTAATTGGTGAAATTAAACCATATTTATTTTGACCTCATCTGCTAAAGGATTTCCAATTCAACCAAAATTGGTTTGTCATTGTCAAGTGCCATGGTAGGAGATGGAAGCTGAAATTTATGATCTAGTATAAATCCTGTAGATCAAGGGAGATATCAATAATGTTAGTAGGAAAAAATACATCTTTACAGTGTATAGGCTGCAGTATTCATTCCATTAATTTTCTTTTTCTAGGTATATCCCTTTCTTCTTTCTCACACATTAAGCTTGTCAACATTTTGTATTTAAGGTGCTTATTCTACTAATGCATAGTTTATCAGTTGAGAATATAATTATTGATTGTGCTCTATTAAAAACCGTAAGAAATCTATTCTAATTTCTAAACTAAGATGTAAGTGATATTCAAAGGCTACACAATATAGATTTTACTAATTTTACATTTTAGTTTGGTATATTAAACAATGTTATTTGTTTTTTCATGCTTTACTGAGAAAATACTGAATTCTGTCTCAAGACCTCAGAGGCTGGCTTAGTTGGGGCCTTCTGTTGCCATAATCTAATACAAACTACAACTATGATTGGTATGTGATTTATAACACATACAAAAATTAAACAAAATATGCCTACCTGTATCTAGAGTATGTCCATCACTTAAAGCAGGTTTTGTCTTCAATTATATACCATGAAGTGATAAAGTTGAAAAACAGCATGTGCATCATTAATTACAAATTACTCATTTCACAGTCGAAAGAACAGTGTAGAAAAATACAGAAACCATACAAGGCTACATGAGTTTGCCAGTCAACTGACAAGTCAGTTTTGAAAGATTGCTATTCTATTACATTGTATAAAAAAATATAACTATAGGGCAGCCCGGGGGGCTCAGCAGTTTAGCACCGCCTTTAGCCCAGGGCATGATCCTGGGATCGAGTCCCACTCCTTGCATGGAGCCTGCTTCTCCCTCTGCCTGTGTCTCTGCCTCTCTCTCTCTCTCTCTCTCTCTCCCCCTCTCTCTCATGAATAAATAAAATCTATAAATAAATAAATAAATACATAAGTGTGTGTGTATGTATCTCCATAGATATTACAGTGAAGAACTGCTCTCTTTCAATCTAGATCCTAGGAGTGAGCAGGAAACTAAGTCCCAAATTCCAGTACAAAGAATCTACATAAAGAGCCAGAACCAAAAGTTCTAGAACTGAGTATGAAACCGAATTTGGATCCAGGTAGGCAAGAGTAGTAGTTCATAGCAGATGAAGGAAAAGTCATCTGCCCCTGAATTTTATGCTCCAGGGTTTGGTCCTGTGGGGTAGGCCATTTAAAAAGCCACCACCAGCTGAATGGAATAGAATGGAGAGAAGTAGAGAATTCAACTAATTTTTCCTACCTTTAGCAATTACCCGAGTAATACATTCTCATTCATAAATTTTCAAACAAATAAAAAGAGTGTCATATTGTTTCTCCCTCCCCCTAATACACACCCTCCCTCTTCCTTATCTCACTCTTCCCCAAGGGCAATCAATTTTAATAGTTAAATACTTCATTTAGCACCCTTTTTCAAGTCATTTCCCTAATGTATGAACAAATATGCAAATGCATGCTTTTTAATATAAAGGAAACCCTATTATATGGTCTGCTCTGCATCTTACCACTTTCATTTAACAATTATATATTGGTATCTTTCCAAGTCTGTTTATGAAGACATAGCTCATTCTTTTTAATGATTGAAGAATATTTTATAATATACATAAATCACTATTAAGAATCACCTGATAGAAACTTATGGAATTTAAAAAAAAAAAAAACTTATGGAATTTCCATTAGTGTGCTTTAAAACACTGCTTCCATTACCATCCTTTCACATGTATATTTTTGCATGAGTATGAATTTCCTACAGATTAGATATGGACTAAAACTGCTGACTTCCTACATATACGTAATAGTCAAATTTCTCTCAAAAAAGACCATGCCTACTTCTAATGCCATCACAAGATATAAGAATATGTGGTTGCTTACACATAGCAAATCCTGGATATCAGCAGTATATTTAATAGTTGTCAATCTTAAAGGAAGAGATTGGTATCACATTTTTGCTTAAATTTTTAACTCCCTGATAAGAAATGCTTATTTCATTCATTCCTTTTATTTGTTCTATAAATTATTAACTTATATATTATGTTTCTTTTCTTCGTGGGTTTTGATTTTTTTATTAGTAGAAACTCTTAAAATATTTTGACTACAAATTCCTGGATTTTCAGATGAACACTTCCATTGTGTACACTGTGACTGTTTATCTCTCCCTTTAGAGTATTAACATCTCTAATATTTTTGCCGTATTTCATTTTTTAGGAATTTAATTTTAAAAGTAGCAATGTTGGTAGACATCTTCCTCTTGTGGCTAAGTTCACTGGATAGATTTTTAATATATCATTGGTTATAAAGATGGCTCTAGAGTTTGCAGATCCTCAGTGTGACAGATTTTCTGTTTATGCTAATACAACCCCAGCTCCCTTTGATGCTCTCCCCATATCACAGGACTGGAAGCCTGGGAACAACACTGTCTAAAATTCTTTGCTTACAAGTTTCTAGTTTAGATTCAACCACTGAGAAGCACCTGTGTGAGATTTGGAGGGTAGAAGGGAAGCCAAAGCCATGGTTTCTCCTCCAACAATAGTGGGCAGATTATTGCGCTTTGGCAGATAGGAGATCTTACAGCAACTCCTAGTATTCCCTCTGGAGACAAACCAACTTAGCACAACAGACAGCTGTTACCAGCAGCAGTGGTTTCCTGAAGTTTCCAACCAGGATGTTAGTAGCAATTTACTAATTTCCTGAAAATTGCTGACAAACATGAGATCTGAGGGTGAACTTTCCATAGCTTACATTTCTCTTGCCCTAACAGCTAATAAGTTTTTAAAATATGGTTTTAAAGTAATCAATTTCTTTTATTATAGAATATATATATTAAATTCCTGCTTGAAATGCCCAGAATATCCTTTGTTTTGTAGACAGAACCCTGAGACACCTATTATTACTTACGGAGATTTTCTTTCATTTCTATTATGTTGAGAGTTTTACTTAGAAAAGAGTATTAAATTTTACCAAATGATTTGGCTGGTGTGAGAACAGTATTTAATTATTTAATTCAATAAATTACATTCATTGATTTTCTAACGTTGAGCCATTCTTGCATTCCTGGGATAAAGCCTACTGCGGCATGATAATTAAGATGTTACTGAATTTTATTGTATTATATTTTATTTAGTTTTAAATTTTTATTCATATGTAAAATAAATCTACAGGGTTTTTTAAAAACTGTTCTTTCATTAACAGAAATCCCCTAGATTTACAGAATGATCTGAGATGCCCTCTTTTGTCAATACTCTGAAACAATATTACTTTAGGATTCTTTTTCTTTCATGGTTTTTCAAAATCACCTTTACAACTATGTGTGCCTGATACTGTTTTGTTTTTTATTTTTTTAAAGATTTTTAAAATTTATTAATGAGAGAGAGAGAGAGAGAGGGAGAGGCAGAAACACAAGCAGAGGGAGAAGCAGGCTCCATGCAGGGAGCCGGACATGGTACTCGATCCCGGGTCTCCAGGATCACACCCTGGGCTGAAGGCAGTGCTAAACAGCTGAGCCACCGGGCTGCCCTGATACTGTTTCAAATACAGATCATTGACTATTTTTTCCAGTTTTTCTGAATCATTTTCGACCATTTATATATTCCATAAAATAAATAATATACATAGGCTGTAAAATGTATTCTATATCGCCACGTAATGTACTTTTTCTTTTAACATTTTCAAAATCTTCTCCATAGTAATAACTAAATTTTTTCACTTGTACCGAATACATAGGTAGTTGCGTATTTTTCATTGGACCTTTTCTTTTATATGGCATACTCAGAACCATCTTTTGCTTTTATTGATCATGTCTACTTTATTATGCTTTTGTTTCATTAATACCTACCCATTGTCAATTTATTAATAATTTTTATTTCATTATGTCTTGCCTAATGATCTCTTCATTCTGCTTGGTCATTTTATTCAGTTTCATTTCTTACTCTAGATTATTGCCTTGAAATCTTATTTCATTTATTTTCAATTTTTCTTACTATATAGCACATGCAGTTAAAGGCAAAAGCTAACAGAAACCCATCCTGTCGAACTTCAGCAGGGAATTTATTGAAAAGATATCCGTGGCTAACAGGAAGCAAGTGAGCAAGGAGTACCAATTGCTGAAATATGGATGTCTTTTACCTGGGAGTGGAGCAGTTTGATGTACTAGAGAAGTAAGATTGTACAGCAGATAAGAATGAGACTAGAAAGCCAAAGTTCAAACTCTAGCTTTACCAATGATTAGGCTCTATGACCCTGGGAAAGTCACTGTACCTTTTTGAGCTTAGTTTCCTTGTTCATAAAAAGGGATAATAATCATAATTTTCCTCATAAAGTCATTGGAATAGATAAGAATATACATTTAAATCTTATAATTATTGTTATACTCTCTTGAGAAACCATATTTGCTGAGAAGCCCCTGGAACTAAATCAAGTTCTTCTCCACTTCCTTCTCAGTCTCAGTAGTCAAGCTGGCAGTCCCCTATGGGCTTTTTGTCACTTTCTGAAAAGAGAATTTTCTGGGATGTAGTCTGAAAAAGTGAGCGAAAGAGGTGAGGTCAGAAATGAAGGTCAGCTATTCCAAATGCCAAATTTTTAATGTCCCTGGATGTAGTACCACATTGATATTTAAAATATTTAATATGAGGAGTATATGGATGATGGCTGAGTGGGAGGATCCTGAGCTTGTCTCTCCAATGGGCACAATAAACAAAACCATATGTATTGCAACTCACTCTGAAAACAACCTAAAGACTGATAGAACAGATCTCCACAGTTAGTCATCAGAAGGCCACATGGAAAAAGTATGAGGGACAGAAGCATGACTGGGAATTAAATCCACAGTACAACTTAAGCACAGACAAGGAAGATATCACAAGCATGGAAAAGTGAAAGGATCAGACCCCTTAAACTGGACACTCCCAGCAATGGGAACCCACATTAAGAAGATTAGTCTCTGGCTCAGAAAAATCAGTGGAGCATAAATGTGCAAGTGCTGGAGGGCTATAGAAAACCCATTCTTTACCCTTCAAGAGCCAGCACATTTTTTCAATTTAAGACAAAGCATGGAAGCAGTAGTTTAAAAAGTGCCTGGGCTATATGTGAAGGAAATTTATAGGCTAATTTTAGGACCTGTGTCAGAGGGGCAGGGATTTATAGATTTCTCTAGGGGAAAAAAAATATCAGTGGGTGCCAATTTTTTGGCCATCCCCAAGCTTAGATAGCTCAAAGCCTGGGTGAAAGCATGTCTAAAAATCTCCATCTATCTTGTCACACAGCATGCCACACCCTAGCATTCTCCTGTGGTCCCGTTCCACCCAACTTGTCCACCTGGGCAGGCACTTCTAAAAAGCAAACTCTACCCTGAAGTGAGGGAAGATAACCCTACACACCAGTGTATCCCCAGTTGAAGCAGCTGGGCTGTGTAGGGAAAAAATCCCTACCCTTTGGTATACCTGCAACTGTCTTAGCAGCTAATTGTAGAGCCAGGCTGAGAGTTGTTTCACCTGAGAACCAACCCAAGAAGGCTACAGTCAGACCTCTCAACAGCTTGGGGAACAAACACTGCCCAGCACCCTCAACAGGTAAAGTGGGTTACTGCAGCCAAGTGAGCTAAGGACTAGCCCCCACTCACCAGCATGCACACAGCAATTGAGGCTTAACCACAATAGGAGGGCATGTGTAGCCCACAAGGGATACCTCTGGAGCATCTGGTTTTGATAACCATTAAGGATTGTGCTACCACAGGACCTCAACTACAAAAGACACTACTTTCAAAACCAGGAAATGTAGCTGACTTACCTAATACCAAGGAGAAATACAGAGTTAGATGAAATAAGGAGATAGATGAAAGTTTCAAATGGAAGAGCAAGACAAAAATTAGAAAAAGACCTAAACAAAATGGAGATAAGCAATACACCTGATAAAGAGTTCAAAGGAATGGTCATAAAGCTACCAAAACTAAGAAAATAGTGCATGAACTCAGGGAAAATTTCAACAAAGTGATAGAAAACATGGAAAATAACCAGTCAGAGATGGAGAATACAATAACAGAAGTGAGCAGTGTATTAGAGTGAACCAACAGCAGATAAGAGGATGCAAAAGAACAGATCAGCAATATGGAAACAAGGTATTAGAAAGCAACTCAGTCTGAACAGCAAAAAATAAATAACAAAAAATGAAAAATGGTTAAGGAAATATCTGCAACATCATCTAAGATAATAACATTTGCATTACAGGGATGCCAGAAAGAGAAGAGAGAGAAGGGGGTAAAAATTTATTTAAAGAAATGATAGCTGAAACTCGCCTTTTCTGGGGAAGAAAACAGACATCCATATTCAGGAAGTTTAGAAAGCCCCAGACTAGAGAAACCCAAGAAGGTCCATATCAAAACACATAGTGATTAAAATGAAAAAAAATTAATGGACTTCCAGCAAAGACGGCAGAGTAGGAAGACCATAAACTCACCTCATCCCATGAAAACAATTACACAACACTCACATCAGTATAAATAACCCAGAAAATGACCTGAAGACTCAGAAAAAACTCTAAACTAAATGGACAGAAGAGGCCACATCAAATAAGGTAGAAAGGACAGAGACAAAGTTAAGAGCTAAGTGGATACACGGGACTATCTATGGGAGGGAGGGATGCCCCAGGGCAGAGAAGTGAGGAAACTATCACACCAGGGAGCCTATTTAGGGAAGACAATTCCTCATAATATTTGGCTTTGAAAACCAGAGGGCCTGAATTTGTGAGTTTTTATAACAAGTGGGACTTAAAACCTGGAACTTTCAAAACCAGTGGGCTCCTGGGAAAGCCAGGAGGGTGAGAAAACTGAGTGCCCACCCTTAGAGAAAGAGCACAACAAGCAGCCCCTCAGAGATACAGCATAGCAGTTTGAAAAATGCTTAAGATATACAGGTGGGAGATTTGCTTACTAATCTCAGATTGCCTGCTGGAGAAACAGATATCCTTGGGACACTTCTGGAGAGACAAAGGAAGTGGCAGGGAGAATGCCTCTCCTTCCTCCCAGTACAAACACATGTCCACCTGTAGGAACCAGCATGGCTCCAACACTCCCTACCTAACTTGGTAACACCTTACCTCCTACCACCCAGGGCTTTGGCAATATAGGCCCTCCTCCAGCAAGACCTGCCTCAATCTCTGTTGCTGGAGGTCCCCCCCCATGGAGGGTCTCTGCAAAACTTTCTAACACCATGCCTCCCACCTCCACACCATGTGAATCTGCCTTTCTACTAAATATACTCTTGATTGCAACCAAGCCAAAGCAGTATCACAAGTCTGGCAGTGTACAAATAACCCCAACAGGGGACAGCATAATTCCAAAATGAGTCCTGACCTGAGGATAAGAAAACCACACACACCACCCATACTGTGGCCCCAGTAGTGGGCTAGGAGCATACAACTGGTCTGACTGCAGGCCCCACCCACCAATAAAAGTATCTCAGGGAACAACATGGGGAAAGCACTCTGCAGTTTGGTGCTACTTCATCTCCTGCAAATGCCTGTTTGAATAAATTCAAGCCCAAGGTGGACCCAGACTGCCCAACTAACAACACAGGGATACAACCCTGCCCACAACAGGCAAAGAAAGCCATCACAGATGACTGGACTGAAGGAAAAAGCAGCTCAACCACAACAGCTGGACACACAACACACAAAGAAGACAACCCTGAAGTGCCAGGTTCTGGTGAACAGGGGACACCGCACTGCAGGAGTGCTTCTTCATAAAGCCACTACTTTCAAAAGCAGGAGACATTGTTGATGTTCCTAACATATAGAAACAGAAATGGTTACAGAAAATGAGGAAACAGAACAATATAATAAATATAATAAAAGAATTGCCATAATAAAAGAACAGGACATTACAGCAAGAGTCCTAAATGAAACAGACATAAGTGATATGTTTAACACAGAAATTAAAGTAATAGTCATAAAGATACTCACTGGACTTGAGGGGGAAAATGAATCACATCAGTGAGACCCTTAACAGATCAGAAACAAAACAAAAGAACCAATCAGGGATAAAGAACTTGATAAATGAAATTAAAAGTATGCTAGATGAAATAAAGAGTAGACTAGAGAAAGTAGCAGAATGAATCAGTGACCTGGAAGACAGAGTAATGTAAAGCAATCAAGCTGATCAGGTGAGAGAAAAATCTACAAAAAGAGAATAGATTTAGGGGACTCAGCAACACCAAAAAATATAATACTTTTCATATTATAGGGATCCCAGAAGAAGAGAACGAAAGAAGGCAGAAAATTTACTTACAGAAACAATAGCTGAAAACTTCCCAAATCTGGGGAGGAAACTGAAATCCAGATCCAAGAGTTTCAGAAAGCCCCCAACAGAATCAATTCTGTTCACACCAAGAGGTTGACACCAAGACATATAGTAATTACAATGTCAGTAGTGACAAGAATGTTAAAAGCAGCAAGAGAAAAGCAGTTATACACAAGGGAAAACCCCATAAAGCTATCTGGTGATTTTTCAGCAGAAACTTTGCAGGCCAGAAGGGACTGGAATGATATATTCAAATTTCTAAAAGAAAAGATTCTGCAGCCAAGAATATTTAATCCAGCAAGGCTATCATCCAAAATAAAAGGAGAGGTAGAGTCTCTCAGACAAAATAAAAACAAAGAAGTTCATGACCACCAAACCAATGCTACAAAAAATGTTAAGAGGACTCTGATTAGAAAGGAAAGACTGTATGTGAAAGTATGAAAAGCTGGAGTACAAAAGCAGCAAACATAAGTATATCTGTAAAAATCAGTCAAGGGATTCACAAAATGAAAGGATAAAATATGACATCATATACCTAAAACATGTTGGGGGAGAGGAGTCAAGAGTGGTTTTAAGATGGATTTAACAGATAAATTCAGAACATTCCACCTTAAAACAATGAAATATATTCTTTGCACATGGAACATTCTCTAGGATATATCACATATTAGGCCACAAAAGCAGTCTTAATAAATTCTAATATATCAGAATAATACTATACATCTTTTCTGACCACAATGCTGTAAAACTAGAAATCAACCTCAAGAAAAAATATTGAGAGAATGCAAATACATGGAGATTAAATAACATGCTACCGAACAATGAATGGACAACCAAGAAATCTGGGAGGAAATTAAAAAATACATGGAAACAAATGAAAATGAAAATACAATGGTCCATAATGTTGGGGGATACAACAAAATCTATTCTAAAAAGGAAGTCTTTAGCAATACAGGCCTATCTCATGAAGAAAAATCTCAAAATAAATAACCCAACCTTGCACTTAAAGGAGCTAGAAAAAGAAAAACAAAACTCGAATCCAGTAAAAAGCAGGAAATGATAAAGATCAGAGCAGAAATAAATGAAGCTAATAAATAATAGAATAACAAATAGAAACTAATAAAACAATAGAACAGATCAATGGAGTCTTGAGTTAGTCCAATGAAAAGATCAACAAAATTGATAATCCTTTAGCCACACTCATTGAAGAAAAAAAAGAGACAGACAATACTCAAAATGAGAAATGGCAGGAGAAATAACAAATGATGCCACAGAAATACAAAGGACTGTAAGAGAATATTATAAAAAGTTTTATGCCAACAAATTGAACAACCTTGAAGAAATGGATAAAATCCTAGAAACACATAACCTACCAAAACTGAAGGGGGAATAAATGTGAAATTTGAACAGACTGATTATCAATAATGAAATTGAATCAGTAATAAAAAATTCCTCAACAGGGACACCTGGCTGGCTCAGTAGTTGAGCATCTGCCTTCAGCCCAGGGTGTGATCCCAGGGTCTCAGGATTGAGTCCCACATCGGCCTTCCTGCAGGAGCCTGTTTCTCCCTCTGCCTATGTCTCTGTCTCTTTCTCTGTGTGTCTCCCATAAAAAAAAAAAAAAAAAAAAAAAAAATTCCCAACAAACAAAAATCCAGGACCAGATGTCTTCACAGTGAATTCTACCAAACATTTCAAGAAGAGTTAACACCTTTTCTTCCCAAACTATTCCAAAAAATAGAGAAGGAAATAAAGCTTTCAAATTCATTCTACAAGGCCAGTGTTACTCTGCTACCAAGACCAAAGACACGACAAACAAAAGAAAACAGGTCAATGTCTCTATTGAACACAGATGTAAAAATCCTCAACAAAATATGAGCAAACCTAATCCAATAATACATTTTAAAAAATCATTCACCATGAGCAAGTGGGCTTTATTCCTACAGTGCAAGGGAAGCTCAATATTTGCAGATCAATTATGTGATACATCACATCAATAAGAAAAAGGATAAAAACCATATGATCATTTCAATAGATATAGAGAAAGCATTTGACAAACTACAACATCCATTCATGATAAAAGATCCCCAAAAAAGTAGATTTAGTGGGAATATAACTCAACATAATAAAGGCCATATATGACAAACCAACAGCTAACATCTTACTCAATGACAAAAAACTGAGAGCCTTTCCCCTAAAGTCAAGAACAAGATAAGAATGTTCACTCACTTCCTTTACTCAACTTAGAGCTGGAATTTCTAGCCATAGTAATCAGACAAGAGGAAGGAGTAAAACGCATCCAAATTGGTAAGGAAGAAATAAAACTCACTATTCACAGATGACATGATAATATCAAAGACCTCACCAAAAAAACCTAAAGACCTCACCAAAAATTCCACTAGAACTGATAAATGGGGATGGGGATGCCTGGGTGGCTCAGCATTTGAGCATTTGCCTTCAGCTCAAGATGTGAGCCTGGAGTCCATTTATAATTGCACCAAAAATTATGAAATACGTAGGAATAAAGCTAACCAAGAAGGTTAAAGACCTATACTCTGAAAACTATTAACCACTGATGAAATAAATTAAAGATGGCACAAATGGAAAGATATTCCATGCTCATTAAGTGGAAGAACATACATTGTTAAAATGTTCTGACCACTCAAAGAAATCACAGATTTAATGCAATCCCTGCTAAAACACCAACAACATTTTTCAGGGAACTAGAACAAATAATCCTAAAATTTGTATGGAACCACAAAGACCTTGAATAGCCAAAGCAATTTCAAAAAGAACAAAAGTGGAGATATCACAATTCCACCTTTCAGAACAAAGCTGCAGTTATCAAAACAGTATGGTAGTGGTGCAAAAATAGACACATAGATCAATGCAACAGAATAGAGAGTCTAGAAAACCCATGATTAAATGGTCTATTAACTTCCAACAAAGGAGGTAGAATAAGCGTGGGAAAAAGATAGTTCCTTCAACAAATGGTACTGGGAAACTGGACAGCTACATGCAGAAGAATGAAACTGGCCCACTTTTTCACACTACACACAAAAATAAACTCAGAATGGATTAAAGACTTAAATGTGAGGTCTGAAGCCATAAAACCCTAGAAGAGAGCAGAGGCAATAATTTCTCTAATATAGACTATAGCAACATTTTTCTAGCTGTGTCTCCTGAGGCGGGGGAAACAAAAGCAAAGATAATCTATTGGGACTACATCAAATGAAAAGCCTGCACAGCAAAGGAAACTAGCAACAATACTAAAAGACAACCTACTGAATTGGAGAAGATATTTGCAAATAACATACCTGATAAAGTGTTAGTATACAAAATATATAAAGAACATTCACTACTCAATGCAAAAACAAAACCAAAACAAAAGAAACAAGAAAAAACAACTCACAAATAGTCCAATTTAAAGATGGGAAGACATGAACAGACATTTCTCCAAAGAGGACATATAGATGGCCAATAGACCATGAAAAGATGTTCACCGTCGCTCATCATCAGGGAAATACAAATCTAAACCACAATGTGATATCACCTCATGCCTGTCAGATGGCTAAAATCAAAAACACAAGAAACAAATATTGGCAATGATGTGGAGAAAAGGGAACTCTCATGCACTGTTGGTTGGAATGCAAATTGGTGCAACCACTGTGAAAAACAGTATCAAAAGTCCTAAAAAAATTTAAAAATAAAAAGAATTACCCTATGATCTTACATCCTCACTACTGGGCATTTACCCAAAATACAAAAACACTAATTCAGAAAGATATATGCATCCCTATGTTTATTGTATCACTATTTACAATAGCCACATTATGGAAGCAACCCAAGTGTCCATCAACAGATGAAGGGAAAACAAAGAAATTATATTTTATATGTATATATAAAAATATACATATATAATTATATGTAATTCTATATAATTATATATGTTACACACACACATCAAATATTTTTGAACCATACAAAAGAATGAAATCTTACCATTTACACCAATATGCTGGGGGTCTAGGAAGTATACTGCTAAGGGAAAAAAAGCCAGTCAGGGAAAGACAAATACCATATTATTTTAGTCATATGTAGAATTTAAGAAGCAAAATGAACAACTGGGAAAAAAAAAAAAAAAAAAGACAAACCGAAAACCAGGCTCTTAACAATAGAAAACAAAAAAACCAGAGGGAAGATGGGTGAAACAGGGATTGAGAGTACACTTATCTTGATGAGCACTGAGTAATATATAGAATTGTTTAATCACTATGTTGTACACTTGAAACTAATACAACACTGCATGCTAACTATACTGGAATTTAAATAAAATAAATATAGAGAAAACCTTAAAAGCAATAGGAAAGAAACAATCAATCACATTCCCTTTAAGGGAATCTCCTTGAGAATATCAGCTAATTTTTCAGTAGAAACTTTGCAGGACAGGAGTGCCATGATATATTCAAAGTGCTAAGGAAAAAAAAAAAAAACTACAAGAATGCTCAGCATTTATATATATATTTCCCAGAAAAACAAAAGTTAAAGGAGTTTAGCATCACCAAACAACCTTACAAGATTGGTTAAAGAGAATTTTTTTAATTGGAAAGGAAAGATCATAACTAGAAGACAGACATTATGAAAGGAAAACATTTCAATGATAAAAGCAAACATATAGCAACAGAAGTGGGGTAATCACTTATAAAGCCAGTATGGAGGTAAAAACACAATATAATAAAATCAAGCACATCTATGAAAATTACTTATGAGATACACAAATATAAAGATGCAAAATATGACATCATAAACATAAAATGTGAAAGATAGAATAAAAATCTAGTGCATTTAGAATGTGTTCAATCTTAAGCAGTAGTCAACTTAACCTAGACTCCTATACACACAGGATGGCATAAATGAACCCCACAGTAACCATAAATCTAAAACCTAAAATAGATATACATACACAGTAAAGAAAGGAATCCCAGCATAATTCTAAAGAAAGTAATCAAACCACAAAGGAGACAGCAAGAGAAGAAGAAAAGGACAACTAGAGTCTATTAAAAACAACCAATAAATGACTTAAAATGGAAGTAAGCCCATACCTATCAATAATTACTTTAAATGTAAATGGATAAACTATTTTCAAATCAAAATGCCTAAGGTGAGTGATTAGATTAAAAATACCAGTTTATATGCTGATGTAACAAACTCACTACAGACCTAAAGACATAGAAAGTTAAAAGATGAAAGAAGATATTCCATGCCATGGAAGGAAAAGAAAGCTGGGATAGCAATACTTAGATCAGACAAAATAAACTTTAAAACAAAGATTATAAAGCAAGAGACAAAGGTCATTACATAATGATAAAGGGATTAATTCAACAAGAGGATATAATAACTTTAAATATCTATGCATCTAACATAGGAGCAGCCAAATGCATAAAGCAAATATGCAAGGGGAAAAACTATTATAATATTAGTAGAGGACTTTAAAACCCCACTTACATCAATGGTTATCCAGACAGAAAATCATAGGGAAGCAGTGGCTTTGAATGACACATTGGAGTAGATGGACTCAACAGATTATAATATATATCCATCCCCAACCAGCAAAATACAGATTGTTTTCAAGTGCACATGGAACATTCTCCAGGATAGATCACATTAGGCCACAAAACAACTCTTGATAAATTTGAGAGGACCGAAATCATATTAAACATCTTTTCCCTATCACAATGATCTGAAACTAGAAATCAATCTCAAGGGGAAAAAAAATAGAAAAAAAACAAAAAACAAAAAACCATGGAGGCTAAACATAGTACTAAACAGTCAATGCATCATTGAAGAAACCAAAGAGGAAATAAAATATACATATGTATGGAGACCAATGAAAATGGAGACGCAACAATGCATATTCTTTGGGGCACAGCAAAGTAGTTCTAAGAAGGAAGTTTATGGTGATACTCACCTACCTAAACAACAAAAATTGCAAATGAACAATCTAACCTTACACCTAAAGGAACTAGAAAGGAAGAACAAAGCAAGCCCGATGTTAGTTCAAGGAAAAAATAATAAAGAATAGAATATAGATAAATAAAATCAAGTGTAAAAAAAGAACAATTAAGAAGATCAATGAAACCAAGAGTTGATTCTTTGAAAACATTTAAAAAAAATTGATAAACGTTTAGCCAGACTCATTGAAAAAAAAAAGAGAACTCAAAATCAGAAATGAAAGAGAAGTGAAACCAACATCACAGAATACAAAGGATTATAAAAGAATACTATGAAAAATTATATGCCAACATAGAAGAAAACAAAATCCTCAAAAACTGATTCAGGAAAAAAAATTGAAAATTTGAACAGACTGATTACTAGTAACAAAATTGAATTGGTAATCAAAATATTACAAACAATCAAAAATCCAGGACCAGTTTCCCTCACAAGTGAAATCTAAAAAGCATTTAAAGAAGAGTTAATACTTATTCTCAAACTATTCTCCCAAATAGGAAAGTAGTGAATAGGTCCAAACTTATTCTACAAGGACAATTTTACCCCGATGCCAAAACCATACAAAGATGAAGATGAGGAAGAAGAAGAGGAAGGAGGAGAAAAAGAGGAAGGAAGGAGGGAAGAGGAAGGAAGAAAGGGAAAAAGAAAAAGAGGGAAAGCAAGAGAAAAAGAAAGAAAAAACTGCAGGCCAATGTCTATAATGAACATAGATGCAAAAGTCACCAACAAAATATTAGTGAATCAAATTCAACAATACATTGAAAGGATCATTCATCATGATCAAGTGAGTTTATTTCATGGATGCAAGGATATTTCAAAACTGCGAATCAGTTTGAAAAATCGATGTGATATATCACAATAAGAATAAAAACCATATGATCATCTCAATAGATGAAGAAAAAAGTATCTCATAAAATTCAACATAGATTCATGATAAAAACTCTCACCAAAGTGGATTTAGTTGGAACACATTTCAACATGATGGAGACCATATATGACAACCCCACATACTCAATAGTGAAAAACTAAAAGCTTTTCCTCTAAGATCAGGAACAAGACAAGGATGTCCAATCTCACCACTTTTATTCAACATAGTACTAAAAATCCTAGCCACAGCAATCAGGCAAAAAAAAAAGAAAAAAGAAAAGAAAAAGAAAAAGAAATAAAAGACATTCAAGATGGCAAGGAAGAAGTTAAACTATCACTACTATAGCTGACATGATACTATACATAGAAAATCCTAGACTTCACTAAAAAACTATTGGAACTAACACATGAATTCTGTAAAGTAGCAGGATACAAAATTTATACATAAAAATCAGTTGCATTTCTATACACTAGTAACAAAGTACTAGAAGGAGAAATTAAGAAACAATCTTGTTTATAATTGCACCAAAAAGAATAAAATATCTCAAAATTTAACCAAAGAGGTGAAAGACCTATACTCTGAAAACTGTAACGCATCTGATGAAAGAAATTGAAGGTATACGAATGGAAAGGTATTCATGGATTTGAAGTAGTAATATCACTAAACTCTTTGTACTACCCAAAGCAACCTACATATTCAATGCAATCCTTATCAAAAAGCCAGTAGGATTTTTCATAGAACTAAAAAAAAAAAAAAAAAAAAAAAAAATCCTAAAATTGGTATGGAACCACAAAAGTCCCCAAATAGCCAATGGAATCTTGACAAAGAACAAAAGAAAAGGTATTGCGATCCCAGATTTCAAGATATACTACAAAGTTGTAGTAATCAAAACAGCATGATAATAGCACAAAAATAGACACATAGATCAATGGAAGAGGAGTAAAATCCCAGAAATAAATCCATGCTAATATGGTGAATTTATCTCCAACAAAGGAGGCAAGAATATACAAAGGGGAAAAGAGTTTTTTCAACAGTGTTGAGAAAACTAGATTATATGTAATTAAATGGGACCACTTTCCTACAAAATGTACAAAAATAAACACAAAATAAAGATCTAAATGGGAGACCTGAAATCATAGCACTCTTAGAAAAAAATAAGCAGTAATCTCTTGGACACCTGCCTTAACTTATTTATGAACATGTCTCCTCAGGGAAGGGAAACAAAAGCAAAAATAAACTATTGAGACCACACCGAAATAAAAAGTTTTTGCGCTGCAAAGGAAATCATCAACAAAACAAAAAGGCAACCTACTAAATAGGAGAAGATATTCTCAAATGACATATCTGATAAGATGTTAATATCTAAAATATATAAAAACTTACAGAACACTAAAAAAACACAATCTGATTAAAAACAGGGAGAGGACCTGAATCGACATCTAAAGATATCAAAGACATCCAAATGGCCAACAGACACATGAGAATATGCTAAATATAATTTATCATAAGGATAATGCAAATCAAAACCACAATGAAATATCACATCATCCCAGTTAGAATGGCTAGTATCAAAAGCACAAGAAACAACAAGTATTGATGAGAATGTGGAGAAAAGGGACCCTTGTGCACTGTTTGTGGACTCATAGACTGGTGCAACCACTGTAGAAAATACTATGGAAGCTTCTCAAAAATGAATATATTTATTTGAATATATGAATATATATTATTCACGTATATGAATAATGAATATATTAAAATGAATATAGAAAAAGCATATAATCCAGTAATCCCACTACTGATATTTACCAAAAGAAAACAAAAACAGTAATTTGGAAAAAAAATATATGTACCCCTATGTTTCTTCCATCATTGTTTACAGTAGCAAAGTTATGGAAGAAACCTATGTGTCCATCAACAGACAAATGGATAAGGAAAAAGTGATATATCACACAATAGGATATTACTCAGCTATAAAAAAAGAACGAGATCGGGATGCCTGGGTGGCTTAGTGGTTGAGCGTTTGCCTTCAGCTCAGGGTATGATCTAGGGCTGGAGGATGGAGCCTGTTGGAGCTCCATCGATGATGGAGTCCTACATCGGGCTCCCTGCATGGAGCCTGCATGTCCCTCCGCCTGTGTCTCTGTCTCTGTCTCTCTCTCTCATGAATAAATAAATAAATAAATGAGATCTAGCCATTTGTGGCAACATGGATGGACACAGGGGATACCATGTTAAATGAAATAAGTCAAAGAAAGAAAATATCATAGGTCACTTATATGTGGAAAAAAAAGAACAAACAAAAACTAGAAGCAAACTCATAAATACAGAGAACTAATGGTTGTCAGAGGGGATGGTGTAATAGGTGAAAGGGATTAAGAGATACTAATTTACAGTTATCAAGTAAGTCAGAGATGAGAAGTACAGCATAAGGAATGCAGGCAATGATATTGTGATGTTCTCTCCTGACGGATGGTGACTATACTCACCATGAGGAGCACAGGGAATGTATAGAATTGTCCAGTCACTACATTGTGCAAATGAAACTAATATGACATTGTATATCAGGTATACCTCAATTAAGAAAAATAAAATATGAAAATAAAATATTTAATGCAGGCAGCTGGGTACCTAATAATCAGAATGGGAGAAAGTTCTGAAGGCCTGTGTGCCATGTATTAATCCCTCTGATGCTGGGTCAATGGGAGGTTAAGAGGTTTCTGGGCAAGGACCCTGCCTACTCTGCGCTCATGGCAGGAGCTATTTATCGGTTCAGGAATGCATTTTCATTATTTAAAAACTTGTATAACTGTACCTGTGTAGATCTAAGTACAGCCCTGCTTAGAACCCAGTCTATTCTTTATTATCTCACCTTTCAGCCTGACTAGATGTACTTACTTCCGTGGTTTTCTCTTATGCCTGTTTTGAGACATGTCTTCGCAAGTCTTCTATCAATTTGATCTTATATTTTCTATCTTCCAAGCAATTCCTCAAAGTCTTTGACCAAAGTATTAGATTGTTGCCTGGTTTTCATTGTAATTTAAAACAGACAAGTAGATATACAGATATAGAAAAATTATTTTATAGATCCTTGGATATCTTTTTCAGTCATTTCGATGAAATTGGAATGGAAAGGAAGACACGTACATTTAGTTTATCAACCTAATTATACTTTTTTTTTTTTTTAACTGTGAGCTAGCGATTATGGATTTTCCTGAGAAAAACTTACTACTCCATGAAAGGCCAGATTTTCAATACACCACAATTAATTGTGTAGAGACTTAAATTAAGACAAATTTTAAGAAGCAGTTGTTCTACTTTCCCTTGCAACAATTTAGCTATAAATATTAAGCCAGTGTTGAATTATGATGATTACTCAGATTTTGTTAAACATCTTTAAAAGTTTGATGCTTGGCAAAATACTGAATAATATAAAGAGCTCCTATAAATAATCCAAACTGACAACCTATTATAGTCTTTGAATTAATAGCTGTGCCTCAAAGGTTGTAGATTTTGAGTGCAATTTACATTTTTTTTTAAATGTCAAGGGGTGTCTGGGTGGCTCAGTTGGTTAAGCATCTGACTCTTGATTTCAGCTCAGGTCATTGAGGTCCTTGTCTCTCACAGTTGTGAAATCGAGCACCACATCCACCTCCATGTTCAGCAGAGAGTCTGCTTGAGATTTTTCCTCTCCCTCTCCTTCTGCCCCTCCACCCTGCACACTCTAAAACAAACAAGTAAATCTTTAAAAAGAAAAAAAATAAAAAAAAATCAAAAAAAAAAAAAAAAAAAAAAAAAAAGAAAAAAAATCCTGTCCAAATTCCCTATATTGGTATCCCATGGTCTCATGACAAGGCTTATAGTGATATTAAAGGAGTCTCAAAATTTTATTTTATTTATTTTTTTTTTTTGGAGTCTCAAAATTTTAAAAAGGAGTGGCAGATCTAGATTGGAATTGGACTAGTTAGAAGTCAGGAAATTCTATTGAAGAAATTCTGTATCCTGATTATCATCCACTTAGGAAAAAAAAAAAATCAATGGAATGATGGCAGGAAAAAAATAGTACATATTCTGATCCCAGTATAGATCCAAGTCTAGAGAATGGTTTCTAAAATAACATAAAAGAATCAGAGTCTGAAAACAATCAGCAAGAGTCTCCAGAGATATAAGAGGAATGGCAAATAACATATAATGTATGGAGCCCAATCAGAAGCCACCTAATGAAGAATTTAGCACAAGGCATGTACAGAGCCCATTAGTTCTCCAAATATAAAGATAAGGAAAGAATTGAAGAAAAAGGGAACTGTGGGGGAGAGTTGATACTAGATGTAATTGGTTTTGCGATGGTAATTTTAATATTCTTAGCAATGAAACAAATTAAATTCTGGTCTAAGTAGTTGACTTGATTTTTTTCAAGAATATTCTCTAGACCAAAGTTCATTACTGAAAACAAGTTCATAGATGAGAGCAAACATGAACCTCATTTTCAATATCTTCTGTAACATCTTGTATGTATAAGGCACAGATAAAAAGCAGTTTATGACCCAACATATCATTATCTCAATCTTGTATAATTTCATAGACTTTTGCCTCAAAGAGTTACTTGTATTTTCATTCCTTACAAACCTCAAATGGTTCTGCAGAAAAACTGAACTTCAATATGTGAATCACGTATCTTCATACCCAGCTAAAGGAAGTAGATAAAACACCCTGTGTCCTTATGTTTTACTCGGTGAGAATCAAAAGAAGCAAATATATAATAATAATAATAATGATAATAATAATAATAATAATAATTTCTGTAATTTATTATGTATTTATATAATAAATTTAATAATAAATTCATAATAAATAGATTTATAATAAATTTATATATAAAATAAGTATTTTTGTACATACATATGTTTATATACATGCCATCTTGTGAATTAAGACTAGAAAATATGTGGTCTTGTTTCCTTCCACACCACTTCAAACATTAGTAAGCAACATAGTACCTTGTTCCACTAAGTAGAGACTCAACCTCAGATTTCTTCCGTAAGCAGAATTTCAGGCTATATGTTATGGGCACTCTGGCTAAAATCCTATTTGACATCATGACACAATTGCAAATTTCTTTTAAGATTAAACAGTCACATCTATATATAAAGTCTAGCTTAGACTGTACAAACAGCTTTCACATACATTACATCATAATTCATAATAACCCTCAAAATGGGTTTTAGCTTCATTTAACAAATGAAGTTCAGAGACAAAGTCATGCAGCTAGTAAGTGGAAGAGGCAGGACATGAACTGGCAAATTTGTTTACAAATCTGATGCTTCTACTATTTTTACTATAATCACATCTGGACACACACATATACCTACACATACACATATAAAATAAGAAAAATAAAATAAAACAATTATTACACAATGCTACTAAAATAACAGTGATGAAAAATACAGTAACAATTTTTATTATTCCTGCTGAGTTTCTTGGTATCGTTTCTGGTACTTAATCATCAAATAAAGTCACAGTCTGTAGGTATTTTGTGTTTCCAGATGCCAGGCTTCTTTAAAGAGTGAACCCAATTTCATAATTCTCTACATAACTTGGATCTTCTGATTCTTAACCTCTAGACAGGATTACAGAAAAGACATTTTCAACCTGTACTGACATTATCAATGTAATCATCAGAATTACAATCTGTTGCTATCTACTGTGTGCTGGCACTCTACTTTGTGCTCTGCATACATTATCTTATTTATTTCTCCCATTCTGTCACAGGAGTTATTAGCCAACTTCATTTTGTACATGAATGCAATGAAACGCCGGGACACCTGCACCCCGATGTTTACAGCAGCAATGGCCACGATAGCCAAACTGTGGAAGGAGCCTCGGTGTCCAACGAAAGATGAATGGATAAAGAAGATGTGGTTTATGTATACAATGGAATATTACTCAGCTATTAGAAATGACAAATACCCACCGTTTGCTTCAACGTGGATGGAACTGGAGGGTATTATGCTGAGTGAAGTAAGCCAGTCGGAGAAGGACAAACATTATATGTTCTCATTCATTTGGGGAATATAAATAATAGTGAAAGGGAATATAAGGGAAGGGAGAAGAAATGTGTGGGAAATATCAGAAAGGGAGACAGAACGTAAAGACTGCTAACTCTGGGAAACGAACTAGGGGTGGTAGAAGGGGAGGAGGGGGGGTGGGAGTGAATGGGTTCGGGCACTGGGGGTTATTCTGTATGTTAGTAAATTGAACACCAATAAAAAATAAATAAAAAGAAAAAGAAAAAAGAAAAAAAAAAACAAAGCTTAGCATTAAGGTAACTTGTCCAAATTGATTTAGCTCAAATAGGACACAGCTAGGATTTAAATTCCATTCTTGACTTCAAAGTCATGCTTTCTTCATAATGTAATGGTGCCTCTAAACCAAGAGACAAAACATTCAACTTTAATTAATCCACAGACCTTCAAATTCCTAGTCCCAAAACGTAAAGGCTAAGGCTGTTCTTCCAATCATCACAGGTAGTATCTTACACCTCTTAAAATCCTAGTCAGAAATACTTTTCCTTCTGTCCCTATACTGAGATGTCTTTCTTACTCATGGTCTCATCTCCCTCTAACCTCCCCAAACATACTGAGACATCTTCACTTATTCATCTTTTACAAATTTTAGTAGAAAAAAAATTTTAGTAGGAAAAGGAGGGGGTTACTTGTATGCAAGATTACAGCAAATGAGCAGATAAATAGGTCTTTATTTTCATGTCATCTTTAGGCAGTGATATAGACTAAATGTTGAAAATCTAATGCCTCAGTGATGGTATTTGGAGGTGGGGTTATTGAGAAGTGATAAGGACATGAGAGTGGAACACTTGTGAGGAAGATTAGTGCCCTTTTAAAAGAGACCCCAGAGAACTGGTTCATTCTCTCCTTATGAGAAGACACAGCAAAAAAGCCTGTGACCTGGAAAAGAGCTCTCACTCAATTATGTTGACACCCTGATTTTAGACTTTCAGCCTCCAGACTATGAGAAATAAATGTGTTTATCATGAGCTACCCAGTGCAAGATATTTTGTTATAGCAGCCTGAGCAGACTAAGACAGGTAGGTATATTAGAATGATGTCAACTAGCCCAGGGTATAATTATTGAGAATAATTTATTTTTCAATATTCTGTCCTTTGTTTTCATTTTCTTCCTTCTCTATTCTCTTCTTTTGCAATATCAAAATCATCCTTCACTCTAATTTTAACTTGCCAGCCCCCTGCCCATGAACTCCAATGTCATTTATTGAGCTATATTCCATATTTTCATATGTCATTTTGTCTACCTATCTGAATTGCTAATACCTCAAACCCTATATATAAAAATAAACCTGCTACACCATCCTAACTCCTCAGAACCCAAACAAATAAAAACAAATGAAATCAAACAATAAAACCTCCTCCTATTTTTGGCTGTAGTGCTCTTTCTCCAATATCAATGCCAATGTCATAACTATTTAGGCTTAAAATCTTGTCTTCAGGTTTGACATTTCTCATTGTTTCCTAAATGTGGTCAGTTCTACCCCTACCATGTTTCTAAATGCACTTTTCTTTTCGGCCTTATGAAAACCACATCAGTGGTTCATTAGCTCTGGCATAAACTGCTATTATAAGAAGACTCCATGCTTCTAAGAAATCTGGTTCTAATCTATTTTTGACACTGATTGCCAAAAAATTTTCCCAATGCACTGTCCTGTTTATATCTCTCTGCTGCCAATAAGCTTGCTTTAGTTACCAAATGATGTCTCAGCTCCCCCTTTGACTATCTGTACAATGTTAACTAGGTTATTTCAGTCCCAGTTTCATCTGCTGATTATATATAGATTTTCTATAATATATATAATATATAAAGTGCTGATAAGATAGTATTATGCAAATTTATGTAGTGACTGGTAAAATTAGTTGAGGTAAATTATCTTTTTAATATATTATAGAGCAATGTACAAATACAAGGAATTCTGTTGACTAAGTTTAGGAGAGGTTTTCACATAACACTGCACACTCAAATGCTTCTAATAACAGCTCTAATGCTATTTATTCTATGGAGATTTCCCTATACTATCCAGCTGCTAATTTTTTTTACCTCTGATATCTCCTTATCTATAATCCTCATTTACGATATCTATCACAGTATATGTTACTACAGTTGTTACTGTACATATTTTATGCCCCCTACTAGACTGGAAGACTGGACATGGACTCCACAGCTGCATCTTTAAAAGCATACACCATAGAGCCTATCCCACAGCAGGAGTTTAATAAATGTTTAAAAAAGTACCTGAATAAATGTATGCAGTTTGTTCAGATGTGCTCTTGACTATAAACTCCATGAGAGAATCAGAGGTGTCTAGTAAATACCAATGCCTTAGGGTTCAGGATACATAATAGTTTGAATGATTTATCCTAAGCTAGAAGAGATAGGTGAGAATATTTGAAGGGAAGAAAGGAACCATGAATATATACTAAGTATTTGCAATGTGCCATTGTGGTGGTTTTAAAATATATTTACAAATTTTTGAGAATCCTCCTATCAAGAAGTAAACTGTTTTCTCCTCTTGAGAAAGGGCTGGTCTTAGTGACTATCATTCTAACAAATAGAACAAGGCAAAGTGATAATGTGTGGAATGTGCAGCTTTCAAGGCAACTCAGTTTGTCTGACTCTTTCTGTCTGCCAATTCTCACAATGAAACAAAGCCACTATGTTGTAAAATAGCTCAGTCCATGTGGAGAGGCCACATATCGGTGTTCCAACCACAGCCATAGCTGAGGTCCTAGCTGATAGCCAATATATGCTTTCAGAAAATACTAATGCTAATATGTAATGCTTACATGAGTGAGTGAGCATTCAGATAATTTTATCCCATGCCTCTGATGCCTAGTGGAGTAGAGAAAAGCGGTCTCCACGGAGTCTTTCTCAAATTTAAGTTCATGAGCAATATAAATGTTGTTGTTCCTTTAGGCTAAGTTTTGGAATGTTTTCTTAAGCAACAATAGGTAACAAAACTAGACGTGTGTGTATGT